>NC_133578.1:15995937-16604469 GCF_964106895.1 Numenius arquata
TCACTTTCATGAACACACAGATCCCACAGTCTAAATGTGACAGATTTTTGGCCGTTCCCTCAGAATATCCAGTGCTGATGATTTAGTGCTTGGAAACAACTCTGGGAAACTCTCTGCACGCCTTCTTGGTAGGCTGGAAAAATATCTGTGAGGAGAGACTTGCAAGGATAAATCAAAGTGTGAGAGACTTTACTAAACTAAAGCAATTTTTATAGCACTTAGATGATACCACAACACTGTTAACCAGAGTGTAAATGATTGAACAGGTGATGAATCCCTTAGAGGAAAAAGCCATTAGATGGTTTTAAATTCATAAAAAAACAGTATTATGTGCTATAAAGAGCAACAAGATGTCCTTTTTTCCCTTTTTAATACAATCCTCATCAGATTACTCCTATACAGTCTTCCCAAGGCATTTTATCAACACATGCCAAATAAAACCTGTGTTGAATTTCAATATGATTTACAAATTAGCATTTGAAGTGAAATGCTGCTGATAGGCTCCATTTTCATCCACATGGGGATCTCATCTTAGCTTACCAAGAGAATGTAGCATGTAGTTATTGGCAACTGCATTTGACATATCTTTCACTTCCCAACCAACTCTCTAAGTACGTTTGATTTCACAAATCCAATGAAATCCTTTTCGCACAAGTTAAGTCTCCATAGAAATCGGCGGTTAAGTTATTCATTTGCATAGGACCCACCCTCTGTCCTCTGGCTGCTTAATATAGACAAGAGATTACAATGCAAGTTTTCTGTCTTTCCAGCGAGTATCTGAGTAAACAAGCTTATTAGATCTCCTCAGTTGTGTCCTCTGAAACTGTCCAACTTTGTTTAACTAATTAAATAACCACTGGAGCAGTAACCTGGCTTTCCTCTTTCATGCTTGACTTCCCTAACCTCTTTCTTGTCCAATGAATGTTTAATTGCTGAGGTAAAGTGAAACATATGCAAGAGTAGAGTTGAGGAGAGCTTCCCCACAGCATGCATGATAGCCTAGTTATTCAGGCAGTCTGATGAGCAAGTGGACAAGATAGATTTAAGCATCTACTTCAAATCTTCTGAACTCAAACTTCATGAAAATTAGAAGTCTGTTCTCGAAAGTGGTCTGTGGCTAATTAAGAGGTACAGTCCAGTTAGTTTGCTCTTTTGAAACTTACTTGAGATTCCAAGCTAATAATTTTCACTTCTACCATCACGTTCCGTACCTGAGATGCTCCCTTTAGGTGGTCATTCACTGTATTTAACTCCAAGTTCTATAGGTGAACTTTTAGACTTAGAAGACTGACTTCTTTATGCCTCTATGAAAATTGGTAAATCCTATTCCTTGGAAATCTTTTTCATAGCATATCTGGTATACGGTCATTAGTGCAAAAACTTCTGTCATCTGCCCTGTCAGTAAATAAGAAAATAATGTACTCAGTAGAGCAGGTACTGAATGAAAAAAAACCAACATAGGTCTTTAACCTACTAGGAAAGACTGTACTCTCTAGAAAGAAATACAGATTTTAGATGGAAAAATGGCCTTCAGTTTCCTCTCACTGACTCCACAGGTGTTAGGCACTACAGTCTTCCACTATAGGGGCTCATAGTCAGAAACAATTTGGGCCATGAATCAAAACTCCATGCAGGAGAACGAAATCAAACCTCACTCTTGGTCCTTAAATCTGAGAGAGATTAAAATGTAAGGAATATTATGAAACTCCATGTCAATTTATACTAGGCATTTGCTGTTAGCAGCTCCCCATGAGAAATGAACTCAAAACAGTAGAGGCCAGGGCCCAGCAGAGTACACACTAAAGCAAAAGATTGCTTTAGTTATGCCTGTGGTCCCTTGGCTCTAGCAAGCATTATTCTACATTGCAGGGTCTAGGCAGTCCTTCCCAACACAGAGGAGGAATGTGCTCGACCAGCTCTAACAAAGTGTAAATTCTGACAAAGTGTAATTAGGATACCATAAGACTGCAACTTCTTTAACAACCCCTTCCAATGACATTTTCTCCCATATCCATTAATTTTTCAGAAGCATCAGTATTGAATCACCCTTGTCAAAAAAGAGTCAATCCCTTGTGGAAGTATTCCTGTGTTTTCTGCCCACCATGCAGGTGACCCCTGAACGAGCACATTGCCACTTTCTTGCTTCAAATTCTGCTTCTCTCTCCATCTTTCACAGCAACTGCCTCCTCTCTTCTCAGTGAAGTAACCAGCTGACTGCAATTTAATTGGGACAGTGAGAACTGCTCTCTAAGACTTGACTACTTCAAGCAAGCTACCAAAACCTCCCCTCTTAGTTCCCTGCTGAGGCTGCTGCTTCTTTGACTTAAGGTTTTTGTTTGTTTGTTTTCTTCTCAACCTGCTGCTTCTCAGCAGTTTCTCTCCTGTATGAATTCTGCTTGCGTGTCCTTTATAGTCTGGGAGGTGAGCTGAGTTTTCGTTTTCTCCTAAATCTCACAAGTGTTCTCTAAAATAATGCAGGTCAAGGAAAGAGAAGCATGCCTATTCTGTAGCTGAATTTGAGAAGCAAAGGCTGCTTTAACCCAACCTGCCTGTCAGGAATGGAAGTTGTCACAGATCATTCTAAAGGAAAGGAAAAATGTATGTCAGGTGGATAGTCTCCTTGTCTGTTATCTCAGTTGTCAACCAAAAGGAAAAAGACCTAGTGGAAAGGTGACAGCAAAATAATGATGTTTTTAATCGCTTGCTGGATTAGGAACAATCTTTCCTATGGAAAGAGTAATCTATTGTTAACGCTAATTATTGCAAGGTCTAGAGGCACTCTTATCTTCCCTCTGAAATATCATGAGCCATGCTTTGTTGCACGCTGTTCTTTTGGGATCCCATCCAGCAAAAGCAGTGAAACAGAGAGCAGATTGACTTCACTCAGGTCAACAGAACTATTCACACACTTACAGTGATGCACACAATTAAGAATTTGCTGAAAAAGGGTTAAACTACTTTTTCTTATTCTTTAATGTTGCTTGTAATAATGTGTCCCACTATTTCCTTCTGTCTTCTCTATTTTCTGATTATAACAGTTCTTCATCTCTGAGTTGTTAGTGTGTCCGTTGTAGCGAAACAGAAGTAATGAATTAATTCACTTGAACATTCTTGTCTTTACCTGATGAAAGAGGCAATAACCCACACAAGTGAATCAGGCTCCCTCTCTCAGTGAAATTTTCTTTTTCAGTTTAGTCTATTTTTTACACTATTTGTACACCAGCCATATCCATACCAGGCTGGCAGATGAAATGCCATCTCATTCATTCCTTCTCTTGTTACTATGAGATGTCATATTCACTATAGAAGAGGAGATACTGCCACCCCATAATAGTAGCAAACTTACTGTAAACCTGCCATTTCCAAGAACCTGTAAGCAGTCTACCCAGGCCAGACTAACAGGTAATTCCTTCAGTAGGTACTCTCTCCCAGCACTGCAAGAAAGGAAAGCTGAAACATGTCCCTGGCAAAGGATAGGTCAGGAACTGGCTCCAAGGGTGAACCCACATCCTGAGACTCCCTTGTGAGAACTTGCACCAGACAGCACACACATACTGTAACAGCTCTGACAATGTTGCTGCCTATGAAGGGAAGGCATTCGTTAGAAGCGTTGCCTGCAAAACATGAGGCTTCCTCCAAATCCTTTAAAGCCCATGGCATACAGCAGCCATGGCCATCGGGTAGTTCCCCCCTTGCTTGTAGTTCCCATACAATCCAAATGCAGCTCTGATGCCCAGTTCAATTGCCAGCAGTGGCTGAATAATTAAAATCCCTCTGCTAGATGAAGGTAGAAATCAGGGACTGAGTCCAAAGGCACTGAGGGGTCCTGTGGTCTATTTCCATAGGCACCCACCCTGGAGCTACCCCCACAACAGCTGTGGGGATCTCCCCTTGTGAAGTATTACTAACCCTGTCTATTACATGTCTTGTGGCTCTCATCTTTCTGAAGATACTGTCATGCAGTTTAATGAATCGGGAACTTGGACATCTCTGATGTACGGGAAGGTGTGGAACAGTGGAAAGTGTTTGTTTTCCACCCACCTGATATATTGACCCCCTGCTCTTGACAATGAAATTTCTCCCTTCCAGAAGGCAGATTTCTGTCCGTGCTCTTGCAAAGATAGGCTCCTTCTTTTATGTAAGGAAACCCTTTATTTTCCTTCACCGTGGTTCTCTCTTTTGCTTTCTTACCCTAAACAACTCTTCTTGAAACCCAGAGTGCAATAGGGATACTCCAAAAGTATAAAAATATGCATATATTTTGTTCCAGAGAGAAGCCTGTAGCAGACCAACATATCTGATATTCTTGGCTGCTGCCCTGCCATGTCAGAGCAACTGCTTGGAGAAGGGGCATTAGCCAAGTTCTGAGGAATGATTTGTGGCAGTGTACTGAATGCTTTCACCCAAGCATTCTGTGATCCTGAGCAAACGCAGCAGGGACAGAAAGGCAACGGCACTGCTGTCTCCTCTGCTGCCCGCTCTCCAGCAAAATGTAAGAAACAGGAAATCTCTTCAGGGAGCATGCCTAACGGTGCAACGAGCTAAGTGAATATCGGATATTCAGAAAGTTCTCATATTTTGAATGAGAAACATTTTCAGTTCTCACATTTTCAGTTCTCACAAGAATGAGTATTGCCATTCTTTTCAGACATTTCTATATCTGTGTCTCTCCGTGCATAGTATAGGATCACGACAGGCAAAAAGGCAGTATTCTAATGAGGAAAAATATCTTCTTATTATTCAAAAACCTCTGTGTGAACATATTACGTGTGATGTCAGTATAGTATACTCTGTGCTTAACATCTTCAGAAGCATCTATTGGATGCTTATTCTTTCCATAGTTCAATTAGATGAAGTGCAGACAGATAATGGATTGCATCCTATGTAGGACTGCAGAGAAAAAATGGTATCCCCAGTTCTTCTAATCACTGAGCTAATGTTACCTATGTCTTTAATATGAAATTATTCTCCAATGATGTAACTACTTATCACCTTTTCATATCTATCACAAACATGGCATTTATTTCAGGATCAACAAATTGATCATGAGTAATCAGGCAGTGCAGAGAGGAGCAGAGTATATGATCATTCTGTTCTGCAAGCGTCAATGCAAAAAGCAGCATTTTTGCTAGGAAGGAGACATTAACTTTTCCCTCATCTTTTAAAAATTCCAAACCCCATTTCAGCTTTCCCTAGAGCTTCTGATTATATTTTTTTTCTCTTTTGATATGTTTCCCTGTATCTTCAAAAGTGTGTTTTTTTTAATTTGCTTATCATTAATTTACATGTCACTGGCTTTTGTGTTTCTCTGCTATTTCCCAGTTTAAAATCTTAACTAAAATGAATGTGTTTAATAACCTTGCTGCAATCTAATAATCAATTGGAATAAATCTTCATCAAGATGTTTTTAACATTTTGAAGCTTCATCAAGAAATAACACACACACACACACATTGAACTCAAAACAAAGGAAATTAGAAAATCAGGACGATTTTTCTTGTTGTTTTTTATCTTCTTGTTATTTACTTTAGGATTATGTTGTTATTTTTTTCTGGGTCTTTATCCTTCCTCTGTAGGCAAATAGCTTTATGAAAGTATTAGAAGTGGCCTTTTGACAGCTAAATGGGATAGAAGCAAAATTTCCATTTTATTCAAAAATGCCTTCACAAACCATGCAATTTTCCTTATCCAGCCAGTTTAAATTCAAGGCTTCTCTGGTGATATCACACTCAGTCAAATCCGACAGGTTATTTCTATTAAAGTTTGGGGTTGAATGGAGACTAACTAGAATGTCGATTCTATTGTTAATATTTCATTCCAGTGGCAGAATGCAGTAGCTTGGATGAATTTAAGATGATAAAATTTATAACATTTCTGGAATTGAAAAACTGTTTGTTTATATAGTTCAATTTGTTTAAATAAATAAAATAATATTTCTCCTGTTACACTTAAGTGATATTTTCTCTGTAATTGCCTTTAATTATTTTCGCCAGCATGGCCTTAATAATTTGGCACTGTTATCATTTGTTCTTTAAAACATTTTGTGGTGTCCTTGTATCCTGAGCCATATTTTAAGTGATCAATGATGCTAACTTACCATTTCCTGTTATCTTACTAAAGGAAAACACACTTTGCTGTTTAAACTCATAAGGAAAATACCGTGTATTTAACATCTCCCTGGCATCAGTTGCACTTTGGAACTTGTTTTGTTTAACCTAATGTAGTGGAAATCTCATTCATTGCTTTTCTGTTTCTTTCTCTTTAACTGATATTCTCTGGCAGGATCAGCTTATTACAACAGGAGGGATGAGAAAATACCAATTATTGCAAGTTCTTGATTTTGCTCTTCATCTATTAATCTGCATCTGAAGAATGATAATAACATAACTGACAACTGAGTGCTTGTGTGAATCAAATGATATATCAATAGGAAGGAGTGGGATTATCCTCTAAAAAGAACGTGTATTTTCCGCAATAAGAGTGTAACATTAAGATGTAGAAATGTAACATTATAAAAAGAGATGGGGTAGACAGGCAATTTTTATCCAAATATTACTTAAATTCTCATGTATTGTTAACATTTATCATCCTGGTAACTAATTAACCAAACATTATTTGAAAAGTTTTCTATAGTACATATAACATTTTTTACAACTGGAGTGAAGTTTACTAGCATGCAGAGGAAAACTTAAAACACTGATGAGACTAATGTCATATGAGAGGCTTTTGAGGCTTTTCAGAGGCTGTTTTGAGAGGGAAAATCTCAGGTTTAGGATGAAATTGAAGCTTGAAAAGTTAAATCAGGCTTCTTAGCTGTTTCTGCATTGATCTCTCTCTATGGATCAATCATTTCCATCAATTTCCTAGCTCTAAAATCCTTATTGAGTTACATTCATCCAATTGTGTGACGTATTTTGTGGTCAGCGATAGAGTTATCATTTGTACCAGTCTTCTGCCTCAGAAAATCTAAAAAACACCTTTGCAAAGCAGAACACAAAAGTTGTATTAGTAAAAATACAGTTGTGGTGTGTACATGTGAATTTGAACAGCCAAGTTAGCATGTGCAGACTCACTGCTCAGGTAAGAGTGTACCTGCTGAACTGGGCAGAGCTAAATGCCCTTTGGAAAGGATGTGGAGGTTCAACACTAGTCAAGGTGATTTTGACCAGCTAACTCTTGAAGTTCAAGTAGTAGTAATATTTAATTTTGCCCTCTTTCCAAGAAAATAATAAAATGGAAACTAAAATTTTGATCACAGCCAAATAATCATCCCAGTAAAACCAACTTTTTCTTTTCTTGTTTATAAACTGTATTTGTAAACAAGTTTCTTGTTTTCTGTATATTTTCACTCCAGACATTGTTCTTCAATTTAGATCATTTAGTGAATGATGTGTTGCAGTGTGAATTTTGGAATAAGCCTATTTCAATTTTCTTACTGCTGACTCCTTCCCTTTTTTGCTGATTTATACAGTGTGCAGCTAGAGAAGGAACTGTAAATGACAAAATGGAATAGACAACCTGGAACTTGTCTTCAGGGAATATTGAGCTTAATATTTGCTATTCATGAGTATTTTTCTCCAGCTATGCTCTGCTGCCCAAGTGTTCCCAGAAAGTAAACGTGGCATCCTTTAAACACGAACAAGGTGAAGAACGACATAGTCTCCTTATCTTATCAGAAAACCTGATCATATTCCAAAATCAAACATATATTCATGGATTTAATTTTTCCTGTTAATTAGTTATTATCTTAAACAAGTTACCAACCATAAAGTCAGGTCTATGAGCAGCTATCAAGCTTTGAATGCAGCACTTACCCCAGAAAATCTCTAAACCTCTGTGCACTGCATGGTGGGGAGTAGGATACATAACCAGGGAAATAATCATACTACACTGCACAAGCTGTATTAGATTTTCCCTAAGCATCCAAAATTAGCCATTTGGGGGGCATTGTTATTAGGTTAGCAGTTCTCTTGGTCTGAGAACAGTCATTCTTCTGTTCTTATTTACTTGTAGTTATTCAAGGAATCTAACCAATATTACTACTCATATGGAACCACTGAAAAGATAATATTTTTTTTTAACAAAATCATCTCTATCTATAATTTATTTCCTAGCGTTCACATAAAAATTTAAGAAAACAGAAGTTATCTTCAGAAAACAGTTTTTAACAACACCTGTGAAATATACCAGTGTCTTTCAGGCAAGTTTGGGTATGAAGTGGATGGGTTTTATGGCTTTCTCTTTACGATATCTTAGTAGGGTAAATGTATATGCTCCTTTCCAAGATTTTTCAAGACCAAATATGTTTCTTTGTGGTGGCTTGAGGTGTCAAAAGCTGTTTCAAATGGGATTCAGCTGAAACTCATGTCATCTTGTAGCACAGCTTTAGATGCCTTCAGACATCATGCATGGCATCCATCTGCTGTCTCTATTCTATGTTAATGAAACTCTGGGTAACCACAGTAAGATAAAGCCCAGGACACCCAGGGAATGATACACACTTAAGATTTTAATAACCTTCAGCAGACAGCTACATCCTCATTCATTCAGGTATGGATGTGATGGATCCAGGTATCACATCAGTGAGTCCCAACAGACAAATTGCAGCAATGGCCAGTTTCAGACAGGCAATCTCATCAATTCCTCTTGTACTGGAATTTTCTAACCTAATTTCATAGCCCTGGAAACACAGCAGTATATCTAGGCGTATTGACTGGACTGAATTTACACAGGTCATTTGAAACATAAAGGTCACATCCATACCAGGCCTCTGGACCGCATTTATTAACAGCATCCTCCTGACTTTCGACATCATTAGTGTCATCTGGACCAACGCTGCAGTAAATGAAATGTGGCAGAACAAAAGACTGTTGCCAAGAGTATAGATGTACATAAGTGATACACAAGGAGGTTCAGCCTTATTAGCCCCTGAAAAACCACACTGTTTCACAAAGTCAGTAATCAGCAAAGCCTTTGCACAGGAGACTGTCCAATCTGGTGATGTTATAACACTTTTAATCGAAGAGAGAATAAAAAGGAAATTGCTGACCTGAGGTTTATACATCAATATTTATATAGAAAGCACAAGTTCTTGACAGGGTCATGTTTATTGCTATTTAATATTCATATTTCAGGAGCATACAAAACCTAAACTGACAGAGTCACTGGTGAGAACTATTGTACATGTGTTCATTATTGTTATTTTTGGAAATAGTTCTGGATAACTAGTGACTTTCTTACAGTTGCCTGGAATCTGCATGTCTGACCCAATTGTCAGGAACTGAGCAGCTGCATCCAGGAAATACAAGTGCAAATGATTTCTGATCACAAAATTATCACACTGTCTGCGAGACCTGTATTAAATAGCTCTGAGCACAGCCAATGCTGGCATGGCATTACAGCAATGGCTTCATTATAGTTCTTGTCAAGATTTTGTGACAGTCAATAATAGAGTTTGACAAAACTGTAGCTGCACTCATGAGAAAATATTTTGGGAGTCATCTTTGTCAACATTCTCTTTTAAAAAATAAAAAAATCTTAACTTCCAAAATTTCATTCCCAAAAATCTTATTTCGAAACTTGAGGATTTTGTTGTTATCTGCCATGACTTTGAGAAAATACAGGCAAGGTCTACCTTGTAGGTTGCACAGCAACCCTAGGCAAACACCAACCCAATTTGTAGTTTAAACTACACAGAAAAATTCTGTGAGGGTCAGCTAACTTGGTCTTCATGCACTAGAAAGGTGTTTCAGCCAGGTCTTAATTTGTTCAGCCAGAGTGTTGCACTGATACAGATCCAACACTTCCAGATATGTAGCCCCTGTGACATCTCCTTCACCCTACAGCATTCAATGTGAAGCAATGTTTCATTCCGTTTAGCTCTCATCCTCCCAGTCTTCTCTATGGGTTTATATTTCCCATGATCCACCACCGTCTTCTCTGTTGCTTACTCACCATAGGTACTATGGGAAAGCTGGTATAACAAACAACACAGAGGAAATGATCCAGGTGGGAAACCCTGGCAACAACGATGAAAGGAAAATGCATGATACTCAAACTTCCACTAAGCACTGTCACAATTTTTTAAGACCAAGGCTTTCAAAAAAACAGAGACTTCCAAGTGGGGAAGAGAAATAAATAAATAAATAAAAACATTTAAAGACTTTTTAAAAAAATATTCCAGAGAAAACTTTCCAGCAAAACTTCCTTCACTTCAGAAAAGAAAATTCTTTCCACTTTTATATTCCAGACACAGAGTGCTGAAAGAAGACCTCCCAGAGAGAATAAACACATGCCAGTGCAGAAAACCATGCCAGGAAGGATTTGATTTGTTATTGAGGCTTCTTCAGATTGCAGGTTTCACAGTACCCATTCAGATGCACCTTCTTGCTGAGAGCTTTGTTTAATGCATACTTCAGAAAGGAGCTTTTAGTGCACTTCTTAAAAATAAGATTCTTTTAGAACTTTGTAAAGCTTATCATTTGAGCAACATGCCATAGAAAGGTAAGTGTGAGGTTCAGTTATCGTGGATAGCCGAGACCCAGAGACTCTTAACGCTCCACTGCAGTACCCATGTGTTCGCTATAAATGCTAACACATGGGAACTGAGGCTCACATCACATTCATACTTGCAGTGCTAGAAGATATTATTCACCTAGAGGTGAGCTGAGAGGAGAAGACACATTTTTCTTCTTTCATTGCACATTTTCTATCATTTCAATAATATCCTGATAGAATGAGGAGACAGAGATTACAGGAGAAGAGTAAAATGTTACACTAGGGAACATTTAGAGGAGAAATTACATTGGCAGAGTCCTTTGGGATATGTCTAGTTCTTCTTGTCCCATGGCAGGATGGGCTAATCTTAAACCATTCCTGGCAAGGACTAGTTACGCAGATGGAGACTCCAGCGTAGCATAGACTAAACAACTCCCATAGGTCAGTCTCCTTTCTCTTACAAAGTTGTTTCCCAGTTTTTTCTAAACCAAATCTCCGCTGTTGAAATTTAAAATGTTATGTCTTTTTCTACAGAAGCTCTAGAGAATGAATTATTCCTTCCTCTCTGGCAGCTGTTTCTTACATATTTGAAGACTTCTCTCATGTCTTCCGTGTTCTTCTCCTCTCCCAGATTAGATAACCCACAAATACGTTTGCCCTTTCAACGTATATTGCATTGGCTAGTGAAACCCAGGAATCAATTACATAGATTACAAGGGACTTGAATGACACCATAAGAGGATACAATAGCTGGCATTGTGTCTGAATGAACATGTGAATACTTATTTAACATCAGTATTTGCCTATGGTGCATTATGGCTTTATCTAATTAATTACTTTATGAAGTGTTTGATTATGATAGCGGTGAATGTCTTTCCTGCCCACTCTTATCACTTGCTTATAACTATTCTGTTCAGCTGAGATACTCATGCATCTGAGAGCTCATTTAGATACTAGGTACCAAACAGTGGATTCTCATTCCTGGTTGTGTTTTTTTTTTTTTTTATTCAAAACCAATTATCTGATGATCATAGCTACTAAATAAGGCCTCTTAATACCTCCAGCAGATCAGATTATTCAGAAGTCAAATGAGAGAAAAAAAAAAAAAAAGCAGCCTGAAGTATTTATTCATTTCCCCATTTTTAAGTTTTTTCTCACTTTTCTCTCTTTGTGCCAAGTCTTCAAGATGTAATTGGAGGTGTTGGATACACTCCTTCAAAAATGTTCTCTGAACAAATTGCCAAGTACGATTCTGTGAAATGAATGGATCACAAAGAGCAGCACTTCTTCAAAGGAGAGCAGGCAAGCTGATGTTCAAGTACTTGGTCTTTTATTGGTTGTCACTCACTTCCTCAGAACATTCTTTGGAACTGAATTATTTTATTTCTTGATTGTTTCCCGAGCAAGACTATTCATGCAGTTCTCCTAATTTCACCGTCATTTTTAATTGAATGTTTTCATTCATTCCTGTGTAAAGTTTCATTTTAAAGACATTCACATCTGGGAGATGGCTTTGTCTGACCCAAATGTATTCTCATGTCTGCTGTTTTGTGAACCATTATTGCATTAGAATACTTGTTCATCAATCAACATGTGAACCAGCCTGCATCTTTAAAATGTAAAGGCCAGAATTATGACAAAGAAATAAAACTTTAAAACCCCAGCAGATCTAAAAGGCCAACAAAGAAAAAATGTACTTGTCCAAAGTGACATACATTATTCACGTTATTTCCCAGTCTCCTTAGTTATGTAGCAACAAATTGCCCATGTATCATCTGTGTTACAAAGCTACAGATGATGGGTTCAGCCAAGATCTAAGTGTTTCATTCTTATGTACTGAGCCTGTGAGCTTTATCATGGTGCACAGCAGTGTGATCAGAGCTGCTGGGATCAGCATGGGTACAAATAAGCTTAGTGACTCAATTTACTATTACTGTCCTGACAGAGTAGTGAAAATGGCCTTATGAAGCACCCTGGATCTTTATATCAACAACGACCTTTATATCAATATATCTTATGTATAATATCTTTATATCAATACTGAGACAGAATCAGAGAAAAGAGGCCTTCAATCCACATGCATTTGAAATGCGGGGGTTTCATAACAGCAGTTTATGGTGCATCACTGAAAAGCATTCATTCAGATCCAGAGATAACAACCAGGAACTCCTGAAGATTTGGTTGTGGGACAGGAATGATAGAGAAGGACTTCAGAAGAATGACAACTGTGTGTAAAAGGTCTGTTATAGGGCTAAAGTAGGAAGTGGACTGTATAATGCTGTCACTCCAAAACAGTTTCGCATTGCTGTCATTTACCATCTTTACAGGGCACTGTGTGGACATAAGGTACATCCTCTCATGCCAAATCACAAGGAAACAGCTACAATGGGAAGATGCTAAGAGAAGCACCAGAGAAATGAAGGTAGCTCCTGAAGGATCTGGCTATGAAAAGTCAGGACTGCAGTATCTCTTGCAGGCTGTGGATCACCCACAGAGGCACCAATTCCCAACCCAGAAGCCACACTAATGTTTTCTCCTAAAGACAGCATTCCCTGGATGACACAGGAGTAGGATTGTTCCAGGTGTCTCTGTGCATCCCAAATGGCAAAGTATTGACTGGCTGATTTTAGCAGAATAAACAGTAGTATATAAACGCAAAACAGTCTGCAAGGATCATCCTACTTCTACTGCTAGTAAAAAAAAAAAAGCAGAAAAATTGCAGGGGAAAGGCTCTCAGACCTCTTACATAACCCAGCTACTACGGTGGGATTTCTCCTCTGCTAGCAAAGCTTATACTCAGTTAGTAGAAAAAAAGGGAAAAACCCTAAGTGGCACATGTTTTGCTATTATTTTCCAGATTTAAATGAACGGTGAGGCTGAGTATGGAAGAATAATTAAATGTTGCAGTACTTATATTGATTAATACCAGGATCATGTCTGACATCTGCAATACAAACTGAAAGACAACCCACAACCTGGATATGTGTGGTTATGACATTCCTTAAAGTGCCTTCAGAGATTAAAATCACTAGATAAATGTGAGTCACTACATGGTTATCTTTGTGTTTTCCCCTTTTAAGATTTTTTTTTTGCAGTGACTTGAGAAATAAAGGAAAGAGATGATCTTTGGAAGCTTTTATGAAAAGTCCTTTTTTTTTCTGGCTGCTTCAACGTCTAAGCAAACTGTGTCTGAAGAGACAAACAAAAACATTCTTTTCTTTTGAGTTCAGAGCAATGCACACAGCTGTGGAATATATTCCTCTACTCATGTGCAAGGTAGACACAGTCATCTTGCAACGTTCAGTCCTGGGACCAGCTGTCTGTAATCCAAGGTCTACTTCAGTTCAGCACAGCTGTGTGACCTTGGCTAAGTTTCACTGAGAAAATTGTTGCTAAGGTGTGAGAATGTCCATGAGCTGAAGTCATGCAAGATAAGAAAAGCAAAAACACAGACAAAAAACCCATGACAAAATTGTAATGGTAGAGATACTGATAATTAGGAGCTCAAGGATTCAAGAGAAAAAATACTGACAAGAAAAGCTGAAAGTCCTAAAGGAAAAAAAAAAAAAGGGGAGAATGGTAAGAATTAGAAGATGCTGTTTGATTTACAAACAGCCCACTCCTAGGAGTGATGGAGGTCTGCCTTTCCTCACCGTTCTCATGATTGGCTGGCCAGAAAGGACAGCCCAGGTGGCTCAACAGGGGTGATGAGCTTGTTAATGCTTAGACTCATAGCACATAAGTCTTACCCACATTCTGTGAGCATTAGAAAATAAAAAATTATTTTTAAAATTATTATAAAATCTCAGTAATATCCTGACTGCAGATACTCTTTGCTCATGGGGAAAGGTGACCATACAAAAGTGTCCAAGGGAGGGATAGAGGGGAGGTTACAGTCTTTGCTGCGTTCTGCAGTTCCTAGAAGCTCAATCATGCACTGGATTGTGCTAGCTTCTGTCCAAGCATAAAACAAGCACTGAAAAATGGTGCCTGTTCAGACAGCATCCAGCAAAAATGCTCATCAAGAGAGGCTTTGACCCTGTAGATTTCTGCATTGTTAACAGAGGCCACAGTTATTATTTCCACTTGCTAAACAAAGCAGTAATATGAGCTCGCTCCACCATGGAAATAGCCCTGTTAGCAGGCAGGGGGAAGAGTAGACACAGATTTCCATGGACAGGTTCCTCCTAGATGTCAGAAAAGACCACAGAATGAGTGAAGAAAACATACCCCTGAGGAGAACCAAACTGGTAGGGAATGTGCATCATACAGACACAGCATTCGTCTTGGGTATTGCTCCTGCAGCAAATAATAGGATTTTGCACACTTTCCTTACCTGCCACTCAAAGAATAGCCCAGTTTAGCTACGGTGAAATGTGTCCATCAGCAATGTCTTGGGAAAATGCCTGAAAGTAGAACAGGTTTTGGCTGTTTGGCTGTTTTCTGGCTGGGGAGGTTGAATGAAACTGACTGATATTTAATAGGATTCCAATTCAAAGGCCATTAGAGTCAGCACAAGTCTTTCCAGGAATTTCAGGATCCTTCTGAAACAGTGGATCCCAAGGACTCCTGTGTTTTTCAGCTGAAGATATTATGTCTGTAGTTGCAGCCACACCGTAGTTGTGATAATCCAACAACATAAGCAAGGGAAATTTTCAAGGGATAGGAACATATATTACTAGCACGTAATAAACTCAGAAACAGTACTTTGTTTTTATATTGACCAATTCTGTTTCAGATCTGAAGAAAGGTTCAATGGTCAGTTGGCACACCTGAGGGACGGGGCACCATCCAGAGGGACCTGGACAAGCTCAAGAAGTGTGCCCATGTGAACCTCTTGAGGTTCAACAAGGCCAAGTGCAGGGTCCTGCACGTGGGTCAGGGCAACCCCCAGTATCAATACAGAGTAGGGGATGAAGGGATTGAAAGCAGCCCTGCTGAGAAGGACTTGGGGGTACCAGTGGATGAGAAGCTCAATATGTGCCAACAATGTGCACTTGCAGCCCAGAAAGCCAACCATATCCTGGGCTGCATCGAAAGACTTGGCCAGCAGGTTGAGGGAGGTGATTCTGCCCCTCTGCTCCGCTCTGGTGAGACCCCACCTGGAGTAATGTGTCCAGCTCTGGAGTCAGCACAGAAAGGGTATGGACCTGTTGGACTGAGTCCAGCAGAGGCCCACAAAGATGATCAGATGGCTGGAGCACCTCTGCTATGAGGACAGGTTGAGAGAGTTGGGGTTGTTCAGCCTGCAGAAGAGAAGGCTCCAGGGAGACCTTATTGTGGCTTTTCAGTACCTGAAGGGGACCTACAGGAAAGACGGATGCAAACTTTTGACCAGAACTTGTTGCGACAGGACAAAGGGTAATGGTTTTAACTAAAAGAGGGAAGACTTATACAAGATATAAGGAAAAAATTCTTTACCGTGACGGTGGTGAAACACTGGAACAGGTTGTCCAGAAAGGTGGTAGATGCTCAGTCCCTGGAAACGTTCAAAGTGAGATTGGTTGAGGCTCTGAGCAACCTGATCTGGTTGACAATGTCCCTGCTGATGGCAGGGGAGACTGAACTAAATGACCTTTAAAGGTCCCTTCTAACCCAAACTGTTCTATGATTCTATGATTATACGCTTGAAAACTTGTCTGTTTTTTCCCCCCCCCAGTTACACCAACTGATCTAATAAAATCTACTACCTTTGCCAAGAAATCTTGCTGTGATAACATAAACCTTTCCTGTCCTTTCCTATGTATTTATATTTTATGCTTGGGGTCAGGAGTGAAAGAGACCACACTGACGAGGCAGCTGAAGAACTGGTGGTACTAAAATTTCTTATTAATTTATATTGATTTTTCAACATAAAAGCAAAAGAAGTTCTGAAACACCAAAACATTCCAGGTTTGATTATTCTAGGAACCAAAATTGGAGATATTTCAGTATTAAAGTGGCTTCATATGTCAAAAGACCTTTCTATTTTACTAAACCATGTGTCTAAAAATCAAAACATAGTTTATTATTTGGGATATTTTTAGTGTTTCTGTTCATCCAAGATTCCCCTACAAACAAAAAAGTTTGATCCACCCAAATCTATTTCTGGATTTCTGCATTTATTTATCAGAACTGCAGAAGCACTAAATGATCGATTATTCCAACAGCTCAAATTCGGCTCCATATGGGAAGGATAATATGCCTTATATATTTAATATATATATAATAAAAATATATAATATATATTTAATAATATGTAACTTTTCTTCTGTGTATGGGTCTGCCTCAGATGATCCCTTCCCAAGAACATATCATGGGATATGCACCATTTACTTATGAAACCACTTCATTGTTCTCACGTTGTCAGACAGCAGTTTTGTTATACCATATTTTTTTTTCCCAGCAATTTACTTCCTTCTGGAATGATGTCCAAATTCTCTTACAGAAGAAGAGAAACGCTGGACACTTATCAAAGTGTGCAGGATGTTAATATAATGCTTTCCAGGATAAGGGGATAAATCCGCTCATATTTGGTCTGGTACGTATCTGCACAGGTTTGTGAAAACGCCGGACAGAAGCATCTGTTAAATAAGCATCTACTTCAAATGGAATATTTTCTTATTTGCTTGGTAAAGAGCAGAGCTAGAGCTCCTCGTGATAAATATTGCACTTAGTAATTAAATTTTCACATTTACAAGGTCCACGTAGTAAATAAATAATCATCATTTGCATACATTTCAATCCAAAGGGCATCATTAGAGGACAGTATCTCCAAGACAATAATGAGCTGTTTTCATTAACCATACCCTAATGATTACAGCAGGCTTGCACTTCAAGAGTTGTGAGATAGTTACCCAGGCAAGACCAAAGAAATAATTGTATGTCTTTATCTATCTTCCCTTCCATGTAAGTCACTGAGTTAGAAGGCTATTTCCTGCCCCTACGTTGATGTACTCAGGAACCTCTTGAAAAAGATTTAATTGAACTTGGATATGGTGTGGATAAGGGATCAGGAAATGAAGTTTGATCTTAGTTGTAGCTCTGGAAATCTGGAATAATGCAAATGAAGTATTGTAGGAAGGAACAGACTTTCATTTTCTGCCTCTATAATCCTGAACATAAACAGATCCTCTAATCTGCTTGATTCCTCTTATTGTTGCCAAATAAAATTATGTTTAAAATTGCTAAAGGGATTGACATGCATTTTCCTAACTTTGCAATTGTCCATTTATTTTTTTAAATATAATCTGTCAATGTATCTGTCATCACAGTGTAAGAACATTCAACTTCAAATTTGGAAAAATTGTCATTCAAATGTGACTGTCTTCCACACTCTTGATTTATTTTCACATTTTTCTATCCAAAAATGATATGTGATATTTTTTGCTTCTGTCTGGTCTATCTGATTTGTGTTTGACAAGTATATATTATCCCCCATACTACAAAGTAATTATCACTGAATAGTAGAAAACAGATCTATAAAGGTCTTCAGTCAATCATATAGTTCATCATCTGCCCTTCATAGATCAACTAGGTCTTTGTTACTCCCGATGAGTGTTTGTCCACTTTGCTCTTTAAAGGCTTTAATGGAGATAGAGTTTCCACAGCTTCCCCAGGCAATCCATTCCGGTACCTAATTATCTGTATTGTAAGAAAGTGGGTTTTTTTAATATCTAAGTTAAATTTCCTTTGCTGATATTAAAAAGGCCATTACTTTTTGTACTATTGACAGTGAACATGAAGGAAAGATTATTCACTTCTTATTTTGCAACAAATTTTTGTATGTTTGAAGATCACACTATCATGTTCCTTATCCATCTCTCTTGCTTTCTTTTGTTCTTTCTTTTGAGCAATCCCAATAACTTCATAGTGTATTTATAAGCCATGTACTCAGACCTTTCTTACAGGTCATGATTCTAGGGTGTTAACGTTATTCTTCTTGAACTCTGGATATTCTTCAAATGGTCCATACCTTTGCCAAGGCGCTGTCCTTAAAGTTTGACACAATGTTACAGCTGGTGTCTTAACTTTTGTAGTATCACACAAATAACATTGGCAGTATTTGGGCAGCTGTAAGAATAAATATTCTAGGTTGTATCTTTCTTTCTCCATTTATAATACATCTGTCTTTATAGCAAATTCACATTGTGCCAGTGTTTTGAAGCTGCAGAAAACAGGGATGCTTCTTAGCCTTGCTTTATGCCAACTCAGGATCTCCTTTACCAGCCTTATTCAAGCTGTCCAGATGTTCACCAGATGTTCATCCCCTTACTGGCTTCTGGTTTAAGCAAGGATATTTTTGTTACAAATTGCTGGTCATGTGCCAGAGTCAGTTATTGAGGCTCCAGGCATGAGAGGATGTAAGCCCTACTAACGTAATTTCATTCTGTCACACAGCCCTAGAATCTCCCAACATCCAAAATTTGGATCAATCACTAATGTAGCCATGTACCTATGTTTATTGAAATAATATTAATTAACCTACTATTCATGGCATCTAGTCCAAGAGGGGCTGTCACGTACCACAAATGATCTTGGTTCCCAGGTTCACGCTGAATGAATCATAAATTCCATCAGAATTTCTGGGCAGATCTTTTCACCTACTGCTTCACAGAATCATAGAGTGTTGGCTGGAGGGGACCTTGGGAGCATCTCTGGTCTAACCTCTGTCTTGAAGGACAGCTCTCCTCAAATGGATCTGGTCAGCCATGTCTCTATGTAGATAATATTTTCTTCAGCGGTGATGAAACGAGAGCCCAAATTCAACAATCTAATGAAACATATGCAGACGTATATGTACTCAAACACCAGCCCTTTCCACCTGTCTTACCTAGTTTTGGGCTTTTCAGCCTTCTAGTGCTTGGTGCTTTTCTCTTCTAACCCTCCTACTTGCACCAAGACCAAATCTCAGAGTTCAAGTGACTTCCCAGAAGTCTGCTGCCCTCCCATGGTCACTAAATAGGTTCACTGGGGCAGAGCAATACAGTCAATGAAAGAAGGTGTTGCTTTAATCAAAGCTGAGTAAAGTTCTCAGATGCCAAGGAGGAATTTGGGGATTTGTGTAGAACTGGACAATCTCAGGGGCTTTTGCTAGCAAACCACATATTAAAAAATACTATCTCTTTTCTGGTGCATTTTTTTTTTTCAATGAAGGAGTTTGATCCTGGTCAAAGCACAGTGAGAAAACCCCGAACGAGCTGAAGCAGATAATCTACAGATAACCATAACTATAGGTGCTACCATAATCCTAAAACAATAATTGGCTTCATAATCAGTAACTGCTGTCAACTAGATAGCCCAGAATTTTTTATGCCCCCTCTAAAATATAAGTAGCTGGAATGTTACCCCCTAAGTTTCAGGTAAAGGAATAATTAAAGTACCTGTCTAGCACCAAATGTGTGATGTAAAAATATATATATATATAGTTAAAATGCAAGGTAATTTCAGAATATTAAAATTTAAACATTCTACTTAGAAAAAATATCAGAAGGAGAATGTGGGGAACTTATTAAAATGGTTCATTTTGCATTTCTCTTTTCCCATTATTCCTTACAATTTCATATCAATAGCCACATTTGTATAGTAAATTTCGTTTTTAATGAAATATTGTTCTATTTCAGAAATAGTATTTGAACCAATCACAAATATATATATCTACTTTGAAAACAAAAAATAATGATTTCAGTAATTTCCATAAAAAATTCAGCTAAAATATGAAGTAAAAAAAGAGCCTTGCAATACAAAAAAAAAAGTAAAAAAATATTTTTAACATTCAAAATTATGTTTAAGGTTTTTTTTTGACCTCCTTTTATGCCAACCCTAATTATCTGCAGTTTTGGCTGAGGACTATGAAAGTATCTGTACGCTTAAAATAAATATGCATGCATATCTAACTGATTCATATGCTCCTTCAGAACAGCTTTATTCTTTACTCTTCCCCATCTGTTTCAGGGATGAAAGGAACAAGAAGGCAGAATCCATACAATGGCTTAAAAAAACATGCTTTTTCTTTCTTTCACCTTAGTCTTGTTCTGCATCTCATGTCAATTCTTTAATATAAAGACTCAGAAAAAAATCATAAAAACTCTGAAGTATTTTCCTTCACTGCTTGTCATTTTTAATAGTGCTACACACAGCTGTTGAGGTTTTTATATTAATACATTGTTTTATTTATTTTTTTTTCTCTGTGGGGACAGCTATGTAAAATCAAACAAAAGAGCTAACATGAGATTTAAGATTGTCTCTAACGTAGTCAAATGAAAATCTACTTCCATCTCACTGTGACCTAATGCTGAAGAAGCATATAATTGGAATCAGAGTGAATATAAGATTCACAGAAATATGAGAGTTGTGATATTGATCAGCACTGGTATTTGTCTTGACAAAGTGAAAAAAAATATGAACAATTCCATCAGAGGCGTTATGGAAAACATGACAGGCAGTTTCCTTTCATGGCATTAATCCTACATGGCCCAGTGTCCATGACAGAATGGATTGGAGTCTCGACTACACTCCCTGGGTGCTTTTTTTGAATTTTAGAAGTGACAAAGGTAAATGAAAAACAAAGATCTTGTAGCAGGTCCACTGTGAATATAAATCAGTAGGGGCCTGCTGAAGCAGAGTGAGCTGTTTTGATTTACAGCTGGGAGGACTGTGCCAACAAATTACATGTATGGCAGAATAAGCAAAAACAAAATCAGAGAAAAGAAGATAATTTGGTTTTAAGGACAAAATATGTTAATTGGAAATATTTAAGTTTGTCAGTTAAAATTTACAGAAATCCTTTCGGGAGTTGGGTGGCAAGCTGTGATTCAGCAAATAGCTGTTTTCCATTACCAAGTTGCTTTTTAACTGCCTAGAAGTCTGGAGTGCCAATTACTCTTATCATTATCTCATGAAGGGCTGGATAAAACGCTCCATCATTCACTGATCATGAATAGCGCATGGACTGTAAAGGCACCACCTAGAACACACACTCAGCAATAAGGATAAACATGATGTGGCTCATAAGGCCAAAAAAAAAAAAAAAAAGTAAAATATCTGCAGCATAACCCTAAATAAACAAATGTCGTTTCACACACTTAATCTAGTGCCAAGATAATAGCACTGTGTAATCAACAAGTAAACAGATATTTAGCTGTAATATTCACTTCAAGTAGCAGAAAGAGATCTTTTATTTACCACATTTTCATTTCTTTTCAGCAGGTTTTACAATGAGTAATAAACTATTGACTGACTTGTAGTTCCACGGCACTTTTTTAAATTAGACACAATGATGTTTTATCTAAATGCTAAAAATCAGTGTAGAAGAACCATGAGGAGTAAAAGAGTGCAAAATCCCAGGAACAGGATAATACACTTCATGTCACTATTATTACTGACTTTGGGGGGGAATTTTGGTACTTTCTTAAATTTGAAAAAGTTTCCTCTATTTTCACTTCTATGTTTTTGAAGGTTGTGAATCTGGCTAAAGAAATGATAAACTGAAAATCATATTGCCAGTCCAGTGTGACCTACCGTGGTGGTAGTACTGTCTCTGATCATCCACTTGTAAAATTGCCAAGCAGAGTCTTCTGGATCAATTCTTCAGTTGTTCAATTTTTCAATACAATAGCACTATATTATACACAGGTACAAGATTGTAAGAGCATTGATCTTAAAACTGATCCCAGCAATCTCTGTACCTCTCTGCAGTATTGACTTCTGCCGGGCCACATCCATTGACTGCAGCTTTGCACAGGAGGCATCATATTGTAGGTGAGCATGATGCATGCTTCAGGTGAATGGGAGGGAGGTGCAGGCTGAATCATCTATTTGATTCAGACCTGGATTTTTTGACACAATTTCATAAAACACCAACCAACAAACAAACAAAAAACAACAACAACAAAAAACTAAACCAACCAACCAACCAACCAACCAAAGTTTGTTTCTGTTCCATGGAGGAATAAGAACAAATTTGAAAGTTTGTCACAAAGTGGACCTGTCAGGCCTTTGCCAGCTCTGCTCCTCACATCTTCCTGCTACATGGGAGCTGAAGTGATTCCTCCATGAAAAGGGGGATGTTGCTGATTCTGTCAAAGATAATTTAGATTATATCCACACTATCTCAAAAGAGAAGAATTTAAAAAAGAAGCACTTGCAGGTTTCTACTTTCTTTTTTTCATTACAGCAGATAATTTCCTAATCTTTCACTGTTGCTGTAAAATAAAAGTTACTTTTTAGAAAATTACTGTTCAAGCTGACTCTTGTAAAGTAGCACACATTTTAAGATATTCTTACAGATACTAAATCTTCTAAGTGGCTGTCATAGGTCAGAAGACACATTGCTTTAGAGACTTAAGCATTAAAGAAGCACTTAATTATCAATTATACACAAAGACAGTTCCTAAATGATTTTTAAAACCATGAAAAATGAAAATACTTCATAAAGCAATTAAAAGATGCACACCTTCAGCATAGCTTACTGCATGGCTTAGACATATTTTACCTCTTAGTCCCAGCTAAGACTGTTTTCTAAGTTTCTAACACAGACTTATATTATGGAAGAAAAGCTCTGAAACAGACTTCACCTTATATGAACTGTGATTATTTTTTTAAGTGATGCTCTATTTGTAAAAAAAAAAAAAAATCACTTTTCTGATATATTTTAACAATTAATGGCAATACAAAATTCATTGAATTCTCAACTGTCATTTGCATGATCCAAGAACAATGACACTTTTAACCACCATCTTATATCTCTTCTTAGAAAGAGTTTCTTAGAGTTCAATCAGGTTGCAGTTGTTGGTAGAAACTGGAATTGCCTCTGTCTTTCACTGAAATGGGGCTGACAGGAGTAAACAATGGAAGAAAGAGAAAGTGCGGAGATATTCTGTGTTTCTAGACACTTCGTTGTTTCAGAAGGTGGATTGTAAGCACCATCATCTTGCAGTTATTACACAGTAAGCAAAAGTTGGTTAGATCACAACTACTTGAAACAGTCTTGGGTACTAAAGAAATAGAAAGGGTAAACAAGAAATTTTTTTAATAATTTTAATGAGTTTAGACAAGGTTCCTTTGTTTGCCTTCCCACAGCAGACAAGCTTTCTTGAGCATCTACTGTGGGGCTGGGGCAAGTGTGAGTTTCTAGAATAGCTCTTACTAACTTATTTAAGTGGGATTGTAAGTAAATTAAAATGTAAAAGTTTTCATAATATAAACAACATCAATAGCAACTTCTGATAGTAGCACACCAGCTTGAGGACAATCGGTCCTTTAACGAGCTGCAGGAAAAAATGCTGCTGAGAAATTCAATGCACTTTGGAGTACGTAGGGAAGCATGTAGGTCTGTTGTCATATTCAATACGACCTTATAAATCAAAAAGAAATTAGTTTTCTGCTCTGCTTTTATGTGGTTGGAAGGGATACTATGATGACAGAAGAAGCTTTTCAGTATCAGTGTCTAGAAAAAAAAGCACATAGACTAAATCTGGCTATGATTGACCAATTATTTAGGTGCAACAGCATTTATAAAGGGCTAAGAAGCCTCCAATAGGCTTCCTATACAGATTTCTTTCCAGAAAATGAGATTTTCAGATGTGATCCATACAAGGTGAAAATAGTGCTATATCTACAGCAAGTCATGCTATTCAGTTTTATGCAGGACAGCAGTGCTCAACGAGGAGACCTTCAGTGAGCTAAACCCTCTCCTTGTTTCTGCCTTTCACTTGCTGTCTAAGGTAAGTCTCTGCTTCTGCTGCTCTCCTTATCAATTACTTTTCAAAACAGCAAACATGCCTCCTTGTGCTTTTCTATCATAACGCATACTATATAAGTGTCTGTCTTCACCTAGGTCTCTAAAGACTACTATACAACATTTAGTTCACTAATAATGACAATAAACCTACAGAAAGCAGCATAGATGCAGCCCTGCCCCGGCAAGTATGAGTAAGGTAATGGAGTCAGTAGGTTTACAAGGATGGCATGAAGCCTGGAGGGGACAGATGAAGTTCTGTGGTGTAAAATGGACCTGCCTTGCTGTTTATAGCATGGTCTAGCAATGGCCAAACACAGCACAAGCACAGCGGATGGTCTGAGTGCTTAATATAGACTCCGTTCTAGGAAAAAAGGACATCCATTTATTCATTTCCCACTAGCCCACTCTTGTCAAAGGAGATAACACTTGGCTTTAACAGGAGATGGAATTTGCCTGCTGGTTTGTAGGTTATTGAATTGACCTCTGATTTTCAGGGATACATTTGGAAACTTTACTTCTTAAATGGGATTTCTACTAAAAGATATAAGAAATCCCTCCAAGGGTATTTACAGTGACTGGTTATCTGGTGTTGACATTAATTGTGCTGGCATATTTTGCAGAACAGCCTCAAGTGTAACATTAGCTGAACTGTAAGACCCTTCCATATATAACAGTCTAGCTTAATATACTTCATAGATGTATCCCCTGCTTTGTGCCTATCGCTCAGCCAAAGGAGTCTGGGCAATTTTATGCAGATGCCTCTTGGGCTGAGCCCTGTAGGTGCATTCATAATGATTAAGGATGTGCTTTTATTTGCTGCATATCTGTATACTACATAGGCTTTTTTTTTTTTTTTTCATAAATCTGCTCTCCAAAGAGAAGAAATATCTTTTCAGCAAATAGATCTTAAAATCAAAATATCCAACATCCTATAGCAGAGCTCAAAACTTTTGATGTTACGGATTACAGTCTCCATATGGATACAGCCCTTCTTCAGCTTCTAGTCTCACTTATGTACCTTTTTTTGTGGCAGGGATTTCAATTGTCAACATTAAGTTAATCACTTAGGGCACACAGGATGAATTCTGATGCAAAATGAAGCAATATCTTGGCTGAATTGATCCATTTTTCACCAGTTCAATATCTTATTTTTCCTGTGGTGTGGGACTGTACTCTTTCAACACTAATTTGCCACTCCAGAGAGCTCAGGGTCCTGCCACTGTAAAGAGTAATGTCAAATCTTGACACAGCTAGGAGGTGAATGCGGGACCAGCATGGCTGTGCGTCACCACAAGAACACCACGTCAGAGCAGGTCATTTCTGCAGTGGATGGTGTGACAGGGTGGTGAGGTAGCAGTGTAAGGTGACAGCCTGCAAGCTGTAAGCACCAGAGCTTTTCAGTTAGCACACACAACCAAATGGACTGTCCCTTCTGCAGATTCCCTTTTTCATGTTTTGTAAGGGTTTATTAAATTCTGTTAACCTGTTAACTTGAAAGTTTTGTATTTTATTAGTGATGCATTATAAATTTATTGAGTTATCAGTACTGTCACGCTAACTGAATTGCTTATTACGAGTTTAGGTGAGGAGTTACCATAATCATGGACTCTATGAAATGATGGTACCAATTATTTTTTCCTGTTGGTTGATTTTAATAACATACATCAAGGGAACAGGAGCCCCATTCCCTTAGAAAAATGAAACAAAACAGGACTGCTAAGGCTCTAAGTGTACATTAGCTTGTTCTCCAAAAAGCCCGATTAACCCCCTTCATATTAGCCACCAGTGCTTATATAGCAGAAATAAGAGTGGATCAAGAACGGTGAACATGGTAATGGAAAAACACCTTTGAATTTTCTGGTTGTTTCAATACACTGCAATGCATGTAGTGCATTCACGTTCACTGATGCTGTGTTGGAGAGTGACAAAAAAGAAATTGTCAAGTGATTTTGACATATACAAATAAGTAATAGAAGATATATCCCTTATTATCAGCAATGTATATAATAATACAAAGTGCACATTCACATTTTACCAAAATCCCTACAATTTTTTGTTTTGTTCTACCACATGTAAAAAATAGAATAATTTCTACTTTTTATATATATTATTTTCCTAACAGTACCTTGATTTGAGGTTCTTGGCACTCTGAGGTTTAGAAGTGGAATACTCTGAGAGATTTAAGCAGTTATGGAACAAATAGCTGGATAGTTTCTGTAGTGACTATAATGGAATCACAAAATCTCAAATTGTCTCTGCAGCTTTCGTTAACAGTCCCACCACACTCACAGTGTTAAACATATCACATTGAACATCTCAATGGAACTGATTAGAATGATTAAGCTGTGGGACAAAAAAGGAAAAAAATAAAGCAACCACAACTGTCCAAAAACAGCTACACAGCTCAACTAATATGTATTTATTACTCCTGTATGCAGCACGGGTGAGCTGTAAATGGAGACTTTCCTAAGCAATCCCTTCCTATTGCTGCCAATATTAAGAGTTTCAGTTCTAATGACATTCTACACTACACTGCATTTTTTTTATGTACCACCAGTTTAAAAGCTCTTGTTAAAGCTATTAAACAGAAGATAGTTCAAAACATAAAAGAATCTAGCAGGAGGCAGGTATTTTGAGGAACTAGTCTGAAATCACAGGATTTCAAAAATTCTTTTTGTGTGGCAGCAGGCATGTTTGTTTTCACAAAGTAAACTTGGTCAAACAAATTCATCCAGGGTAGTTGGAAATCACTGGGAATACTTAAGGCTCTGGTAATTTTTTTCACATTTAAAGATCTGGAAACCCCTGGTTGTTGAATGAGCATCCAGTGCTTGAAGGCCAGTGTGGGAAATGTGGAAAATCAATATGCTCAACTTGAAGGAGAATCCAAGCCCTATATATGTAATATTACAATAACCTTGACGGATAAATTTGGTGTAACTCCATCTTGCAATAGAGTGGGAAGAGGAAGGTAAGTAAGTGTCTCCTTCAAGCTCAGACACTCTCCAAAGTGGTAAGGGAGATGCAGTGGCAACACTCACTGTGAGCCCAGCAATTCCCACTGGCCTATGAAGTGGCAGTAAGGCCCCAAGTTCTCATGGGCTTGGAATGAGAGCCCAAACACCAAGCTGCAGCCTTGGGCACTGTTGCAGCAGCTCCAGCCGTTGTCTCTCACTCTTGCAGCCTGGCCTCTGATGTCTTCAGGCCTCTCAGGACACATCATTATTCTGGCAAACACACTTGGTGTTAAAGTGTTTCCCTCAACTGGTGTTAAACTGTTTCCATCAACTTTGCCAGTCATGGATCAGTCGATGATAAGAATTTGAAGGCCTTCATATGTTAGGACTCTTGAATGATTACGGAGGACTCTCATGCTTGTTTCAGAGGGAATTCACAGTGATGACAGAGTTAAATATGATGAATGGATGCTTTGTAATCAACAGATTGAACGTGTACCACTATCAGTAAAAAGGGATCCTCAAGCTTAATAGGAAAGCATAATTTTGCAGGTTTCTTATGTTCCCCCCCTAAGCATTCACTGAGAGGTACACTGGTAGTGCTGGTGGTGCCTGGGTTTGACACCAAATAAAGATATTTTCCTCATTTCTTATTATCAGGGAGTAGAGAACAGGACACAACTGACAGCAAACATTCTCTGTTGCAATCTGTCACTTAAAAAAATAATAGCCACAGATCATACAAGGAGGTATGAGTGTGGCAGGTCATTAATATCATCTACCATGCAGCAAATTGCTTGTCATGCTTCCTTTATACTCATTTATGTCTAAAGAGGACTCTTTGAAATGAGGGACAATAAATATTTTTCACATAGCCTCCTTTGTTAACAAAGATGAATTCCCTAAGTTTCCTACTGACGAGTTGAGTAAAAGAGAAGAAAATAAAAGAAACAAAAAAGTACATATACAAATTTATGATCATGGAAACTTCATGGACTTTAACATTTAAATAAATTACTTAAATAATGTTTTAAATCTTATATATATTATTTCCCTTCAGAATAGGATGACATCATAATCAGAAATAATCATAACCATCAGTATTGTTTTTCTCCATGGCAGAAGGTAGCATATGTGTAATGGAGACTGACTGGGAGGTAAACATTAATATTTTGCAACTCCAAAAACTTCAGATCATTGCCAAAACATTAGTGAACTGTACAACTCCACATCTCACACATTATCTTAGGATATTTCCCTTTCCAAGTTGAGAATTCGGGAATGGTATTAGGATACTCATTTTTCTTCGACAACTTTTTGGTTTTCCTGGTCCAATATATTTTAATTTTTTTTTTTTTTTTTTTTGGTCATCCCAAAGAAGCCTGAACTTATCACCTGCTGTTGCAGGAGGAATTTCACACTTAAGCTACAGAGTCAAGTTTGGGTATTCTGCTGCTGAAAATGGATAAATACTAACACAGCAAACATTCCATGATATGCTAAACTTCTGAAATAAGGGCAGAGCCCAGAGACCCCAGAGTACACTGAAGCTGGATGAGATCATTGTGCTTAATAAAGTAAAAACAGACAAAAGGTATGGTCTGAGACTGTGCTGAATAGGTGAAAACTTTCATGTTGTTTTTAACAAACAGTTCTGATAGTTTCAAGGTATGTTTATGCAATGTATCAAAAATGGAAAACTGAGTCAAATATCAGAATCAATGAAAATGGGACTCGAAGTTGCTGCATGGTACTATCCTGCTTATAAATGATCATGAAATTGGGTTGTTCGACTTGAAAATGAAGGGAGCAGAAAGCCTCAGACAATACACTGTGGTCACGGCAGCAGTACACCAGGTTAATCAGAGCACACTGCATTTTAGTCATTGGTCATTTTGCCTGGTGTGCTGGGGTAGCCAAATCACAGCCAAACAGACATTGACATAAAACAGTGCCTGCTTCAGGTAACCAGTACATTATCTGTGCAAGTCAAGTTTAGGAGTAGGCCATGTCTTTATGACCTGATCTGTTTCTTTCTCACCAGCCTTTTCATTCTCTGTATCACTAAGACATTTTGATATCACCATCATTGGAATACCAGAACATACTCTGGGTTGGGTTTCTCCAAGAATGGTGATCACTGGGCAGAAGACTGGAATTTAAATTATAGCTGCTAGTTCAAACTCTCACCCTGGTCAAGACATTCAACTTCTCAAAAAAAGTTCTCTGTCAGTATCTTTCGCCTCATATAATGTTGGAGATATTTTAAAGTACTTTGAGGATGAAAGAATGTCTATTAGCTGTTTTATCCCTCTAAGATTACCAGATCATTTTGTTGCATGTAATTGCATGCAATGTTCTGGGATATAAATAAGTACGTGCCATGTGGAGTCCCATGAGTTCAGCACAGGAACCATTTCAGAGAAGTAATTAAGATTGCTGTCTAATTGTCAACGTTACTGAACTTTCCTTCTCCCTTGCTTCTCCTTTTCCCTTTATTTAAACCTTTCTTTCTTTGTTTTATATAAATTCTTTTCTTCTCTTTCTGCAACAATATTATTCCCACTTTTCTTTCTGGGAGCTTTACCTTTGATGTGATCTCATCCAGTACCTAAGAGCTTGTTGTGGTCTGTTGTAATGTCAGAATGCTTTTGAACCGATCTTTACTGGAAAGTCTTAATGCTCAGATCTAAGGAGGAATAATTTCTTTCCTCCTGTCCTTTCTGGAGCTTGCTACCCCCCTCTCCAATAAGAAAAGATACCAAAAAGTAGAAGATACGTGGCGACCATCAACACCTGCCAGCTCACAGGGTAAAGAGAACATACCTCATTAGCAAACTCCCCACGCTTTAAATCCTCATTCTCCAAAATTTTCAATTGTTTCCAAGTTATATAAATCTGAAATGCAAATCCTGATTCATATCCCTATGAAGCTGAAATCTTCTTTAAGTTCAAAGGGAGTATCATGAGTGTGAAAGGTTGCAAAGCATCCCAAAATTGACATACCAGATACTCTGCTGATGTAAACTGATGCTGTTCCATTGATTTCACTGACTCTATTCCAGTTTAGTGCTAAAAAAAAACAGGTATAACATATGTTACATAGGTTATAGTCTCCAATGGATTGATGTGTTTCTATCAATGCTATTGGAATTTGTGAGGAAGAACATCAATAATCTAACTCACAGAATTGAGATAAATGATATCTTGTGGTCCTGGCTCTACCTTACTGAATTTCTATAAATAATAATTCCCTCCCTAGATAATTTTTTAGAAACGCAGCTGAGAATGTTGGTGGAAACAAATATCTATGGCATTGTTATGTGAGTTTCTGAGAGAGATGATAATGAAAAGTACAGATGCAAGATTAAGTTATAAAATTCTCTTAAGAAAGTTTTATGATATTAAGTCCCTTTTTTCAGAAAAAAATCTCCCTTGACCTAAGTGAGTTACAGATCTAAAAGCAAAATAGTTACTTGCTTTTAAAACTGTTTTAAAAATATAGATTCTTTGAGTTATCACTCTCACAGTCCCTAAGTAGCATATGAATATAACAGCCCAGATTGAGCAGAGGATGTTGGAGACTTTATCAGACTACCTCCAGCAGTCTCTTCTTTAATAAGTGACTCTGTGATTCTATGACTCTTAGTGTTCCAAAAAACTCATTATTATTAGAAATCTCAGGTGAGTGCTATGCTTTGTTTATTCCAAGAACGTCCATCATGTGTAGGAATTTTTTGGGATAGATACCTCAAAACCTAAAAATTTTAATACAAAAATACCAGTGAGGTCCTCAATACACTTTATACCAACCTTACTAGGTTTTAATAGATGGGCATAAAATGAACTCCACAAGTGGCATTAAGTATCATTTTTACTGGAAGTGACAGTGTACCGTAAAGCATGGACTATTCTTATCCACTGAGAATAGCTGCTTTCTGAGGCATGAACACAGTAGCAGGACAGTTCAGGATACCATTCACCCTAACATCCACTGAGGAGGCATGATTTCACAGTCACTAATTACCTGAGATGCTTCTCCATGGCTCAATGCTATTCATGTAAGAAGAATACAGCCTCGCCCTGGGTGACCTTGGCATGGCCACACACCATAGTGCTACACACTACAGGGAGAATAACTTATTATAGGACTAATTAATTTACAGTGGAGGTAATTCTTCTCAGCAGGCACAATTAGGACAAGCATAGCATTGCACTGATTCAGCTGTACTTCTTCCAATCCTTAAATAAGCTCATTGAGCTCTGACAAAGTTTCACTAATGTAAATGTGCTCCCAAGGAAAAAAGCAGTCTCTGCGGGTCTGCATACACATAGATACCTATAGTTATATAGATATAAGTATAAAATAAATACATTTTTATTCAGGCTTTTCCTTAATTGACATCGCACTATTCTTCGAAGAACAAACTGCTAGCATCAAATACTGCGTGACTAGTAATAACTCTTTTGTTGATCATCAGTTGCCTTGTGTCTGGAAGTGTGGTGCTTATACACTTCCGCCAGTAAGTTTCTCTGAAAACAAAATCAAAACCCTGCAGGAATAATATTTAGCATCAGCCTAGCTCACCACAGTACATTGGTCTGCCTTGCTTAGTAGTTATCTCTTTCTATTCACAGTGAAGGTACGGGCACTTCCTGATTTATCTCTGTAAAGACAATTAAGCGTGGCGATTTGGGGAAGGAAGGTGGGACATACGGATAAGCCTTCAGTTTGGAAAGAAGGGCTGTAAGTACTGGTAAGGTTTTACTGATACTTTTTCCTTTTTTATTAAGAAAATTCTATGAAAGTCAAGAGCAGAGCAAAAGAGATAACTTACACTGAGCATTTCAATTTAAAGACACAGCGTCTGAAGAGGTCACATTTCTACATTCACTGGGGTTCTTGTAGAGCATCAAGGCCTGTCACTACCAAGATATCATTTGGCACATTGACTTTTTCCATTTACCAGGGAATACCTGTGTCCAAATAATCATTTCAAGAAAATCTGAATATAGATGATCACATCTTGATCTATATTCATCAACAGGACAAACATCCTACCACTCCCGAGAATGTACAGAACTGTAGACCAGTAAAAAAATGAAAAAATGTCCCTTTCAATAAAAATAAAGGAATAAATAAACCTTTAAGAGAATTCATTGCATTTGGATGAATTCTCTTAGAATGAATTCTTCCTTTTAAAATGAAAGCAGAAGCAGAAAGCAGAAGCAAAAAATCCACCTTAATCTAGATTTACTGAGATCATCAGAGTTTTGATGTTTTCCCTTCCTTATTCATTTAGTCTACTATTCACTGCCCTGCCCTTCCCCCAGAAGATGATTTTATACTTCAGAGTTAAAACCTTAGATCATAACACTGACAGCTGCTTTCTGTCAGTGATTATGATCCAGTAAAGAAGTCAGGTTTCTGACCAGGGAATAATTCATAAACACATTGAAGAGAAAGGGATAATTGAATGCTAGAAGGGTGGCAGCCAAACCTCAGTTCTAGCTTTAACAAACTCCACAGTATATTCAGAAATCTTCAGACATGAAAGTTAAAGGCAATGAAAGTGAGGATAGTTTTTATTTGGCAGGTGCTGATTTGGAACGAGAGATGTTGCACAGCAGGATAATAGATTTTGACTCAATGAAAAGGATAATTATAGAATAGAAGAAAACAGACTGAGCATATCCCTAAATAGAGATCTTAAAAGGACAGGTAAAATATCTGTATGGTTTAAATTTATTTCTTCCACTTATTATTTGTTCTCCTATTTTATCCACCCCCAAAGTCATAATTACAGCTTAATTCACCTTCCCTTTTTTTGTTGCTGAAAAGCTGGATGCCTTGCCTCTGTTGATCATCTAGGCTCTGTATAGTTTCAACTACAACAGTGGTGTCCTTAGGCCATCCCAGCCTAAGACAGATGGGATACCACACAAGTGGATTGGATCACCCTTTAGCTCTACCTCTTTATTTTTTGACAAAACAGAGAACCTTTAGACTGGATGTCTCGTTCTTACAGGGTTAAAGTTATGTGAGATGTATCTTATTCACAATAGCTATTCATGAACACACTCTTCTTCTCAATAAAGATGACATAATCTATACCTCAGGTGAAAGGTCTAAAAATCAGAAGTGCTAACCTTCCCAGATTTGGATTAGTGTCACTATTAAATAAAGATTTCACATATCAAGTGTGATTCTCATATGGAGAGCAGCCATATTACATCCTGCTTTGGAAGAAGAATAGCCCTTGAATATGAAGCTAGTATTAATAAGAGTCATCAATATAAATCACTTTACAGAAGCTAGTGAAAAAACATTCATGAAACTGATAAACTATATGTACATGCTTCTGAACATTCACAGCAGACAAATTTCCTATTTGGTATTCACACAGACACTCAGAAGTGACAGCTTACCCCTCCCTCCCCCATGAACAGCAGACACAAAACTTTCTCAAATTCAAAACTGGCTTTAATTGTGTGTTGGAAATGCACAAAGACTGTCTCTCCCATATAATCTAGAGATTGGAAATCATTTACAGAAACTGTTAGATGCACAACACTGAGAAACTCTAGATTTCTCTTTAGATGATTTACAGACACAAAAGGGGAATGAAATTCATTAAATAAATTAATGTTTTGAGATTTCTAGAATCCTAAAGAAACTTGATCAAGTTACTGTCTACTGCAAGCTCTTATGCATTATAATGCATGTTGTTACAGAGATTTCAGGGATTTATATATTTGCTAGTTTCATTTGGGGAGTTAAAGTTAACTTCAGAACTGACTGCCCTGTCCTCTGTACATGTATGATCAGCCCTAAGAGATTATTTCTGATCAGTTTATTTCTGATCCCTTTAGTAGATAGATGGAAAACGAGTGTCACACAAATGCTTTCAAATTCCTGCTTAACGAAACTGATGTGATCAGAAGCCATGGCATAGAAGGGAAGAAAAACATGAACCCTGTCCTGACAGCAGTATGGCTGGTTCTGTAGGCTACTCTGTTCATGAATTATTCTTTCTGTAGTTCTTGTGCCATCTGGGTGTCTGCTATCTTAGGTTACTCTTCATCAAACTCCATTGTATAATGTCAACTACTCTACAGATTTCCAAGTCCTGCACTCTTAGTGCAGGAGGTAGGAAGGTAAGACCTCTGGGTCTATGTTAAATTGCACCAAGATTTTTTGTCCAAAGATAGTATTATACACATTCCACATCAATGATTCAAAAACACACAAACTCATTTTGAATTGAAGATGAGGCTTTTGGAAAACTGTGACTACACATTTTTTAAGATTTATTTGCCACAGTGTATATGACGCACTTGATGTTGTACTGAAGCAATTGTCTAACTTTTTTCCAGAAAATGCAGATCAAGTACATCCTAAGTGAAGGGATTTGCATTGGTTTTCATATGTTTTTCCTTTCTTCTATCACTAGTAGCTGTCAGTATAAAAAACAAGCTACGAAAAGACCTAGAGAGTTGGAGGACTGTAAATAATTGGATGATTATTATTATTATGTAAACTATAAAAGTGTTTTTCAAATTAAAAAAAAAACAAAAACTTTGTCCTCCATGGAATTTCATATTTCTGCTACAGATAAGTCTTGCAAAGGTAAGAAATCGAGGGAGTCTGGAGACAGAAGTCATTCATTAGAATCTGAGCCCTCAGTAATAGCTGTGCAAATTAGTCCATGTTGCTTTGTCTTTGCACTACCATCCAGAAGGACAGAGAAAAGAGCTAAAACGGTCTGCACAGACCTGGGCAGGTCCAGACTACCATTGGCAGAATAAATAGGAGAGATTTCACTGTGGACATTGTGACTGTCAAGTGCTCTTGATGGCTGTCAGGAATAGAACAGAGGTCACTGACTCCTTCTGAATGAGATGGATATGAGCAATAATTTATCCTGTCCAAAGGTGGTTGGGAGGGATCTTTTGGAGGGGAATGTCCATCCCTTCTGACTACAGAAGTTGACTGACTTAAATTAAATGCCTGATTTCAGGAAGGCTAAAAGTAGCTGAAATTAAATCAATGTGTCTATGCAACCTCCCTAAGACAGTATAGGTTACTGTTGATAGTGATGAGGTCAAGTGAGGAGGAAAAGGGCACGGTACTTCATTTAAAAAAAATGTTTCTATTGTAGATTTCAGTTTACAGAAGTCCAGTTCATCGCATCTACGTTAAAACTTGAGCTTTATGACAGTGCTGCTGTGACTCCACACAATGTCCATGGCATTTAAACTCTCCGCTTGCATTGATCTCCCCAACAGTACCCTTCAAGCACACAAAAAAATTACTAAATCATTATCTTGCCATCAAAAGAAGTATTTCAATGACTTTCCTTCAGGCATTATCTACCCTTTGTGAAAGAAGTTGTCAAAAGGCCAAGGCCAAATGGCACAATTTGTAAATAAAGCTGTCAATCAGTCCACAGGGTCACAAGAGAATTCCTGAAAACAAATTGTTCTCTTTCTGCTCAGTTTTGACAGCAGTTGTTATCTTAAAGGATACTAAAGACTCAGGCCAGGGACATCTGCCACCCATGAACTCAAGGAACACAATTTTGTCCTGTCCCACTCCACCATTCTTCCTCTCACAAATCCAAAGACGGTCCCCAGCCCAGCACCCTTTCTGGCTATGAAAAGTGCTGCTGGACACTGTCTGTGTCTGTGACCCAGCTGTTGAGAAGAGAATAGGAAGTCTTCTCAAAGAGAAATACCTTCAGGGACAACAGATTTCCCAAAGTTTCCTCTCTCTCTTTTCCCCTTTATTGAATATAGAAGCAACGCTGGGTTGAGTCCAGAATGAAAGTTGGAATTTTAAAGGCCTATAAAAAAGGAAGATTTAATCGTTCCTTGTCGTCCAAATAACCTGTGAGAATAAATGCCAATATCATCTTTCTGTTGTTTTGTTGGTTTTCTTCCTCTACCTACACCCACCCATTGTAATTCTGTTTACATTTCTTATCTGAGTTTATTTTAGGGCTCAACACAACAAGAACGAATGAATTATGGGAGCTGGGAATTGGAGAACATGAGAAATGTGATCAATGAAGATGAAGCAGGTATATACTGGTTCATTGTGGGGAAAAAGAGGTAATTGTTTAATTCCTTCCAAGTAGGTGTCTCCAGCCCTTTGCTTTTTTAACTAAACTGTCCTCTCATTTTTCATGCTTGTAGATGCTTGTCAAATTATTTCTCTATGACCATGACACATACTGAGCTCTCCGTGAGGTGTCTAGCATAGAATCATAGAATCATAGAATGGTTCAGGTTGGAAGGGACCTTAAAGATCATTGAGTTCCAACCCCCCTGCCATGGGCAGGGACACCTCCCACTAGAACAGGTTGCTCAAAGCCCCATCCAGCCTGGCCTTGAACACTTCCAAGGAAGGGACATCCACAAGTTCCCTGAGCAACCTGTGCCAGTGCCTCACCACCCTCACAGTAATGAATTTCTTCCTAAAATCTAGCCTAAATCTACCCTCTTTTAGATTAAAATCATTACTCCTCAACCTATCGCTATACTCCCTGATAAAGAGTCCCTCCCCATCTCTCCTGTATGTACCCTTTAAGCACTGGAAGGCTGTTATAAGGTCTCCCCGGAGCCTTCTCTTCTCCAGTCTGAACAACCCCAACTTTCTCAGCCTGTCCTCATTGCAGAGGTGCTCCAGCCCTCTGATCATCTTCATGGCCCTCCGCTGGACTCGTTTCAACAGGTCCATGTCCTTCCTGTGTTGAGGACCCCAGAGCTGGATGCAGTACTCCAGGTGGGCACTCACCAGAGAGGAGTAGAGGGGTAGAATCACCTCCCGCGACCTGCTGACCACACTTCTTTTGATGCAGCCGAGGATGTGATACTATGATTCTATGTGGTTGGCTACATAACATCAAGATTTCTGTTTTCACGAAGTGGTGGGTCCTAGCTCCAGATCTGACCTTGATATCCCCATGATTATTGCTTTTTGATGGCTGGACACATCCAAAGGGTTTGAACTACCCTATGGGAAAGAAATGTTAGAAACGGGAATTAAGGTGTTATTTAGATGCTTTAACCTGGACTTCACTGGTTTCCCAGAATGTAAATTACAAAGCACAGCCTGCATGACCAACTTCAGTGTGTTCAACAGTACAGTAAGCCATCTAAGCATACTCAGGTTGAAATCTCAGGCCTCTTGGTGTGAAGTAAATCCAGTGCTTCTCAGTTTCCAGGAATCATATATTTTGGGGTTTGGGATTTTATTTCCCCAACAACTATATGTTTGGAAAGGTCAAAGTTTACAGTAATTAAAATGAAAGATAACTTTGAAACCCTGGTAACTTTTGGAAACCTGAAATTTTTGATCTCTGTTCTGCTTTCTTAGTAACAAACCCAAGATTATCAGTTGTTTTAAACCAGTATTGAGTTCTTGATTCATGCTTACTTTGAACTGATTTGATAATCTCATGTGATTCAGGAATCCAAGTTTATAAGACCAAAGATGCATCCCATTGATTTGATAATTTTAAAGTCTATTATTGTCTGTTTCCTTACTCTTGAAAGTTAACTTTGTTACCTGAAAGAAAGGTGAATAATCCATTAGAAATCCCATGTAGTGTGGGTGCACGCTAAGTGTGGAAGAAAAAGTAGAATTATCAAAAGTCACTGTATATAATACAGGGAAATTATTGCTACAGGCAAATGTGTATACAGCTAAAAGCACAGTACACATAATCCAGTTATAAATATAAATATGATATTCTGCTTTATGGTTAAAAAAGCAATGTTGGTATCAATTCTGAAGCACCTTTCTTACGCTAATAAAAAATATAGCAAGTCTTCAGTAGGATTTAATAAATAATAAACAGACAGCAGTCTAGTGGATGGAGGTGATGAAAAATCAAAAGGAAGAGACTAAATACAATATTTGTGTATAATTATAACACTGAGCTACTGCTGGTTGATTTGATTAATGGCATCTTCTTAATTATAAAGTGTCTTTAGTTATAATTTAAGACTGCGACAGAATGCATTTTGCTCATCCAGAAGCATGAGACAGTGGAGAGATGAAGTATTTTATTATCTTTCTTGAATAAAGATGAGTTCTAATATAAGGCAAGCACGGCAATGCCAAAGTGTGTAGGAGGTTAAGAAATCTACAGGTTAGAACTCACAACCAGTAGATGGCACTCATTTTATTTAATACCATCCTACCAAATTAGAGCAAACTTCTGTTCTCTCCTGCAATTATTTTATTGTTTTTTAAGATAGAGAGCAACTTTTACTGTAGGAAAATAAAGCTTAGGAGAAAATACTAAAAGATTTAGTCTCATGGTCCATTTTAAAAAGGGGAAGGAGAGAGGTTAAAAGTGTTTCAACATTATCAAAATTAAAGTTTTAAATTACAAAACCAGACAAGGAAACAAACAAGAGGACAAGGATAAAAATAAGGTAAAAAATGGTACAGAATTTTGAATTGAATTGAAATTGAATGTTTCTGGTAGACCCACAATAAAATATCAATTTTATTTTTGCCAAAAATCACCCTCTAAAAATATTTTTAAGTTAAAGGCAGCCAGTTTCCCTCCTCACCACCTTTTCAACAAGCAGATCTACTGCAAACCAGTATCACTGTTTGAAATGCAGGAATGTCACTTCTCAGTTTAGACTGGAAGCTCTCCACATCTGCTCTCCATATCAAATTGTGCAGATAGCCCCAGTCACAGGAAGGGTCCCTGCTTTTGATAGTGTTGAAGCTTCAGTTATTCCATGTCTCAAGGTCAGCCAGAACTGCTACAAGAGCAGCCCTTACCACTACATGTGTAGAGGGAAAATTTCAGTCCTGATTTCTATTCTAGAAGCCAACAACAAGACAAGGAAATTCATAAGGTCATCAATAAGCAGCTACCTTCAGGTCATACCCTATTGACATCTCTAGAACTGCTTGTGCAACCATTCACAGTTTCTAGAGAGGCCATCCACTGGATCAGTGGGTCTTTTTTGCTTATACTCAACAGTACCTTAACACATGGTTGGTACCGCTGGAACTTGGAGGGTTATTTGCAGGGTATGCATTACTACAAGCTAATATGCCTAAAGGCAGAAGGAAGGGGGCGTAACCTAGTTTTAGGTTTCAGGGCCCCCAGCTGGTTTCATGTCTCCTGGAAAGGGAGTGAGCTGGTAGCATGGCAGCTCTGGACACCGCCCAGGAACAATGAGCAGAACCAATGCAGACAACTGAGCTGCCAGCTGCTCACATCGTTTTCTACAGCATGGTGGGCTTTCTCTAAATTTAATTTAAGTATTAAATGGATCTAGTTTATTCACTAAACTTCCTGGTTAGAGGTTAAAAAAAAAAAAAGATAAAAAGAAGGAAGCATAACAAATTTGAAATAACATCTGCCTTCAGGTGTCAATAATAAGATTACTCCAGGCTTGGGAGACAGAAAGAGAGAGAGAGAGGAAAACAAATTACTCCAATGTTAGAACAATTTTTTTTGGCAAATAAAGCGAATGAATTAAATAACCTGTTCTACAGCTAAGATACCGGCTAGCCTTTAATCTCTTCTGCCTAAATAGACTGATCAGTGCCTGTTTGGTGGAATTCTAATAGAAAATACCATTTCATAAAAGGAGACTGTGAAACAAGATTCTTCTTGAAATGCAGCCAAAAAGGCCTGAATTTTTATGGAGTGATCAAATTTACACTGGCTACCTTTGGTACAAAAGTGACCTCTAATAAAACTGATTTTATGTCCCAGCTGTATAGGTATTTAGGGGGATGTTATCACATTACTTTTTTCCCCCACCTCCAGCAGAGTATGGATTGGATTAAGAATTGAGGAAGTCTCAAAGACTTAACCTTGTTGTATGTGACAGCATTTTCAAAGAATCTATGTGTAGGATTTAGAAGTAACATGCCTAGATGAAACCTAGTTTCAAAGACACAAACTTTGAGGCTTGGAGATCTGAACTTTTACATCTGGCTGCTATATGTGCAATGTAGTAAAACAGAACCCAACACTTCCCTTTGTTCAGAGTTTCCTCCCAGTCTAGAGAGGCAATGCACAGAGCTGAGCAAATAAATAATGCTGAAGTTGACTGTAAAAGACTGAGGCTGGGTTTAACAAAAAGTAAAGGCTCCACCATCCTCTATTCCCTTTATAAAAAAACCTGGATACGACAGTGAGTATTGTGGTCAGGCACCTCATATGTGACCTGTCTAGGTATGTGAACTTTTGTTCATTTATTTATCCACAGCCATGCATGCTCCTGCTTCCCCTTCTTCTGCCTCAAATCCAATGAAAGCCCAGAGCAATGGCATCTGGACGATCACAGGTGTCAGAGAAACAGCAGGCTAAGAGTCTGTGTTTCCTAGAAATACACAAAGGTCTTGAATGAAATGAAATGAAAGAGTTTGTTGCTGATGCGTGCCATCCAGCTAGGCATGATGGATGTCCAGATTTTCCCAGTCTGGAGAGCACTGAAGATTTCATTTTTGATGGTTCGGTAGGACTCAGTCTCATTAGAGGTTGCACCACTTTTTAAAAAGAGTCAGACTTGCCAGTCTGGGAAGTTAACAGTTTTCCTTAAAAAAAACTATTGTCTTAAACCAAAAGTCAACAAGCCTCAGACTGGCTTGTCATGTGTACAGGACCACCTGAAGTGAATAAGTCTTAACATATGTATTGGAAATCAATTGAAAATCTTCAACCTCTTGGCCAGCCTCATTACAGGAACCCAATAACCTCTCTAGTGCAAATGCCTGTCAGATACCCAACTACCACAGGATATGACGGACACTTAGAATGGAACAGAGTCATTCACTGTGTAGCCTCTTCTCCTTTATGTTATTCATTTCTACATATGTGTAGTGCATCAGCAAAATGGAGATTTTTCATTCTTTACTGCATGGGAAACTACAGACATTTGGGGCTGAAGAGGTTTTTCTTTTTCATTCAGTAACTGGCAGCTTCATATTTTCAATGACTGATTTGACTGATTATATTAATATTTTAGTATTTCTGTAAATTAATATTTTGTTTTCTGGTCTTTTGGGTCTTTACAAAATAAACAACAGGAAGATTAAATAAATCACTGAAATCAGAGTTAACTATTTGATCACAGAAGCAGTCTAGGTTTTAAGCAGTATGGGGAAAACAGTTTCACTGCTATTCCTGCCCATCCCTTTTTGCATCTCAGAGAGGACTGTACATCTATTTTGGTAAAAGTGAGCAATAATTTTGGTGCCCCTCTTAAGGAACCGAGATGGGTGTTTCTGTCTTGCACAGTATGAAATAGTGCTGGGATATCCAAACTACTTCTGAAAACCTGTTTCCCAGATGATTTACCCAATGGTACTTTGTGTTGCGACTACTAAATTGCCCGAAGCAAGCCAGCTTGGCTATCTCGAAAAAACTTTCCTAAATATAGAGCAGAAACTGTCACAACTACTCAACCTTCATATTCCATGGCTTTTGGCAGATCAGTGCCAAAAGCCAGGCAGGGCTTTACTGTGAGAACATTAGAAAAGAGTTGTCATGGCAATGTTTGGGGTTATTTTTTGTTGGTGTCATGTGGGCAACACTTATTGATTACTGAAGGTTTTGTAAACAAGCCCACATATTGTCACTGTGGGTGGCATATTAATTATTAAGTAAACAAGAGAAAATAAATGTGTGCAAAGTATTGTTATTACAAGCAGTAGGAGACATTTATCATGGTGCCATATGAATTCAAACTGAACAGAAGTGATAATTGAATCCCTTAGTTAATACCATTCCTCTGGCAGAGGATCCCTGGGAAGCATGATTGTTAATTGATTGCCTTGTATGATTAAATATGCAGAAATAAATCTCAGCAATATTTCACATACTTCAGTTCACGTGTCAATGAGTTTATGTCAGGAATAGTCTTTGGTCCAGATTAATAAAACAGCATATTGAGATTTGAATATTATATTTCTTCTTTTCATAGTAAAATGTTCTCTTTGTTCTAGATAGTACCAATACACAATATAGGATGCTCCCATAGTTGTCATCTGTCCTGATTTTTAACATGGGATTTGCAACCTGCATCAATTTTTTAGAGCTCATTTGTAGGAATCATTGTCATCAGACAACTTCAACTTTTATTAAAAAGTGAAAATGCATTGTACTCCTCATAACTTTGGTTACCTGCAAAATGTCAACCTAAAACATTCCATAGCAAAGAAAAACAGGAATGAAGTTTTAGGCTTTAAGAATGGTGAAGGCAAGTCTTGAATTCTGAACACTTATGCCAACGTGCTTTTACTTTCCACTGTCATGATGTTATAAATGAAATGGAAAAATCATAATGGAAATAGAGTAGTAATGTCTCTCTATTCCTTCTCATAAATCCAGACTCAAAAAAAGAAAAAGATGTGATTTATCTAATACCTCACAGACGATCTGTGTTACAGACCAGAAATAAACCCAACTTCTTTGTCACAAGACTGCTCTCCTTTTCAAAACAGCATTTCCCAGTGCTGAGTCATGTAAACTAATAGAGTTTGTCAAAGAGGTTAGGAATCCAGCACCCAAAGAAAGGCTCAAACTAGGTCCACTCAAACAGTATTGCCAATTTCTGAAGACAAATACAGAGATGTAACAGTTGCTGTTCAATAATTTAATCTCAAACTGCTTTGCCATTACTGAAATAACATTTCATGATTGCATTCAGAAGAAGTAAAAAATATGACTCAATAACTGCAAATCACATGTAAACTTTTAAAATGGAATTTGTATTTGCAGACACTAGAGCGAGATTATTTTAACAGCTCAATGGCCCTCCATCAGCCTAGATGATCATTGATATAGAAATCTTAATGAGTCAGCTAACATGCAATGACAAGCTGTCTCCTTGATAATGTTTAAAAAGCATCTATTTATTCTTCAGGCTCTGTGGGAGGATAGGATGTGTTCTATGGAAAAAAAATGGATATAAAGGCCCTGCATCCCAATTTTATCTTAGTTGCCCAGTTGTAACCACATTTTAGGGGTGTGTAACTCCAATTGATCATGGTTTATGAGCATGAAAGAACTGATTTTTTCTTCAAAAGTGCAGGGATGAATATTAGAGAAAAATTGATTCCAGAAATCTTGCAAAGCTCATCAGATCAGAAAACAGAAATAACGTCATGTGACTTTTCAGAGTAATTCCCCATAATCAATAAAGGAAAGTGAGGTTTTTTTCACTGTTTTAAATATTCTTTTCTTCTTGAACCAAGGCCTGAAGCACACTATTGGTGGCCTGAAGGGAACTAAATTTTCCCCAGCTCTGAGTCCTTGGTGAGAGTATTTCACAAGCCACTATGGTCTTTTCCTTCGGATTCTTGTCTAATTCCTTGGACATCACTGTGTTTTGACCAATGTCATATTACCTTCTTTCTCTGCTTCTGAGTAATTCTGTCTTGTAGTTTCTTTCTGTTCCTTACTAATCACTGAGGAATCCTACTTCAAAAAACAGATAAACCCCAAGCAGGCAGACAGATGTCCACTCAATGAGCACCTGTTCCCTCCACTGCTATTCATGATGCCTTACATTGGATTACTTCCCTTTCTGTCTCACATTATCTGTTCCTTGTTCAAAATGCTAGCATAGTTTACCTCCTTGAGACTTTTCTTCTAGAAGTCAGCAGTTATTGGTTTCCTCATGTCTTCACAGTGTACTAGCACCTCTTGAGGATTTCTTGCTGTTCCACAGAAAAAGATGCCCAAGCCAGCCCTCTTCCTCTTTGGACTTCTAGACTTTCTTCCTGCTCTAAGATCCTTCATTTATGAGTCACTGTTCCTACCACCATTTATCCTGAATTGCTTTCACTCAAAAAAACAGATGTACTCATTATTTACATGTCCTGGTTAACTTTTTAAGTTGAAGAAATGTATTTTTCAGGGTTACTTGATACTGGTGAAATGCTTAGGAAATAAAGGAATTCCATAAACAGAACAGGAAGATAATTCCCCAGATCATCAAAATTATTTAGAAAAAAACCAAAAAAGTTTGTTGTATGTGTCTGAGAAATTTCTATAAAGTGGATTCTGTAAAAGTATTTATGTGCATATATGTTTAAGTGGTTTACTGGAGTGCAGGTATAACACAGCGGATGCACGCTTGTTGAAATTAGTCCTGCAGCTCTAGTTACCACCTTAAAAAAATACCTGTATCTATGTTTCCAGCAGAGTTCTACTTGGAATCTTTTTTCAGCAGAGTTCTCCTTGCAGAAAAACCAATGAAAATAAATTAAAGTTCAGGCAAGTAGGGTAAGATCTATACATATGTGTGTGAAAGACAACAAATTCTAGGTTATCACTTATATTTGGCTCAGAATAAACACATTTTGGACATTTCAGTGGACTATTACTTGAAAGCTTTGAATCTGGATCTCAGATTTCTGGGAAGAAGAGGAGGAGGTACAGTAAGCAAAGGGAGATGCTTGTGTAAACCCAGTCTTACATTTCAAGAGGCTGCTCTGAGAATCTAGGCTGCATTCCTCACCCCAAAGACATTCCTGGAGTGAAAGGGAACCATTCTAACAATGTGTCTTTTTTTTTATCCCTGTCCAAAATCTGGCACAAAATCTTTCAAAACAAACTCATTGCAAGATAAATTAAGTCTTTTTAAGGGACCCAAAGTGGCCATCATTACACTCATTACAAAAGGTCAGCCAAGTTTTACGAACTCCTATGTCAATTTTACCCTGTAGCAAACTTAAAACCTTTTTTAAACTGATCCAAAGAGAATGAATTACTGGCAATTCGCCAAAATGAAGTGAGAACTACTCACTTCCTCGCTCATTTTAATACTTGTAGTTTACTGCTGGTGTAAATAGGTTTATAACCTTCCGGTATGAAGCACAGACATCTGCTCAGTTTAGCACTAAACATCTGGTTATTCCAACAAAGCATATAATTATATTTAATGGATGAGAAGTGTTTGATGGATTACATCCAAGTATCTGAATAAGACAGTTATGCATAAAGACTATTTGCAGGGATTAGCTTGACAGGCTAACAAGACACAGTAGAACATTATTTTGTCTGATAGATATATTGATTTTGACTAATGTTTTGTATTGCAGAGGCTGCAGAAGACATTTATTTTGATTGTAATTACAAATTCTTTTAATTTTCTTTAGGCAGCCAGAAAATGTAGAAATTTTTATTTGCTTGACCATCAAGTCCAGCCCACTAACACTGCAAGATTCTTCTGTGTTGTAATTTGACACATTTTTCAAACTTAGCATTAATGTTGAAAGAAAGAATCTTTTCCTCATAATCTATTGTCATCAGCTAAAAGATGGTTCTGTCAGGAAGCATTCCTTGTGCAGAAAAAAAATGGACATTTTTCAGTTAATTGATGTGAGCAAGTAGCTTGCCAAAGGCAATACAACAACAGATTGTCTTGAAATGAGAACTATTGTTCTAGAAACATCAGTAGTGGAATTCCTCCAGGATTACTTATTTTCATTAAGAATCATGACACAAAAGTGGGAGTTCTCTAATTAAGTTGAAAAGCATTGTTAATAGAGGATGATCAGAATACCAGACAGGAAGAGCTGGATGACCTTGAAAGCACTAACAGAAACGGGGTGAAACTTCACTGTGTAAACCACAATGTCACATCATTGGAGGCTACTAACAGGCTACAGGCCATGAGCTCAGAAACAAAATGACAGAGAACAAGGCAGACATTTGGCATAGTGGACAACACTTTGAACTACATCAAAACCTCAGGCGCAATCCTGACTGGTAATCAGGCAAACTTTTTCTACTATAGACAGAAATATTAACAGCGTGATATGGGGAGTTTGTCTGGAAGATTGTGTACTGTTCTGGCCACCTGCATTCAAAGAATGCAGGATCAAATAGAAGCAGTTACAGAGAACACTGATAGACTGACTGGCAGCATGGAGAGCTTATCTCGTCACACATGGGTAGAAGAGTTTGTCCTTTTTGCTCTAACATAGTACAATGTGGGAGACTATAGAACTGATCCCTATAAATACATCATGGGGAGAAAATAAATCTCCAAGGAGAAAGAAGAGCTAAAGAAGCTATTTAAATCAAGTGATAATTTGGGACCATTAATATATTGACATAAGCTCGCCTTGAATAAATTAAAATTGCAAATTAGCAGACATTTCCTACCCACTAAGTTAGTAAAATTGTAGAAATGGCTTCCAAGAGTATGAATGGATAAACTGTTTTAAGACAGATGTTAATAAATTTCTTAAGGGAATTATATGACATTGCTGTCTATAATAACATAGGCTGGGTTCAGTGGCAGATGTCTTTTCTTGCCGCGTCTTGTGTTCTCATGAAAGCAATAGTGAATGGAATTGCATTACTCCTAAATCACTACAGCACCATTACTACCAACCATTTCTTGTTTATTGACACTGCAGAGGTCAGTTGAATAATTCATTGGAGGTATTTGGGTAATATCTGTTGAAAACTACATGTCACCTTTTGATAATATAACGCTTTATATGTTAGATAGTTTCGTACCAGAGATAAAGAACAACATTGGGAACACTTTTCTAAAGGGTGGGATTATTAATGTGATTTGCCTTGTGAGATCAATTGAATGATTGACTTATCCCATGACACTGTGGACTGGGTGTCTGGAAATAACTTCAGCAAATTTGTCAGTCACAACCAGGAGAGGGACAGGGACTTGCTGAGATTAATCTCAGATAGATAGAAACGTTAGGTGAGAACGTTGGTCAGACTTCAGTTCCATGCTTTGTATGATTTGCATTGTCTTGTAGTAATGGATCCCCTCCTGTCGAGTCATCACTGTGGTGGTACTAGGGCAATTTTATGTCAATAGGAATTTCTACCGAAAAACCAACCACCAAATCAAACAATCAAACCAAACTAAAAACAAGTGAAATGCCTCCCAAAACCTAATGTACTTAAAATGTTGTATCAAGCTAGAAATGAATTTGTAAAAATTTAGTTGAACCTGAACTAATATTTTCATCACTGAGAAACTTCAACATCTGAATCTTATTTTGAGCAAAATATAATTTCTAAATCACATAATTTATTGCCACAGAGAAATTCCAGTTCCCTCATAGCACCAATTAAAATATAAAATATAGTGTACGTGAAGTTCAGATCTTGATGGAAAATTCCTGATCTGCCAAAAAGACATGCAGTCCTGGCTCTCCCATCCCTCTTTAGAAAAAATATTTTGTCATCAAGAATTGCACACGATAAATGAACCGGTGATCACGTTACTTTTGGCAACTCACAAAGGTTAGTTTCCATCATAGCTGAGGGAATGCAGCTAATTTTTAGTGACTGGATTTTGCAGACCAATGTTCTGGGAGGATGTGAAGGAGGAAGTCAGGAACACACAATATAGACAGAACATTTGAAATACCATGCCAAGTTTTTCTTAGCTGTTACAGCTGACAAAGGAGCCCCACTGCCCTCTCTTGAAAATAACAAGCACAGGTCAGTGTTATGAAGCCACGATTTTCATAGGTGTATCCTATATTCTCAGACAAACCACACTATTCAAGATCACACAAACACTATCTGCTCATGTCTATTGGTCTTTGGCAAACAGAGTCTTTTGAGTCAGAACTCTAACTTGAAGAGCTGTGTCATGTAATAGATACTGGTATTGAACAGTTAAAAGTTTAGCGTTGCCCAAAATTCCTAGGCTAAGTACTCTAAGTACTTCTGCACATAATCAGCAGGTTCAATCATTACTGCAAGTTGATTAGCCTGGAAGCAGCCATGTTTCTAGAGGCAAATCTCTGTTGATAAAAACTTTTTGGCTAATTGTCTTGGCAATTGCTTGTGCCAAAGCTTGAGCCATAAGCCTATGTTTCCAACAAAGGAGTCATTAACCAGTCCTTACAACTGGAGGTAAAAATGTGTTCTAAAGAAAATACAGAAAAAGCATAGCTCAGCGTAGAGTAGCATAGAAGAGCTGTTGCTAGAAGCCATTTTCAAGTGAGGTAACCCAGGGATAGTCCCATAACACACTCTGAAAATGATAGATTCAATCCTGGCCTTGTCTGCATGTTCAAGATCTTCATGAAGCGGAGGGATGTCAAGGTGAGGAGATCATAACAGTTTGGATTTCCTTCCTGACTCTGTCATATCTTCCCTCTGTGACCCAGGCAAATTAAATGGTTGCTTTGTGCTACTGTTCCTACCTCTGTACAAAGGGGATAGTGGCAATTCATATTTTCCATCTCTGTAGTAATCTTGGGCATAAATATCTTGAGCCCAGGGCTATCTTACACCATCTTTTTGATAAGGCACAGAGTACAAAAATGTTTCCATGTGTTTGGTGCTTCTTGGCACTGTAATGATACAGATTATATATTTGTCATTTCCCTGGAGTTCCATTCCTTCAATTAGTTCTGAAACAGGTGCTTTGTAAAAAAAAAAGATTTTCCAAAAAGTGCTTTAAAATATTTTTAGTCATTTACCACAGCAAATGGATTCTAAAGAGCTGTCACTGCCAGTTTACTCTTCTTCAGAATAAGAATGCAAAGAAATAATTATTTGTATGCTTTTTTCTTTTGATCTGATGATTCCATGAAATATATTTGTAACGCACTACATTTAGATGTTTCTGTATTCGCTTGCATTTCATGTGTTTATTTAATAAATAAATAAATAAAGAAAGAAAGAAATAAAATCCCACAAAGCCAAGCTTCCAATCAAGCCTGCAATCCTTCCTGCTCAGTATTTGTTCTTTGCTATGTCTCCAAAGTGATAGGACTGGCAATGCTCATTGTTTTCTCAACTCACATCCAAGTTTTTTATTTTCTACCAGAGACAGCTTCACATGACCTATTCTCAGTGCTTTTTGGTTTGTGATAGTCAGCTTTGCCATATACTGATAAAGATATACGACCTACCTACACTCTGCACATAATCACATGCACTTTTATTTGTGCACTAGCTACCCAACTAGTTAGGCAACCTTTTTCTACCAGTTCTTGCATCTATGCATCTTTTAACTACCCATCTTTCATTGCACCATCTTTCTAATAACTTTTTGTGCCAAGACAGCATTGAAAGTAATGGTAACAAATCATTCAAGAATGCAAGCTGAACAGACAGCCTGTTATAGTCTAACAGTCCTGTTAGAAATGAAAATTAAATAATCTGTATGAATGACATTTTAGTAGCTGTTTAGTACAACAATCACTCTGACTGAAACCTTTGTCAGAGGGACAAAATCTTGTAAGCGTCCAACATGATTCTGTTGAAGTAAAAACATTCAACTGTCAAGTGACTTTTATTGGAGTCATACAGGAAACTACAACTGTCTTGGGACAGAGCCATTGAACTGAAATTAGGTAAAATTCTGAATTCTATTCTAATTGTGCTATGTCTTTTTGGCAAGTAATTTCAGCCCAGTTAATTCAGTGAATGTAGTTGTATCACTGTCTTCCAAACCTCACTTGCTTAACTATTTTCACATAAGTTCACTACAAAGTCACATTTGGCAGTTGGTGAAACCACAGATGAATGCAGGAGGTTTAATATGTCAGATCCAACAGTCTAGACCTTAACACACCTTACCAACACTCATTCATTGTTAGTACAATGTGTATAAACGGAAAGACAGAGCCATCACTTTCTTTATTGGAAGTAGCACAGCCAAAAACATCTACTCAAAAATCTGAGTAGTGACTAGGAGCACAACTCTAACCCAACGGCAAGATGTAACGACATGAAGATTCTTGTAGACTTCTCCTGGTATTGGATAGAGCAATAGGGACTAGAAGAAAATGGGCACCCTAATGAATCAAGAGTACCATGTCATCCAGAAAAAAAACACCTATCAAGAGATTCTTTGTCCCTAGGATGAGCACTCATCATAAGAAAGGACATAAGAAAATGGCATCAATTATGATATCTGTCCAAGACTTTGAAGAACTATCTCAAAATATGACCATTTCCAGAACTGTTCCAGAACCGAGACATCTCTTATATTGTAATAATGCTCCAGCCCCTCAGCTCTTCAGAAGCCAACCAGTCTAACAATCAAATTCAAAAATCACAGTCACATAGACACTAATACCAGCCCAGGACAATGCGGTGTGTGTTTTAGTAACAGTATAGGGAGTAGGCTCAGAGAAACACAATGTGCTTTATTTGGTAAAGTGGAGGTCTTCCTGAGAATAACTGACCCTTGCAACACCCCACCAGATTTGCAGTAACTTGCTTTTCTAAAATCAAGGGATGTTGTTCATCTAAACAGGACTTAATTCCAGGCATTTTAACAATCCATGTTATAGCAGAGGTCATGCTACACAATGGTCCCTTCTACAGGCCTGTGACTTTTTCAAATGCAGCCCTTGCATATTTACTGAGAACACAGGGACTCTTTTTTTAAAAAAAACAGAACAGGGTGTTGTTCAGTGGGACTGACCTGGCTTAGCAGATGTTAAAGATCCATTGTTATAAAAGAAACAATAATTGAAACCAGATTCTTTGCAGCCAAATGTTTCTCTGCTTCTGGATAAAATAAATGGGTGTAAGGGAAGAGGAAAGAGCATCTCTGCCTCTGTGTAGAGGTCTATGCCTGTGAAAGGGTTTCCTTTCAAAATGGTAAAGCTATCAGCATTTGTCTCCTGGACTGGGTAGATTTATATTCACTTTTATAACTCCAGTAAAAGCTAGCAACCAGCTTGCCTGTGATATTGTGTAGCACATGTATAAGGTCATGAAACTTTCAACAACTTTGCAAAGAGAATCATGTAACATGCATGGGAGAGTGTGTTCTTTCTTCACTAAGGCAGACAAAATGACCACGTCACCTGCAGGACTGAGTGTTTGGGCAGCGACAACAACAGTCCTCATTTCCCTCAAGATGCAGAAGGACCTTCCAGTATACTTCAGTTAAATGAGAGAGAGACACCTGAACCCTAGCTCCTGAGCTGAACACCCTGAGCACATGGGAGAGGGAAACCTGTACTGGAAAGAGTATTCCCGCTTTTCAAACTGATTTATCACTGCCATCCAGCAAAATCAGTGCCCAGGCACACATCATACTTTGGGTGACAGGCCAAAAAGCCAGCCGGATATAATCCTTGATCCAGCCCTGCATACGAGATAGAAGGCAGTTCATCCTGTCTGTATGCAAAGCAATTTAAACTCCAGGTGTCCTATACTCTCCCACTTGTTCTTATGGCATGTTTTATGATGTTTTGTCTGGAAAGTACCCCAGCACTGACTGGACTACTTGATGTTGGCAATGTTCTTACACTGCAAAAGCAAATGAACTACACAGTGAGCATACAGCAAAAAGACAACAGAAAGGCTTTACTTTTGTGTTCATATTCTCAGGTCAGTGCTGGCTTGCCCTAAAATATGCTTAAGCCTGTGTCTGAACAGAGATTTGCACCTACACAGTGTAGGTGAGATAACTTTGGGGATGATCGGCACAGTCAGCATCTACCACACTGCACAATAAATGGAGTAGGAAAAGATGTAACTAAGGATTCACAAGCAAAGCCATATGTCCTGTGAAACAGCACTTTTTCCCCACACTTCAGACAAAAACTTTGACACCTCCCCTTTTTACTGTCTTAGGAAAAATAAAAAATCTTTATGGCCAAGGCTTGAATCAGTTTCTGTGTAAGACACAGATGTCTCATTCCTGAAGCTCACACAGCCACCCCTTCGTTATCCACAGGAATCAGCCTGTGGTTGTGCTTGGCTTTCCACACCAGTAACTGCACAGCTCCTTTCATCTCCCTTCTGTCTTCTAGTTCTGTTTAATTGAGCCAGTACCTTCCAAAATCATTAGAACAGTACAAGAAAAATACATCTAAGCTGGGGCACCCTGAAATCAAGCTCAGAAGGAAGGAAACCTTGTGTATGAGTGTGTGTGTGTGGAGAGGAGAACAGAAGAGGACTCATCTTAAAGAAAATTAAAAGATTTAAAAATACAACAACCTATATGTAACGTGATCTATCGGCCTGAGTTGTCCACTTCTCAGTGCCATCGCTTCAGTGATCAGCTGTTTCCCCATTAATATAAAAGGAGAGAGACCACTCTAAGGAAAGGAATTCTCTGCAGAAGCAGCATGAGCTGAAGTTTGCTTCCCAATGATGTGGATAGTACACCAAACATCCCGCCATGCTCAAAGGCTTTTTGCAGTGAGTGGATATGTATGTGTTTGCATGCATAAAGAATAATGAATGAGGATTCATTTTCTGACTTCATTGATTTGCTGCCTGAGTATACATATTTAATGCTACCATGTGGACTCCACGGGTTCACCATAAGCTAAAAGCAGTTGGGGGTTACCTTTGCTTTCCTGGGTGCCTTTACTATTGAATTTCAGCAAATAAGTAGAAAAACAAACTATTTCAGAACAAGCTAAAGCCTTAGCCATACTTACATTAGAGATGGAAGATCAGCTTTTGGTGATCCCAAGATCTCTATTCCCAACATCTAAAGATGGGATAAAGATGGAATAAATATGTCATCATCACTAAATTAATTGAATATTCTCTCCCAAACAGTATTATCAGGACAATGAACTACAGTTCCAGGAAATGAGAATGACCAGCTCATATAACAAGGACCAAGGCACATCCAGGGAGGACAGAAAAGCCTCAGGTGCAGATTCTCTAGAAGAATATTGTGCGCATTGGGAGATGCATCATAAAAAATTGAGTGTGAAGCATGTAACTTGCTCAGGAGAAAATCATGGCTAGAAGAACATGCCTAGGGAAGATACAAGTGGAGATTAAAGAGATAGGCAGGGGCTGAAGTGTAAGTATCTTTGCTATGGGGGATATAGACTTCCCTAGTGTAAAGGTAGAGACGTGCCTTTTCAACTTGAACTAGAGTTGAAAGATGTCAGGAGAGTCATTTCACGAACTCAGAAAAATATCAATTTTGTTTTCTCTGAAGAGAACACACACTCATGGGAAGAGACACTTGGAGGAGGGGACCAAGCAGCTAATAAGAACAAAAAGATAAAGTAATACCCGTCAGTATAAACATGATCAAAATATCCGTGACCTCAGGAGAAAGCTCCTGTGGGCACAACCTTCTTCCTGTGACTTCATAGTTCATAGAGGCCACAGGATCAGGTCTGGAAACTTCGCTTATGTTGCTCAATGTGGAGTCCAAACAATCAGCACTTGTCTGGGATGTTCCCTGCAAACAGATCTCAAGCCTTCACATTGCCACTTTCTGAACTTTCTTCTGTATTTCCCTTCATTATTCTTTGATGCGCAATTTACATCACAGGCAGCAGTGGGAAGCTGAGAATTCACAAATCCTACAGATTTAATGTTAGTTTGCTTGGGAAAAGGATGGAGCAAAAAATTGCCTAAAACTAAATAAGTGCTTTCAGATTAATAAATATTAATAGCAAAGCTTTGCACTTATAGAGCAGCTTCCATCTGGAGGTCTTGTCTGACTTCATAAATATTAATAATCCAGTTCCATCAAAATCTATCGGAATATTTCCACTGGAAGTCTATGAAAATGGGCCTTAGTTTTGGGTTTTTTTGGTGATTAATATTTTTTATCTCTTCTTCTAACTTGTAGCAATCCTGTTCCTCCTTGGATTTTGTCAGGCATTGGAGCACATTCTCTGAACAGGCCTCTGTCTGAACATCTATCCTTGATTTGTGAGCTGAATTAGCCCTGAAGGGATTCTTTGTTCAGGAGTTGGTGACTCCCTATGTGTTTGCTTTTCCCCTCCTCTACAAGCAGGAGCAAGAGCCGGTCAGAAAAGTGTTGTCATCAGGAACAAGTATATCTGCTTCATCTGGAATTGCAGGCTATTCCTGAAAGCAGGATTCAAAGCTCTTCTCCTCTTATTTCCTGAACTCTCCAACTTGTTAACTATTTCCCTGCTGCCAGTGGTCCCTTGTGTTACATAAGGGCTCTGAGCAGAAGCAGCCTTAACATGAACATGTATCAGATCTTCATTAAAAGATGCTCAAAATGAGAAGCCAGAAGATGATGTAACACCTTGAAAGGAATGACATCTGTCAAAATTCTAGGGTTGTTTTTTTTCTTGCTTGATTTTGCCTGATGGCAGCACTTGCATGAAGATCCCAAACCCTGCACTGCAAGTTGGCCGGATGTGAGTCTCTGGGAGAGTCACAAGATCATGGAGAGTTCCAAGGCATCACCAGAGGCAGAGCTGCTGCTTCCCATGACACAAAGTGACATTTGAGTTGTGAAGTCAGCAGGAGCCCAGAGCTGCCACCTCATGTAGAAGCCAAATTTGGTCAGTCGAATAATATTTGTTTTCCCATTAGGATACTTTTTTGTTTGCTCATACAGGTTATTTGCTTGTTTTACTCTCTCTTGCCTTTTTTCTTGCTTCCTCAAATATTAATTCATTGAATAATTTCTCTCAGGGTATCCACAGTGCCAAAAGAAAGACTAGCTTAACTCTGTGGAGAGGGACTTTTCTGCAGTCTAGTTTGCTGCTGGCGAAGGGTTTGCTTTGGTTTTGTTTCACAGATGCAACCACTGCTCTAGACCGTGACACACTGCTGGACACTATTCTGGTTTTGCAGTTTTAAAATATATTTTAATCACTTTTTTGGTGTTAATTTTAAACAATTTGGTTTTTTCATACTTGATTTACTTTACAGAAAAATAAGTATTTGAGACTGGATGTTAGCAGGGAAAATTGTTTTCCCTTCTCCCACTTCCCTAATCTCTAAATGAACAAACACAAGTCAAGTAATGAATTCATAGGATGATTTGACAGTTATTTTGGAAAAGAGGAAAATAATCAAGAAAGGAGTATATTTGTTAAAAAAGTCAAACAAATCATGACTCATGCATTCAGACAGGAATCTAAGATTCAACGTTGATTTAAAAGAAACACACGCAAAACAACACTGTGGAGTAGTCTGATTCATCAAGAAAAATTGAAGAAATTTAATAAAAGTCTTTTTAAAAAATCAGTTCTACACTACAAAAGCCAGAATGCCAACACTGTTTGCAAAGTATTCAAGCTTATAACGTGGATCAGAAGCCCAAATCCTTGCTAATAAGGACAGTGTGGGAGGATCATTTCAGTTGCCTTGTCGTCAGTCCTTTGTGTTACAGCTTTGTCCTGAATAAATGGTTTCACGAGTGAGCTGTTGAAGTAAATTGCCTTTAAATGACAAAAAAAATAAATTGTAAATAACAGGACATTTGCAGTTTAAAGCAGAAATCTTAGGTTCAGTTCTTCCCTTCCTGTAGCTGAAATCCCTGAATATCTTGTAGTACAACACAGAATACAAACGCTGCAGCATCTTTGTTTGCTAAAAGAATTTGCAAATTGACTCAGTATAAAGTCAATCCATCCTCAGCTAATACTTCAGCTGAGCCCAGGGGGTGAAATTATGTGATAACTTTCTACAGCACCTTCCATGGCTCAAGTTTACCTTCAAAATCTAAGCATTTTACCATCAATCACCTATCAAAAGTGATTCTCATATTTTATTAAGTGGTAGCTGAAACCAAGCCACTCATGGCTACGAGAACAGTGACCTACAGCATACAACATGCAAAGAGGGGTTAAAGGATCTGTGCTTGTTTAGTCTAGCAAAAAGGAGGCTAAGATGCTTGCTGGCATTGGCCACTGTCGGCTCTTATTATGATACCTGTGCTGTCTTTCTTCGAACCAGGACAACAGCAACACAATTATACTGGGACCAGGGGCCAGTCCCTCAGGTAAGTGTCACAGATCCAGGGTAACAGACAACACAACTCAGCCAATTTGACCTGTTCGTTCCTTCTGCTGAAACTGCCAACATTAATTCACACCGGAGAGCATCCAGAGCAAGGAAGTCATTGCACATAGACCGGCCATCACTAACAAAGCTTGGTTCCAACCTGACCCTACTCAATTCCTAGATATGAAAGAGTTTGCACTTCACTGACTCTTCTGTGGGCTAGCCAGTCCTGCCTTACAATCCTGCCTAGAAATATAAACAGCTGTAAAATAACACATTTTTTTTTTTACTGCTTATAATTTAACCTCTGACATTGATAACATGAGAAGAGAGGCAGCCTTACAGGAAAGTAAACAGCCTGAACCTCCTGAAAAGGGAATTCACTGCTGAAATTTCACTGTTAAGTTCATACCACAAAACCCAGGTTATTCACCTCTCTACTCTCAGAAAAACATCCTCCTCACTCTTCTCAGGTGCTCTGGTGATTTTGTAGGGTTTCCACAAGGGTTACTTTTTTTTTCCTTTTTTTTTTTTCCTTTTTTTCTTTTTCTTTTTTTTTTTTTTTCCCCAAAAGAAAGAAAAGAAACACAAAGGAGCTGAATGGCATCTCCTTTAGTCCCCCACTGAGATATTTATGCTTACGTTCCTCCCAGGACTTCCTTTTCCTGCACCCCTCTGGGCTCATTTTAGCCACAACCACCACTTTCTGTCATAAAGTATGGATTTTCATCCTTTTTGCTGAAGCAGCATTCACATCAGTCACTGGGACTAGGGATATCCCTTCTTCTCAGCCAGGGTTAGTAAGACTTCTGTGGCCTTGATTAGCTGTGACAGAAAATGCTCCCAAGCAAGGGAAAGACAAAAAGAGAGGGTGCCAGGATCAGGCCTTTGCTGGAATGGATTTTCCTTCCTGTAACAAAATTCCTTGAGACCAGGGCTTGTGGGTGTGTGATGTGTGGCATCCTCTTCCTCCACTGTGTTTATTCAGGGCTCGCTCAGTCCCATGGACATCAAAATCTCCCCTCACAAGCCTTTGTGGTGAGTCACCCACCTCCCTAGCGCTTAGATGTGCATCGCAGGCTACCCAAAAGTCTCCCAGGTAAGACAGAGGCGAGATTATCTTCCTGCTCCTGGCCTTTTGGCTGTTGAAAGATATCTTGTGCTACAATACAGTGTCAGAGGAACATACTTCTCCCAGTGCACTTCTGATTCATGAGAGGACAGACTTTGCGTCAGAAGTTGAGGGCTTAAGTAATCTCTTTTCCCACTGCTGGTGACCAGACTTCTTGTTCTTAATGTTGCTTACAGATATTAATCTCTTGCACAAAAATTGTCTTATCTTGCTCCCATAAAGGAGACTGAGATGCATCTGGGAGCACTGGAGATGAATACGTGTTTATCTGAGCCTGCCTCTTACAGGATGCCTTAGCTCAGAGATAGGGGAAGGATGCTAGACCTTTTGTTTTCTCCTGTGAAGAAAAATCCAGGCTCTGGGAGGGGCTGAGAGACTTTAAACAAGAAATAAGGAGGCTTGAGGGAAAGCAAAGAGTTCTCACTTTTTTCTCGATAATAAGAAAACAGGAACAGAAAGAAGTGGAACTGGCTGAAAAGGAGACGAGTATACAGGTATGATGGGCAATGGAGAGAACTAAAGAAACAAGGCCAGACTTGCAAATGGAGCAAAGGAAAAGGAGATAGTTTTCCAGAGAGAAAGCACAGGTCTAAATTCTGCAGGCCATTATCTTTTTCTGAAGGTTAACAAAAAACAAAGGCACTGATATCTCCCCTCAGGATATCTTCAAGCGGAAGGCTGTATGGGGCTGCATCGTTAACAGGCTGCAGTCCTGTGTGGGCAGGGATCCGGTTATGCAGGAAGCCCTGTGCATCCCTAGGAAGACAGGATGACTGCCCATCTGCTTGCCCTGGCTTTTTGGCCCCGATATTGTCTGGGGTCCCAGAGCTGCACAGAGAAGAAATCGGGATGACAAAACGGTAAGGACATTTTTGGCTGGCTGTCTAGCTGGTTCTCCAGGCACTGCTGTCTCCTTCCTCTTGCTCTTCCTGGAAATCAGGAGCTAAGCAGTGGCTGCCAAGGTTTCCTTCCTGCCTCAGCAATTGCAAAGCTCCTCTCAGTGGAGTATAAGAGGAGAGGAAGAAGCCAGTGCAAGTGTTAAGGATCCCAGGACATCATCCTGACCTCTTCCTTTTCTTTCCCATGGAGGTAATTCCAGCTGATGTTCTTAATTCTGTTTTAACTTCAGGCTCCTTTTATCCTTATCCTTTATCTTTATCCTTATATACCACCATAATAACAGGGCTTCCAGTTCAAGTACACAGAACAGAGAAGGGGCAAATAATAATACTAGTCGTAGTAGTAGTAATAATAATAATAATATTTTTGAAGATGTTATATGATGCAGAATAAGTCAGACATAAGAAAGCAGGAGATGAAAGAAGGGCAGGAAAATATTCTGATGTGCTTTTAAATACTAAGGCCTAAGATAATCAGGCTTTTCCCCATGGATTTTTCCTATCCTTCTACTTTGGTTGCACTGTGTTTTCTTCTCAATGCAAATACAAAACCCAGAGCTCCCGCTGACATGGAGAGATTCTTCAAAATAAATGCTAATATGATGTACCGCACCTCACAGAGATAGGCTCTCATTTTGAACACAGCTTGTAATAGCTCCCAGTTTCACCCTCCAAACCCCAGAAAAAACTGATGCAAGCTACAGCCTGGAAAGAGAAATGCCCATCTCTAAATCAAGGATTTAAAAAACTCTTTAAAAGAACTTAAAAAGAAGCACAAGATTTGTGTTATTGTTATTATTATTACTTAACACATATCAGGGGAATCTAATCTAATATGCTACCCTGCCTTGCGATGTTGAAGTCCATCAAACCAAATTAATTAACCAAGTGGAATTAATTAATTCCTTTGATACTACCCAGTTTGAGAACTGAGTGATTCAGTTTTTTTAAACCTTCATACTGGCAGCTGGGAGAAATTATTTCTTTTAAACAAATATGCAAATGAAAAAATGTTCATGCTGAAAAGAATATTTTTTCTGTCTTGATCTAAGATTGTTTAGGTTTCCTCCTCATATTGTAATTTTTCCTATTATTACCTTTTTTCTCTCTCTAGCATTCTAGATGTTGAAGTAGAATATAAACATTATTTTAGGCTCAAATTAAGCCAAGGCTATAAAATGTTTAGAACAGGACCTAGGTACGGAACTAGTAGTGGACTAAGGAGCCCTTTTCTTCTCCATTACCACTGGCTAATACAATATGGGCTCTCACATCACATAGTGTTGTCATTGTAAAGTGACTACATAGCCCACTAGACTGGAACTGCATTTTGGTCCTGTTACTTCTTGTCTTGGCTCTGCAACCATGGGAAACAGCAGCTTTATATATATTTGGTATTTGTGATCATTTTTCCACTCGGGCATCTTTTGCTTAGGCCAAGGGCCTAAACCGCTATTTATTTCTCCCAACATTTTATTACACGCCATGTTTAATAGGGCAATGATCATTCACTCAGTCTCCCCTGAACTCTCTTCAATTGCATAATATGTTTTCTGCAGTGTAGTGTAGAAAGCTACACATGGTAGTTCATCTAAAGCCTTGCCAACGCTCAGATTAACTTTCTATATTTTACAAGTGATACTCCTGCTTATATGTTTGTTTTTCCTATGACATCATGAACATAACATGATTTGTTCAACTGTTATAGCTCTTCAGCTGTCCGAAGAACTAGTACCTATTCCTCACCTTCTGTTTGTGCACTTGATTTTTTGCTTTCTCACTCCGGTGTCTCATATTTTCTGGTTTTATATTATGTCATCCCAGATTTTTCCCAACCATGTCTCCAACATACCAGAATTAGTTTGAATTCTTACCTTCTTCTCCAGTGTCTTTGCAAGTCCCTCCCAGATTACACTCTACAGTTTTAATAAGTACGACTTCTGTTGCATCAGGCAGGTACTTAATGAAAAAGTCAAAAGATTTGGGTTATAGGCCTGCAGCACAACATGCAAACTATTATTCTGTTTGAAGATGGAATCACTGAATCACTACTTTTTTCTCTTAGTTGATTCCTACCGGATATCAGTTTCATCATATCAGCTTCCCTCCCTCAATTTTCTTTTGCTATCTCACAGAATCCTTGTGTATCCCTTCCCCACTAGCACATTTTTTTCACAACTGAGGACAGAACATAGGAACAGGAAAATGCCCTATGAGGTTTGACTGTTCGCTGCTCCTCAATGCCTGCCCACAAGTGTGCCAGACCCAGTTTGTCCTGCTTCTTCATTTTGTTGCTAGGCTGATACAGAGTGCACAAAGCATCAGCTCATTTTTCCTGGGGCCTGGGAAAATGCTTCTTCCTATTAAAGAACATAAATAGCTTCCTAGTATTGTCCCACCAATGATGAAACCAGTCATTTCCTTCTTCCTGGATGTACAAAAATGTTTGTCCAGCCATGTCAGATTCCCCCTGTCTTTTTATGCACAGATTATGAGGACATGTTACTTGGGGGGAGAGGGGGGAATCAAAACAAAAATCTAGTCCAATATATCAATAAAATTGAGCAGAATAAAGAATCAAAGTCTAGACTATTCAAAGACACCTAATCCAGTTAAATCCTTTTTTTATTGTAATTTGCCATTTCCTATGGTTTTATTGTGCCTCATATATTTGTGTATATATACTTGCAAATCCTAGCTAACATTTCCAGACCATGTTCAGACCACCTACTGCAGCATCTAATGTAGATTTAGTCTATTATTATATCTAATGCCAAAAAGCAATGAGCAGTATAGACACAGATGGTGAGAGTCACGTCACAGATGGTGAGTCACGTCACCTAACTTGTAAAGTCTTCAGGATTAGCATCCATATCTAAAGTAGGTAGACTAGACTCTCCTTATGGAGAGTGGACAGAAATAGGAACTTCTCAGTTGCAATTTGTCACAGCCTAAATTAGATGTTTAAAAAGGATTAGATGAATCATGGCCTGGAAACATCTATTGCTTTCCCTTAGTCATAAAAGGAATCAACGTGATCGGTATATCCATAATATTGCACGTATTCAAACTTGGAAAAAAAGAATCTCAGTGGAAAGCTTGGAGCTGACATATTCCAGACAATCCACAGACAGAAATAAAAGTTGTGTCCAGGTTATTGTCATGTCTTGTCCTACTTTTCTTTGCTGACCTAATGGGAATAATGGTGGTCCCTGGAAGCATCACCATTCCCTGGGACCTGGAGGCTGTTTTAAGGGCTCAGGCCCCTTCCTTTTGTGCTAAATGTCAGCAGAGGGGTGAGATCCAGCTGGATAATGCAACCATTCCAACTTTCAAAACTAGGTCACAGGGAACAAAACATTAATTATAAGTTCATATGACTAACTTTTCTGTAAGAAGCAACCTTCTCAGTTGCTAAATTGAAGTGATGTGTTACCAGGAAAGTGAAGGCACTTATCAGGCAAGGATCTTTAAGGGTACATCACTTGAAAATAACATAATGCATTACTCTGAAGGCATAATACAGCATCCTTGGAAGTGCAGGGGAATGGATGCGACTTACATGGATTTTAACAGGATCTTTAATACATCACTATGCATAGGCAGGTGGTGGACCAGATCAGTGAAGACAGGGAAAAGGACCAGGGGCTTAGTATATAGAAGTACAAAGATGTAACATTTAAGCATTTAAGTTCACAGAAATCCTTGCTGGTAAACACAGTATGAAGATCTAGGAAAAGTGAGGGAGCTGTCATTATTTATTCATGCTTTTCTTAGGCTTGATTCTGGATTGGCACAATTAATGGCAGCTCTTTGGAAAAAACAAGATTTGGCCAGGATATACAGGATCAGATGCTCAGTTTGGAGAAGGCAAACCTGAAGTGTACTAGTTGAAATAACTAAAAAATCAGATAGTTGCAAATGGTACTCACTAGCTGGGGGACAACAAGCTGAAGAAGATACAGATTTCCAAGATTTCAGAAGCATACAGCAATACATCAGAAGAAAGCAGACAAACGACCCCTCAATTGAGTATAAACCCTCAGTTTCTTTTAAAGGTGAAGCTCTGAACAAGCAATATGATAACTATATCCCACTCGATATTTTTGTGTTATATGTATACAGAACCATTAACAGCATTCAACACAGAGCAATAACTAACAGACAATGACAGATGAATGGATAGAGGAAGAAAAGGCTTGTGGTCTGATAAAGGGAAAGGCTCTGACAAGCTCAGAATAAATATGTTGAATTTAGGAAGGAAACTGCTAGGTGATTCCGCTACCATTTCAGATACCTGAAGGGAAAGTGCAGCTCTTTAGAGTGGCCCAGCTGGTTTGTCTCTGGGAATCCACTTAAATATTGGTCCTTCTTTTAATGGATCATCTCCAAAAAAAAGTACAGGAACCAAAGACCTGCTGTTTTTAAAATTTGTCTACTTCAACAGGAAAAAACAATGCGATGGTCTTTCATTTCCAAGGACATCCTGAAAGCAGGCAGCAAGCACTCAGCTAACTTCATCAAATGGACAACACATTAGAGAATCCAGAAGAAATGTTAAAAAAAAGCTTCAGCACTCCTTTTGGTTTGGGACAAAAGTGGCTGCATATTCTACTGTATTAAAGGGCACTAAGCAGAGCCTTCAGCTTCTGTAAATTTTAATGGCTATTAGCATGGTGCTAAGCTACCACAGTGCAAACGTATGACTATGGACATGACTGATTTGCAGCCAACCAAGTGAGATAGAGTGGACAGATTACATGTCAGCCTTCAGCACTTAGAGGAGTTGAACTGCATGATACATGCGAAGAGATGCTGGCTGCTCTTCTGGCCTCTAGATTATGATACCACAAGAAAGAACAAGTCTCCCAGAACCAGAACTTGGCCCCACTGTAAATGGGAAGTGTTGAACCTACGTACGCAGAAAAGTAGGAGAAATAGGTGACTGATACACATATACAAATATTTTTTTGCATGCACAAAGTGTGTAATTACATTCACTTCATTTGCATGTTATATCCTCATTGACTATTGTTCAGCAAACCTCACAGATAAGATGATGAATTTTTGTCATATTTACTGACATAAGCTTACTGCCAAACTTGTCAGTGATTCGCGATTTTGTTATTTATTTCTTTTGACTTCAGATATTTCTGTACAGACAGGAATTACAGGAATTTCTAACTGTTTGATATAGAATCATCAAGCCTCAAGAGTTTTAAAAACTTGAAAAATATTTATCATAGGAAAAGAAGGAATCAACGATGTTTAAAAAGGCAAATTATGATTCAAGCTTTTTGTCAAGACAGTTTTTATTTGTACACTTAGATAAGCAAACTATAACAGGTTCCTCTACATAAAGGAATAATAAAATATCTGCCCTGACCTCAACAAAGCAACCTTTTTCTACTGAAGACATCCACCAGCAGCAGTCTGGAGAAGCAATACCAAGATTCATCATTGATGGGCCAAGGCCAACAGTATGAGGTTTAACAAGGCCAAGCGACAGTCCTGCACTTGGATCACAACAACCCCGTGCAGCAATACAAGTTTGGGAAAGAGTGGCTGGAAAGCTGCCCAGCAGAAAAGGACCTGGGGGTGTTGGTCAACTGCTGGCTGAATATAAGCCATCAGTGTGCCCAGGTGGCCAAGAAGGCCAACAGCATCCTGGCCTGTAACAGGAAGAGTGTGGTAAGTAGGACTAGGGAAGTGATCATCACCCTGTACTCAGCATTGGCGAGGCCCCACGTTGAGTACTGTGTCCAGTTTTGGGCCCCTCACTACAAAAAAGACATTAAGGTGCTGGAGCAGGCCCAGAGAAGGGCAACGCAGCTGGTGAGGGGTCTGGATAATAAGGAGCTGAGAGAGCTGGAATTGTTCAGTCTAGAGAAAAGGAGGCCGAGGGGAGATCTTATCAGTGTCTACAACTACCTGAAAGGAGGTTGTAGAGAGGCGGGGGTCGGTCTCTTCTCCCAAGTAACAAGCAATAGGACAAGAGGAAACGGCCTCAAGTTGCACCAGGGGAGGTTCAGACTGGGTATTAAGAAAAAATTCTACACTGAAGGGGTTATTAAGCATTGGAATGGGCTGCCCAGGGAAGTGGTTGAGTCACAATCCCTGGTGGTATTTAAAAGACAGGTAGACATAGTGCTTAGAGATATAGTTTAGTGATGGTTTTTGTCAGTGTCAGGCTGATGGTTGGATTAGATGATCTGAAAGGTCCCTTCCAACCTAGAAAATTCTATGATTCTATGATATTGCTGGTTTGGAAGCCTCTTTTCTGTCAAAATGCTCTCAGTGACAGTTCATCTGTGTTGGTCTCTATCTTATTCTTCATTGTCATCCAAGGATATTTTCCACTTCTGGTGAAACGTGTACCTACAACTCAGACCTTTGAATCCTACTGGCAAATCATCACCTGTACTATATTACAAGGAGTTTTCCAAGAGGGTGGCATTCAGTTCCAGAGTCTGCAGCCCATCCTGGGACATGTGGCAGCACTTTGATATGAGCTTCTTCCAGAACCTTCAGTAGAATTGCACATTTTATAATTCAAACTCAGTGGATTCAGTAACAGGTGCCCTCAGCTTTGAAAACAGATGCCTCATAAATAGCATCCAGACGTTAGAAAACTCGAGGACTCCTGAGGACTTCACAAAGCATAAAAGGAAGCAACATTAATACATGGTTTGGAGGAACCTCGTGCCAAAAAAAGAACAGATATTAAAAGCAAACATCAAAAAGAAATAACAGTTGTTTTGAAAAGTTGCTACAGTGTTAGGCATTGGGGAGCTGTAAAACTTCCCCAGCCATTCTTGTTGTTTTCATTTTCCTACATTGTGACAAATACCCAAACTACTGTAGTAATTTAATTTTACTTTATTGCACTGCTTTTCCAGCCTTTCTAATGAGATAAACATTTCTGACAGTGTTGAAACTTGAGGTGACAACAATTTGCAAGACAGATCAGACACAGAGTATGAACTGCACAAGTTATAAACAAAAAGGAAGAAGGTAAAAAAAAAAGTGTATTTTACATTCCTTGGAGTCAGACAAGAGAAGAAGGACCCCAGTTCTCACTGCTGAAAGGTATTTGAGATAGTGGAAAGTTGGTTCAGTGCACCACTCTCCGTAAAGTTTGGCACCAAGACAAAACTGGCTTTCTGATTACATTAAACAAAAGGATGGCTGCCTTTGTGGTTCACGTGCTTGAACCACGCTCTGGACAACAACCACTTTGAACCTCGTGAGTGACCTTTTACAGGGGACATAGAAAATGCCTACTTTGTGTGAGGAGGGTGTACCATGAAAAGCTAGTTTATTTAGTAGCGCTATGTCCAGAAGCAATACAGCTGTGTAAGTACAGAGCTTTGCCAAGGCTGCTTTCCTTTGTAGAAGAACTCCACACAGTATTGGCACACCTACCCTACTTCCCGACACCCTGAACGACACAGACAGACAGACCATCCCATTCAGAGGTAGCTTGGTTTACTTTATTGCACCCTTACTCTGCACAGAATAGTTATCACCTCTGTTTGGTCCTCCTTTGACTGTTTCTAAAGAAAGGAGAATTTCTTTCCCACTCCTTTTTCTGGAGATCTTCCCCACTTCATCATTTCTCTGCAGCATTACCTAATTTGCTGTTGCTTACTACAATACTACTTCAACTACTATTACTTTTTATCTTTTTACCTTTTCTAAATCCTATGACTGCCTTCTACCTCTCACTTTCACGCACCAAACCATCCTTGACTGCTGTGTGCTAGGTGGTTAGTCAGCATAACATTTGTTGGTAATGCCACATCTTTTTGAGAGGATTTTGGGAAAGTAAAAACAAGCAGGTTATTTTTGGCAGGGCACATTTTGTCACACTAGGGAAGAACAGGTTACGTCGCAAGGACAAATGTGTCATGATTTCCAGGGGACACCAATCTGTTTAGAAGCCGTAACTGCAGGTGCAAGAGAGCTCGTGGCATCTCACTAACGTCCACAGCAGGATAGCAGAGAAAGCCTGTAGTGAATGACTCTACAGTGAGAAACTTTGATGACTTGGGCTCATGCTGAGAAAAGTAGTTGTGCTGAAGTCATGGAATAAAGTAGAAAACAATATATCCTCCTACTCAATTGTTCTCTCTGGGTAGTTTCTAAGTATTCTGAATGCCAGGTCAGAATTCCTTTTATTTCCAACTGAGCTCTACTGTTCTACATCAGGGGAGAATTTGGCCCTCTCTCTTTTGTGCAGGGAAGGGTTATATTAAATTTAACACCTAATATCACCCTCAGTTACATAGTGATAAATCTGAAGTTACTCTACTCTTTTGAGCTCAAAGTACTGAGCACAAATCCAATAGGGTTATCCCACTTTCAGAGTGAGATAACAGAAAATAAGCTGTGCTTCAGGACATTTAGACCAGAAGTAACATACAGTAAAAGGACTAATCTTGGAAATAAATTATTGGAATTGTACAAATACAAGAAATAAAAATCTCCATAGACAAGGAGGGAAGAGTTAAGACACTCTGCCTGGAATTGCAATCTATTTTCTTCTCCTGGTAGAAGCTGTCCCAGACCTGATATGCCAGCTGCTGTCTCTGATACACGTCTCCTGCCTCCCCATATGCTTGATGTATATGCTTGCATATCACTCTGCACTCAGTCAGCAGCTTTAAAATGTCACACTGATAGCTTGCTTGGTGACACTCCCCACCCTCTGTACTCATGACTTAATGTGTAGGTCTCAATTCTACTTATAAACACATAAAGGCAAAACCAAGGAGGTGGTTTATAGTGGATTTCTTGAGCAGTGCTACAAGAGTGAATGCTGAAGTGAGCTAATACAGATGGTTTCATCGGCCTGTGGCCTGCAGGGTCAGATGAGACATCACGATCATGTCGTCAGTTACTCTGCCCTTTACAGGCCATAGATTTCCATTGGCTGATTCACAGATTAATATCTTCAAGGCCACTCAGCCCACGGAATGATATTGAACTAATAACTTCTGTTTTACTCATAAATCTTCCAGCAAGGTGTCCGTAAGATTTCAAGAAAAAGAAAAAATCATACTTTTTCTCAGTACTTTGTTCCAAATCTTGATCATTAAAAAAATGTGTCTTTTTTTCTCATTTACATTGTTACAGAGCAAACGCACAATTTTTAACTCTCATTAAACTTTACTCCACTAGATTCAAAACCCTTTTTAGTATCTGATTTTTCCTTCCCATGGAGACACTTCCAAGCAATCATCACATTACCTCTTGATCGTCTTTCTGGTAAGCTAAACACATGCATTTCTGCAGCAAGGTCTTGGCCTTGTATGAATCATAAACCCAATATACTTGAAGATATCTACCTTCCGTGCTTTCAAATGGAAAAGAAAAAGCTCCGCCATGATGCTTCCTTCTGTTTTCCGAAATGTTGACAAGACCACAGAACTTAGCTCAAGCCACCACAGTTCCCAGAAGAGGTGAGGTCATCTATTGGTTATTCATCTCAGACTTTTTACAAAAACCTGCAGCTGATGAGATTTTTTTAGAAGTGAAATTACACATTTAGTTTCAAGTAGTAAATGGCCTTCTCAGGGAATTCAGACAGCCTCTGTAGGGGGAAAACGTTCCTGTACAGTCAATGGAGGAAAATTAAATGACACCAAAAGGCAACTTAGCATGCCTAAAAGAGGTACTCCTCATCCTCTGCTTCAACAGGTAACTTCCATTTCTCTGAGGGATGGTCAGACCCTCTCACTCTGAATGGGTTCCCACACAGACCTCACATCATAGAAATGGTGGGGGACAGGGAAATTCCAAATGTGAACCCAAAAAAGTCCTGTATATAAAACATTCTGCATTCACAATGACAAATGTACTGTTCAAAACAGATGCCTGATAGTGAAAAAGCACGGGCGAACCTAAATCATTCACTGGCCAGAGTACCTATTCAGATATTGGAGTGCTCCAAAGGGCTTTTCACGCTGGGAGCATGAAATCAGAGATCTCACTTGTCCACAATAAGCTCTAACCAGAGTGCTATGCCATGACCCCAGCGGAAGATAACTATGCAGAGCCAAGAGGCAAAAAGAAGTCAAGTGTTATCAATGTCTATCTGTAGCAAAAACATCAGTTAAGAGTAAAGTGGACATGAATGACTTTTCATTGTGCTTGCGTACGTTTTACAAGGAGGCACTATGTTGATACATCTTTTAGTCTGACAGATTTGTCCACATTTTTATTTTCAGAATGTAAATGACATAAGATTTTTGCCTGGTTTAGGTTAAACTAATGCTACTTCTAAGTGGAGAAAAGCCTTTCATATCTCAATATTATGGTGTTTCTCTTTCTAGATAATACTTGCAGTGCAGGATGCTTTTAAATCTTTTTTTTTTTCTCAGTGATAAAAACCTCAAAATTTCCAGCCTTTTCTGTCGGTACATTGTAGGTGATCTTCTGTTCCTCTAAGGAATCAAAATAATTTTTAGCTCTCTGCCAGCAAACTGCAATTTTACGATATCAGCTCACTAGCAGAGTATGGAGAATTGCTAGAAACATTCTGTCTGCCTTCTGCTATTAGGATAAACCCATGAATAAAATTACTGAATCTCCCCACATACCTTCCAAACCTGAAAGACACTGACTTACACTGTTAAAAAGCTGGCTATAAACATAAATACTGGGGTTTTTTGGTGTGTGTGGAATTAATGTCTAGATATTGTCCATGGCCATTTAATTTGCCATTGAATTCACTAGTAAGTCAATGCTGACTTTAATGGACAATATAAAAATGTTAACTGATATGATAACAACAGAGTTAGATTGCTCATGTATGTGTATAGCTAATTTGTTGTGAGGTACATCTAACTGGATGCAGCTGTTAACACATTCCACATCTGGGCTGGACTGACAGCAGGGTAGTTGTGCTGGATTGCCAGTGTTTAAGGAGACGTTAGATGAGAAGATTAACAGGTCAAGGCCAGCAGCAAAAGAAGTATATGGTAACACAAGAGAAAAAAAACCCATTATTTGGTGGCTGTGTAACCAGCTTTTTTTCAGGTGAATTGTAGATTTTGAATACCTGAGGAGGACAAAGCATCATCCTCAATAACCACTGTAAACTACAATGGTTTCATTCAATGCCCTTAACAACATGCTTGAACATTTGGTCTGCCCCGAATTGGTCAGGTAGTTGGACTAGATGCTTACTGTAGGTCCCTTCCAACTGAAATATTCTAGTTGTCTAGTGTATTCCATTCCATTCCATTCCATTCCATCCTATCCTATCCTATCCTATCCTATCCTATCCTATCCTATCCTATCCATAGAGAATATCTGGGTACTCTATTCAGCGAGATCAGACACCAGCAAGACATTACCATTTTGTTTTTCATTTTATATTTTAGCTGAGATACTCTAAGCTAGATCACTTACATTGGAATTGCTCCAGATCCCCTAGATATCTTTAAATAGTTCTTTCTCTTCTTTATTTCTGCACCTACAAAAAGTACACAACAATATTTGTACAGGTATCAAATGTGTGATCTCACAGCCCCAAGATTGATTATTTTAGGCTATTAGGTACAGCAAAATTCCAAAACTTTAAAGGTACCACAGAAAAAAAAAAAAAAAGTATTATTTAATGGTAGCTCCCAAAATTTGATTTCATAAGGGTTATTCCCAGTTCTGAACTTGAAAGAAGATGTTCTTATATCTGATCTATGATACACAGAGGGATAACTTATTAAGTATTTGCAATTACTCTTCTTTAGTAGAAGTTACCTGCTTCGTGTGAAAAAGTTCTAATTTTATTAGAATTTGTATACCTCCATTTCACTATAAAAAAGCATATCTAAAGTTGTGTTCTAAATATCTACTAACACAGTACTAATACAATATTGCTGAGTAAATTTATGAATGCATTAAAGCTGAGAGCAAGTATTCTCACTGATACAAATATTAACAAGGACTACAATGACTAGAAAACCGTAGATGGTTTCAGAGAAAGATCAGGATTTGAATTAACATAAAAAAAATTAACCAACAGAAAAAGAAACAAAATAAGTCAAAATTTATTTGGCTGTAACTACTATACTTTTCAAGCAATTAAAGCTTTTAAGGCATTATGTATAATATGCAATAACACCACTTTATTTAAATTTATTTAAACTATAAGGAGGTCATTTCAGAGGATATCTGACAATTGTTTTTTGACGTTAAAAGAAGAAAACAACAGAAGATGATGATGGCAGATGAAATTTCAAATGATGGAATATTGATACGGAGTGTTAATTAACACAGAGTGTTTATTCAGGCTACATGGTTCGTATAATCAGTTACATTTACTAATTGAGGATTTGATTGCCCACTATTCCAAAGCATACCAGCACTTTTGCATGTAAAGGCATGGACTCTGTCCATTTGTATTTGCTATGTACAAGATGGATGGCCTCTGTGAGGAGTGTGAAATGGTATCAGAGTACAAATAGCAAATATAAATAATCCTAGAAATGCTGCATTATTCTTTATGTCTGGGTCTCAGCAAAGAAGGGTGTTGGTTTTTTCCTTAGAGGGAAGACAAAATTATTGGACATGATATAGTTCATCGCACCTAATTTTAGCTATAGAAAGAATCACCTTCTGGAAACCTCTATCTCCTCTGACTCCGGAGGGAATGGAGAAGACTAGAATAGATTATGTGACTAATATCTCAACCACTGAAGTTACATAAACTGACACTAACCCCTTATCTTTATAAAGCCTCTTCAAAGACTGCCTCATCATAGAGTCTGAGAATAATTAGGAAATTTAATTTGGGTAATATGGTAGAGGAAGTGTCCATATATGAATATTTATAGGAAGCCTTCAGTAATCAGAAAAATCTTTAAACATGCTCTAAGCTTGGAAAGAGACCTAAGTGTGTGTTTAAAATTAAGTGCCTGTTTTGTGTTTGCTTAAATCAAGGTAGCCATAAGGACATTCTTCAGTGCTTTCCTAATAGGGGTTTGAGCTCCCAGAGACAAACCAGTAATGTATAATGTTTGAAAAAAATTGACAAGATCCAGTGATCCTAGAGATTTTTGAGTTTAGGTCTTTCCCAAAACTTCCTGATCTAAACCAATTCTGTTCCTGATAGATCTCCTTTCATTCTGACTTCACAAGCCAAAATTCATATTAGCATATTTGGTAGAGAAAACATGTTTAAATTATTCATCTTTTTTTTCTGTAGTTACATTTATTGTCCTGACTTATAATTTCCTGGGCAGCTCTTTGAATTAAGGAGGAAGAAAAGTATTTCTAAATAAAGCATTTCTGATTTCACAGTGAAGAATGTATATGTCAGTAGACTTTGCTTGCAGATCACTACAAGAAAGGAGTAATCTATACATACTCTCTTTCAGCATCTTGTCTTGTCCTTGCAGTCTAATGCCTACCATGTCCAACAGGGACACAGGGACAATAACAGGTAGATCTGCGGGAGTGCTGCAGAATTGGCAGCTGAAGTTTTCAACCACATTCATACATGGCTTTTAAATAAGTTTCAGGGAAGTCTGCGACATTGTATCCAGAGTGAAACATTTCGACTCTGCATTAAAAGAAAACAGAACTCAATTGTTTAATTTAGTCAGCAAAAGCATTCATTGTGTATCCCAGTGCCTGATAAGTTGTGAGTGGGTCTGGTGAGCTGTTGCAGTTGGGCTTGTTGCCATTCCAGCATGTGCAGTTTGAGAGCTTTTTGCTTTGTTTTGGTTTTTGCAGCTGCATATTCTTCCTCTGCTGAACGTCAAAAATCTTGAAGTAGTGCCAATCAGATACAGCTGAATTGCCTTTGCTGCAGTAAAAAAAAAAAAAATGATCAGTATGTAATTTATTATTAGAATAGAGCATTCTAAATTTTTATTCCCATCACAGCGGACAGCTATATCCATTTTTGTATAAAAACCTACTTAGCACAAATAAAAGCAATGGCAGATTAGCTGGTTTTAAGACCTTGTGTTGTTTAAACTGGACTCACTAGGGAGTGGACCTCAAGGATAGCCACATCCAGTGCATTTAGTTGCACTTGGGGAACTCTTTCTCTCCCACTCCCTGTACAGAGCTTGTAAAACAAATTTATTTTCAGTGGCTTAGGAACCTCACTTCAGTAAGATGAATATTTTACTATTTGAGAGAACTACAAACTACCCAATAAGCAGTGGTTGGAGAATTTCCTTTAAAATTAAAAGGAAAAATAAGGTACCCATTTGTGTGTCACAAAAAGACAATGGAGAATCACGTCTAATGCTTGGTTTTGGATTTGAGAATCCCCCCTGGAGCTCTGGTTTTACAGTCACTTTCTCTTCGGCTGAATTCCTGTGAATAGTCCTTTGAAAGCAATGGGAGGAGCTGTCTGCAGGATGTCAGTAAATCCAGTCACATGACTACACTGGGAAGACACACATGTTCATATGGCAAGGGCTGAAAACCATGTTGTTTTTCTTAGAGTACACCACCAGTGAGCAGATAAGGAAAAAATTATTTCTTCTTATCTGTAGGTTTACACCAGGATTTTAGCCAGGGGTGTCTGGATCCTACGTCTATTGATTTAGGAATTGCTTAGAATAAGATTTAAAACAAAACCAAACAAACAAATAAAAAAAACCCTCAAACCACCAACCAAAAAAAAACCAAAACCCAAAACCCAACACTATCAGCATAACATCATTCATTGCTTTGGGAGCTCCCAAACTTTATCTTGGTAGTCCTAAGGGATGCCCTGCATGCAGGATATGGTTACTTGCCACTTTGGGAATGATCTCCAAGAGCCTAAGAATTTGCAAACACTACAGCCAGCAATCAGAGGAGAACACACCCTGAAGGAGCTTGGTAAGGACCTAGATCTATGCTAACTGCTTGCAAGCCCTTTCTTCCTGCTGCAATGCTGAGTCATTGGTGTGATTCTAATAAACTCCATTAGGATTGCTGACTACCTCTTCCAGTTATTTACTTAATCACTTAACAAAGGAAGCAACTTGACTAAGTCAGTAAACACAAACACCATGATTGCTCAGACAAGCTGCATAATGAAAGAAAAAACTATGCGAGTTTAAGGCTATTTTAAAATAAAAACAACTAAAATCACATGACTCATGAGAAAAATGAAGTTCAAGCCTCCCTTGAGCTAGGAATTTTGTGGAGTTATTTTTAAAGCAGTGATGGGAGCAGTACTAAGCAACTGGGTGTTGGAGTCATCACATGTCCTCACAGTGCCTTAGTTTCATTCAATGCAACTATGCCTTTATCACATGCCAGCTTTGTGCTCAGATAGTGGGTTAAAACATTAAACTTCACTGAAGTATCTCTGATTTTATAATTGATCCAAGGCTATGGAAAACAGTTTGACAACCAAAGTGAAGACTGTAACAACATCAATATGATGAGGAAGATATCTAACACAGTTATTATAAAGTTTCCTTGTAAAAATTACCAGGACAGCATTAATTTTGTAGGGTAAGTACCTTTGAGTAAATTTAGGCTTCAGTCCTGCATAGAGACTGCCAGTTATGGCTTGACCAGAGGTACAGAAGAGAAGAGCGAGCCTTTTGCTCTTGCACTTACAGAAGAAAGTATTCTTCATCTGATGCCTTTTCCTCCAGAGAGGGTAGTACATGCAAGCAAAAATGAGAGCAAATACCTCAGTGTTATTATATTTCAGGAAATATCATCTGCCAATCTGACTGTGTCTGTTTGGCTCCATGTTGCTGCCATGTGGGAAGTAGACTCAGGAATGGATTTAAAGCACACACACTTACCCAACACCTTTGTTGGACATACCCCAGCTACAACTTTGGTCAAAACATTCACATTGTGATTAGAAAGATCTCAAGTGTGGGTGTGTCCCATCCATGCCTGATCTATCCAGACTGGAAAGGGTAGAAAAGCAGCTGAATCTCTTGCTAAAGTACAAGAGAGCTTAGGATCCAATCTTCCAGAGAGCTCAGTCTGACATAAGCCCATAATTAATGTTACACAAGGACAGTCCAGGTGATGGACAAGCAAGTTTTGAGAGGATGTTGACCTGCACTTAACTAGCAGTGAAAGCATAATTTAATAATTGGGTAACAAAACACACCAGGCTCCACAGGCATCAGGACTCTTGACTTTCAATTTTCTGGCCATTTTGGAGTTATACAGCGACCTAGAAAAAAAATAATCAATTGAAATTATACTAGAGATAATACAGTTCCGACTACGTAAACAAGAATGATGGTTTTCAGTCAAACTGAAGTTCTAACTACACCAGATCCCCTAGAAACAATGACTTCCAGTGTTTAATTCTGTTTTGTGTGAGCAAGTCTTCCCTTTTGTTTTATAGTTCAGCGTGACTAACTTTATTTGATTTATCTTTTAGTTCTTTTGTTTTGAGAAATCTATGTACCAAAGAGTGCTCTCAGATTTCTTGAACTCAGGAAGAGCTGATAGTATGATTCACCCCCTCCACGTCTACCCAGCTTATGTTAACAGTGTCCCAAATATTCACTATCGAACAGCATGTCAGCAGCCTGTGGACTGGTCTAGAGTACAAGCAGATGATGTGCTTTTCAGCAGTGACGAGTATTAGATTGGAGAGGAGGCAGGAATCAGTGGCACTAAGGCATCCTGTGTGATCTTTGGACACAACAACATTACAAATAGCCACAGAGAATCTGCGACATTTTGTCCACTGAGTTCTCGAGCTTACCAATTTTCTCTCCATAGAACCACATTTCATGGAAAGCCAAATTGTAGAGAAGATGTAGAATCTTCTTATATTTCCATTTCACAGAGTGATGGCACGTTTTCAGAAGGATTTGCATAGTGATACTGGAGGTTCCCCTGAGAACACAGATACTCTACAGACACAAATGGGAAAGAACTTGCCCCAAATAATCTAACGGCCTAAGTACGGACACCTTAGACACAAACAGGCACACTACATCCTTTAACTCCAAATAGTTCTGAGATATGACAAAGCAGGGGGTACGCTGTGTTCCAGGGATAGGAATATATCCCAAAAGCAAGAAGTTCAAGCAGAAGTCAGAGGGGTGGTAAAAATAAAGACACGTGCCTGATATACAAAGTTGGAAGGAGAGTTGATGTCTTATCTCCAGAGTAAATCCTTCTCTTTTGACCTTGTGTGAGGGTCAAGAACTTGTTCAGTAACAATTACTGTTATGACTGCGGACAGAAAATTCCTGCTCTGTGCCCCAAGGATTTCAGAAGCTAGTTGCACTTACAGTCACTGGCCAAATAGGCACCACATAAAACATGAGTTATACTAGCATCATTGTCTATCCTGGGTAATAAGACTACTTTAATCCCTTTTGCATGGTCACAAAGTTTTCATTCTTCATGACATTACACTAGACCTGAGTCGGCCCACACAAGGTATATGTAGTCTCTGGCCAGTAACCCCCACCTTCTTAGCACAAAAATAAACAGGAAACAATAAGGAAACAAGACAACTGAAGTCAGGGGAGGAACTCTACTGCACAAGGTAACAAATAAATAGACTATTATTCCTTCCAGAGATGGAAAGAAAGATAATCAGTAGAAAATGGTATTTCACAGGGTGTCCAGAGCCAAATGCTTTCCTGAAGTGTCTCTCATATGAAGTATCCCTCCTTCAGGATTTAGCCTAGCTTCTGCTGCACCATAGCTATATCTCTCCTTGACCTGCAGAAAGTCTTCAAAGTTTGGGATCCATCCCAACCACACATAGCTCACCAACCTGGCATGTTTAAGACAGCCTGAAGCGTCTAGCCAGCAAGAGGAGAGGAGAAAGCCAACACCATTTCTCGTGCCAGCTGGCCAGGTGACGACGGCACATGGCCTGGTGAGACACACTGCTGGCTCGTGGAAATGTGTCCATCTGTACAGGCATGAGGCCCATCTTGAACTCACAACCAGGCAAGACCCGCTTCAGCCGCTGCTACGTGCTCTCCTCAAAGGTCCTGGTTGTGGATCCAAACACCTTTCTGAGTCTGGGAGGCTGCACAGGGTGGACAATGAAGGATATTACTGAGAGTTTTCCACTCAGCCTCTTTCAAATTTACCACAATGTTTACAGAGATTACAGATTACTGAGATTACAGATTTTGTATTATGTTTTGTCATGAAAATCCAGCAAAAACAGGGATTTCTAGTCTCATGCTCTATTGTTGTCATGCATAACTTCATGAAGAGAGACTTTTCCCTTTGGTTTATTTATTTATTTTCCTTTGAGTGCAGCCTAAACTCTCCCTTCCTGTTGGGAGCAACAGCTGCAACACACGGCATCGGCTTGCCAAGCCTGAACGACTGTGAAATATCATTTATCTTGGAGCAAGATAGTATCAAAGAGAGCAATGGCGTGGGCCTGACTATGAATTCATTACATAGCTGTGCTTAGGAGGAGTAGGATAAATTGCAGTATCAGAGGCAAAAGAGGTCCCACTTCTAAGCTAACTCTTGAACCTGAAAGGAGTGTCACATCTCAAAGCACTACCGACACAAAAAGGGAATTTTAGTTTTCTTTGCTTGGAAAAACACTCTGAGCTTTCAAATGATGGAGATACAAAAATATTCACCAGGGCAGGAAACTGATACTTACGTAGATTAATGGGAACATGGTGGCCCCAGAAGATCAAGTAATTGGCTGATGAAAGCTACACAGCTGACACACACACTTCGCGGCATACCTACACTGTCCCACAAATCCAGTGGATCCTGCATGAATGTCACAGCCCTTAGATAAAAAATGCTTTCAGCTATCCTTCTGTTATTTTCACTCTTTTGCCTTTTGGGGTGGCTTTTTTTGCCAGAAGCAACCTCTGTGTTTGAAGTTTAGGAGAGCATTGAGACAAGCTGGAAATTAACAATTAATCATGTATCTTCCCCACCACCACTCCACTCCCATCTTTTGCTCTGGGTTCCTTTGGTGCCTCCTGTCCCCCAGGGGCAGTCAGCTGTGGGTTGGGGCAGGCAGAGCACTGGGCTGCTCTTTGTTTTGCGACCCAGTCTCAGGCTCCTCCAGACGTGTGCTGGGCTGCATGGAGCTGTCGTGCTCACTTCCCTGTTCAACCTCACATATTTCTCATTAATGATGAGTGGGAAAGGTCAGAGAGGGTGTCTTTAGTGGCCTCCTTGAGGGAAAGAAACAGCCCTGGGAAATGGCGCTCTGATTTCCTGGGAATCCTAGTCTATTCAATAAGCAAAAAAAAGAAGTCCTAAGAAAAGTGAAGATATCAAGGTGTTAAAGGAGGCTTTACCGTGTGGGCTTCGTTCTGCCAGAATCTGTTTATGTAAACTTGGGTAAAACTCTCACAGTGATTTTGGTGGTAGGAGAGTAGCCTCAATGAGAACAGAAAAGGCAGATGCAGGAAGCGTTGCAGAGATGCAAAGGGGTGAAGCACTGGGAGCTAAGCGGGCTCAGTTTAGGGCAGCCCACTTGGGTGTGTGTACACCATTTTGAGTAGTCCACCACAAAACTCCTTGGAAGGGTCTAGACCACTGTCACTAACATAACGAAGGCATCAGTATCTTCCATCCTTCCATTTAGCTGCTGAGTGGCTGAGAAGGCTTTTCTTGACAGCAGTTCTGAATTTTCTCAGGGATCAGGATGATGAAAAACTTAAATGTAATAACTTTGCATGACAACAATTCTCATACCCCAGGACAGAAAGCCCCAATTTTACCTGTGCACATTGTGTTTCAAATATAGAAGAAGTAGTAATAGATAACATGACCATCAGTATTTTCATAGAGAAGCTAGAAAGCTTCTCTATGTGTAAATCAATGTTGGGCTACAGAGTTGAAGCCAGTGGAGCAACGTCAGGAGTTTCTGCTATTATTTTCCCTCTTTGTTTTGTGCCTTGCTTTTCTCTGTCACTAAATGTTCCAGAGCTTTCTACCATGAGCCCAGAGTGTGGAAAATGCTGACCAAAGTCATTTACTGTATCTGTGCTCACAAACAAGCTGTTATTTGTCATTGGCATGTAAATAAGTCACTGATCTTTCCACCTTATAATTGTCAAATAAATACTGTGAACCAAGTTCACAGCATTTATTTCTTGTAGGAGGTCACTGAGATGATTTTACAGAAATATCCTGCAATGGTTTTGCAAAACAGGATGAGTCTCAGCCTGAATTTCATGACTGTTTTTTTCCACTTCCATTCCAACGGTTACTGTGTTTTTGCTGTCACAGGCAGGCGGTTAATTCATCCTGACTCACAGACACCAGTAAAATGTAAACTTTGTTCACTCTTCTTAGTGTCTAAGACATATGTGTTATAAATTACTTGTATTTTGGTATGACCTAGAAGACCTAGCCCATGTCAACCGCAGACTGACAGCGTATGCACACTTACAATCACTACATACCGCTGACTGCAGTATAGCATGTTGATAGTCAAACAGATAGCTATAAGTGGTAGCAATATAAACAAAGGAACTGGCAGCCTCGTCCAGGCTGAAAAACTTGCTGTGGAGTATGAGTAAATTAACTTATGAAGACCAATATATATATTCTATTTACAAACAACACCTGCCTGCAGATTAAAATAAAAATGCCAAGACTGGGAGGAAATCACTTGTGTCATCTTTAGTCTACAGATGACAAACTGAGGCAGAGATTAGGTGCTTTGCCCAAGGTGCTGTAAGAAGCCTTTGTCAGAGACAGGACTGGAGTTACCTGTGCCTCAGCCTGTGCTCCTTGTGCTTAGCACAGTGTAGATTTATGTTATACACTGATGTAACTACTCTGACCCAGTAAATGTCATTCCCAGTTTTCACCCGTTAAAAGGACAGAATCAGTTACACTGTGAGTGTTAAGGATGCTGCTGGGCAATAAAAATTGAAAGCCCTACTTTCGTTCTCACTCACTGATGACAGGCATTTTGGGAAGGGAAGCAGCAGCAAGTTTTGCACTTAAATAGTATCAACAGTGGTGGGCAGGGGTTTGGGAAGCAAATCTAATAGGTGCGTCTAGATTTGGCTAAGAATGAAAAGAGCATTTTCTTTCCACTGGTTGCTGGCGAGTAAAAGCAAAGGGGTGGAATACATCCAACTTGCAAAACTTGCATACAGTTACTGCTATCTGCAAATGGGTGCCCCTCCCCGCTCATGTGAGCTACACAGGCAAAAGAGAATGACACATGTGCTGTTTCCTTTTCCAGTTGTAAAGGGGTCAGGAGCCAGGCAAGGAGAGCCCGAACAAGAGGAGCATTTTCCTGGGCTCTTCCAGCTGTTCTGTTCAATCCGGCCGTCGGTTCTGAGCAGGGAAGAGAGACTGTCAACACAAATAAGGCATTTTTCAAAGGCGTAAATTATGAGTTACCAAAACAATGCGACATCTCAACCACGTGAGTACCCTCACCCCCCCCCCCCTTCCTTACAATAAGAGTGGATTTACCAGTCTGCCGCTTAAGGAAAAGATTGTTTAATGCATTTCATATGTAGTAAAAAAAGAAAAAAAAAAAAGAAGAAAAAGAATGCCTAAGACTAATCCTGGGGAAAAAAAGTTGTCATGAAACTGTTTTCCTTTTTTATTCTTTGTGTTTGTGCGTGTGCGTGTGTGTTGAAGAACTGAAACGGTCTCTGCAAACTCCAGCTCCTGGGCAAAGTCAGTAACGTTTCCGCCTAAACCCTGGCTTAGAAAAGTTTCATTTGAATGTTTCTCCCTCCCCCCCGCCGCCTTCAGGAATGAAAATATAGAGCATTTCGAAAGCATACTGACGCTTTTCTAAGATATTAATGGTGCTGCCCAACTTGTGTTTAGAGTCTCAAGCTGTCTGTGTGTAACATGAGATGCAAGCCACAAACTGACAGTCTATATTTAAAGCCACAATGCATTTCTGCTCCTGGAAATTTAGAAACGTGGGCTTAAGGACAAGCAAATTAGTTTCGCAGCAAGGGAGGGTACAGGAGGGTAAGTGCTCTGCTGGTGTAACTCGGCATATTTCAGTAAATTTTAAAAGCCAGAATTTGGCCTGAACAGTCAAGCGAGCAGAGAGGCTTAGCTGCAACATGGTAGCGTTCATTTTGGGAGAGTATTAAAAAGAAAGCAGAGAGAAAGGGAGTGAATTCTGATTTGATAAGCTGAGAAAAGTCAATGGGAAAACTCTTAGGTTTTGATGCTTCAACACCAGCTCCATATCTCTTTTATAGCTTTAGTATAATCTTTCCTGTTTTAATTCAAGACAGTACATTTGTATTCTTTTTAACAAACTAACTGCTGATGGCAGAATTGTTTATATCAGTAATGAAGGCAGAACGTACAGACGGCATTGCTGGGAGCTGCCTGCAATTCAGGGTTTGAGCCAGAGATAGCTGTAAGAATATTTGGTCTGTGTGGATGTCGACACTGACGATGTTTCCCAAGTTCTGAATGAGGGAGGCTGATCCAGCAGAAAAGGCACAGTAAGCAGCATCTCTGGAATCCCAATCAGAAATTTCTGTTTACCCGTTAGTCCCTTCTGGAAGTTCTAACCAACAAGAAAGATTAGATGCTATCTTTATATTATATTTTATTCTATTTTATTCAGCACTTTAGAATGTTACAGCTTATTTTCTATTGTTTCTATTACAGCTTGTTCTCTCTTATTGACAGGAAAGAAACATGCAGGCTAATTCAGGATTCTGAGAGTTTGGGTTTGGAAAAGCTTGAGTAAATTACTGCCATTGGTGCTCTCCAAGTGTGTGCAGGAAGGTGGTAGTGACTCATTGAGGTGCATTTTGGTCATTGTGCAATATCAACAAAGGTCCAGATCCACGCTTGTATCTTTAGCGACAAGTTTGGCCAGATGACAAGTCCTGGTCCTGCTCTGCAATCGGGAATACATTACAAATCACTTCTCTGACAGACCCAGGTTGTCAGAGGACTCCACAGAAGGCCCTAGGGTGGATCTGGATGAGGAGTTAGTACCCTGTAGGGCCTTTTGTCCGTTCTTAATGAAAAAAGGCTGATGCATCAGGTTTTCTTGTTTTTTCCAAAATCTAGGCAGGAATTCTCAGCTTGAATCATTTTAAAATCATATGATTGCCAGTGAAAACAAATGATTTACAATCTAGCTAGAAGTATTCTGACTGAAAAATAGTGACTATCTATTCTTTATTTGCCCTCGTAATTTCCCTTACTGATTCAGACAGAATGTTTCTGTATTTTGTTTCAGTCTCTCTTCATTGTTTTGGGGTTTTTTTTTAAATTACGTGGATCAAATTTACAGAATAAGAACAAAATTAAATTAGAGAGAAGTCTGATAGTACTGTATTCCTGTATAATGCAAGTTTGGTGCAATTTTTATAATAGTTGAGGTTTTGGGGGTAAGTCTTGGGGAATAGGGTCTTATAGTAAAATTCCAGCAATTTTTGCAAGAAACAAGATATTGAAAAATCAGTGTATTGACAGGCACTGCACAGCAGGGACAGCAGATGTTTGCCAGAGAGGCAGACTAATTGGGAAAACAAATTTGCTTCATAACCATAGTGAAAATCTTTGAAATGGGTGTGAAAATACATAAAGAATCAGCAAAAACCTTTGACTACACTGAACATATGAGTTCTTTGCTGAGTACCTACAGGTGAGACCACAGAGGAGCTGCCTACTGATGTAAATTGAACAGTGTTAAGTTACCTAATTGCTCATGTTCTTTGCTTATCTCCTTGTGTTCACTCATAGCTGATAAGGAATTTTTATTCATTCTGTAAGTACAGTATGATTCTGGCAATCCAGGTGGGAGCAGACTGCTGCTTCAGAATTAAAATATTCAGCTCTGTGAACCCTGCAAATGCATTCTGCCTTGATACGGGGATGCCACACCAGCTAACCTTGAGCACTTCTGGTCCCCAGCTTAGATATCCCATCACTCTGAGTGGTCTCTGTACACTCAACAGAGAAGCAAGGGAGCCAATAACCCAGCCTGCTGATGTAAGGCAGTGTATTTGTATATTTACTCCATCGTTCATTGTTAATGGACATCTGTGTGTGGCTGGAATAAAATGGGATACCTAAGTAAAGAAGTCTGCCACCAAAGCCAAAAATGGAGTTGGGTTTCAATTTCATTGGCTGGGATTCAATACAATATTGTGCTGTGAATATAACACCAGTTTCTTTTTTTTCCATCTTCTTCTTCTTTTGATTTAAAAGGGATCACACCTGACAGCAGGAATGTAAACTTCCTGATTTTTAAATGCATCATTTTTTAGTGTATTTGCTTCCTCCCACCTCTGCTGAGATGTACAGGCAGTAGCTGCCTGATTTACTACAAAATCTGAGGAATTCCACAGGTTTGGCAACCTCTCTTCAGACTGCAGCTTTTGCCCTCTTCCTTTTAGTCTGCAGTGACCCAGTTCCAAGGCAATGGGACAGCTCAAATGAGGTGAAGGACTCACGCAAATAAACGTCACTGGATCAAAGGTTCAGTCTGTGGAGGCAGTGATCTATGCAAAGCCATCTTTGGGGGGTCAAAGGTGTTCATCCATTTGGAGAAGGTGCTCTGCACCTTACAGGATTTAATCTGTACTCAGCATGCTGGGAATGTTTTATTTGGGGCCTCTTATATTGGAAATACCAGCTGTCAAAGCAATCAGTGGTTAAGGAGAGCAGTTCATGGAGGCTGCTTTTCTTCGTCACCTACCAGCAGATAAGGCCTTCCTTCTGGGTGGATAGGGATGCAGTGCAGTCTGTGTTATGTAGAGGAACTGGCCCAAAAGGAAATCTGGAGGGAAGACTGGACCTCAGGCCATGCCTCAGCTACAGGGAGAGGAAGAGGGTCAGGAACAGGGTGAAGCAAAGTCAGCCCTGTTGGCTATATTCCTTCCATCTGCATTGCCAGCTGTAGCCCAGCAGTGGCCCAGGTGCAAGTCCTCCCCTGCCCTGCTTGGGGTGAACAGACCCCTGGTGCTGCCTCTGTCTGGGGAGCAGGAGGTCTCGGCTCCACCATGCCCAGCTTCTCCACCTGCCGCAATGACAGCTAGAGTCAAGTATGTGTGGGCTGTCCCCTCTAGGGAGGTTGAGAGCTTGGCAAAGGTGGACTCCAATGAAGGCAAAATGATTTATAGCTGTGAATGGTGAGTCTGGTTCTGAGAGCAGCCTTGCCCTCTCTTTAACTCATTATGAGATGTATTTTGGGGCTGCAAATGGGTCCTTTAAATGTTCCTGGAGCAATACCACTACCTTTCACACAGGGCCTTTACAGCTGCAAAAGATCCCCATAGGTTTTAATCATGTTATTCACTGCCTTGGCAATAGGTTTGATTTCATTGCCCTTAATCAACAGAAGCGCTTGTCTGTGACAGTAACAAATAAACAAATATGGAGGCTATTGATTATGAAAATTTTGGTCTTCCCTGGTAAACCTGTGAGCATTTATAAGCAAGGAAACCTATAGATTATAATAACCTCTCATTTTTAGCACAGAAGTCTCAAAACGTGTCCCACAAGCATTTATGTAAATTGAATGCCTCTGCTTGCATATTTGTCTCCCTCCCACCACTGTACATATGAATTGGGAAATTTGGCTTTATACTCCAGGGCTCTCCCTGACACCCTCTCATTGCCTGAGATGTTGATGTGAAAATCTACAAATTGAAAGGCTCAGAATGCACCTGAAATTTCAGTAATTAACAGCAGAAATGTTGACAAACTGCTAAGCTGGAGGGAATGGGGGGATGTCCAAATAGCAGTCTACTTTTTTTAAAATACACAGTTCTCAGCATTTCAGGGCACTGCTTTTCATGAAAAAAAAAAAAGAAAAAGAGAGAGAAAAAAAGAAAAGAAAAAGAAAAAAAGGAAAGAAAAAGGAAAAAAAGGCCAATTATTTACACAGTAGATGTTAAAGATTCGGGCTATGGCTGGTTATGTGCTTAAGCCTGTTAGTATTACAGAATTGTGCGGTGTCTGCATCTCATTGCTGATACTGCTGCACCTTTCTTTCTAGGCTCTTGTGGAATATACCCTGTATCCATCACTGTTCAAATGACTGAGTCCAATCAGCAAAGCCTTTTGTAAAACAGGCTTTCAGGACTGCATTCTCTAATGAAAGTCTGTTTGTGTATCTGCTCTGTGGAGTGCCTGTCTCTATTGTTGGGGAGGGATTAGTATTCTTATAGCATAGAGAAATTCAAGCTAGCAGAGGCATCTGATTGTGCTAGGTGCTGTACAGGCACCCTGTCCTCAAAAGGCTGGTAGACTAGATAGGGAGGACAGATTACAGGTAGGAGAGAAATGACTACTTTCCAGGGGCACTGCTGGAGAGGCAGATTTTGGCTATGGGAAGGCATTTATAGCCAGGAGGTACGAATTAGTATTGATTCCAGTAGATCCACTGGGGCAACAGCTCTTTGCTTCCCACTATCTAATTTTGTAATACATGCTTAGGAGGAAACATAGCTCAGAAGTCGGTTGCGACTGGCCTAGTTGTTTTCCACAGAAAGATCAGAAAACTTCTAAAAGCTGCATTTGGCACTACTAGCATCTTTGTTTGCATTTTTGTTGCTTCACATCAAGTTGTGATAGGAAATGTATGAAAAACTGGGGAACACCCAGATGCTGCAATGACAAGAATACATGAACACCTTAGCTGGACAAGTATTTGGACAGCAGACACACTGTGTTTTGCTTACTTCTGAAAGACTTAAGTTCCTAAGTCAAATGAATTTGACAGTGTTACTCCAGTAATGAGTTGACAAAAAAATTCACCAGCTGCTAAACATTCTGAAGACCTACTTGGTGAATGGAGAAAAGTGGCACCTGGGAAAAGTCTGGTTTGGTTTGCTAACAATTTATGAACACAAATGGAGAAAAGGACTATCTTCTCTGGATAATTTACTTGTAACCCATAACTCTCCTGCATCAAGTAACAATACTATAGCGTTGTAACAACAGGCATGCAGCTCATAATTTGTAGCTGAAATAAGATCTGTACTCCTGCGTTTCTCCAAGAGTCAGAATGGTCTAACTCACACTAGATTCTTCTCTCTCCGATGTTATCATGGAAATCAAATGTATTGTCAGTGCTATGCTGCTCCCTTATTGCAGATGTACCTTGCACGTGTAGTTTCACCAATGAGACATCTGGCTAAGTGATTTTCCTCTTAATTAATCTTCTCATCTGAAAAGGAGGCCAGTTTCTCATATCTTCTTCTCTTCTGACATATGTTTCACCACAGGGTTCTTCCTGATGAAGTAGAAAACTTCACTTAAAATCTCAATGGGTTAAACTTGTTCTGCTGCATTGAAGTTTTAAAGTGATTTTTTTTTCCTTCCCTCTCCCTCTCTTTTTCATCTTAGAAAAAAAAAAAATAAATTCAGTTATTTCATGAGGGTCTACCTCTTTCTTCTTCAGATAAGCCCTGAAATGGAGTTAAGCTTTTTATCAGTAAGTTGCAGGGGGGCTTTTGAACACACCCTGAGACAGCTCCATGTTATCGTGAGTGATAAATGCCTATTCTTCTGTGGACTGCATGTTTAAAATGTCTAGCTTTATGAGACAGCCCACATTATAAAGAGCATGTGTGACAAGGTCACAGCAATGCAGAATCAGACATCAAGTCTTTACATATATGTAGGTGTTCAGATTTGCAGAGACCATTTGCAAACAGAGACATCAAATCTCAAAAATTGATTTGAATTCTTAATATACGTACATATATACACACACAGTGTATGTATATATAATATACTGTATATTTATATACTTACATGTACACAGACATACATATATATACACACACCCCACCCCTGTCACTACTTATATGGCTTTTCAGTAGTCAGACTTCTGGATTTGGAGAGGTTTGTTTCCCTGCCCACATCTCTATTCACAGACCAATACCCACAAGCTCATGTTTCCTTCTTTATATGACAGATACCTTCAAAAGTAGCAGAAAAAAAAAATTACTAGATTTTTGAAGGCTTCACAGAGGGATAAACTCAGTGACAAGAAAGAAAGTAAGAAGGCTTGGGCTATATATAAGGAGTTGGAAAACTTTACAAAATTTCTTTTGTATGTGATATAGTAAAACACCAGCAAAGTGGCCTTATGCAAACTATCCCTTGCAGATGCCAGATTAAGGTGTCTCTCTGCTGACTATATACAGTCAGAGCCTAGCAGCTCACGATGGTGTAGACACTGAATCACTCCATGTTTTGAATTCAGGCATCACAGTATTTGCCTGAATCCATCTTGGAGACTATTATAGGACCCAGTCTGCATGAGCAAAGATCCAGAGGAAAACAATGATAATGACTTCAGAAACAAGGAGAAAGTAGATGTTCAATATGGATCAAGCTATTTAAAAATGGAGAATCCAGATTAGGAAAGACCAAGTCTGCACTCTTCTTGATGCAGTGAATGGTGCAAGTTTAAACCTCAAGCAGGCAGGAGATTTGGTCAGGGTTGGGTTCTTCTTTGAGCAACCTGGTCTAGTGGGAGGTGTCCCTACCCATGGCAGGGGGGCTGGTACTCGATGATCTTTAAGGTCCCTTCCAACCCGAACCATTCTATGATTCCATGATTCCATGATTCTAGTAGCTCATCTGTGATGGGAAAATTTGGTAGTTGCATCTTCAGGACAGTTTTCTGGAAAAACTGAACATTTTAGCATATTCATGCTGAAATAAAAGTTATCCTTTAAAGAGTAACTATCCTCCTTTAGAAACAGAATATTTATTCAGGAATCAATTTATCTTATGTAATTCTGTGTACACCTCAGATAATTATGGGAAAATGAATTTATAATGGAATAGCTTTCACAGAATTGTTACTCAAGATTACCTTGACCCTTTGTGTAGGTAAATTTGTTTTCTGCACACAGGTAAAATAAGCTTGTTTCTTTGGAAAAGCATTCTTTCTAAGACAAAAGCAAGATGCTTCTGATCTGCTAATTGGATATATTTCAAAAATTTCAGTCACTTAACAAGGAATGAAAAAGCAGCTCCTGATGATCAACTTCCACTAAACCAAATAATCTTTAGGTAAAACAAATAGCCCACAAATCACTTAAACACAGGTGATTAAAGACTTACATGTATGAATGAGTAGAGAGAAAAAATATTTCTAGTGGACTGTAAAGAGTTGCCATAAAAATGTGGTCAACCCTTGGAAGGAAATGTGTACATTTTCAAAAATTCTGAAGCATGTTTAAAATTACACTCAGGATTTTTGTATTTTATTTCTATCTTCTGAGATCTGTATGGATACGTTGTTGAATTCTGTTTTCAAGTTTTTCTTAGCATGTGTTAGGGCAAAAAAAATTTTCAGTAGAGTCTGTCATTCCCTGAGGCTTTAATAATCAGCACTCATGAGCTAGCAGAGTTTGTTCTTCTAACTGTTGATGGTTCAGTCAAATGTTGTGAGCACAATCCTTGTCCTATCCAATACAGGGAGCAGAAAATTAAATTCTTGATGCATCTGTGATGCAAGGATGCTCTCAGACAACGGACCAATCTCTATTCTCACAGCTGACCTCTCTGGTTGTCTAGTTCAGGTGTCCTCTGGACCTCCCAGTCCTTCCTGCCGGTCCCTGTCTCAGCCCACATGTAAGCGCTCATATCTCAACACAGGAGAGACACACAGGTCCAAAGTTGTCATTTCCTCCCTTCTTTTCAGGATGTTCCACAGTCCTGGCAGTGGGAAGAAAGAAAAACACAAGCAAGGAAAATATAAATCTTCCCTTGTCATCCTCTGGGTTAAGGCCTTGTTTCCTTTAGGAGTTGCCCCCTTCTCTCAATGAACTCATCAGGATTTTTTTTTTAAAGAAGCCTGTCCTAGCAGTTATTAATGGCAATTAAGCTCTTGCTGGAAAGAGGGGGATATACACGGAATTAGGCTGAATCTCTACAGAAAACCCTGCATAAGATGTTGAGCAGAGCAGTCCAGGAAACAAAACTGCCGTTGAGAGCCATGCTTCCGTTCCAGCTTCCTCTTTGCTTTGGGAAAAGGGGAAGTCATGGTTTTCTTGCTCTTTTTCAAAACCACAAAAGCACATCCAGTTGCTTTTCCTATTATTCTTCCTATCCCTGCTCCAGCCGTGAAGAAGAGTAAATGGATTCTGCTAACATCAGCATCACCAAGAAAAATAGCACCAGGTCAGGGGGGAGAAGGGTGCTTTGTAGGTCCTTCTTTTGCAGGCTGGGTCCACTAATGGAAAGTGACTAATTCTTGTTGATTGCCTTTGGCACTTTCTCAGCTCCCACTGAGAGACGTCTTCTCCTCCATACCTAGAGCTGAAGCAACAGTTAGTGTCAGGACCCTTGATTATTCTTAAAAAAATGAAAAATCACCTTCTATCTCATTGTTGGTAGAGCTGGATGGATCTGGTCCCTCCGAACGTCTCTCCCATACTCCTTACTTGCCCACTCACCTCACCATATCTCCCCAGTTTATGTTGCCTCCTTCCATCCTATACCCTGAGCCAAGAACTGAGTTATCATTTCTACTTACTTGCTGTACAGGGTACAATCTGAGATTACTTCAAGTTCAAGCCATTACCACAAAGGTCGTGATGCATGGTGACTTGGCATGGTGAGAGATGAATAAGATGGTCTTGTACCACCCCAGAAAGAAGCTGGTTTGCTCATATGCTGGGTTAGCCAACTTTTTCCTCTGTTTACAGCTCTCCAATCAATATCTCCTTCCTACTTATGGTTAACAGCAAACTCTTACCATCTTTCCTCTCACATCCTTCCCATTCTTTCTTAACAAAATACAGTCTTCTTTGTTGCATAAATGTATCCTTTTTGTTTTGCTTTGTTTAGTCTGTAAATTCCTCAGAACAGAAATCATCTCTCCTTCCATCTCCTTTATAAACAAAAATCACCAAACAATTATTTGCCACTTCATTGCTCATGATAAGGGGCACTGACCACATCCATCTTCCCAACTTACCTCATCGATTTGCTCATTCTGGGCAGAGATCTAGGCCTCCTGAAGCATAAAGATAAAATGAAAAAAAAAAAACCTTAGGTATGACATCAACTGGAAAAGCATATCAAGTTGGAAGGACTTTAGGGTTTTCTCCTTGAAAATATTTTTCCCCTAAACATATTCATTTGTATTCTCTAAGATAGTCTCTAGACTGTGTAGTTCAAAGCAAGCTGGAAATCCAGCAGAGTTTTTAAGTGCATTAAAGGTAGCGTGTTTCAAAGCCACATGCCTGAACATTTAAGCACCATGGAAGAAATGAAGTAGCAGGTGGTAATACATGTAAACATGATTGTTCTAATCTTCATACTTTTCAACTTGTCAAAGCCTAGCTCTGTGACACGTTTGACAAAGAGCAAAACTAAGGGATGCTGTGTGTGCACACATATACCCAGGAGAGCATAAAACCCAAGGACACCAGCCAGCTTTGAATTTTCTCTTTCAGCCACATTTCAGATCTTGTAAGTCATTTACAGCAATAAGGATATGGATTTACCAGATTTACGTGGAACCTAGCAAATCTGGGCATGGAGTGAGTGCTTCTTGGGGAATTTGAATACAGAAATGTAGTTCTCTGCTGTGTATTTTTTTTTGCCAAGGTAAAGAGTATAAAATGCCATCCACTACAGACTAGTGGCATTTTGCAAATGTCTGTGTATTGTGAATAGAGATAACCAGTCTTTAATGTTCCTCACTTAGCAACTGAAGCATTATGGAAATATTTTCAGGTGGTTTCAGAGAGTCAAAGCGAGACAAAACGAGACTATTTTTCTTTTTATTATCCCTAAAGAAACAAGAATAATAACAAGAGGTGTCCACCAGATCTGCCCCCTTTCCTATTAACTTTTGGTGCATATTTTCTGATCAGCTCTAGCTGCAAACTAACAGGTCCTGCACCTAAACAAATAGTAGACCATTTCTGTCTCCTTCACATTTCTGCAGAACTTCTCAGGAAATGCCTTGCTCACTGCAAGTTATCATTGTATTGCCAAAGTCAGTGTTGTTGAGATACTTGTACCCCAGAATTTGAGGTTGCATCGATTTCACTGGACTTTGGATCAGAATTTGCTGATATCAATTCTTCATTTTTTAATATTACTCTCCCTCAAATGCCTTGATTTAGCTCACAACAACCTCATCTACTGTCACCACAGATTTTAATGAAGGCAAAGTGATTGATCAGTGGTACCTCAAGCTCTAGCAGGAACCACCACTGAAGGCAGGGGGTAGTGAGGAGCAGATAAACTGATCCTGTGTGATCCCAAAGAAGAAAACTTCCTCCTGATTCAAGCTCTGGCACATTAAGAAAAGTTGTCTGTGGCTCCTGAGCTCATTCTCCCTGTGGATTAATGATCCATAAGGGGCTCCTTGTACCAAGAAGGAGTACATCACCCTTCCCACTTTTGGCAGGCAGGAATGAAACTGGGAAGATAAATGCTTTTGCATTTCTCTGAACTTTGCTGTTGCTCCTCGGTAAAAGATTTCCCCTTCTGGAATCCATTAAAATCTGTGAATCTCAGACAAAGACTCTTCTTCCTCCTCCCACATTCTGTGTGAGATGCTTAGCCTCTGCATCCTGGGGATGTAACCATTTGTGAGCTGGAAACAGAGCATGAGACCTTCTCTTCTGGCTTACCTCCGCTGATTTCCTTTGCTCGCAATGAATGAAACCTTTCATTTCAGCAGCATCTGACTCATGTCAGAAGGTTCATGACTGACTGGAGTAACAATGGGGTGGCAGAGACAGATGAAACTCTTTAAAAAGTGTCATCATGCTAAATAAGTAAGGATCAGCTTTAAACACAGAGGGACAAAGTAAGAGGAGGTATGACTGCATGACAGTGTTTTTAAGACAAAATACAGCCTGGACTTTTCCCCCCTACTCCTCTTCATGAGTGCATTTCCTTTAAAGAAAAGGTCATGCCTTCTCTCTCAGGCTGCTACAAGCCTTCCCCAGGCAGGAAGCATATCCTGTGTCCTGTTTTCTCCAGAGGCCAGTAGCAGAGCAGATGGGAGCATGACTTCCATATCGTTACTTCCACTGTGCTGTTTTTAAGTGACCCAAGTACCGAATGGCTGGGTAAATCTCCCTCCCTTTCAAATGTGGTGCAGCCCAGCCCCAGGACCTTGCAGAGTCTGGCAGCTGCTAGAGGGGGCCAGGGGGGAAAATACAGGCTACTCCCTTTGGAGGTCTGGGTGCCTATTTTTGTCAGACACGAAATTGCAGCAGTCACTGGGGAGGGGGAGAGCACATGTCATGTAATTAAAGATTGTGTCTGTGATTCATTCCAGAAGAGAGGGGTGTATTTTCCTCATTGAATGTGGAAAATGGGCTTGGAAATGGGAACATCTAGCACATGCCATTTTCCACCTAAATTATTTTCTTCATAGGTCACACTGGGGAGGAGGCTCTCAAACCCTAAGGGGTCAACCCTCCCCAGTCATTCCCTACTGCCTGCAACACACAACAAGGTCCAGGACTTGTGGGTGGCTGAGGGAAGTCTGCCAGGGAGATGCTGATAAATGTGGGTGTCAAGTTTAACAATTGATTTTGTTTGCCGCTATTTGGCACATTAAGATAACAGCTTGCTGTCTGTGGGCATGAGCATCCATATCCCTAAAAGGATACTTCTGCCCTGCACTGAATATAATCCTGGGTGGGGGGAGATGTAGCAAAAAATGCAAAACCAGTCTCTTGAGAGGTGCAAAGCCATGGTGCGCCACCTGTGGCTGAGAGTTCTATTGTCTCTCTGGACTTCCAGGGCACACATATCTGTCTTTCTCATTCCCATCCTTGCTGGGATATTTCCAACCCATCTTCTACCTAGTGGGATTTGGTACCAGTTTTTCCCATCCTTTGTTTCACTGGCATTGCACAATGAAGCCATGCTGTGGCATTACCAGAGCTGCCTGTATGTTTCCCTTGGACCTCACCAGCTGGCTGTTAGGTTACACCAGTATTAAGAAATTTTCTTTCCCAGGGACACTGCCACCTCTTCCCATTTGCTACAGTATCCATGACAAGTGATTGCCATCATAGGTTTGATCCTGATGGTGCTGAGTAATCTTGCCTAACCAGGACTTAGCTGCTTTTTCAGCTTTGCCCATTAAAGTGCTGCAGTGAGCATGGAGCTGATGGTCCGTTTTCCCTGTTACAGCCAGTAGCAGATGCCTGATGGAAAGTTAAAGCAAAAAGCAACCATCTAGGGATCTGAGGCATGGGGGATTCTTGAGCCAGTCGGTATTTCAGTGTTTAAAGTGTTGCCTTGGGGTATAAAAGCTTTTGCATTTACCAGAGTTTCTCATACGAAATACTTTAACCTCCTGCTCCCATCCAGACTCAGCACTTGGCAGGACTGAGCCTTAACTCCCCCACTTTCCTCTTCTTGAATGAGCTCTTTTAACTTGTAGTTGAAGGAATTCAGCCTTGGGAGCTGAGCATTACTGAAGGCGCAGCTCATGTCAGGGAGCAAGGCACTCCTCTGCGTTGTTCCCCCAGGTAACCACAGTGCCTCCAGGAGCCACGCAGAAATGCATGTGGCCATGACTTTATCCTTTTGTCCCCTCTAACAGCCAGCTGTGTAGCAGGAGCCAGCCCCAGCAATGATAAAGGCTGTTGCCTGAAGCTATCCATGTAACTCAGCACAGCACAAGGGTGCCGTCATGCCTAGCGCCTGTCTGGGAATGCAAGCGGGATAGCGAAAGTCTCTGCCACTCCTTCTTCCCTCCTCATTCAACGGAGCTCCTACTTGTCAGACAAAAATGTTCAGTGAAAGGCTCTAAGGAAGTAAAGCCAGACTGCTGTGTATGTCCCTTCTTTATGAAGCATGTGCATATCCAAGGGAACACTTCATGCTGACTGTCTCCTAAAGGGACTCTCAAGAGCAAAGAAGCTAGAAAGACAAGCCTTACAGCTTTCTGCCTGTGTGTTTAACTCTTGTGGGGGTGGCAGGGGCAGACTACCACGTCTCATGAAAGAAGCTTAGGCGATTTAGAAGCACAGGCATAGAGGTTTTGTGGAAGAAGTAATTAGATTTGACAGACAGGCCCTGTAGGAGTGTGGACTGTTTTATCCACTTCTTTCAGTTTTTTATTCAACCTATGCACACAAAACCAAAACCTGCAAAAGGGATGTAGGCTTTATTCCTCTCTGACTTCTAACAGATACACACTTGTGTCCAAGCCTTGCCCTGACATGAAGAACAGCACAGCTCCCCCTGAAATAAACTGCAGCTCACGCATATCTCGGGCTGGAACTTGGCTCTTAAACAAAGTTTAATGGGAGTCTGCTCTGGCTGAACTCTACTTATGACTTCATATTTTCCAGGGCTGTGCTTATGTTATTGGGTTGTTCATTTTTCTTTCTTTTTTTTTTTTTTTTCTCATTCTCTTTATAGTAATAGGTGTTTCAGTGGGATAATTTGACCTTACGATACTGTTCCAAAGCAGACTTCTGTGGAGGCAGTGGTAAATATTTTGGGTGTGTTATGAAAGGGCTTTGAGAAATTTGCAGGCTTTCTCATAACTGCTTGAGAATGCAGATTTTTGCAGCCTGTTAGGCAGTGTCAACTGGTGAATTAAACTAGAAAGTTGGAAAACAGAGAGAATGGACAGAGATTATATATGATGATGATGATGATGAATCTTGGTTCTATCATGTTTCTAATATTCGTGAAATTTTAAAATTTTTTTAAAAGCTTCCACCATTGGCCCAACTGAGCAGTTGGAATGTGTGGGAGATCTGCCACCAACTTCAAAGGGAGCAGAAGCAGTTTAACAGAGAGAGCTTTTGCAAATCTTACCTCATATGCATACCACTTGCTATTTCACTTCATGAGTTGGAACAGTGCCTTGCTTTGATACAAGTGTAAATGGGGCAGCAGTGGCTGCTGCTGCTCCGCTGGCGTGATTGCTGCTGATTCAGCTATGGAAGAGCAGCATCCCTCCAGGCAGGGGAGGAGGTACAGAGTAACAGCTTTGCCCTAAGGTCCCTATTTTGACAGCTGAGAGAGGGCTCTTACTTCTTAATGCATTCCAATACATTTTTACACAAGGAATACCAAGCTCAACTTTTTCCATGGTCTTCTAGAGCCTCTCTATGTCAAAGAAGTCATTTGGCAGTGAAAATCTGGAGTTTTCTGTTCTGTTTAGACCAATACTGCAAGGCTATCTCCAGCTTTATACAGCTTTTTTTCTCCTTGACCTTGTCTTTTGCAGGACCTGTTTTTTCAGAGTGCAGATTTATAACGTACTTCATCCACCCAAAAGAACATTCCTGCTTTTTACCTTCTCTCTCTGCACGTAGCAAACCCCTCCCTGTTAACAGATCTCACCACAGTCAGACCACATGGTGACTTGGGTCAGTTTGCCAATAAGTAAATACCCCCCCACCTCTTTCCTTTTGGTGGGCTGGTTTTCTGCTGGATCTGCTTGAAAGGAAAAGGGTTAGGAACAAGAATGCCCTTTTCTGCTGGAATGTAGCAGCCAGCTCGAATCACAACAATTCTCTTTCAGCTTTCCTGTATGTATATTTCATGCATTTGGGAAAGCAGCTGCCCAAAGGCTTTACAGTAAGTAAAAAATATGTTGATTAGAGAAGTGCCATAGCAAGCATTTGTTGCTATTGAAAAGTACTAGACCATATTTCTTTGCTTAATGACACACATTAATCCTCCACTGAAATTGCCAAGGCTATCCAAGCTGAATCTGGCTTTAAAGGTTTAAAATATAGTCCAAAATATAAAAATGTGGCATTCCAACCAAAAAAGGAGCTGAAAAAAATCTCAGCAGTGTCCCTTTGGCTTTTCCTTTGCTGTTTAAACCACTAAAGACGTGATCTACAAGCTTTGAAATGGTCCCCCCAAAAAGGCATTTTTTAAATTGGTGACCAAAATATGAGTATTATCCAAGTACCCACTGCTACTTCTATTATCAGTCCAGTTTCCTAATGAAATGAGTCTTACATGTTCCTGCTGTCTATCTGTCTGCTTAATCATCTGTTCATCCATCTGTCACTTCCCATCAAGAACTTTTGGATCCACTGACCAGTTTCAACCAGATTTGACAGAAAAGCAGAAGCCTCAGAAATTATTATGATTCTCCAAGTTGTATGAAAGTCAACATTTGTTTACAGAGAGCCATTCAAGTGAGCACAAAAAGGTCTCTTTTTTGGAGACTGAACTAAATGGAGCTCTTTTCTAGTTAGGAATGTAATAACATCAAATTTTGGCATGATAAGATTGCTTGCATAAACATGACTGCAACTTAACAGGCAAAAGTAGAGTGTAAGACACTATTTATGTACCTATAGGAGAAATCTAGCCCTTCTGATCAGTATATGTTGAAAACCCCGTGAAAAAGGCTCTGACTACCTTATAGAAAGGCTAAGCCCTCAGCACAGGCTTTGAAAGGGATAGTTAAGCAATGCTAACATTAATGGTTGGGATTTGTTTTCCCTAATTATAGACTCCAGAAAACTAGGCTTCTAATCTAAGCTAGTCATCTAGGTTTGCTGCTTGGTTGATGGGAAGAGAAATTCTCACCCTATCCTCTAGGTTTCATCACACCTGTTGGAGCTGAATGGATCTCCTTGCAAGAAGGCATGTCAGAATAGAATAGAATAGAATAGAATAGAATAGAATAGAATAGAATAGAATAGAATAGTTCCAGCTGGAAGGGACCTACAACAATCATCTAGTCTGACTGCCAACTAGTGTCCTCTGCAGCACCTGTGGAAAGAGTTTAGGTCACATAGACTCCATTCCAGTAGTCAAACAACTTGCCACAGTGGTTATTAGCTCTTCACCTCCATCGTTGAAGTTTTATTAGGAGAGAGGAACATTAGTAATGAGTTGTTAGTGAATCTTACAACAATGTAAGTCCCATGCTGAAAAACATTCAGTATATGGCTTCAGTGTAGTTTTTTTTAAGTTGAACTCTGCTAACGTGCTCAGTATGCTATTTGTCAAATAATGCCAGACAACTGTCCAAAAATAATAGGCAAGCAAGAGGTTTTTTCTTTTTTTTTTCTCTTTTTAACAATTATTGCACAATCTGTCTAGAATTGCTCAGATGAATGATAGATGGTAAAGGCATTTTTCTAAAATTGCTCAACTCAATTCAGAGAGCTTGGACTGATACGTAAAGGCTTTTCAGATAATAAAATGGTCTTTGTCTTTTTAAATGGAGCAGATATGCAAAAGAAATCTGCATATTCATTGCAGAATCCTTGGAAAATGAGAAATATTGTTGCCCTGAGCTACTATTTCCCTTGCAAGTTTCTAAGGTGTTTCAATATGTTTTATTTTCTTTGCTTAATATGCTCAATATTTAAAGCATTTGGAAGATAGTTTCCACTACAGATATCTCCATTAATAATATTAACCTCATCAGTGCTCCAGGAAAGATCTCTGTGTCCCTAAAGAGCATATGCTAAACATTCTGACATTTCCACTTGCAATACTTAGTAGACAGTGCCTTAGGCAAGCACTGGTGTATGAGCTGGATGTAGCTGAATGCAATTCATATCAAATAAGCTATGGGACGGAGCACAGAAAGCTTCTAAGAATTGTCACCTGCTGGACTGCTTTGCTACAAAATATTGGTGGTGGGAATGAGACACAAAGGAAGAGACCTGCCTATGTTGGGAAAATTACTACACTTTTCTAAGGATAGTAGCTTGGCACTACGTTCTTTGAATTGTCAGAATAGTATCTTTTTGCATAACTGCAGGCTTTTGCCAGGTTCCAGATGATTTCTAGATGACATCACCTGTAATTTGATCATATCACCTGTAATTTAAGCACAAGGTCAAGCTTTTTCATCTCAAATCAAGAAATAGACATTTATCAGCCTTAATAGAATAATGGCCATGTTCCTCTCCTTGCATGTCAGCGCTCATTAAAACAAGTTTTGTGCCAGCAACAGCCCAGTGAAACATTCTTGCTTTTGGATTTATGTCTCTGCCCTCTAAATCCCACACCCAGCATACACTGGCTCCCTCCTGCAGCAGCTCCCCATGGGAGGTGAAGCACTTTTGCTGTAGTTCCTCTGAACCTGGATGGCTGGAAAGCGCCTGATGACCAGAGAAACAGCTGCTACTAAACAGAACTTTATATTGCTGAGTCCTCTCTGCCTTTCCTTCCTTTATTGCTGGACTAGTTTAGTCTTCCTTTTCTCTCCAACCTAGATTTTTCATGAAAGTTGAGGCAAAGTGCTTATCTTTGCCTGCTCTTCCTTTAAAAACAGCTCAGGTTGAATAATGAAGTCAAAACTTGTGAAGGTTACAAGCACAGACACACAGGAGGAACAGAGAAATCAACACAAAAAATGCTGCCGAATTTATTCCATGGAAATATTTCAAATACTAACAAACAGTTCAGCCTGTCTTAGTCAGGGGAACTAATTTTAACTAATGTTTGTCTTGAATAGTGCCACATCCATAAAAAGTGTGTGTTTCAAATGTAAACTAACACCTAATCTTAAGAAGTTATTAAGGTCATAAAATCAAGCACAGCAATGTTAAGAAACACAGAGATCACCTTATCCTCTGACAACACAGTCAAAGTGCCTGAGAGTCAGGAGTGAGGCTGGTAGACCTGGTAGGTACAAATTAAAAGCGTGTCTTGGTAAATTATTACAAGCAGATTAGCTGTTAAATTGTCTTACTACATATAACCATTTACGCAAGGGATTGGGAAGGAATTCTCATGTCCTCCAAGACCTCTTGGCCTCTGACTTTCCACTGAAACATTCTGGCTCAAATTTTTATGCCTATCTTTCTAACATACAATGTTTAGGTCAGCGAGGTGTGCTTCTTTCATGCACTATTTCTCAAGAATTATGAGTTAAATATCTTTTACGGGTTGTCAGATGGGCTTTCAGTGTATTCATAGTCAGCGCCTTTGATTACCTGTGATCATTTGCAAAATTTGCAATGGTTAATCAATTAAGCCAGTGACTCCTTTCCATTCAGCTTTGATCTCAGTGAATGAGCAAATGGCTGTTTTGTTCCCATTTTGATTCAGCAAAAATGACTAGGGCTTGAAATTGTTGACTTTGAAGGAAAGACAGGCAGAAATTATTTGGCAGATTTGCTGGATGTTTAGTGTTTCTTTCAAAACCTTCCCAATTAAAAAGCCCTCAAAAAGAGTACACTATTCCGATGAAGAGGGTGGAGATGGGAGAAGGGACACATGCAGGAAAACGTCCTGATCATGGTCTGTACATTATGGATTGATTCATAACCTATTTGTCACACCTTCTTTAATGAAGCAATACCAGGCCAATTTATCTTGCCCAGCAAGATGTGTACATCTGGAGCGTGAGCCAACTTTGACAGTTGTGGAGGAAAAATGTAAATGATGTCCTGGTTACATTAACATATCTCCATGGAAAAGTGAGGAACTTTTTGCAGTGATAGGACTATAAACATGGGCCAGACAAAACAAGGCACAGCTTGCAGGTTGCCACATGCAGCATTTTTTGAAAAAGATTAGACCTTCTTCCAGGTCCACACACTTCATGCACCCTTTCTGTGATAAAAAGGCAGCGTTTGCTCTTCAGACATCAAGCAACCCCATAGGAGCACAGCAAAATCTGGCCACTATACATGAATTTGAGAAACTGGATGTGAGAACAGACAGAAGCAAGACCACCACTGGGTGGACCTTGGTGGCTTCCTACATCCCTTCTCTAAAGACAAGATTTCTACAGCATCCTCTTGTGAGCTACATCGCCCGCTTGCTAAGGAGCTCCAGTGCTAGTCGAGGCAGCTCTTTTCTCTAATTTCTACTCTGCTCTGGATTTCTTCCACCAACCCTGAAACATTCTTGTTCTTCCTGATACTATAAGGAGTAGACAGATCCATCTGAATTTCTCTGTCAGTTTTTTACTGCATATATACATCAGTGTGAATACATGGAACACATTAAATATCTGTTACCAGAGGGGACATAGGCCTGCAATAAGCTCTCTCTCAAGTGCTGTGCTGTATGGGAGCTTTATGGTTGTAACTTTTATAGAACTTCTAAGGGAGGATTGCCATTTTAATGCTATTACTGGATGTGCTTTGCTTAATTGCCATTGGAATTAAGCCAACCTGAGCTAAGGAGCTAAAGTACTTTAATGTAGGTGTCTAGGAAGTGCAAATAAAATTAAAAAAGAGAGTATGTGATTTGAACTGAAAAGGGAGTTTGGGGTTTTTTCAATTCTTTTTGGAGATAAACAGAAAAGTTTAACTTTAAAAATCTGTATTTTGTTTAGATTATGTAATCCTTTAAAACACCATTTTCTTCTTTTTTTTAATTTGGTACTTAAATTTTTTGTTTCAAAATACAGAATATGTTCAGTTTTAAAAGATCCTTATTATTTTTCACCTAAAATAATTTCCCAAATTTCATGAACATTTTCTCCTTCTCCCTCTTACCATTAAGGAATATCATATGATTATTTTTTGACAAGCTGACTTTTAGTGTATCTCTCCATCTCTGATTTTCCCTAAGACCCAAGTGCAATTCAACTTCCCAAAGGAAGGAGAAACTGTGTGAGTGAAACTATTAATCCCTCAAACATTGTAAAACATATTTTCTCTTACTTACTTTATAGCATTCTGTAATGGTACAAAAATATTTTGCTGACACTGTATATCAGAATAAAATGTGAACTGCTAAAATTATGTAGCAATCCTCATCTAATTAAACTAATTTGATAATGCTCTTTTATCCTTACTGTATGACAAAGTGTGAAAAGTCTTGAAGAGACCTTGGTTTTAATTGAATGAGACTGAATTTTATCTTCTCAGAATTAATGACAAAGTACTTGCTAGCTAGGATAGCAAGAGGATTGGGCCCAGTGCATTTTAATTTTGTAGATATTTTTAATCTGCATGATTTACCTTACGTTTGGAGCGCAGTCCATTTACTTACCCGAAAGATCATGTGGTGGTTGTTGTATGACACCGTTATCGTCCTTATAATAATTTAGTATATAAATGGAAGCCAAATTATTCTGTCTCTTGTCCAGATTGACAGATGAGAAACTGGTCCTTAATTTTGAAAGAACAGCCTTGATGTGTTTCATTATCTAATGGGAGACGGTGATAGCTTTTTCAGCAGAATGTGTCAAAATGATGGGTTCACACTGATGACCCTTTGGGATAAGAGATGCCAGCTCTGGCAGGGCACTGCACACTTACTGGCAAATATTAAAATAGGTAATGACTTTTTTTTTTAAATCCAGAAAGGCCTCAGTGCGATGCATCTGATATTGTAACACAGGCCAGAGAGCAGCTTGAGCAATTAATGTATTTTTAACATGAAGTTTTCAGAAGTTGGTTCAACTTGTTTTTACACATGCAGCTGCAGTGAACCAGTTCTAACTATAGCTTGTAAATTAAATCGGTATGCTAAGGTTAATAGATTAATGATTTTCTCATGAATGCAACGTGTTGGCAAGGCACAAACATAAACCAAAGGGCAAGGAGGACATACCACAGTTGCATAAACAATGGAGATGTTAAGACTTCATTAGCTCTTCCATACTGAATGTATAGTAAGAAAAGTCTTGCATCGGTGATGACAATAGGGACATATTAAGAACTGCTTTTACAGTCAAGAGGAATGATGACTGCAGAAGAGCGTACAAAGAACAAAAAATATCCCTGGGAGGAATAGTTACAATAAATAAATTTTAAAGCATAATATTAAAAAAAAAAAAAAATTACAAACATTACAGCAAAGGATTTTAACAATTGCAAAAGCTTCCTGGTGGACTTTGTCGATTTCTAAATCCTTTCACAAGTTTATAATGTCTTATCGAACCAAATCAAATACCTTACTATCACCTTCAGTGGAAGCAATTAGATCAGTGATGACTGTTTTTGAAACCCCACCTAAATTCTTTAGATAAAAAGGCAATCTTCCTTTAAAATTACAACTTTTTTTAAAATAAGGAAAAATCAGCATGGTATGTTGTGTTAGGTCAATTGATACAAACCAAAAAATAGACAATAATTTACTAGACTTGGTATTACTGAGTAAACTGTGTTTCATTTTTCTCCCATTATACTTAAAGCTCTTTTTTAAATATATGAATGTGTGAAAGAACAGTCAATACAGAGGCAAAATCCTTCTCTGAATTACATTTATATCTGTCCTGAATCATGAACTGGATGTTACTCAGTTTGAACATCTCCTATGTTTACTGGAAGTGCATAGATAGTACTAATATTTAAGACAAAACAATTAAACATTTAGTAGTTGAATTCTAAAGGCACATTTCAGCCTACAGACTGCTTACACTTCCTGCAACAACATGGTCAATATTTGGGGTGGTTCTTTAAAGCACATCCATGGATATGCCTCCATTTCCTCACCTGGAAAAGTCCCACTAGCGTCAGTGTTTTTCACAAGGTGGTTAGGTGAAGCTGATTAAAGATGAAATCTTATGGTGCATTTCCTAGTCTGCACACCTAGGAAAGCCCAAAGAAGGAAATGACTGCCCTAAGGAGCTCAGCTCAACATTCACAGGGATTGAATGAATTTCAAGCACTTCTGCAATGAACAGGCACGTCAAGAGACATGCCCAAGAAAGCACTTATAGACCTACTTGAGTGTAATTTAGCAGGCAAGGCTTTGTCTGAAATTGTAACCACAAGCAGGCAGCAATGGAGCATCATGATAAGGGATGGCTTAGGTTGCCAAGAATTGAAAACACAAGCTTGTGGGTAGGAAAATCCTGAAAGGCAGGAGCAGGAGCAGTGCTGCCTGACTGGTGTTGAGTAGCTTTGAAAACTGTGTTGTAAATGCTGCTTATCTCACGTAGATATCTGTATACTCATTCAACTTGACTCACCCTCTCCAAAACAGCAGTATCACCCACAGCTGCAAGGAAATCGTGACAACGTGAGCTGTAATCTCAGGCTTTTCTTTCTATATTCAGCGCATTTGTCCAGTTTTGGTTTGCAGCTTTATCTTAGGAAATAAGAGAGACACTGAGAAATTTGGGGTAAGGTCTATGTTATCCCATCAAATGGTCCTGTGGATTACACAGCAGAGATTTGGTATTTCATACCAGTAGATTAGATCTATCCTGCAGGATGATTCCCATGCATTCATGTCAAGTGTGCCAAATGGGGATCCCTTTGCAGGTAGTTTTCCTTTCATGCCTTTTCCATGTGTACATCCATAACAAACAAACATGTAGGTACTTAAATTGCTAACTGCAGTGCTGACTGCAAAAGCACTAAAGGTGCAAGTACTGGATTTTTTTTCTGGAAACTCCTTTAGCAGGCAAAAATGATGCCTGAAAAATTAGAAAGCTTGAACCTCTCTGCAAGTTTATCCCACATGTCACTGACAGTAGCCACAGAAGCACATTAAGGTATTGTTTCCTGCAAGTAGCAGGCTCTAAAATCTGTGCTTTCTATGCTGGATGGGAGGAAGACTTTTGGGAACAAATACACCCCTTCCAATCACCATGTAACTTAAACGGATTGTCAGTTTTGATGTCTTAACATGGTTACACTTCTAAAGTAGCTCACTGAGATGTCTTGCATCTTTACCAGGATTCTCATAACACTTTGTGTTTTCCTTAAAGATCCGGTTTTTGGTGGCACAAAATCATGCCAAAACCTTAGTTTTCATCTACAAAGCACATTTGGTCTTTGGTGTTGTAAAAAAGGGCTGGAAAGTAAGACTTGAATGTAGCTCAGATATGAAAGAAAGGGCAAATAAAAGAAGCTTTAAATTGTTTTAAAGCAAGTGTCATAAATTTTCAGCAGGAAGTGACATGGCTTTTAGTGGCTCAGATTTGTAATTTAAAGAACAAAAGAAGCCATTACAACTTCCAGAAGTGTATAGCAAAACAGGGAGAGTGCTGAACCTCAGACATTTTCACCGCTGGACCTGCCTCCTTCAAAGAAGCGCTCCTCAGCCAAAATGGAATGGGATAAGTTTAAACTATAAAAAGACTATCAAAATTAATAAAAGTCAAGTTTTATTGGAAAAATCACACCTGGAGGGGACAGTTGAACAAATTTACCAAGAAATTTTAGCAGGAAAAACTCACCCCTGGCTACATAACATAAAAGCTAGTTGTACTGCTTTTCACCTTTGAAGCATGAAGCCAGAGATCTGCTGCAGTGTTTAAGTCAGGAATATTCCTATGGCTTTCAGAGGCTGCTGCCCTCTCAGCATGATTTGATTGATGAGAATGAGACAGGTAGCAATTGTTGTTCTATTGCAAAATTCCTTATCTGTAAGTTTATGGGCAGAACTGAAATTGGATCAATTTCAGGTCACGACACAAAGGTATTTCTTTCCCTTCATTCTGGCTTTTAGAAACATACTTTCCAACAACAGGCAATTTGATTTGTGTGTTCTGTTCTTGATTTAGCCGACTTGTTCTGATGGCCAGAGATTTTATGAAAAACAAGTTTTCCCACAATCTTTTGATTTCTGCATGTCATGGTAACCAATGGCACCAAATAACAACACTTTCTAAACACTTTCAGGACCAGATTGTAGCTCTGGACAAGGGCCAGTATAGCAGTAAGAGGAGGTTTTCCAAGGACAGTTTAGCAGCAGATAACACAAAAGATGTCCTTGAAACAAAGGAAAATAACCAAAACAGGTGTAACAGCAGTTACTGAAACACAGAACCTCTGAGTGCTCTGCATGCGAAGAGCAGAATAAAGAAGGTACGAGAAAGACAAAGCCTGCAGCCATTGTTCAGCTAAAAATTCCTCCAGTATGCTGGATATATTTTCTGCCTCAGAAAGTGAAGACTCAGTCCTACAGTACTGCAGTGTATTTCTCATGTAGACTGAGCTGAAGTTAAAGAGCAAATGCTGAGGTTCCTGGCCAAGCATGGATTCCCAAGTGGATGTTGTCCCATGTGGCTGTTGTCTCACCCCTGCTCTGGGAAGGTGCCCTCATTTCATGAGCACATGCCTTGCATTTCCTTCAGTCATGTTTCATGAAGGGTGATACTGCTTCAGTCTTGAATGACACTGATACCTTCCTCCCTGCCTAGCAGTATTGTGATATTGCCATGAATCACATAGCTATTTTTGGACATAGTGAAATTTCAGGGACTGTCAGACAGGCACTGAGGGTCTCTCTCTCTGCTCCATCATTCTTGCTCTAAAAATCATCTAGGGAGCAAACCCTGGAAACTTCTTGTCATTGGTGGTAGCTGCAGTGTCCTGGCACTCTGGATGATGCAGCAAAAGGCCAGCTGGGAGGACAGGAAGCACTTTCTGTGGTAAAATGTCGACCCACAAAGAAGTCAGACTCTCGTGCTTGCAGTAAAATGGGAACTGTGATGAGTGAAGTCACATCATGCTGTTAGCAGGTTGCTGAACAGCACAGCATCTTCAGCTTAACAAATCAGTGCCGACTACATGGTAGCTCAAGATGGGTCCAGTATTCTTCTGAAAACTTAGAAAGTACAGTATGGAAATGAAAACTTTTATGATGATACTGTAATCCATTATCAAAAAACACTTTGGTGGCAAGTACTAGAGATAAGGCACCTGCTTGTTATCTGAATCTGAGAGGCACCTGGGAACGACAGAAAAGCAGCAGAGAGTTACTCACATACCTTTTTATAATTAAATGGATAATGATTTGATCTGGAATTAATGTTTGGAAGCAAGCTGTGTGGCTAGGGAAGCACTTTAGAATTCACACCTTCAAGTATGTGATTGCTGTAGAGGAGCCTGCCTTTTTGGCATGCAGCATATATTTGGAGTATAAAGGAATACAGAACGGTTTGACCTTGAAGCAATTAATCTCTTCTGAGGCACATGGGTTTTGAATGGACGTAGACATAATTAGAGTTTTTAAATTATACAAGGCATGCTCAATCTTTCCATCAGTGTGTAGCTGGAAGAAAATGTGGGAAGGATCTCTGGGCAAGAGGAAAGGACTCCTACTTTCCATAAAAAGCATCTCCCATGTTTGGAAAGAGAAGGATCCTTTAAATCTCAGTTCTTCTCTGTTTATTGCAATTTGATATAAGAGACCGGACATGAGTAAGGAGAACGCTGCTGATACTGTCTTATCCTTGCATCATCTATCACAGATTTAGCAAGAGGAAGTCCAGATATCAGCCATAGTGCTACTGTTGAGTTTATAGAAGGATTTGGAATTACTATATTTACTTTTTCCAGAGAACTTTTCTACCCACTATGTTTACCAAAGGGAAATTAAAAAAAGATGTCACATAAAGCTACTTGCTATTTGGAAACCAATATCATTTAGAATTGTATAAATAGTACAATAATAAACAAAGAAAGGAGTGTCCTATCATACTAGCCTGGAACAACTCTAGGAGTTCATCACCTTCTCAGACATCTACATAATTCAGAACTAAGTGGGCTGATACCAATAGCATGAAATGAGCAGAAAACAAGATCAAAATTGTACCCTGATCAACTACAGAGAAGCTAGTGAAGAAATGCTTGTCTATATGAATTTACTTTCATTTAAGGTTTATATCAGATAAAGAGAGAAAAATCCTCACTGATTTTTAGGATTTTTTTTTTCCTCTGCCTTTTAAGACACTTTGGCTATTTATTAGTTGATTTAGACATTTTTAGTCAGTGCTATAATTAAGATCAAAATGTAATTCAAATTCTAACTGCTCTTTCAGCAGTTTACAACTTTTCAGACCAATTTCTTTCTTCTTAAAAGAACATGGTCAGGTACTTCTCTTTTGCATTTAAATCGCAAAGTTATCTTTTTTTATAAATTATAATCCAGTAAAATACATAATTTGATTTATCAGCACCTAATTCGGGCTTACTATAAGTGACAACTGCATTTTATACCACACACATAACAGGCTTGCCTTGATTCCAAATGCAGGTTTAAAAGAGAACAAATGCTGAGATTAAAAGCAGGATATTGCAGATAAATAAATACTAATTGAAATCAATAGAGCCAGATTAATTTACATCAAATCAAGATCCAGACCATACAGACCATATTCTGAAGAGCCATAAATGGGAAAATAAATAGGCACCAACATTTTTTCCCCAAAACTGCCTTTCTGAGAGTAATCACAGTACCTGAACACTCTTAATTTAATCATTCACTGGAGGATGTTACAGGTAAGTGCTCATAATAAACAGTAGGTGTTTCCCTGAGGGCCGTGATAGTTTGCATAATGTGCCAGCTATTTATTTTCCAGTGTTATGGTGACAGAAAACTGTTACAGTACAGCTAATTCTAATGAGATGTTTTGTAAATGTCTTTTGCTAATGAGAGATCTTGTTTAAGTTCTGAGTTTCAGAGGTTAAAATAATACAGCACCACCAGTACAGTCACTGCTGTTACATATGATCCAATTCCTTTTTTCTTTAATTAACTTTTGTATGTTCTAATCTATTTATAGATGGAGACATCGAGAGCCCCACAGCTGGAGCAGATGTGGCTGTTATTGGAGGTGAGTAGCAGACCGTATTAAGCAGCACGATTAGAATTGAAATAGCAGGTTGGTTGATGTCTTGCATTTTGCAAAACCCATACTTTGCTGACAAGACAACAGGAGCGGCACAATTAGAGTTAATTAGGCCAGTGGGAAATCTGCTCCCAGAGGAGCTATTGGCAAGATAACGAGATGAGATAATGAGCATAAACCATATAGTGAGCAGTACCACCCCCATCCATTTCCTCATTTTAAGACAAAATACCTAAGAGTCCAGCAGCAAAGTCAACCTCTGATTCTTCATTATTCACTGGGCTAAGGTTGTAATTTAATATAAAAGTGGTGTAGCACCTTTGATTTGAGCCATGCTAGCTCATACAGCTCACCCTTTATTTTTACAGAATATACTACGGTGCATTTCCTGGTGTTCCATTAAAGCTTTCTCATGCATTTAAACTAGATACAGTTGTCAGAATAAATGAGCAAAGCTATGTTCACAGAGAGAACCTGCCTTTTTATTTTTATTGTGTTTGTTCATTTCCATGCTAACGCACTAATTTCAGTCATTCACAAGGGGGTATACCAATCATTAGTGCAAATTGGTGAGTTTCTGCTATATTTCCCTCAGGTCCCATCTCCTGTAACTTTAATTTCAGCTTTCTATGAACAAGTAGCAGGTAAATTGATTTGTACTTAGTCCCTTAGGCTTATTAATATTGTGCTACATCCAAAGCCTATTAAAGCCTCTTGTGTCAAGGGATATACCAGTGAGGTCCTAAAAATTGATGAAGCCCCCACTGCAACTATGATATTATTGTAAACCTAAAGTTCTTTGTATAAGCAATTTCATTTCTGCTAGTGGTAACTTCACTTTCCAGAACTAGGCACTGTAAAATCTGTGGGATAACATTGCGGGCATATTTTTTAAGACAGTTATCATTTTTATTTACCCTGTTAATGTTCTGTCTGTTCCCCTGTTTTCATGCCAATAGGGTATCCCCACTTGGTTTACTGATGCTGATAAATCTAAAGCTTTGGAGATACCCACTTCTGCCACAGATCTTGAATACAGGGGACAGAAGAGAGATACTGTCTGCATACCCCTCATTGTGTCTGCAGAATAGTAGGCATTTCCAGGGAGCGATTCATCTGACCAAATGTAGGAATTCAGTTCTAGAAGTGGAATCACTCACACACACACCATCCATTGACACTAGAGGAGTCATACAATCATAGAATACCAGGTTGGAAGGGACCTCAAGGATCATCTGGTCCAACCTTTCTTGGAAAAAGCACTGTCTAGGCAAGATGGCCCAGCACCTTCTTCAGCTGAATCTTAAAAGTGTCTGATGCTGGGGAAAGCCCAAGGGGAGTAATTCAGATGGAGCCTCCTGAACTATAGATGCCTACAGTGAGTCAGATTAATTCCTACTTACTGCATCCTCACAGCAGCTTCACACTCCACATAAGGCATTTTCCTAGGAATGTCCTGTTCTGGTGCTTTTTATTGTGTGCTTCTTTAATGTTTGGTGTACTCTTGGAGTCATGTGAATATAGAATCAGGTCAGTATTATGTACTTGTACAGAATCACAGCTAAAGAGTTTATAAGCATATCCCAGTTGTATTCAAAAAGTGTTAAAAAATTCACCCAAGTTAAATAAACTTGAAAATATTTCATGTTTTTTTAGGATTCTTAACTCAATATCATCTGGAGGGAAGGGGATACTGCTTGTAGATTTTAAAAATGGACTTTTCAGAGATTCCTCTCTTTTATAGAATTCTACTTTTCATGGTAGAAAAGGGAAAAAAGGAAGAGGCTCTGGGAAGTAAGGAACCACAGTGTTCTCTGCATAACCACACCTGGAACTTGGATTATTTACTTTCCTTCACTAGGAGTACTTCCATTCACCATTTAGTCCTATGCGTATTTGGATTACCTATGGAAATTTTTGTCCAGTCAATACAATGCTAGCCTTAGTCCAGGAGACAGGAAAAATCTACTCAGAATCCCTTCCTCTTCCCAGGTTTTACTTCCACATTCATTACAACCAGACTTTCTTAATTAGAACACAGCATGAAATGGCAGCTTGCAAATACAGAGCAGTACTGCAGTTGCATGGATCCTGCTATTTGTTGAATGTCTCCTAAGAAATATTCAGTGCCCTGAACTCCTGAAATTGAGTACACCTATGGAGGCAGGGCCAGGTTGCCTCCAAACTCCTCTGGGTTACTAGAAGCTTGAAAGAAATCTATTTGTTTTCCTTTATGTTCTCTAATTTCTCCTCATTTTGTAATGAACTTTTAGCTCCAATGAGTTCAACCAAACCAAACCATTGATTTGAAAGAAAGCTAGTGAGACTTTGACCTGCATTCCTGCAGTATCTATACCCCTTTTTTTTTTTTGTAGTGTCAGATTCTGTTCTCATTCTGGCCACTGCAACATGCCCATTGCAACATACGAACATCTTATGATGCATGGGCTATCAAGTAATTCAAGTTGTGATGTCTGGCTGTGAGATACTGCTCACGTTTTATGACTGACAATACATTTAACCGGTCTCTTTCCTCTAGGTGTGATTGCTGCAGTGGTATTTGTCCTCATTTGCCTGCTGGTGGTGATGGTCCGGTACATGTATAGGCATAAGGGCACCTACCACACCAACGAGGCAAAAGGAACTGAGTTTGCTGAAAGTGCAGATGCCGCTTTGAAAAATGACCCCGCTCTCCAGGAAGCAGTGGATGAGAGCAAAAAGGAATACTTCATCTGAAAGGCAAGATTTTCCATGGAGGCTTCCCCAAGGGAATAAATCAGAAATGCTACATCAACAGAAGTGCTAAGAGGTGGATAATATGAGGATACAGGCAAGCATCCTGATTGAAAAGTATTTCTTTACTTTTGTTGTGACTGGGTTGTTTCTTTTCCTCTACCGGTGAAGAACTAAATGGCAGACACTTGCCTGTTGATTTTATTAGCAACACAGCTGGTCACAGTTGAAATCAATATCAGATAAGAGGAAACAAAATCTCTGTATGAGTGATACACCAAAACCAGATAAAGATAGCAAATGTCAAGACTTGACATTTGGTGAAAATAGCAGATGCCAATGGAAAACATCCTCTTAGAGTTAATGATGCATCTTATGCTGATATGATACAGATCTACCTGAAATTGAATTTCAAATGGTCACAGAACAAATATTAAACTAGATAAAGCTGATGTAGCTGTAACAAAAATAGCTTTGTAGCCCAGATATCTACCCCTTCCCCTTAAATGTGCTGTTTTTATTGGCACAGGGGAGTTTGTTTTGTTTGGGGATTTAGATTGGGATTTTTTTAATTTTTTGAATATTATATATATAAAAGTCAAAGACACTTCAAAGAAATAAAACTGTTGGAAAACATGGAAAATGTGAAATGAAGAATTTATTTCTAACTTGCTCTGCATGGCAGCTTGAGAACTGCAAATTGTTGGCCTTTACAGTGTAGTACATAATAGTCAGTAGACTTACAAATATGATTCCAATTAGTTGGTAGGTTCCCTGCATGCATGCGTAAAGTAGACAGATATTAAAAGTAAAGCATCTTGGTTTGAACAAGCCTTTTTAAACAATGGAGCTCAGCTAGATTTTTTCAAGTAAGATTTTTTTGCCTGAGTATTTATTTATTTATTTTGCATTGGAAAATTCTCTTGAACGCCCACTAGCAGAATTTTGGATTTTTGCAGGGAGGGGAATTCAGTTCAGGTGCAGATACTGATAAATACATTACAAATGCAACAATAAGACTGCCAGTATGAAGAAGGTTGCTCATCTGCATCCCACTGGCTTGTATTGATGTCTCCCTCCGTATGGCCTCTGTATAGAATTTACATCATGCTAGGTAAGAGAATTACACAGACCATCAATGCTTTATTATAAATAAATAAATAGATTAGTCATGGTGGGTCACATGAAAAGATCTTCTTCCTCGCCTAAGAATCAATGGTGATGAGTTTCTTTACCCCAGTAAGTTGGTTTCCTAATTGAAACCCACAATTAGCTCCGGAAATAGGATAATTGTTCTCTGCACCTGCTTATCCCCAGCTGTGATGGTGCCCTGGACTACTGAAAATAGAGTGGAAGAAAAACACGATAACAAATAAGACACTGATGAGCTCTGCTCAACTTAATATGTTTTTTCCTGTGTTTTCATCTATGTATGTGTGTATATATATATAAAGTCATCTACAACTGTGCTTTCAAGACATTGTTGCTGGTCACTTGTGCTCACTTCTTGGCGCTAAAGCTTGGAAAGCTCCTGGACTCCAGTATTCATTATTGATATTGGCCACAAAAGTGCTGTAAGAGAAGACAGATCTGAAAAAGAAAAGACTCTGAGGAACTTAGTGTAGAAACAGGGTATTTTTGTCTTTTCAATCACAGTCTCAGTCTTCTCTCAGTAATTGAAGGAGATGGACGCTGAATTATTTTTAAAATCCTGATAGATTTGATTTAGAATCTTAAATCACCATGTGTTTGCATTTTAACCAAAGAATATCAAAATTGTGCCAAATTTACTATATGCTTAAGATATTTTTTGTAACATACCATTGTACAAACACATTGTATTCTGTTGCTATTGCAGTATAAAATGCACAAAACCCAGCACTAGCAGAGCTCAAATGTTTTGATATTATGCACCTCACTGTTTCCTTCTAAGATACATTACTATTTTAATCTTTTTACTACTTTTGAAAAAGGAACCTGTTTTATTTTTCTAAGACAAGTGTTGGAAAAATTCACTAATCTTAGCTGTAATACTGAGTTTGTAAAACTGAAGACCCCTGACCCCCCAGTTCAATAAAAATGTAATTATTTCCTCTAAGGAGAGGGTAAATGGGGTGACTTGAGCTCTGCTGCATCTCCCACGCAGAGCGTGGGAACACAAAAAACTTTCCTTGAGTGCTAGGAGGACCTTTAGAGGACTACCAGCCTTTTGTCCCCCTTCATATGCTCGGAACCAAAAATGCAAGTTTGGCCGTTAAAGAAAATTGACTTCAGAGGAAAGTGTGAGGGACATGGGGAATAAATTTCTGTCTCCCTCCCCAGTCATGAAAATCTGGTTTTTGCAACTTCAACCTGCTGATTATAGTTAGACAACTGTCTCATATCTGATATGCAAGAGACTCTGAACTATTGTTTTTGGTGTGTGTGTGAGTCTTTTAATTATGGGGTGGATTGAGACAGACTAACTGTCCACATTGGAACTACAGAGGCCAGATTTTCTGGTGGTATGACATGAGTTCGGTGGAGCCCAGCCAATTCTTACCAGTTCAGTCAACACCGGACTTCACGTCATTGCTTCCCCTAGCTCTGAACTTAATGCAACTACTGGTCTTTGGCTATATTCCTTCTTAGTAGCTTAATTAAATCTCTTTATCCCATTTTCCCTATTCATCTAGGCTGACAAACAGTCTAAGTGTACAGCAACAGCTTCCCTATTGGTAATGAGTCACTTTGAATATTTTCAGAGCAGTGACTCTGGCAAGAGCTATGGTTTCAGTTAGATTATTTTTTTACAGTGTACTTTGAGGTTCCAGGGCTTTGTGTGTTTAGAAATTACTCAAGCACGCTGAACAGAGAGAAGAGATGGTTTGTGGAGATTTTCTTTTATTTGGTTTTTTTAGGACAAATTTTGCTTTGTAATGAAGAAAGCTCATGACATCTCATGACTGGCAGACTCTAACGGCCTGATTCTGCGATTTTTTATTCATACAATAAGTCTAGTGTCTTGAGTCATTCAATTTAGTTGTAGAAAGAGTGTGTTACAAACTTCCTATAACTTCTAGGACTAATTAGCAAAACATCCTTCTGCAAGCAACATGCTGTGCTAAAACAAACATTGGGTACAATGCTGAGAGGTCTTGGTTGGCAGCCATAGCTTTTCATCACCGATGATGAAATTATTTTTACAATTTGCTTCCTGAATAGACAATTAAGGGAACAGTTTCTTTTTTCCCCTCATACTTTTATCCCAGGTCCTTCCACTGCTGTGGCCCATTGTTCTGCAGCTCTCTGGTGCTCCATCTCCCCAACCGTGACTACCATTCTTGTCTGCAGTCCCCCAGGCTCCCAGCTGGTTCCCCACTACCTTCCCTATGGTGAAGGATTGGCCATTTACTTTATGCATTTATTTATTTATTTATATCAAAGAAAATACTCTCTGCTCTCCAAGAACCAATTTTCAAAGGTTTTAGCTTTTGACTTCCAATCCTGTGTCAAATTTGATGAAACCTGCCCAACCTGACCTGAGACTGATTTACAGATTGATCGCATGTGCCATGTTTTCACAGAAAACAAGTCTAAAAATATTACTGCAGTCTCTCTAGTTAATTAAATGTATTGCTATAAATCTCTAGTGTTCACCAAACAAAGGAGCAGAATGACAGTCCCTCAAGCAACTCAGTGTCGTCCTGATGCCTTAATGCCCTGTGAAAGCTTGTTGAATCCCACTTTGCACAGAAAGCCGCTGGCCCATGTTTAGAAGCATAAGTCATTTCAATGATGTACAAGAAAGTTGTACATCAAAATGACCAATATTTGCTGGAGTCGGAAGAGAGAGGATAAATATGATCTTGTAGGAACACAAGACATCTTTTAAGGATATATGGAAATGACAAGGGTTAAACGTAATATTTCTGATTACATTGATGAGCTTTAAGAGTGGGTCCATGGAGCTTTCAAATTCTCTCCCTGAAAAAATTATATTGTTTGCAAAAGGAAACGAATCTCCTGTAAAACCATCTCTTCTTGTCAGGCTTTGAAAACAGGCTTCACAGATTCAATATTCTACCATTCTGTCTTAACACCCGGGACTCAATTTCTTCTAATTTTTGGAGGATACCTGTACAGTCCTCCCCTGCACAAAAATGACTACTTGCCAGTGTCAGCCCCTGTAGCAGCATTACAGCTCAGCAGAGCAATTTCTGTCCAAAAGCAGGCAGTCCCAAATATCTATCTGGCTACCCATTACTGGACCTGGTAGACGTTTTTTTCTGAGGCTTGGCCTCTATCATTCCAGGTTTTCCTGAGGTCCAATGTGCTGTTGCACATTAATGCAGTCCTGAGGAGTATTTAATCAGCCAGTAGTCCAGATAACTGTATATGATTTCTTTTTAGAACAGGACCAAATCACTTTGGGGGACTATTAAAAATAGTACCATAGGATGCCTTAGAAAGTCTACATTGATTTCTCTGTTAAATCAAATCTAGGGATCACTGGGGGAACACCAGGAAAATAAAAATAAAAAGGACCGTTCCCTTTCAGCAAGAAATGCAGACAAGGTGCTGCAGAATAAGTAGAATAGCACTACTAGCTACAACCTGCAAGGATTCCTTACAGAATACAGGAAACACAGAGTCAAGGTGTGAATCAGTAAAAAGATACAGAGGGGGAGAAGGCAATTAGATGCCAATAGAGATGGAGAGCAGTTTTTCGCCAAACAAAATAGATACTGCTGTTTGAAGAAATCAAAGTGTATATGCTGAAGGTAACTGCTGACAGCAAATTTCTTTGGATTATATGAGGTGTTTGAATTCCTTGCATGTGTCAGTCCAATCAAAAAATACTGGTAAATACATACCAAAAGAGTACTCACGTTAAATGTGTTAAGAGCTGTTTATTCATTTTCTAAAATCTCTCAGTTCTTCACATAAGAAGGCTTTGTGTGTTTAGAAAATGTGGAAGCTTCACAGCAGCAGTTCATATAAGACAGAAAACTAAAGAACCCCTTAACAAGCAATGAACACACATCTGATGACTGGAAATTTAGGTAGTTAATAAAGGAAGCTAGCAATATCAAAGAAAAACATACACGGTGGGTAAAAATTCCAACCACATTACAAAGAAATGAAATGTTTGTAACAGTAGAGGTCATTCTCTAGTTCAAGATGGCAATATTGTCAGTGACTAGAAATAAGGAATTATTCTACACAACTCTTCCCCTTGTGGTTGGGACAAAATCCCACTGAATTCACTGGGACAAGATTTTTGCTGACTATTTATCTTTTCTGCAAAAAATTGTATTCCCACCCATGTCTGAAAGAAACACACTAAATTAAAGTAAAAATATTTGTAAGTGCTGATCTTTCAGCATAACCTCTTGCCTTCACACCATTTTTCTGTTGTTTCAACCTGTATATATGAAGGAAAGTATCTGATACATTGTATTAAAGTCTATTTGAATTGCAGCATTGATATGACAAGAACAGACAATACAGAGCTTACTGCTGATTGTAGGTTAAAGCTGACTATAATGTTTGTATTTACCAAAGCTATTAATATACTGCTGGTATAAATCTACAATATTTTGAATTGGGGGAAAAAAAATATGAAGAAACAAATAACTTTATAATTAAAGTTGTCATTTTCAGCATTTAAAAGACTGTTCTCATTTTTGTTCTCTTCTAAAATACCATGAACTTTTACAATTGCCAATTATGTTGTTTTCATAAGAATGTTGATCAAAAAGAAATAGTAGGCTAGAATTTTTTTTAACAGAGCATGCAAACCCTAAAAGATATACTGCTGCTGTTTGCATTAAAAAAGAAAGAGAAGCTTTTGATAGATCTAAGGAGGAGTCAAACTTCAAGTAAGAAATCAAACAATAATTCTCTCTGAAGGAACATTAACCTGTGGATGGCAATGTGGACCTGTATACTGGTTTATTATCTAAGGCATGGTATTCTTAAAAATTCTAGGCAGGCTTATAAACATCTAGTGGGTATTTACTGATGGATGGCCTGACTTCCACCCAACTGCTGCCAAATGTGAATACTTTTTTCTGCATGCTTTGCGTACAGTTTCTCTTTTATCTTAATATATCCCTAGTTAAAGAATATGCAGGTGTTATGCCTAGCATAAGATGTATTGTAATCTTCCCACTGCCACCCCTTTTTTAGAGATCATTGCTGTCAGTGGGAAAACAAAAAAGAACAGTAGGTCTTTAAGTGATATGTTATTGGGTCAAAATGATGCCTCAAAATGGTGAAAGCCTGGAGAGTACCAGAGGGAGAGTGAATCATCTCAGTTTTTATATCCATAAGTGGAGAAGTTGTGGTAAGAACAGGTCTTCCAATGGGCCATTCATGTGCCATAGGACTGTTGGGTGGCCAGCAATAGCCAAATGGTTCCTTAGCAATGTTCTTCCTGGGATGACAAGCAGAGACATAAGACTGCTGAAGACTACACACTGGATCCTCCATTATTAACCAGCATATTATGGAAATTTGACCTAGACTTCATACCACATCTGATAATGGGATTCAATGTTATTGGAAGTGCTTCAGCAGCTCAAATCTGTGATGGCTTTTACTGTTACCAGTGGCACTGCCTGGCATGTAACTCCATGGACATAGGCCATCGGCTATTTGCCAAGAAATAATGAAAGTTGGGACCAAATTCATCCTTTACGGATGACCAGTAGTTGACAAGCTTACAGCAGAAACAAAGAACTGAGTAAAGGAAAAAATACCTAATAAACGGAAGTACATGAAAATAAGAGTTTTCTGTAGTATGTGCCATCCCATAGCAACGCCTTACACATACATGTGATTTGCTTCACACCTCTACTATCATCGGTGCTGAACCTAAAGCCTCAGTACAGGATATTTCGACTACACTGAGAAAGAAAAGTGTCCAGACTTTGCGGTAATGAACCTGCTCCCCAGCAAAGATTTTGATTAACATTTCCATATCAGTTTAAAAAAAAAAAAAAAAAAACAGGCTTGACACCTAACCTTTTGCAGCCAGTCTTTCTAGGACTACATGTAGAGAGGTTTCCTAATTTCTGATGCTTGGCTAACAACCAGGAAGACGTGAATGATCACTCAGTTTCCAGTATCTTGGAAAGAAAGTATCTAATCTCCCTGAGGGATTGGTAGCAGATTCACTTGAAAGCCCTTCTCAATATGACATATGGATATCCTGATAAAATGCAACTCAACACCACATTCTTGCTTACTGGGAACAATCATCTTTATTCATTCTAACACCTAATGGAGTGATCAATAGCATCTTAATAAAGCCCGTTGTAAGTCATATTTAACTCAAATAAGATTTTGTATTGTATTTCGATTAAATTACACTTTCTGTCATTCTTTACTGTCAATTTCTGCTTGCCTCTCCATTCTTAAATTTTTGTTTCACAAATGCATGTGTGACCCTCAGGGCTCTGCATACCTTTTCTAATATTCCTGTAATGTTATGCGTAAATACAGCCTTGTGATCAGAAATTCTTCTATAGAGCTGAAATATCTCCATTCCATTCTGTTCAGCAGCAGAACAACATACCTTCCAGAACAGAAGTTGAAAAATCAGAGAGATTATTACATCTCTCAGTTTTCTGGTAAAGGGATAAAGACCATTGTTCCATGAAGGGAGCTCGGGACTCTCTCAGTCTTTCTTCTTGCATGACATGAGTGATGCTTCTGACACCGGGACGTAAGAAAGCAGAATGAAAAATGAAAGGCACAGTGCAGAATCAGGAACAAGCTTATTCCTCTGAACAGCAAGGTGCTGAACACTTGCCAAAAGTTAAGCCAAAAGAATTAGTCATAGACACTTGTGCCCAGCCCTCAAAGAATTATTTATCTTAGTCTTTGTATTCAATACCTCTCTCCCCCCCAAAAACATCTGGCATCTGTGTTTAAGTTTAACCAGATTTCTTATCTCTGCAGCTTCACTGACTGCAATGAAAAATGAATTACAGGCCCAAGGAGAAGAGCAAATAGTTCAGGATCAGATTACTTTAAACCTTATCTGACCTACCAAGTCAGCTTACTCAGTGTTCCACTTGGAGGTATAAGTTACATAGACCTTGAAAGCCTGTCCCAATTTTTTCATTTTGCCCCAACCCTTCAGTCTGGATTTTGTCCTCTCCTGCTATAGCATCAGGAAGTTTCATATTAGGTTCTGGCTGACCTTTTCATAGATCCATTCTTCAGGGGAGGGAGAGAATCGTTGTTGGTTTGGTTGAGGGCGGGGTCCATACAAAAAGCTTGCAACTCGACAAAACAGTTTTGTCAAACCCCATTCAGTAAGGCATTTTGGGAAGGAAGGCAGTGGCATAGTTGCGAGTGAAGGTCACATTCCCAAAGAAGGTCAGCCTCCCTACCCAAAGCAGGGGGACACTGAAGATTTAACAGAAAGCATTACCAGAATATTGTTCTGACATGGACCAAACAATGCCTTTTCTATAAACCAATTTCTTGGCCAAAGTTGAATTGTTTTTGAAAAAGATTTACCTCAGCTCCTCATAATCGTCTCCTCTCTGCAATAAAGAATAAATAATCAGTCTGAGGAAAAAGCATTTTTAATCAAACAGATGAACAAGAGGTCGTTATTCACCAAAACTATTTATTTTCCAGAAGTTCTGTGTTGTACAGTAAAATTTGTTAACATTGCACACAGGCAAAATAATATTTTTTTTTTCATCTTCCCTCTGTAGTAACATTCATGGAATGTATTTGTGTCATTTTATCTAATAATCATTTTTCTTCTGCGGTGTCTTCCCAGGTCTTGCCCTCTCTCTCTACGTGCACTGGGTTAAGGCAGAGCTGGGAAAATATATATAATCATTCATTGCCTAGCTCTGAGTCCAGGCAGGAGTTCACACCTTCTAAGGGCTCTGTTTTGTTTTATTGGTATTATTATGGAAAATTAAACCCCTGAGAAAATGCTATACAGTTTCTTAAAATTGTATATTTAACATGTATCTCTCTAGTCACTATCCAGACTATCTACAGGAACATATCCTTATTTTTCATTTGGTAACAATCTTCCAACATTTTCCATTGTTATGTTCTCCACCTTGTAGTTGTGAGTGCAAGTTTATGACTGTATTTCTTCAGTCTTAATCCTCAGATAATATTCCTTATACTCTCAGCCAATATTCTTCCAGAAAGCCTGAGAAAATTACAGTATCATCTATCAGCGCAAAGCTGCATAAGGATGCAGTTGGATCACGATACATTCTGTTCATAGTAGTCAGTTTGTGGGATGTTCATTTCATTTTAGTTGGCATAGTCAAAGCTGACTTTGGCTTTCCTAAATGAAGTTGGTTCTGAAGAAAACCAGAAAACCCTTTGGATTCTGCAAGTAAACCAAAAATCTCCTGTATCTTAGGTAAAACTCAATGATCCCTAATAAGTTTGGTGCTCTATTGTCTTTCACAAAGGTGAAGACTTCTGCAGTGTGCATGCTGGTACATTAAAATCCATTGGTCATAAAGAGAACTAAAGGTATGACTTGCATCTAAAAGCAGAAGCTTCTCCAGATCTAGCTAAACAACTCAAAGCTTGCAGCTGAGACCGGTGCTTTAGTTGTTCAGTAACACTTAATACACAAGTGTGTATTGGTATAAGCACGCAGTGGGACAGCTTATAAAAAATACAAATTACTTGCTACAGATCTCTGTCATGATCATCATGATACATACTCAACGAGTACCCCTTTTCAATAAAACACAAATTTTAGTTCTCTCTGCCCCAACAATGTATTGCCATGACAATTTTGTCCCATTGCAGCTAGAAAATAATTTTTAGGAGGTTCCCTTCAGCTGTACAGTGTCTTATAGGCAATACAGGGGCACCACAAGCCTTTGATGAGTTAAGGAGCAGAAAAATTACTTCTCCAAAAGAGCAGTTATATTTGGCCATTACATTTTATTTCCCTAACAAAGCCCATCGGAATAAAAATGATGCATTTCCTGAGAATTATAAAGAAAAGAATGAGTACTTGAAATATCCATTTGCAGCAAATTAAAAATGAAATAGTTAAGTGTTCTCTTATTTTTCTAACACTTTCTGGAGTAACAAGGAGCCAGCACTGCTATTAAAAGTATTTCCCGCATGAAAAATCCACTATTAGTTAAAAGGAGTTGACATGCATTGTCAGCACTGCAGAGCTCAGCAGACAAGGGCCCTTTCCAAGGTGAACAATTCTCTAAAGGTATCACCTGGTAAACACTTGGGTCCGAAAGATCGACTGACTTTCAAGCAAATCAGGATTGTTGTGATTTCTGATGTCCTTCCAGTTAAGGACAGTAGAATGGAGAAAGTCTGCAAAGAAATCTCTGATGATAAAGTAACTTGCTCAGTTGATACAGGGTGAGCGGTGGACATTGTCACCTGCTTTTCCCCAAAGCTTTCGATACAGTTCCCCATGGCCTCCTCCTAGAGAAACCCATGCGTTACAGCCTAGACAAGTGGTCTGTGCGGTGAGTGGAAAACTGGCTGACAGGTCATACCCAGAGGGTGGTAGTAAATCGCTCTTTTTCAAACTGGCAGCCTGCCACAAGTGGGGTCCCCAGAGATCACTATTGGGCCCAATGTTGTTTAATAACTTCGTAAGTGATGTGGATGATGGAATCAAGTGTACCCTGATGAAGTTTGCTGATGATATCAAACTTAGTGGGGAAGTGGACACTTTGAAAGGGAGAGCCACCCTGCAGAAAGACCTGGATAGGCTGGAAGAGTGGGCTAACAAGAATCTTATGAAGTTCAACAAGGACAAGTGTAAGGTCTTGCACCTGGGAAAACATAGTCCAGGAGTGCAGCACAGACTGGGATGTACCTGGATGAAGAGCAGCTCTGTGGAAAGGGACCTAGCAGTCCTGGTGGACAACAAGCTCACTATGAGATAACAGTGTGCTGCAACAGCAAAGCAAGTTAACAGGACTTGCATCAACAAGGGCATCACCAGCAGAGATAAAGTCATTATCCCACTCTACTCAGTGCTTGTTGGGCCACACCTGGAATACTGTGTTCAGTTTTGGTCCCCACTATACAAAGAAGATGTAGACAGGCTGGAGAGGGGCCAGAGAAGGGCCACAAAGATGATCAAAGGACTGTGAGCCTGCCAATGAGGAAAGGCTGAGAGAACTGGATTTGTTCAGCCTTGAGAAAATAAGGCTTAGGGGAGACCTTATCACCACATTCCAGTATTTAAAGGGTGGCTACAAAGAAGGTGGAGACTCCCTTTCCGCAAGGAGTCACGTGGAAAAGACAAGGGGTAATGGGTACAAGTTACTCCTGGGGAGATTCCAATTGAACACGAGGAAAATTTTTCACAATGAGAAGAATCAGCCAATGGAATAATCTCCCCAGGGAAGTGGTGGAGTCCCCAACATTGGACATTTTTAAGATTCAGCTGGAGAGGGTGTTGGGCCATCTTGTATAGCATGCTTTAGCCAGGAGAGGTTGGACCAGATGATACTTGAGGTCCCTTTCAACCTGGTATTCTATGGTTCTATGATTCTATGTTTCTATAATTCTATGAAATCAAGGACAAAAGCAAGAAGCCATATCAAGTCTATGAGGTGAGTTATCCAGGGTGACTTGGCCAAGTTAGTGTTCCCAGCCAAAAAAACAAGAGAGTTTACAATGTACTGAGACAGCAGGAAAGAAGGACGCCATTAATCCTACGAGCAAGGCCTCTGAGTGTTCCTTGATGTGCCCTGGGACTTTAATAAAGTGAGGGGGTTTGTGGGGTTTTTTTTTAACAGGAGTCTAGCTTAGCTGGTGAAATTCCTGATAGGAGAAAAATGAAGATACATAGCCTTCTGCTCCAGAAGCGTATACACAGCTTCCGGGATGTAGAACATTTACATGCCCTTTCCATTGTCATGTCAGTGGCTGCTGCAGCTGCTAAACTAATCTAATCCAAATAGTACTTCTACCTGCAGTCAACACCAGAATGTAAAAAAAAAAACAACAAACAACCAAAAAACAAACCAAACAAAAAACCACCAGAAATAAAGACAGCCAGTCTCTGCCTGTATGATTCTGCTGGCGTTTTCTAGGTTCTTACTGATGGTGAGTGAAACAGCAATACATCTATATTTTCTCTGAATGACGTAGCCTGGCTGCACAGCACCTCGCTGACACAACCTTGCAAACCACAGAATGTCATATTCCAACTAAACAGACAAGATAGCAATACAAGTTGTATTTCTTAAGGTCTTTTGCTAAGCCCATATAGAGAAAGTTAAGTTTTGCGCCACTGTACCCATTAACACCAGTGGGAACAAGATCAGGGAACAATTTGTATCCCCAGGTGTGTATGTCCTAATTTTGGATGGTTCATTTGATAGAGACACAAGGAAATGCCTCACTTAGCTTCATAAAAAGGAGAAGCGTCTAGAGTCACCCTGGCCACCCCAAACTTGTGCAGCTTTTTGTGGCTGTGGCTCTGATTCAGAGCAGCTGCTTTGTCCCACCATTACAAGAAGCTCCACTGTCTCACGTCTCAGATCTGTGTGCAGCCTCAGTAACTTCCACATCAACATCTGCCTTCAGCTTGTGAGGGCCATCAGCTATCACCTCTGATTGAACCAGCAAAAAATGGACTTTGTAATAACTTTAACAATGGCTGAAAGAGGCTCCAGATGCTGGGCAGAGTCCATAACTTGCAACAGCAGCTGGATCAGATGCCATAAAACCAGAGCAACCTGTGAGCTTGAAATGCTGTGTTGATGGGTGAACACACAAACACATGGACCTGGGAAGGCAGATGAGCTCTGCCATGGTACCTTGGAAACCATGGAAAGTGAACTTATACCGCCTAACACCTGTGTTGCATAAATACAGCTATATACTTATGATTCAAGACCAGCCTGGCCACAAACACATGCTGAATTAACCCAGCACCTACCTGTGGTTGTTCAAATGCAGTTACAACATAGTCTGAGAGAAATGTCTTCTGACAGCTGAGTCAGGTAGGAGTAGGAATTGATGATAGTCACTCACTATGAAGTTCAAACCGTGGATCTCACAAATATTTTATCTCCATATAGCACAGAAAGCCTCTTCTTGAAATTCTTGAAAACCTGCTTTGCCTGAAAAGGCAAAGACTGGGCAGAATCTCCTTGTCAAAGGCTGTTTTCTTGTTGTTTGGATCCAGGGTTTCAGCTCAGCCCACAGCCAGCTGCTATAAATTAAGAGATCCCTTGGCTTCTGTGTAGCTACTTTGACCCAAAAAAACCTAAGCAACATAAATTGGTTAGGAATCTGATACATGAACATGTTGAAAATTGAGATCTGGATGAAGAATACCTATGAGAAGGGTTCAATCCAAGATTTAAGACTGAGTATATTTTTTGTTAGGTTTCCAAAAGCAATTCATGTTGCAATAGGTAAATTGGAGAATTTAAATGACCTCAAACACAGCAAACAAACAGCATCTTTGAAAGCAGAGAGATCTGATCCTTTCTAAATTATATTGGCAGAGTCTTAATTTTGCAGAACTGATGGCTTTTGTTTTATCTCCTCAGCACAGTTAATCTGACATTGTGCTACTTTAATTATAAGCCAAAGCAAACTTGCATACATTCCCAGGAGAGTATTTTTTTAACAGAAAAAAGACAAAATACGCTATTGTGCATTAATGACTACATTAAACAAATTTCTCAGGATTTTAGGAGGGGGACTGAAATGATGGGCAAGAATTATCTTCTTCAAACATCTGGGAGCAGAGCACAGCTGTCTCTCTATTGGAGCCTGGCACTCAGCGTGCTATGAGACATACTTGAGTACATAAGAGAGGCTCTTATAAAGCTGAATCATTTGGGCAATTAACACTCAAAGCAATTTTCACACAAGCCCTTGATATATGAAATTTAGTTTTCCATAAGTGACAGGCAGGCTTCTGTATGCAGACAGCTCCAGCCTTGCTGTAGCACTTCAAGGTTTATGAAGGGGAAAATACTTTCAAAGACGGAAGGTGCTTTAAACAACTTTTTCTGCTCATTTGAAAAGGAAGATTTACTGACAGTTTTACTATTATGGGCCTGTCCAAAGTTAGTTACCTCACAGGAATATTCAGATCAAGGAGAGAAGTTAGAAAGTTCTATATGCCAAGCATATAATGTCTTAGATGACTAAAGAAATAACGTTTAATTTATTTTCACCTCTTGCACAAGATCTTGCATTGGGTGCAAGGTGTGGAGTCCCTCTTAAGAAGGCACACAGTTTTGCTCACATTTTCTGTGGACAACAACAGTTTAAGGTAATGGCAAGAAATTGAAACAGACAAGAAAAAAGTATGAATTTCATAAGTGTAATTACTTTGGATCAAAATTCCTGGAAAGTCATTGATATTTAAAAAATATATATTAGAAAGCCAACAAAATTTAAGTTGTCTGTTAATGTTAAAAGGATACAAACAATATAGTTCACTGACTCCAAATTCCCAGAGATTTGGGAATTGTCTGCTGGATCTATAATGCTTAAAATTGGTAATCCTGTTCATATGGCAGCCAGAAATCATTGCAGGCAGGTAAGGAGAGTAAAATTTGGCATTAGTCACAGACAAGAAGATTAGGAACAGAAAACAGAATTTGTTCTGCCATCATCCATAACCCAAACACTTTGCAAAGTAAAGACATCACCCTTAAAGCATAAAATAAGAGTAAGAACAACTTTCTTCTTCCACCCCTTCAGTCTGTGAACTGCAAGTGAAAGTTCAATGTTCACAAAATTAGTTTCATTTATTTTTGAATATTTAGGTTATTTTTCCTGTATTTTTTTAATTAAGTGCAGGACTGAGTAAAATAAAAAACAGAAGAACGCTCTAAATTTTGCTAGTCCTTTGGTTCTGCAGGGAAGTTACTTCAGATACTCTTTGAAAAGGAATATTGGGATTTAGTAGCAGTACAAGGAAGGTTATTTAGAAGACAAAGTTACATAGAGTGTATGCTGCCCACCGCTCTGCTCTTATATTATCAGCTGGTTTTGATAAACCTACTCAATTTCCACAGAGATAACTGAGAACTGAATCCGCCTGAAGACCCCTGGTTTGATTAGAGTTTTTAAGTCCGAGTTGAGCCCTATCTTCAGAAGCAGCCTTCCTATCAGTAACTGCTTCATAGTAAGAAATAGAGATACACAGTTGGATCCTTTAGACCTAACAGAAAATTGAAGAGATGTCTTCAAGAGGCAGACCTATGCTGTTGAGGTATCTCAGAAAGCCTATATTTACTGCCCAGTAAGGTCAATAACAAAGACTTTATTTATGCATTGCTACTAAGACTGACAATAGCACTTTGCCATTAAGCGCCTCAAACTCATTTCAGCCTAAACCCGTATTCTACCAAAGCTATTTTAGGCTTCAATGACCAGAGGCTTTTTATCAATGACTCAGAACTCCCAGCACACCTTGATTCTTGATACTGACTCAATCTCTGCACACCTGGGTTTCATTCCCAAAAATACTGCTATTACCCAAAAATCGTGAATCCTACCAGTCACCTACGGTTTGCAATCTAACACAGCAACTAGATGTAGTTAACTTTCGATGCTGGTTTCCACTAAGAAGCTAATCCTCTCCTATTTAGTAAATAGCCACAGCTGGGGAGAAGATTTTATAAGGAAGTTTTTCATTCAGTCATCTGATTTGGCTAGAGGGGTGCAAAAGAGAGTATATTTCATTTGGGTTTCAGAATGCATTTGTAGTCAAAGTTGAAGTATGCAGAAAAGTTTGAAGGAGGAAAAATTGCAGTGTGAAAATGTAGTGATGTTTACATTAGAGCACCTAAAATTAGCTCTTCTTGCAGAACAGGATACTCTGAATTAGAAGAGCAGGTCCACATCTCTGTAGAATTCTATATGGTTATTCTACATAGGGCTGATTTTCTGAAAAAGCAGAATACTTAGAGGGGGTGCAATTTCTTCCACCCTCCTTCTCTTTCCCTGCACACCTCAGCCAGTGTGGTGTGGGCTTCTCAGTCAGATCTCAGCATTGCACAGTTCCCAATGAGACTCAAGCTACACCTGCCACAGCTCACACACTCTGGTCTGTTGTGGGGACAAGTAAGTAAAACTGCTGGGCAGCACCTCTCTACCCTGCTCCCCTGTTGCCACCCTGCTATCAACCTCTTGATTGCATCTGGCCCTTATTTGCTACTAGAGCAGCTGCTTCCAACCAGTGAATACTAAGCGTGGTTCCCTGCTTAGCGAGCTTTTCTTTCAGCTTATGTTGTCTCTAGTTGATTCAGGGCAACAAATCTCTCTCACCTTCCTCATGCTGATAACCCAGTAGACTGCAGAAGCAGTTACAGGCTGACTCCAGTATTGTAGGGAATGTGTGTAGCTCTGTAAGAAGGTAAGCAAAACATAAAAGAGCTTTAATGGGTCAGAAAAAAAAGGTCTATGAAGCCTAGTACCTCATCTCCAATTCTTTAGCAACTGTAGATACATAGGGGAAGAACACAAGAACAAAGGCGGCTTACAGTGTAATTTTTCCAGAATATAATCCGAACATTTATGATTTAAGGATTTCCTATATCAGAGGAAGGTCATTGTGTTTTCAGACTGGAAGGATTTTTCTTCCATTAACTTATAGGGTAATGTTTTGAATTCATGTAATTGTTGTGTTTCAACACAACACAATTGTTGTTCAAGCAAGAAGCTACTGGAGCTCAATAGCATATTTAATTAAGCAGTACTTCCTTTTCTTTGTTATGAACCTGTCCCTGATGGTTTCTCACCAGAGTCCTGATAGTCTTTACATCAGAACAGATGACCAATAGTTACTTCCATTTACTTCCTCAGTGATCCTCATGCCACTTGGAAGCCCTGTTCACCTTCTGAGTGGCTATTTACGACAGCTACAGTAACATGACCTGCCCTGTGTGAGGGAAACTACAGCAGCACTTTCAAATAACGTGAGAGTAAAATACCTAGAAGGTTGTATTCTTTAGATGTTCTTCTTATTGTTCTCAACTTCTGTTAAATGACTCTTTTAAAGCTTGACACCTATACTCTGCATGATACAATCAGCAAGACACTGCCTTTCTGGCAGCAGCTTTATTCAAGAAGATTACACTGGAATCCATGGCTTCTATGCAACAGACAGCATTTTAACCTTCATGTTATTATATACCACTAGAGGGTTTTCAGGATTGTCTTCATGTGCAGCCTTGATATTAAAAAAAAATATGTTTGTCTTCCACTTTGTGAAAAGTTGTTCTCTTCCCCAGATAATGAACTGTTGTGTCAGAACTCATTGGATTGAACTAGGATAATATGCAAGGCAAAGTCCTGATGGATACCTAACAGACTTGAGCCCAAGGTTTTTCTTATCTTGGGTGGACTTGCTTAGGGAAATCCAGATAAATTGATGACAGGAATCTCTGCTAACACGAAGCAGCTGCAGACTGCAGACAGGATAAATTCTAGTCATGGAGGTGGTGTATTTGACACCAGCTGACAACATGGGAATGTTACCAGAATGTTTCACCTACACGTCACTCTCCAGTTTCTTTTCACAGTCATAATGCTATTCTTTACCAAGGTTAAACAGAACTTCCCTTGGCTTTTCTTGAAACGTGAAACAGCTCTGTGTTAGAACCAGGGAATTACAAGCCTGAGTTGTACATTTCCTAGTCCACTTTCCTATGGGGTACCCCATAGGTGAGCTGGAGGTAGTTACAGAATTGCTCCTCATCAGAGAGGGTGACATGTTGAACAAAGGTCAGTAAGGGCAGATTTTGCTTTGAAAGTTTGGTCCATCCAAACAAAGTGCATTTTGGCTAAGTGAAATGCAATATTTTACTGATCTAAAGATAAGTGAGGAACCGAACCCTAGTAACCAGTGAGTCATATTTATAGTTCATAACAAAGAAACAACTCAGCATACTTTGCAAGGGTGATATAATGGGTGAACAAACTCATTCCTTAGATGCATCAGGAGGCAAGCACTGCAATGATTTTTAGTTCCCCATCTGGCACTGCTCACCTGATGCTGGCACGTTTCCTGCATACTGGAATGGCGTGTCCAGTTCTGGTGTTGACATTTTAAAGAGGATGTTGAAAAACTACAGGGTGTGCAGGGAGGAGACACAAACATAGTTCGAGGGATGGAGAAAAATATTTACAGGGAGCAAATTTGATCTTATCTCAAAGAAGACTTGAGACAGCCATGATAAGTGCATTAGTAACCTTCCTGGGGAGAAAATAGCATATACAAAATGGTCCTTTAATCTTGCAGAGAAAGGCATAACAGACAATTTATGGAAATTGAAATTAAGCAAATTCATATTAAACATTTTTAATGATTGTGATTAACCATTGAAATATACTGAATCAGAGCATAACAGGTTCTTGTTCTCTGCTGCTGTGGCTGTGCTAATAACTTAAAAGAAGCCAAGGCTCTCATCAGAAAAACTAGAATCTTTCTACCTAGATGTGGGCTAAATGGATCACACTCATGCTTCCATGACTTCAGGTCAAGACTGGCTGTGTCTTCTGAAGTAATATGTAACCCAGAACACAGCATAGGCTATCACATTCCATCCAGGAGAACAGTGTGAGACTGACTGGCCAAGCACTTGGACTTTTTCATCCAAGGGTCATGTTTTAGTTAGCAGATCTACAAATCTACACAACCTTACTCATTCACAAAATGTCTTGAATATCCATACTTGCTCAAAGCAAGCTTGCTTGCAAAAATCATTTACCTGCATAGAGGGCAAGTACTGCAAGACGTAATAAAACCAGCATTACAACTGTGCCTCACGCAAGAATGAAGCCAGTAGATATTGCCTCCTGGAAATAACAGTGCAGGAGGCCTATTGGTTGCTCAGGTACTGTTTAACCTGCAGGCATTGTTGTTTGTGTTACTTAACACAAAAATGTGTTACAGTGATATCGCTCACTTCAGCAGATATAGCACTGCTAATTATCCCATCATGTAGTCACTTTGCAGTGATATAAATAGCCCAGTTAGTGTCATTTTACATTATCCAGCAGAGAACCTGCAAAGCCTGGGTAGGGAATAGAAGTTGCTTAAAAAGAAAAACAGGTCACTTTAAAGATGGATGCTGTAATTTTTCCCCACACGCTTCAGATGCTGCTGTTTGCTTGAATCAAGTCAGCAGAGAAGGAAAATGGAAGTGACAAATAGGGTGATGAAAGAGATGAATTAGTAAATAGTTCTATTGCTGAGAATTCACCAAAAGCAGAGATGTAGAGGCTGATGTGAATAATATTTGCCTCAGTCTCTCCTAGATACTATACTTCACAGTTCCCCCCTCAAAATTAGTTTCATAATTTGCATCCCTTTTTCCTCCCTGCAAATGGTCAAGTTTTCCCATTGCCAACAGAATGGCTTCTTCTACAGCCCTGCCTTAAGGACCTCTGATACTTACCCTTGAGGTCCACCCCACAGCTGAGAAATTCTGCTGTATCTGAGCTGGACTGCTTACTCAAGTAGGAGGTTCAATGCAATGGCAGACTATATATGGGAGATTATGCCTAATGAATGGGACTCCTAAATTTTAAGCTGAGATTTCCAGTCCATAAACAGATAAAATTGTGAGATAATTGTGAAACAGGCTGGTTTGGACCATTTGTGCACATACATATGTCTGGAAGAGCTAGGAATTCTGGGAAAACATCCCACATCCTCAAACTTTCCCTAGATAAGGTTTCCAGGCAGTAAATGTACTTAAATGGGGGGAAAAATGTTCAAAGGAGTATTATTATTATTCTAAGAATTTTTAAGAAAAGATTAGAAAAACTGGGAAGTGCAGACCTAATTACTGGAGAGGGAATTGACAGAGAAGGTTATTAAAACCAAGCTGAGCAAAGGAAAATATAGGCAGTCTTAATGAAAATTTGCTGACAGTGAGATATTGTGCTAAGTAGTAGAATCACTAAAAGGAGGCACTATGGGCCTCATTTCACAGCTGAAGAATGAAGAGAATAATCCCAGTTACATATTTGGAAAAGAAGGTGACACAGGGGTCTGAAATTTGTTTCTTTTTCCAAGTTCTGTAACCATTGCTGGCACTGTAGTCCTTTTATCTTCAGTAAGCAAGATACGCAAGCAAGATCCATTTACTAGGAATCACATGGATTTTTACCATAGTCAACCTGGCTCCAACAGCATCTGGCTTCCCTGTGGCTGAAGGCTGGAGGTTCTTCTAGTGGCAGGTTACCATACATCAGCATAGATAGCACAGGTTACCAAAAGAAAGTCTACGATCTTCCAAGGGTACTTCATTCTGAAAGACTGGCTTGTTCTGCATGTTTTCAGGTGGGTAATTTTGCTTTAAGATATCTAAAGAATAAATATTTTCCCCGTGTTTCTTTTCCAGTTGAGTACGCAGATGGGTTGCCACAAGGGCAGTAACTGATTGACAACAGGAAACAAGACAGTCCAGCTCAGAGTGCATCAAAGGGTGGTTCCTCTTCCTCAGGATGTGGTCCACACTCTGGAAATCTAAGACCTTCTGTCCAACTGCAACCACAGCAAAGGAATTAGACAGTCAGAATGTAATAAAGGGTCTTGGCAAGGTGGTGGGGAGTCACTAATTAAGTGAATTAAGGAGAATCAGGATGAACACCTCTTCAAATGTCCTCATGGAAAGGACAGCACCTCCTTCCCTCCAGATTGCATTTATACACATAGCATGGTCATCTAAAAAGTGTAAAACCAGAAGAATATGGGACACTAAGGAAAAGAGTCTTTGCAAGCAGAGGTCTGTGCAGCCTCTGTGGAAAGAGGAATAAAATTTCTACAGTGTTGGACATGAAGTACTTCCTGAAATTTGCACTGAACTCACACACATTTTGTATCATAAATTCTTTAAGGTGAGAAAGTGATTTGCAAGCTCCAAACAACCTTAGGATATTATTTTCCAAGTAAACACCTCTAAAATGAATGTTGTAAATCTCATCTGTTCCTTGAGATGACACTCAGCCACCTGCGTGTCTCAAGGTAGAACCAAAGTTTTAAAAAACTTGCATACAGTTGTCCAGGGAATTTTTCATGCACATCTCAGGCTCTATTTGCTATGCAAATTGGATAGCAGCATGCCCAAAATAACTTACATGTCTGCCTGCTTATTTGCAAATCGAACAATGTAAGTTAACAGGCAGCAGAAGACTGAGTCCCTACAGCAAAGTACATAGATTACAATTTATAAATCAGCAAGACCTCTCTATTGCTGCCTCATAACTCAGTTGTGCACTGAAGTTACCTCCCATCTTGCATACCTCTAGCAAATTTGGTTTTCTTCTGCCAGTCTTTCTAACTGCACCATATAGGCATATTGCATGCGTTGTTCTTTAGAGGCTTTTCTTCACACCAAATTACAAATGTGAAGAATTCAGAAGTGGTGACGGAAATTAATGTGTCCTGCAAAGTCTAGAGAACTTAAGCCCAGGAACTCAGAACGTAGAATGTACTGTGCAATTTTACTGACATTTCAACATTTTTCTGAAGATTTATTCACAGCACTTCTCAGGGGACTCAGCATAAGTAGTTGCGACAGACCAGACAGGATAACCCTTTTATGCACATTACCTCCACTCTTGCATCTCACCTCTAACAACACTGCTGTGATGCTCATCTCCTTAAGCTTTTTGGTGTTTTTAAGATAGCTGGAAATTCTATTAACCAAACATATTTCCCTTTCAAAAGAAATGCTGCTTTCTCTGAAAAAAAAACCAAACCTTTTAGCAGGAATAAATCTATCTAGATGAATCTCCTATATGAAAAGCATTTTCTGCTAAAAAAAAAAAAACAAGAAAAATGTTGAAAGGACCGATTTTGATGTGCCTGACAAAAAGTTATGTTTTCCATTCCATCAAAGTTCTATTTGTAGATTATTTTTTAGCAAAATAAATAAAACTGAGCTCACTACTAGTGCTTTGAAATGATCATAGTGACATTTTCTTTCTCATTCCAATTCATTATCATAATTGTTTCTATTAATACATTTCCAGATTTTGTGCCTTTCACCTGATTTGCACACTGAAAATATGACAAGATTATCCCTTCCTCCCCACCTCCTGTCCAGCTTCCTGGGGTTAGGAGAACTGGGTTTTCACCCTTCGTGTTAGCAGCTCACCACTGACACCTTCTGTTATTTCGCTTGTGTCCATGCAGGCTGCTGCATTTTTAACTCCTTTAGCCAAGGAGCATTCTTATACATCCTAGATCAATGTTGCTTAGAGGAATATTGCAATCGATCCCTCCCCTTTTCTTGAATGAAATGCCCACTGCAGCATTGGTAACTCTGTTCTAAATATGCAGCATACCTTGGACACAAAGCACTCTAAGAATTTTGCAACCCTATATTTAGTGTTCGCTGGCCTCTGAGCCCAGCTCAATGGGCAGTACCTGCCAAAAGCTCGGACACATTTCCTTTGCGAGGTAACACAACAGTATGGATAAGTGAAAATGAAGGGATTTCTGTACCTCCCCTGGGTAGCTGTGCAGGGGCTTCTGTTCAGCGTGGATGCAAACAGAAGGACACAGACTCAGGTGATTTTCACAGCCACTCTCCCCACCCAGCATAAATAAGTTTTGTATTTATTGGACTAAGAATATTGGACTAAGGCTCTTAATGACTGAAGGGTGATAGGAAAAGCATAGGCCATGTATATCAACATAAACAGATTTTAGACTTGCAGGCCTCAGGGACAGCTGCATTTGAAGCCATATATGGTTGCAAGGGAATTAAATACAATTCTCTGATATGTGATCATAAGGTTTGGTCAGGGACAGCAGTATTGCTTCCATTTATTATGCATAAAGCACTTATGATTGTGGGATGCTTGGTAAAATACACAGGAACTGCTCTGCAGTAGGCACCTACAAACAGCTGGATTTTGCGAAGGACCAGGAGGTCTTACCTCTTTCCCTGAAAACTCTTATTTCTTCTTTTCAATAGGATTTGGAAAGAAGAATAAAAGGAGTGAGCTTTCAGCCACCCTCAGCCTAAATCAACATCTTTCCTATTGCTGCTGGGAGCTCATGTTGTGACAGGTCATTGCAAGATCCGTAAACGTAAAGATGAAAGCAATTGAACCTCTTGAGGGAAAGGCAGAGAGGATAAAGCTGGAGGTAGCAGCAGGATGCCACAGGGTGGGAGGGGAAATCTGGAAAGAAACCTTGAGAAACCTCTTCCCTGCCTGGCAGGACTTGAGCTGTTCTTTCCTCCCCTAAGAAGGCTTGCTGTTTCTGTAATGGGGTTGTTATGGTTTGAAGGCTAATTATCCTTCCCAGAAAAAGAGACAAAAACAGAGATGTTGTGAGAGGGTGAAGTTCTAACAAAGTGAAACCTAGCAGAGACATATGACAGGGCCTCTCCCCATCCTGTCCAAAACCACATATCTGAAGAGACACTCCTATTCTACCAGAGAAGAGAGATGCTGCTACCTTATCATACCCTATCTTATCACGTTGAATTACTGTTTCTTAACTCTTGATGTTCTCTAAGTAGCTCCCTAAGCTGTTTGTAGATGAGCCCAGAATGAGGATGCACTGAGCTGGTCATAGCTCTCCGGCTTTCAGACTTCGAGCTGAGAGGGTAGGCTTAGGAAAGAGGAGACTAATTTTGATTCTTTCAAGAGGGATGACTCATGCAAGGAAAATATTCAATTCAAAAATCTTTCAGAAGTAAAATAATGGTTTTGCTTAGATATAAAATTGACTTTTTGACTTAAACAAAACTAAGTATCTCAAACGCCAATGTTGTTCTTTTCCATAAAAAATGGTGTCCATAAACATTGTGGCACTTGTGGAGGATAACAATTCTTCTGTGTCATGCTCCATCTTCTCATCCAGTGCAGAGTGTCATGGCATGATTTCATCTCCAACACCGCACTATGGTAGCACCCCATGTCACCTCCATGATACACATCTCTGCAGGCTCAAGAATTTTGCAGGCTATTTTTAGCCTTCGTCATTTGCTCTGCATTAGAAGTGGATAAGTCTGGCTGAAACTGAAAAGTTCGGTAATTTGGCACTACTTAGCCCCCAATAACTACAATATATGGGCACAAGTCAGTATTGGGAACTCTGAAAATTGTGCTGTTATTTCTTTGGAGTGCTCCCTCAGCTGCCATGAATAGGGCCTGTAAGTCTGGCAGGCAAACTCTGTCAAACACAGGGAGACTGTACCCTCAGCTCTTTGATCTATAATATTCATTAGTATCCTGCACATTCCCAAGAAGTTGTTGCTTTGATTTTCATCTGGTTTTGTTTAAGTGTGTTTGACTTCATGGGATGCTTGGATTGTCTCTTCAATATTTTTACACACAAACTCTCTGCTATAAAGCTGCCATCTGTGTCTGAAATATACACCAAGCGTGCTGGGGTTTTCCTCCCTAGAGAGCTCCTTTTCTCTATGAAACACTGAATAAAATTCATATGGGTGTTTCAAAGCCAAATAATAAAAAAAATAAAAAAAAAAAAGGGGGGGGGGGGGGAAGGAAAAGAAAAGGAAAAAAAAGAAAAAAGAAAACAGCTTTTGCAGGATTGAGGAGTCAGATTTAACCATCTTTACCAGCATTATGTCATCCAAGCAATGTTCTCACTACAACAATAAAAATATTATAGCACCTAGCCTGTACAGATTATATCCCAAATATTAGGAAGCCTGTGCTACATGTGAGGTTTACACCCTCCAGGTGTAAACATAGAGGAGGATTTGACTTGTGCAAAAAAATTACAGCAAACACTGCATAACGTTCATGGGCACCACTCAATGACTAATGATAAACATTTTTTGTGTCTGTAATTAATGTCCTTTCATTGTCACTGAACCAGCCCTAACCTCTAATGCTGCACTGGGGACAAGTGCCCTTGCTTTACTTATCCAGTCAGTCCACTGAGAGCACATGAGGACCATCTTAAAGGTGAGGCTCACCAGCAGTTTGGGTAGCAAGACTTTTGATCACAGACTCTAATAAGGCCAGCAGTTGCCCAATGCAGTATGGGACATCCTCAGTTTTCCAGTGTCCTTAGCAGGTCACTTAGACCTAGACGTACCAGATGACCTTGTCAAACCACCAGCAATACTTTTTCTTAACCTGGGCAGGCAGTGTCACATAAGCAATGTGATCAAAGGCTATATATGCTAATTCAGCCCTCTGCTTTGATCTACAGCCTGGGATACTCCTATGTGGGATTCCTCCTCTTTCCATGATTGTTTTATATTATAATGCCTTCTTTGCTTCAGTCTTTACTGCTAAGGCCGGCCCTCAGGAATCCCAGACCCTAGAAGTAAAAGAAAAAGTCTGGAGAAAGGAAGATTTTCCCTTGGTTGAGGAGGATCAGGTTAGGGATCATTTAGGCAAAATTGACACCCACAAATCCATGGGTCGTGGTGGGATGCACCCATGAGTGCTGAGGGATTTGGCAGATGCTATTGTGAAGCCACTCTTCATATTCTTTGAAAGGTCACGGAGAACAGGAGAGCTGCCTGAGGGCTGGAGGAGAGCCAATATCCATCTGAACATGAGGAAAATCTTCTTTACTTTGAGGGTGACACTGGAAAAACCCTCCTGGATGTGATCCTGTGCAAGCTGCTCTAGGTGAACCTGCTTTAGCAAGATGGGGTGGACTAGATGATTTCTAAATATCCCTTCCAACCCCTGCTGTTCTGTGATTCTGTAATAATAATGCTCAGAAGCTCATTCAGGAGACAGCTGCCATACTGGTGGACATCGCAATAAACCCTCACTATGGGCTGAACTGTCTGCCATCTTCTGTAAACTTCATTACAAAAAGAATTGGCTCCACTGTGTATTTCTTTGCCCTCTTCTACTGGAAAGTCTGTATAGTTAAGGCTAACTCTGGTCACAAGCAGTAAAGGCAATCCCTGCCCCCAGAACCTTCCAAAGGTTTCTGTTAGAGAGCAGTAAGTCGCAGTGTTGTGAAGCGGCTTGCTCCTGTCTTCTGCTGATGGATGAAATGAAAGGTTCAGCTCTTACTGAAGAGAGAAATTGTAGGTGCACAATGCTGTCTTCAACAGCTACACTGGAAAGATTTTCTGATGCACTTCTTGGGACCTGCTGCAAAGTGCTACATCAAGCAGCTCTTTCACTACTAAAAGCAGCAATATTCTGTATCGGACCTACAGATCTCAGGCATTACGCTGTCTGTGTGCTTGGTCAAAGCCCCTGACGCTTATGTGTTAATTAAGAATACAGCTGCTGTTGCCATGACACAGCAGTTATTCAGAGTTATCTGAGTTCCCTGCAAAATGAGAACAAATACTGAAGCTTTGGAAGATACACCATCATTATTTAGTTTGTAACACAGAGCCAGTAGATAGAGCAGGAAGAGCTACTGAAAAGTTTAGTTCTTCATGATAGGCTTTGGCAGAATAAACTCTAAGTAAAGAATTGCCCATGGGGAGCAGATACAGGATTTCTCAGAAGGGATCCCTGAGAGACACCATTAAAACAGGGTATTTGTTGACTTCATTTGTCCCAGGCCTGGCTCATAACATTAAACTTTGCGTGGCCTGGAGCAAAAAGAAAAACTGATGCCCTCTGTGCTGTGAAAAGACACAGTTAAGGAAGGAAGCTGGGAGTCCTCATTTTTCGCACCCTCCTCTTCTAGCAGTGGGTAACCCACCCATGTACCATAATTGAAACAGAGAAGTCCTTTCACTTTAAACCGTGTTACAGCTTTGGTGCAAGTTGTTTGTTTTTATGGCCTGGCACCTCTGAGGCAACAGAAAAATGATTGTTACCCTTACTGAAAACTGCATCTGTCTCTGGGATCAAACACTGTGTGCTGTCCTCATGACATCATGGGACATAGTTGAAGATTCAGAGCTCACTGGTATCAAGGGGAGTTTTTCCACTGACATTCATGGGTGTTGGATAAGGCCTTTATCTAGCTACTTTATGAATGTTCAGTATTAAATGTTTCTTTTTTACAGTGTTATTAGCGAATAGGTCTGATGTACACAAGACGCTGGAAAGCATTTTTACTGCCAAGCCTCTGTTTGAACCAATGGGCAGTTTGGCTTATTATGGTCCATTATTTTTGACTGAGGCTCTAAACTTCACTGTAAAAATGCTGTCCTTGTTGTTAGCTTGCTATCCTGAGTGTTGCCATAAACACAGTTTCTTGCCAGCCAGGAGACAAGTAAGGTAATTTCTGATGATCTGATGAACCCCTGGTTGCTCCCGGGCAGCAGTAGGATGCCTGAGCTGGGATTACAGTGATTTAAACACTGGACTGAATCAGGAATGGGGCTGTACAATCCTTTCAGAGATATAGCTCCTCCTTGGCTATTTACCTACTGTATGCCAGCAACTCATATGTGAAAGGATAAACCAGACAGAGCCCAACTCACACATTTTACCTGAGGACTAAGCTTTACTTAAAGCCTGTTAAAGCTTTTAATGTGCATTATAGGCCAGTGAGCAGGAGAGTCCCTCCAGGCTGGTGAGCAGGGTGTTTATTGACCCTGTTTTACCAATGTCATTTTGAGGAAAGCTGTGGTTTCATGCCAGAAGCAGCACTGGAAGGAGACATGACAACCTGCACCTCCTGGCAGATTCCAGGAGTTTTTGAATGGCTCTACTGCATTTCATCTTGCAACTTTATTGATCTATCACAAAGAAAGAAATAAGGAAAACTTAGGACAAGAAAATGACACCAGGCAGCCCTGCTATATACAGTTTTGGCTCAGATTTTTTCCTAGCCGGCGATTTTAAAAGTTGACATGAGTTTGAAAAGGGATTTGAATAATTAATTGAAGAATATGAAGAATGTAAATGGGGATTCTAAATATGAAGAAAGCAGACCTGGAGGTTGGGAGAGCATCATCTGTCTGTGTGTGTGGTAGCAACCCTATCCTGGAGTCTCTTGTTGGCACCATTGTGGACAGGATCCCATGCCTGGGTCCACTCTCCCAGTCATTTATGATAGCCAGATGCAAGGGGGTTTGTGACAAACTAGAAAAAATATGAAAGGTTCCAGACACAGGAGCATTTCAACAATACAACTAAGCAGTGAAGTTCTGTATAGCTTTTTCTTCTTTTGAAATAAAAGAGGATTTCACAACTGCCCAGTTTACATGCTTTTGTGAAGATCAGCTCTGCAGTGGTATAATTAATAAATAATTGTGTTTTTTTTATCTCCCAGTTTGAGAATAGCAGGTATTTATATGCTTCAAAAAATTTCAGTACGCCTTTTTAAAATAAATAATGGTCAGAAGCCTTATATCTTGAATTCTGCCTCCCAAAATAGATTTTTCAAGTGATAGATTTGTACACGGCTGGATAACAGCCCAGGTGCCCTGCCTGCTTTGCTGTGAGAGAGCTGGACCAGGCACTGGGGCAATCAGGCACCACGGAGGGCTCATTATCACTAATGAGACTTTTCCATCCAGATCTTTGCTAAGAACAGGGAGTTATGGGGGAAGCCCCTGTTTCCACTAGGCTGTGGTGCCTGGACAAGGCCACTTCTCTGAAATGTAGGCAAAGCTGAATATTGTCACCTAAGAGATGAGTAGGGCTAGACCATTCATGCTTCAGAAAGGGTAAGGGGATGAGGGGACAAAGAGTGGGAACAGGAAGTGTAAAGGGTGGCACTGAGGTGGTGAATTGGCCATCAATGTGTCTCCAGGTGCTCCTTCCTCTTCCTCAGAGAGGACAACAGCAGCCTGGTGCTCCAAAGCTTTGACACCTCTAAGTGCTGGTGTTACAGCTCCTGGGTATACAGCAGCCTGCAATAAAGAAGTTTAACTCAACAGCACTCCTGCAAAAACTGGCGGGAGCATTTAAAATTTCAAAAACTGTGAACCCTGAGGTGGGGTAAGAGAACAGATTCGATGTCTGCAAATACAGCATGTCCCACCAGCTCTGCTGAGCCTGCAGGACCAAGAGGTCATTTTGTCATGGTTTGTTCTCAGTAAGTGTTCCTGGACTTTCACTGTGTTTTTAAAGGGGGACATTTTGAAGATATATATACCCTTTTTTTTTCTCCCGCATCACCAGACAGCTAAGCTTCATGTTGGTTTTTCATGCAGAGTTACTTATCCTTGCCACCACTGTGATCAGGTGAAAAAAGCAGATACCTTTAGCAAATTGATTTAAAAGACACCAGGGAATAAAAGAAAGTCAGCTAAAGTTAAAATATCTGAAAATCAAAAATCAATCTCATTCTTAAAGATTCCTTCTAACACCTGTTTTAATTGAAAAAGAGCTTCTTTGGCTGCAAAGTCTGTCATCATCAACAAATGCCTTTCCTTAAAAAAAAAAAAAAGAAAAAGAAAAGATCTGTTAAGTGATGAGTGCTAGTAAGGTTAATTGGCCACACTTAAACATGTTTTTACAGAAATATAACAACTACCCAGGAGGGAGAGGGGGGAAAAAAAAAGGCAGTTTCTACCTATGAGGTCTGGTTAATGTATTTAAATGCAGTAAGCTGTATCATTCAGCTCCTGTGTCTCAATAGTTTAGTCCAGGACCCTTTTCCTGGATCTCTTCCCTCTGATCCCCTGATGCAGATTTGGGATACTGCTTTGGGTTACTTTTAACCAAAGAAAAAAAAAAAAAAAAAAAAGGACAAATTAATAAATTAATCAGTAAATGGAAAGCTATAAATGTCAGAATGGACTGGTATTTGGCACAAAGCTCCTCCACAGAGACAGAGTGAGCTAGATGAAAATACAGAGTGGTAACTTTATCCTAGTGTTACTAAAATGACTAGTTGCCTTCTTCCAGTACACAGCAAAAGTGATGTACAACCCTACTGAGGTGGCTCAAGCCAAGACACTTTGCCTTATGTTCACAGTGAAATAAACATACATATATGTGGCTGGTTACTGCTGTTCAGCTGATGGGCGGTAGCATATTAATTCCTTGTTACTCAGTCATGTCTCATTTTTCTTAAACAGGAGTTTCAATTTTCGCCATAGCTCATGATTTGGATGACAGGGCTAAAGCCTCGGGCAGCTGTCAGCTTCTCCCCAGCTGGCCTCTCTAGGGTAGATGTATCTGGAATAGGTGTTATCCAAGAAATCCAAAATCTTCCTCATTATTCTGATGAAAGCAAACTAAATCAAAAGAAAATCTCTGAGAAAAATCCCTTGACAAATAAGGTTTCCCGGTCCCCTATTCAAGGTTCCTTCCCATAGACTTGTTGTAAACTTTGAAAATCCATGGTCCCTTTCAAATCTTGCCATGAGTGATTTGTTCAAGGGAGTTTGGGGAGGAGATGTAATTGAATTCAAGTCTCCATGGCTCCTGCTCAGTGCCATCATTTCTTTATCGTCCTTCTTGGCAGGGGATGAAGCACAGAACAGGATTAATAGAGGCTTGCAGAAGGGCAGTGCAATGTGTCAGTCATCGGTATCCACTTCTTTGACTACAGACCTTTTCCAGCTGGATCTACTCATATGAATCCTCAAAGCTCCAGCTGGAAATGGTTGGTGACTCCAACTGTGCCGCTGTGACTGTGGGAAGCTCCTGCAGACAAATTAAAGCAGGAGGAGACTTATGGTCCCTTGGTTTGGCATACACTGACCCTAGCACCTGCCTCTAGCCTCCTCTCTTGCTGAGCTGAGACATCAGCTAATGTGTTCTTGATTGCTGCTGCACTTAAGCAAATGAACTAATGGAAAGTTGCTAAATGCAGAGCAAACAATTAATTAAACACTTTATTTTTGTGCTGTTTAGAACAGGAAACATAAACCAAAATGTGACTTTCCTCCCCAGCCATTGCCACCTCTCACACATTTTCTTTTTATCAGCATGGCACCCGCTCTGCTAATGACCTGCCTTTTCATAACATAGACTTAATGGCTCAATAAACACCACTGTGTGACTAATAGGTTCAGTTAGTTTCTCAATCTCACCCCAACTGTTTACAAAATGTTTTGTTGGCACTTAGGGCTCTGTTTTCTGTAAATGAGAGTCCTGGACTTAGTACATGCTAGAAGATACCTACACCGTTCATGTCTGTAAGGTCAAAACCTTCCTCCAAGCAGAGTCCTTCTAGTGACAGAATTGTTAAGCCTCAGAATTCATTCAATGTAAGCTTTTATAACATTTAAACTGTGAGCATCCTTGATGAGGTATTTTTTTCCTGGCATTAAAAATTTTGTATTCCACAAGTAGATAAACCTCCTAGAGAGAATCAGGATCCCTATGTGGAAGAAACTGAACATATAGAAAAATGCATTCCTGCAGTTTTGAACAAATATGAAGTTTAGACCCCTATCTTCTGCATATGGTAGCATTTTGGGCCAGTTCTACCAGTCCACTCTGCGAAGGAGCCATTCTGAAGAGGGAAACTCAGGAAGAAGATGGAGGGACCAAATAATAGAGATTTACCAGGTTTTGAAACCAGAGTTCCTAATCACATAAACATCCTTTCTCAGGGATGTGCTCTGTAAATCTCTCTTCATCTATCCTCAATTTTCAGGAGGCATGAAACTCAGTTGGAACATCGCTTCTGGGCTAAAACTTATATTAAGGCTTTTAGTCAGAAGGCAATTTTATTTTGCATACTTTGAAGAAAAAAAGGTCATGTGAGTGATCTCAAGCTTCCAAAGTTGGAAACAAAAAAAAAGGACAAAAACAAATTGAAGTTAGTTTTCCTGGAGATGCTCTTTAGTATTTACATAATGGGTTTGTATTTCTAAAAAGAAAATTTTGCAGACCATTGAACCACAGCACAGCGACTAAGTGAGTTTGCTACTAAATCATTCAAAACAGGAGTTATTTAGCTTTTAGAAGAAGCAAAACATATTGTTGCATAAGGCTCTGAAAGGACTATTACAGGTTTTGTGCATCATTAAAGCAAAACCCCCAAATAATCCCTTAGTACATAGGTCGGGAAACCATAGCCTGTAATGAAGCTATGAATATTTATTATAGCAGAAATACAGCAAGTGAGAAGTAGCTTTGGCCTAATAGTCTATAATGCAGCTGGCTGCATAATATGAATATTACAAAGCCAAGAATTTACCAAAGCTAAATAACAGAAATCTGCTATGCAAGTAAAGCTAGAAATATGGGAAGACCAAACCTCCCCACAACATTGGACCAAAGGTGTCTGTGTCCTGACCCAGCCTTCTGCCTCTATTAGGGGTCAGCAGCAAGCGATGAGGGCCATCTCATGGCATTCACAATCCTCTACTATCTCAAACAGGTCTTGTGAGAGGACAGCTCTTGCTGATGCCTTTTTCCTGTCCTTCCTGAGGTGTCTTTCAGCCATGTCCCTCAGAATTCCATCCTTCCAGCACAACACTTGAACGGGCTAATCCTACTCTTGTCCACATATCCAAACCGTGTCATCCCTATGTTCACATTGTATAGGAGATACAGGCACAACCCAGATTGAGATGGCATTAATGGTGATTTATGCCCTTGTCTTATTACTTTCCTCATAATTTCTGACATGTTTTTGTTTCTCTGATTTGACTGACATTTCTGTACTTTTATTTGACTGACATTTTTGACCCCTGACAAGCATAGGGGTAGTGTTTTCAGAGAAATCTGCAATGGTCAATTTAAAGCCTATACTGCATAGATAGATGGAGTTATTTTTCCTGTTGTGCATTACTTTGCACCTAGCAACACTGAATTTCATTTACCATTTTATTACTCAGCCTCTCCATTTCATCCATCTGCAACTATTTATCTGCACAATCAACTTCAGGACTGTCAAATCTGAATAAGTTTGTGTTAATGAAAACTCTGTCACTTCATTACTCTCTGTTTTTTTCCAGATCATTCAGGAATATCTTGATCAGCTCCAGTTCCATGGCATCCTTCACTTTTCTACATTGTGTTGGGACCACTTTTAACAGTGGTCATTGCAAAGTGATGACTTTTAGTAACCAATAGTAATTTGTAAGATTTGCTATCTTATCTCACAATGACTTTATGGTTTACCCAAATTTGCACCGATTTTCTTTTTTCCCCATAACTTTGCTTTAACTTCCTAGAACTTCCTGAACACCTCCAGCATATTTTATCAGCCTAAGGCATCCTTTTTAACATATGCCTTGACTTTTTCAGTGTGCTAGGGTATACATAACTTTCTCATCCACTGGCACTTCAATTTTAGACCTTTTTTTTTCCCCAGATTCATTCCCTGTATGGGAATTTCCTGGTTTCCCCCAGTGTAAACACCAAAACAAATAGCTTATTGAAATTTTCTGTTTACTGTCTTTGTTGGTGCTTAGCAACATTCTATAGTTTAGAGGTCACTAATGACTCCCCAAATGACTAAAACTGAGAACTATATCCACCACTTATTACTTCCAGAGGGAATAACCCAGTCAATCTATCTGCATATCTATAACTTAACCTGGCCAACTCTTCACTCAAGGCAAAAGTTCAGATCCATAAAATGCTCTTGACCTTGAAGTCCTAGTGACTGATTGTTCATTTAGTCACATCAAGCTATTAGTTTCTATACCACATAAATGTTTGGTTGGTTTTTTTTTTCCTCTCCTTCAATATTCTAAAGTTTGTGTTAAAAGATCTGTTCTTTCAGAAAAATTCAGAAGCCTTAACTTGTGTCACATATCACTACTTAACCAATTTTCTAGGTTTTGATCTTTACCTTACATCTGTCTTGATGGGTAGTTTTGTTTGGTATTTTTTTGTTGTTGTTGTTTTCTTTTTTTTCTTGTTTCATGAAAGGATCGTGAAATACAAAGGGGCAGCTTATGCTGGCATCACAAAGAGCAGGTGCCTGTGGGTGACATGCAGCTCTGTGCTTTAACACTGTGCAGGACTAATCCCTCAGTCGGAGGAACACAAAGGTGCCTCTGATTTAATCAAGACAGCAGCCAGTACTAGTTACAATTATGTTGATTAAAGGTGTAATGAAGACTTCGAAGGTCTACCCTGCGCCTGTGGCCACACTTCTTCCTCCATGGCACAGCACTGTTGGTGACACAGATCTCTTCTGTGCTCCTCCCTTCTGGGCTGGGACAGACCTCCCCAGGCAGCTTTGGGTGGCATGAAGGTAAAACACAGCAGGCACTAACATATAGCTGCTCAGTCACTTGCAGATCTCTTTTTTTCTCTTTCTGTGCGGGAATCATACCCCTTCTCAGTGAGAAGGCAATACAGTTCCTAAATCTGTCTTGGGCAAACTGACAAAATTCCTGTAATGTCAAATTCTAATTAATGCTGGATATAAAGGGGACCCCATTTATACAGATATCATCTCCAGGCTTCAAGTCATTAATTTATCTCCTGAAGTTAACCTGAATACACAAGCTGCTCTTCTCTGGAGAAAATAAAGTTTTACAACATTTTTTCCGATCTCACCTTCCCAAGGTTGAATTTCCTGAACACTAATTTTTGAAACTCAACAGGATCTCTTAAAATTAATAAAACAAAATCTTCCATCTTCTAGTGGAGGATGATTAGGATTTAGGGGGGATTTTTCTGTTTTTTAAAAAGATGCATATTTCTTTTCAATTCCCTTAAGACAACAAAAATTGTCTTGATCTAAATAATATAACCTTCTTGCTAACATTAATTAATCCTTTGTTACAGAAACACTTTCCCACAGAGCATTTCTCCTTCCCTCTGGCAATGCAATCAACAAAAAAAAAAAAAAAAAAAAGAAAAATCACATCCCTCGCACAAATATGTGTGAGTGTGCACATACACACACAGGGGCACCCTCACAAGAGTCTCTAGGAGAAGGAAGAGTGCACAGACACTGGAGATCTGCCCCATATCTTCTCCAAATCGGACTGTCTGTTACCTACTAAGGATTCTGCAAGCCTGACTGCAATGTATAACATTGAAGTTAAGATCACTCTAGTCAGGAGCAAAAATAAAATCAATAGTTTATAGATACCCACATTTATCAATTGAAGTGGTCAAATTCTTTATGATATGTGATCCATTTGAAAGGATTTACTTGTGCTTGATTTCTCCGTATTTTCCACTTTCAAGGCACTGAGCAGATTACAGACTTTTGAAAATCAGTTGCTATTCAAACACGGGGTACTTTCTTTTTGGTGCTGACCCATATACCCAGGACTTACAATTTGACCAAATCACAGGAAGCCTTTATTTAGTTTTCCACCACAGTTCATTTGGCGTTTATCATTGAAAGGTCTAGGAAAAAAATGGTCATTTTGCAGGTAACAAGTTACTGCACATAATCTTAATTACACTAAAAGACTGTGGAACTGTTAATATCTCCTGTCCAATGTGTGACTTCCTCCCAATCCATTTCAGCTCTTCATCAAATGTCGACAGTGAACCAGCTGCCTTGTGAGCTGGAGCAGAGTGACCCCAGCTAGTTCAGTTTCCAAAAGAAATATCCTTGCACCCACAGCCTCCAGCAGCATTGCCATGGCAGCCTACTGCAATTTAACTAGCTAGCAGAAAGCTGGCTTACCTCATGGTAGCAAAGAACAGTGAAAACATTTGTTTTCGTCTGGCTTAGTGTGCTGAACTGGTCCAAGAAAGCTCCACGAGAGCACTGGAATTACCAGGGGAAGGAATGTGACCCGGGGATAGGGATAAGGATGTGGCGATCAGTAGATGGATTGGTGGGGGGTACCATGTAAGAGTACTCTTAACAGCAGACGTATGTTATTTTCTAAGGTGTGAGCCTCCTTCTGCCTTTGGATGTTGATCACAGCTTGGCCGATGTGCAGAAATCTGTCAGATCATGATCTTCCTACGCTGATGCACCAGATTTTCAGACAGATCATCCAAATTACCTAACATTGTGCTCTTGCCTTGACTAAACTTATGGCACTAATGAACCACGAGTAGCACACATAGAGATTAAAAAAAAAAAACTGCAATGAAAACAGTGCATTCACATTCAGCGACACCTGTTTTGCAGTCCTGTTTGTCCCAGTAGCTCCCACACCAGGATCCCTGGTAACACAGACAAGCGCGTCAATGTCATAGCAAGTTTTGACTGGTTTCCACATCCCCCCAAAAATTATATCAACAGCAAATTAACTTTCCAAATGCTTCCCAAGGACAGGTTCCTGACTCCATGGATATCCTCATGGGAACAATTTGCTTGACTCACTATGTTCTGCCCCTTCCACCATGGCACTATGTATCCTTGCGTGCCAGGCTAGTGTGACAGTCCTTCTTCCTTTTAGGAGAGTCAGCAACCACACTGAAATCTCAGAGGTGGATGGGGCAGACTCAGGCTCTGGATAATAAATAACCTTGCGCAGGATTTATTACTGTTATGAGCCTCTTTCATCAGAAATCTCTCTAGCAGACCCCGACACCAGTCCCAGTTTCCTAGCCTGTTGTAGAAGGGAGCCCTTAGATTTCATCCCCATCATCTTCATATTAATTTCTTGGCTTTAAAATAATATACAGAGCAAGGTTCATAGCCCAAGGCTGCTGTTTGTTTCAGTGACTCTGACGACTTCTCTGCATTTACCATCTGTTCCAGAAATAGCTTTACCTGGAAGCTCTCCTTAGTGTTCCTCTCCCCAGCTTATAGAAACACTGTTCCTAAACTCACTGTCAACTCTCAGGACCCGTAGGAGTTAACTCTTGCCACCTACATAGTCAGAACTTTGAAATTAGACCTGACTCTGTTTTCCAAGAACTGCTCAGTGGAAGCAACTGGTCAAAGAGGGTTACACGTTACTTCAGATCATGCAATGACCGTGATATTTTTAGATCAAGGGAAGGATTGACAATCCTCCTTAAGGCTGGTCCACCTTTGATCCCTCTACTACAGTCAAGGGCAAGCATTAGCTGTAATTCCTAAACAAGACACCTATCATATATTCAGCATAGGTTCTCCTTTCACATCAGACAAAAAAATACCATTTTCCAGGGTTGGACATGAACAGAAGAACAGTTTGAGGGACCGGAAGATGCAGAAATTTGGGGGTTCTTTTTCATCATTTCAGGTCACTAAATGTTTTAATGTATTAACAGCAAGACCTGGACACTGACTAAATTTTACTACTATGTTGCCTTAGTAACCATAAAAAATATTTCAATCACTTCTGAAATGTAACTCAGTTCCATGGGAGGTGTTTTGAACTGCAGCAATAGTTGGAAGGAGTCAGAACATGGCATCTCCAGCTGCTGCTGCTTCTCCCTGCCTCCTTGCACCTTCTCTGAACATCCCTGAGATGGGTGCAAAACAGACTAATGACTAAAACAAGATTAAAATTACTATTATGAGGACGCAGAAGATTTAAACCCTTTATTGAAACTTCCTTGCAGTCTGAGGCCAGCAAAACTCTGAACCTGTCACACTCTCTTTCCCCAATACTAGCTGCTGCATCCCATTGTACTGTAATTATGGCTCTTATCCTTCACTCTTTTTTGTACTGCACCTTGGACTTAATCTAGCCTTGAATAACACAGCAGGCTTTTTCTTTAAAAGGTCTATTGCATGTCTCTGACAATGCTGCTCTACTGTAATGAGTGAAGCCATATTACAGGGAGAAAAAAAAACACACACCACCACCTCGACAATATGCAATAACAGAAGCTAATGTGCTAACCTCTTGGCATTACCTGGGCACATAATGTTGGATCAGCAGTGTATCCCTATGCCAGAATGTGTAAAGCAATTCAGTAATTATCACTGATTATGCTCTTTTAGTAGGCTATTTAATGTTACAATAAAATATAGTATGACAAGTCAGGCGCTTGGATTTCAGTGCAAGGAATCCAGGGAAGAATTTTCTGCTACCAAAGGGCAGGGTTGATTCTGCTGAAGCCAGCAAGGCAGTGCAGTTCATGCTAGCTCAGGTTGGGGCACCCACCCCACCTTCCAGCAGACACCTGCACTGCGTAACTAGCAACCTGCCAGTGCAGGACACCAGCAGGTTCTCAGGCTGGTGTACCTGAGGCTGTGGGTGCTGGGAGCAGCTCCCCCTGCACGTCGCCCTCACTAGCACTAAACTTGTCAATTTGCCAACGTGCTTTCATAGATGCAACCTGCTTGCCTGCCACCCTTTTCCCTTCCAGCACAGCTCTTAAGTCCTTCCTTAAGTACCTCTTGCACTGCCATCTCAGCTTAAACCTGTTCCTGCCCACCATAAGGACTGAAACGGCTCCTCTACTCACTAACCTCAGCAGTCAATGTTATAAACAGATCCTCTTGCTCCCTTTCCTAAAGAAATACAATGCTTATTAAAGAATTACATTGTCAGATACTCAGCTTCAGCTTTACCTCCTGGCTCCCTTCACACACACGTGCACACATATGAATACAGACATCTTTATAACTTTGCTGTGCCTCCACTAACCTTGTCTGACTCTTCCTAAGTAGAGTTTGAGAAGAGATAGAAAAAAGAGCATGAACATGCTATCAAAATACCAGGTGACATTTGACTGTCTTGGTGTAAAAGTTTTCCAAGAATGGCAGAAAAACCTAAAAGGGAAAAAGTTCAGTTTCAGCTGGATTTTTTAAAAACTCAGTCCTACCCCCGAGACGAAAAATTTTGTCTATAGTCAATTAGCTAACAAGCACATTAATATTAACCTACTATGAAAGTTGTTCTTTAATAAAAAGGGAAAGCAATTAGGGTGTAACTGAATAAGACGAGACAATCAACTCTTTCAGTGGGTGGAAACAATGATCTATTTCAATGTAAACACAGCAAATAAGGGAATTTTATATCATCACACTGTGTATCTTTTTCAGAGGAATTCTTGTGTCCTAAAGCATTTGTTTTTCTCAGTCTCCCTGGCCTGGTTTTGTTCCTGATATATTTGTGTTTGTAACACCAGCTATGTTTATGGTTCATTTTCCTGTTTTTCTTATCTCAGCCCAGACACTGGGGATTCTCTCTCTTTGATTTCTGGACCAGTGCATTCCCCAGCACTTTCCGTTTTCTGATTTTGGATTGCCTTGGTTACACCTTCTGCTCTGCACACCAGGTGTGTGACCTCATCCATCAGAAGGAGCTGGTTAGCCTCGTTCTGCATGCAGTGTGTTCCTGTACCACCTGGCAGGGCTTTATGCCTGAAAAAGCTCCTGTGGAGGACATACTCCAAGCTTAGGGGTTACACATCAGATTTTGAGGAACTGCCCTTTGGAGTTAGGTGTCTAAACTGTTAGCAGATCTCTGACCTCTCTCCATGGCTCTGGCCCCACCTAAAATCTGACTGACTCACTGAAAGCACCCAATTTCCTCCATTAGCTGTGAAAAAGCCAATTTGCCAGTTGAAGTACCTCAAGTAGATGGGGAGCAAGCAGTACACAGCTCCCCATCCTGCAACAGGAATAATAGAGCTGCTTCACCTCACAGAGGTGAAGTAAGGTAAAATGTCACAAAGATTAGGAGACCTTCACATAGTACTTTAGTACAGAAAGTAGAACCATCACAAACAGGATCAAAAAGGACCTTGAAAAATCCTCTGCACTGTTCTCTAAAATAGATAGGCAAACACAACTTCTACCATTCCTTGACTCTCCATCCATCTTGTCTTTCCTTCACCCTCTCATTTTCTCTGTTCACTTCTTTGTAGCTCTGTAGCCAGCTTCTTTAACCCCTCAAAGCAGCCGGGAATACAGTCTGACTGCAAGGTGCTACTACTGGGAATAAAGTTGATTGTAATAAATAAGGAGGCAGAAAACTACTGCAGATGAAATAAAATGCAACGCATGAGTCATTAAATATTGAACAAAATTCAGGCTGCATAGCCAGCCTCAATCTGTTTTTACTGATGGTAAATGATAGGCTTATATAATTTCTGGCATCCTGATGGATGATACGACATCAGTTGTTTAGGTTGAGGAAGCCAGAGTGAAAAGGGTGCCTTTTACTGTTCTTATTAAAAGGCCAGTTCCTGTCCAGTGCTGAGTACTCAGTATGGCTTGGTACCTTTCTGGTTGGACTCTCAGTTTCTCCAGTGTTAATAAAAGCTACGGTGTTTTGGAGCAGTTTGGTTTGGACAGTTTGTAAAAGGTCCCCAAACACAAGCTTGAGGATTGATTACCCTTGTCTGGTTTTAATGAAAATTAACAACGTGGGTGGGAGTAGAGTTTTATAATTACCAGGCCACTGAAATTAAAAATAGAGGAGACTTTCCCCAAACCTCTGAGACACCATTTCCCTCCAGCCAGGTTCACCGCTGCATGGTGACTGAAGGGAGACACACTCTACTGAAGAGCCACTGTTTTGCTGCAAGGGAGAGAAAATAAAAATTAACCTCTGATCTACAAAAGCGCTGGAGCCGCTGGCAATTAAGATGTTATTTAATAAGATGCCATGCTTTGAATCACTAAAATGAAGGGTCGGAGGACTCTCTCTGCCACACTGCACCTTTTACCACACTCAGACTCGGGCATGGCAGCCACCTGAGGAGGTTAGAGAGCTGTGATTAAATTAATAAAGCATGGCCTGGCTACTAGAGGGAAAGACTGAGAGAAGTGATTGATTGAAGGTAATTGCTGGACGTACTGCTGTCATTTCATTTTTTTTTCTTTCTGCACTTGAGACTGGTAATTTGTCTGCTGCTCTTGTTCTTTACAGGGTCTTCAGCTAGACATCACCAGCAAAGCCACATTTTTTCGTCAAAAGTTAAAAAGAGGTTGAGATGACAGTAAAAGTGCCAGCTTCTCTTAAAAGTGTCTAGATACCTTTTTTGCCAGATGACTGAAAATGTAAAAGATTTTTCTGATTTTTTTTTTGAGAAAAAAATGCCCTTTTCTGAGAATATTAAGAAGAAAAGAGAAAATTTATCAACAGTTTCCACTTTAACAAAACTAAATCTTTTTACAGAAGTTTAGTTTTGAGAATTTTTTGTTGGGTGGTAACATGAGGACAGCCTGCCTGTGTTAAGGAAAAGTTTGATTGAGATGCTTCAACAACAGCTCATGTTCAAACTGTGGATGCTTCAACTGGCTTCTTGACAGTTCATTTTAATTCTTCCTTCCTGAAACCTGCATTCTGCCTTCCAAATCCATGAAGATTGTTACTGTCCACTGCTAAGTGCAGATTTAAAGCCATCAGAGTTTGTGAAACTTCTCTGGGCGGTGGATCAGTCCTTTGCTCTGTGTCTGAATGACTAAGTCACAAATATGTGTTTGGATCTCAGCTTGGGTATTCTGTAGCTGGAACAACACATTTTTCACAGCTTCTCTACCCACCACCCTCAAGCCAGTGAGGTGAGTTCTAGCTTGTTCAAAAGCTTAACAGAGAATCAGCCTTATAACTCACAGTTCACTACTTGAGCTCAGGGCAATGATCTGAACCTTTTCACATAAGTACGTCCTGTGGTTTAGGTAGGACACAACCCCAAGTTCAGGCAGCACAGACAGATGCGGTCTTTGTAGATGAGCAGCATATTCATGTATCTTTGGATGGAGCCCCGTCCCCCCATGGAATTCAGAGCTGCACCAGGCTTAGGGCATTTGAAAGATGTGAGACCTTTAGATGTAGGGATTTGGTTCAGCTTATAAGAAAAAGAAAAGCCACCTGCAAGATTTAGATCTATATCCCCATAATGGCTTTTTGAACTTCCCCAAAGGTGTTTTGATCTGGAGTTTTTGATTCAGGCTAACCTACGTTTGCTTATCAGGCTTGGTTTCCTTCCTATTTAGAGCACACAAATCACAGCTTGAACTCCATGGCTTTGCTTTCAAAAGCTGTGGGGTGAATTTCAACCCCTCCTAAGTAAAAAAATGAAACACTGTGTGAGTCTGTTTCTGATTTTGCTAAAACTTTCCTAGAAAGTGGGCCTTTAGATGGCAGTGCTCTCTTTGATCAAGCAAGATGGCTGTCGGTTTGGATGCAGAGCAAAAGGTTAAGGCAGCCTGCAAAAAATGTGGGGTTTACCATGTGTTTGGGACAAAGCAGACTTCAGCCATGGGATCGATCTATCTATCGATCGATCGATCGATCTATCTATCTATCTATATACATGTTATAGCAGCACCCCAGGCATCCCAGGTGAGAGGAGCAACCATGTGCTGGTGTTGAAGAGGCAGAGAGAGGGGACTGCTGCTCAAGACAACTCAAACATTTTTTTCTTAGAAATATAGAGGGGGAAGCAGGACTGATGATCCATCAGAGAGGAATCCAGTTTTCCTGATTCCCAACCTTGAACACTGTATGACTTCATCAGAGAATGAAGAAGAACAAGCAGCTGGCAAAACCTAGCTCAAACTTTTTTCTCGGGGACTGTTGCAATTTTCTGCTCTGGGACTGCATTCCCCAGAAGCCAGTATTAGGAGGAAGACACTTATTTTTCACTCTTCTGGTAAAATGGCAGCAGGCAGTAGGTCATTTCTACCCCTCACAACTTTTCAGCTCTCATACAGACAGATAGCCACGATGGGAAAAGCAGGAATTGTGGAAGACTGACCTTAGTGTTTCTTTTGTCAGATTGCTATCCATTAACTGGGTTAGTGTGCCCACTCTATCCATCTCTCTCTCTCTCCCTGTGTAGTTCAGGTAATACAGCCCTCTGGAACAAAACAGGCATGCATATTCATGGGACACCTTGTGAGGAGTGTTATCATCGACTCGCTGCTCTGAGGTTTTGTTAGTGGTGGGAATATTTCTGTCTTTACAAACCCCACGTAAACTCAAATTGGGGTTACAAAAAAGTGCTTGACTTCCTCTTGATTTAGTGCAGAACAAGACTGCTGCTCACTCCAGCAGTTACACTAGGACTTTTTCTGCCTGTGGTTTTGAGAAGGAAACTCTTTGAGGGTATTACACAGTTGAGTAAACAAAAGGAACAACTGTAGCAGATCTGGAATAAAAAACCCTGAGGCTCAGAAAGAACAAAAGGAAGAGGATACGTTTAAAGTCCTTATATTTAAGAGAATTGCAGATAACCTGTGACTACTCATGTTTTGACTGAATGTCATTTTCTGAGCACACTGTAGGGACTGGTCCTGGACCTTTCAGGAATCCAGGTTTACAGTGTCCTAGTGACAAGGTTCAGTACCTCACAGCACTGGCATAGTGTAAACCTCATGTAAACTTCAATTGGACAGCAGCAGAGTCCATACAGTTTCCTCAGATGTCCAGCTCCATTTTCAGATAAATCCTGTCTGGAGGAGGACAACAGGCCCAGAGTGAATCTCTCAAACAAACGAGGAGTGCTGTACCCAAGGTCTGAAAACATACCAATGGAAGGGCCAAGAAAGATTCTCGGTATCCATTAAACTACTTATTCATAGATCCTAGATCAAGTCAGCAAAGTCCTGAGTTAAATCAGAAGCCAAATTTAGAAACATTTTGAGAATTTTCCTTCCAGAGCCCTGGGAACACCATCCCCCGGGTTCAGGCTCAAACTTATTTCTGTGGGATTGCTCAGGGGCTGCTGGGGGTTTACACTAGGGCCCCAGCCTCAGCCTGTGGCCTCTCACAAGTTATATAAACTGTCCCTCTGCTTTACATGGGTAATGAGGCATTTTGTGGCTAGACAGAGCTCTGACGTGTTTTGAAAATTATACATTGCACAGATATAAATCTGTGGGTTCAAGTGCTATAAGAGAAGTACATCAGGGTGGTGAGACACTGAAACAGGTTGTCCAGAGAAGTTGTGGATGCACCATCCCTGGAAGAGTTCATGGCCAGGCTGAATGGGGCTTTGAGCAATCTGGTCTAGTGAAAGGTGTCCCTGCCCACGGCAGGGTGGTTGGAACTAAATGATCTTCAAGGTCCCTTCCAACCCAAACCACCTACGATTCTATGAAGTAAAACCAAGACATTTGCCTGCATTAAGTGCTTCAGTCACTGATCAGCTGCAGAGACAGTCCTTGTTTTAATCAGTATGAGAGAGAAAGCCAGATGGGTCAGGCTGTCCCAGAAGCATAAACAGGGCAATGACTGATTCATGGGTATCACTGTGGCTCCCTTCGAGTCTGAATCAGCGCTGCTCAGCACTGCAAGTTAGAGGCAGCTGTGCTCATGTCTGGAAGCTGACAAAAAGGCTATGAGTGAAGCTTTATCATTCCTGCCCAGGGGAACTGCAGGTGCTTCCAGGTTAACACTCATTTCTGGACTGGAGCAGATATTTGTATGGAATTTAGTAATTCCCTTGGCCAAAAGAGAGACAATTGCCACACAGGGCATTCAGTGCAAACTGGAAAGTATGTGACTTTGTCATATTAATCTCCTATCTTTTTTTTTCCTTCTTCTGTGTTCAGGTTAAAATCTCGGTGGATTTCCCCAGAAAATTTACTTTAATGAGGCAAAAATGCACCCATTGCATTTTACAAGGCATAGTCTGTAGCTGACACTCTTTAGGGGTAGAAAAGTATGCAAGCTATTAGGTATGCGGTTCCTTCATCAGTCCCAAGAAAAACGCTGAAAGAGTCAAGCTGTGTTCACTGGTTAGAAATTATGCCCTCAGGTTAACCTAAATATGTTAATCAATTAGGTACTTGAAAGGGAAAGGGAGGTTGGCACCCGAGAGGAGTAGAAATGTTTTTAACAAGGGGAAAAAGATTACAGGAGCTCAGAGAGACAAGCAGTTAGCATCTGTGAAATAGATAGAGGTTATCAGATGCCAAGGTGAGAAGGAGTTTGTCACAAGACATAAAATCAACATATTTTTTGAGTTTCCATGGCATTTGTGCAACTGGGTATCAGCGTGCTTCGGCCCTGCCTAAGCAACACCCTGACATGGACAAAGCCTCTGCCAAGAGGAGAACCTGCCTCGTCCTCTCTCTCTCGGGAAGTGCTGAACCCATCTCCACATGCCAGGCACAGAAGCACAACATCAAGCTGATCTGCACTTCTGTCGAAATTTTGCAGTCGTTCCCCAGCTGTTATATTTCAGCCTTAGGGCATCACATTCAGTGTGAACGGCAGCTCTTCACTCTGCTTGCTCTCCTCTGAAGAGGGTATCTGTTTGAGTGCTCACTACATCTGGCTTTCTTGTTTTTGCCTTTGGTTGAAGTAATTGCCTTAATCTGAATTTCAAGGCTGACACCCTGCCTGACCCTTTTCTATTCACTTATGTATTGTGTATTGCATTCAGCCCTCTTACTTTTTGTTTTAATTAAAAACTACAGAGGCTTAACGAGTCACTTCTCCTGACATCAAATTTGTTTCCAAAAACAATATGCGTGCATGCATGTTTATATACCACAGGATTTAACTTCTGGGTTTTAGTACTCTGTTGCATGCATATACATTAGAAAGATTTATGGAAAAATCACTCAATTAAAACATTTATGTTTTAGTTTAAAGTGTGTCCCTTAAAAGCATTGCAGCACCTACTGGTTTTCTCACCAGTGTGTCAGATCATCACTCTTTTACCCCTCAGCTGCTACCACTGAAGCAAACTTTCCTGGCCCTGGGTAACAGCAATTTGGTATACAGGTGCATATACACATGTGCAGATGCAGCAGGTTTAATTGCTGTTTGCTTTGCAATTTAAGCCTCTTTAATTTTCCATTTGTTAAATGAGGAACATGCAACATTTACGTAATTAATTTGCTCAAATAGTTCAGCAATTAAGATCACAAACTTTTTACCTGTTTCTGAGACCACCTCAGAGTGGTCTCCCTGGCTACTGCAGCCCTGGAGTACTCCTCCCCTGTGGTGCACCACCACTTTCTCCAACAAGAATACATTGACCTCCTTGAACTTTCTCTCACAGGTACCTGCCAAGAAAGTTTTCAGCTGATTTCTCTTATCCTGTAATCTCATTATCCCTTCTTCCATGGCTCCCTCTTAGTCTCCTTGCTGATCTCTTGGTTGCCTCGTCCCACGTCCATGCATTCTCCCATTTCAGCTTTCACTTGACCTAGTAATATATTAATACCATATGTACCAACATGTATAAAAAGATCTCCAGAACAAATATTCAACTGAGTATTCACATGTACCTACTAAGTACTGAGGTCTGTGTGTCTGTGATGTTAATGACAGGGATGCTGGGATGCTGGAAGGAGAGGATCACCTAGCATACAGGCACATAAGGACTTACCTCATTATGTTAGGCTTTTATATCAGTTAATGTTTAAAATACTTGTATAAAAACTCTGTCAATCTATTAAATTTTGAATCGCTGGTTGCAAAAAAAAAAAAAAAAAAAAATATTTTTAACTTCAGCTGGTTTGAATTTCCTGTATATCCATAAAAATAAAATGTTCCTTTCACACTTGGAGTAATTCTTTTGTCTGTTGGTTAGCTGGTTGGACTTTTTACCTATCGAATCCAAATGAATCATGACTGTTCCTTGGCTGGCAACCCAGGTACTCTTTATGTTTCATAATGCAATAAGGGATTTTCCTAAGATGCATTTGTTGTTTTTTCCTTTTTTTCCTAAAGTCATCTATTTGTTACCCATAAGAAAGCACTGCCATAAAACATAGTTTCCACTATGTAATTTCAGCTCCAGGCTTTGACCTGTTTTGTAGTGGAGCCCAGAGTTGGCCCTAACTCCAGATATCACACAGAGCCATCTACCGGTGCAAGACTACGCGGTGGTCAAACCTCACACCACAAACTTCACAGTTTCTGAATATTTCTTGCTCTGGTAAAACCTTTGCATTAAGGCCAGCCTTCTTCTGGCCCTCCTCATTCAGACTGGTCCAACAGTGTTTTAGGCAATGGGGTGTTGCTTTTCCTTCATGCATTTTCACTTTGTACAGTCCAAGAAATAGTATTATGGGTTCATATGTCATAAACTCATTGATGCAAGCAATACACTGTTGATAGGAAAAAAAAAACAAATAACACCTTATGCATGTTCATCATTTGAGTTGATTTGCTGTAAGAAGTACCTAGTTGTTCTGCTGCAGTAAATTAAAACAGAGATGTATGAGTTCTCACCATTTAAATTCACCATGGATCACTTGAAAAATGAATATACCAAATAAAATGCCCTGGGTCTTGAACTGACCGCCTTGTGAAGCCTGGGTGTTCAAAAACCAGCTCTGCATTATAAGCCCTTGAACTTTCTTCATATTTTAATTTCAAGCATGGATGTATGTAGTTCTAATAATTGATCCCTTCTGCACCTTTCTCGCAGAAAGCAAAGCATACTCAGTCTTGTGTCTGTACAGTGATCCCTGATGAGGGGTTAGCCTTGTATTTTCCCTGCTTTTGTCCTAACTTTTTTGCTAATAGAGATAATGAGTCACTGTTGATGAAACACCTAATGATAAGTACAACAAAAATACTTAGCAGTTCCACAGCATTTTGAATTTTCAAAGGATATTCCATATATCAGTTGTCTCCATAGCATACCTTGGAGTAAGGGAAGCATTAATACCCTCATTATAGATCCTCTTACAATTTTTTTTGTATGAATCAGGAGATGGCAATGAAACATTGCACGAGAACTGCAAAATCTAAGGACTGACATCCATAATGTGATATGGCTTCAGGAGCTGATGAGCCAGAATACCAAACCAACTGTATTTGATGTTCAATGTGCACTTTATACCAGCAGAAGCCCAGTCTTAGCTTCAAAAAGAAGTATCCCTGCTGCTGTGTACCAGCTGCTCTAAGAAAAAAAAAAGAAAAAAAAAAAGAAAAGAAAAAAAAAGTTAATTTTAGCTTGCATTTGTTTCCCCATGAAGTTCAAGAATAGCCACACAAAAGCAAAACAGTGGTAATATTAGGAGGGGAGAAAGCGGACATTAGCCCTTGTCTTCCCATTGAGTGAGAGTGGCAAAGCTGATTTAACCAAAGAGCGCTGATATTCTGTGGTCACCTTGCACAAGAGGAACTGTAGCACAGCAAGGAGACAAAGCTGCATCTAATGTACAGCTGTAACCTCCAGATCAAAACAAGGGTTTCTTTTCTTCAGTGGGATTTTGAAACCAATAGGTTAAAACATTGCATTGCTTATCAGTGGATTAAATATTCAGCCATGAAGTCTAACAATGAAACAGATACGATCAAAAGTTTTCTGTCAGAAATAGCACTTTGACTGTATGCATTTTGAGGGGAAAAAATCCTCTGATTTGGGATTTTTGTAAAAAAAAATTAACTTTTGCATATATATGCATATATTTTCAAATATGATTTGAAAGCGATTGGTAACAACATTTTCAAAAGTACATTAAGATGTTGATTTGCAAACTTGCACCTGGCTCTGTCAGGAAGAGGTCATCTCTGAACATCTTCATCGACAAACAGATTGACTAAATCTTTATCAGTTCCCAATGTCTCAAAGTTCAAAATCAGCTAAGGTTTATTTTCAGTTCCCTGGTACAGAAAATAGATTTTTTTTCCTTACAAGGATTTTCTCACAAGATGATGATCAAAATTCCATTGAGGATGTAGAAAAACATTTCCGATATCTCTGGAAAAGCAACATTTGTAGAGTGACAAGCCAAATGTAATCTTGCCCTGTGATCAGCCAGTGTTAGTTTTGACAGTGTGATGCCTGCACAGCTATCCATTTATCTATTCGTGTGCCTTATGTTTAGAGCAGAATGTAGCTTAACTTTGCAAATGGAATGAGAATAAATTATTCTAATTGCCATTTAAATATCGGCTTCTGCCAACTGTCACCCTGCAATGGTCCGTGAATGGTACCTAAAACGGCATGTGCTAGGGCAGCTTTTGTGATTAGACAAGTGTGTGCTGCGTGAATGGATGCTATGATAAAGAGAAAGTCCTAGGGAATTTAAGCAAACAAGAGCTTATCCCTTTTGTAGGCCGTTGTATAGTTTCACTTTGGTTAAATTAATCACTTCTGGAGAAAAAAAAAAAAAAACACATCATAAGTTATTGTTCCCTTTCTCAATAACCTCAGGATTCTTGGTCCCATTTTTCTGTAGCAGTACCCATGATGATTACTGTCTCTTTCCTCTCTTTCAAACAGAGTATATTTTCTGATAGTAACCAGATATTAGGAATGACTTTTAAGATGAGAGCTATGAAAGCTACAATACAGCTTCAGTATTACAATATAACCTTAGGTCATCTGCCTCTCAGTTGTCCGAAACTTTCTATTATCGAAAACATGACCACGTCCCCCAATATCTATTAATTATGCTGACAAGTCCCTTGAATTTCTGAAACCTCTGTTATCCAGGCTTATTCAGCTTTCCCTATGGCAACTGGATAATCACGGCTCTACTGTATTTCATTATTTTTCATAATGCTTTCTGCTTTTCAGAGGGCAGAAGCAGTCTGTCTCTCTCTCCTCCTTTTGCAGAATGCATTAGAGTAGCCAAACAAATGGACCTGGCCAGATGGGAAATGCAACCTCTCTCTGTACCTCTCTCCATCTCAAATATTACTTTATACTGTTGTGTAATGCCAGCACTACAGATTTGGCTACAGAATATGTAGTCAACATATTCAGCAAGAGCAAGATGGGATTTTTCAGTTCCATTCACCTCAATTAAATAGATAAATAAATAAATAAAATCTGACAATCAAGAAAGTAAAAAAATCAACACAAGTTATCCTATTCTCTCACCAGTAACAGCAGTTCCATGTTACTTTTCAGAAACCTGCTTGTTTATTCTCACAGCCCCTTTCAGGAGATAAGGAACTTTCCTTTGTGCACTTAGGGAGCTGAGCACTGGCAACAAGTAACTGCAAAGCACCATGGAGGCAACCTGGGGTACAGCTGCAAGTGCCACCTCTGCTTCCGAACACTGAGAGCCTAGACTGGACACAAGACTGTCCCGATACATTGGGAAGAAGTACTGCCATGAAGATTTGTGATTAACCAGTAAGACCACCTGGAAGCACCTAAATGCTCCCCATTTCCCTTGAATTGAAGCAACATAACCACAAAAATGTCCACAAACTGGGAATGCAGGGAAGAGTAAACTCCCTCTAAGTGATCCAAGATTATCTGAATGACAAGAATGCTACCTAGTTCAGGGTCCTATCCCTGCTAGTGACCATGATCTCAAGCTTAAAGAGGGATTAAAAAGAAAGGGCAACACATCCTTGGCGTGGTGCTCCTTGCAAATCAAAGGCTCAAAGAATCATCTTGAGCCCCAGGTTGTTTCTTTGTGCATAAAAGCGTCTGCAGATTTTTCTTTCTAGAAGTCATTAAATCTTTTCTTGAACTCCTCTGTTTGAATACATCTCGAGTTCAACCATTTAATGGTACTCAGTGTGGGGAATTAAGTGTATCTTTTCATTTGCTTTCTGTCCACTGCTTCACAATTATGAGGGCTGTCTCCTCGTTTCCTGTATTGTGCAAAACTGTCCATAATATTTCTTTATTCATATTCTCAATGCAATTCAGGATGTTACTGACCTCTGCCAAAGCATCAGGGGTCAAGTCAGACAAGACCATGTAGATGAATTTCAAACTAAATAATGGGAAGAGACTTATGTGTACAGAGTCCACCCCTGCATTTACTGCAGAGTGAAAGGAAAGTCAAATATACAAGAAATCAGAAATTAAGGGAATAGAAGTGAATGGGAAAATGAACAGAAATGAGAAAGGAAGACTATTACTGCTGAGACTGACATATTGTAATGATCATCCTGGACTAAAACAAAGGTCCTTACTACCCAGTGGTCTACACTGGCTCCATCAGTGTATGATAACAGAGGCATATTATCAGACAAACACATAGTGAGACGCCCCAGTTGTCAGGATGGCAATACAGTTGTTAAAATGACCTTGCCTGGCCTGATCAAGTGAGGATTACCAGTGAAGCTTTGTATGTTAATCCAAGGTACAAGGGTAATAAAGCACAAGTCCTAGAACAACTGAAGCTATATGAGAAATCAGACATTAATGGAATAACATAAACATAACAAAATAATGACCATAGTTATAATGGTTTTGGAAACAGAAAGAAAGGCAAAGATGGCTGAGTGGCCTTGCTTGATGCAGCAGAATGAATGAGAAGGGGTAGGATGTACAAAATAGACTAGATTTGTGTGAAATTGCTTACGGGAAGGATAATAAGAGACTCTGTTGAGTAGTGCTGGAAGTTTGTTATAGATGCTCCCTGCTCCAGGTTCAGCACTGGGTATGAATAGCAATTTCTGTAATGTTGTTAGAGGCAGAGAGGGACTAGTGAAAATTGTGTCATTAAGGTAGACTGGCTTCCAGACATATGTTGAAAAATAAATGCAACCAATAATCCTAAACCTCAGATACTCCTTCAGGTGACAGGCAACAGATTGGGCCACTAAGCAGTGAGGATAGAGTAGAGATGAAAGACGGTCTCGGCACGGTCCTGCATACTTTGTCTCAATTTTCAATAAGGGCAGTGGTGTCAGCCGTGGGGACAAATGCAGGGTGGGGACAAGAGATCAAAGAAAGCATGACCATGCCTGAAGGAAACTTTGGAACTGAATGAAATAAAGCTGAAGAAGTCAGACTGTCTTCACCATTTGGAAATTGCAGGTACAAGGATTTTTAATATATCTGTCAAGTTTTTATGAATGGGACTATATACTTGGACAATAACAAATCTACCACCTGTGTTGAGGAAACAGGGTTAAAAGGAGAAGCAAAGGGGAGCTTGGAAAACTCAAGCCTCTGAATCTGACCTTAATAACATGCAATAGTTGTGGCCTCTCCAGGAAAACACTTAGACTGAGAAATAAAAAAAACCAAACAACCAAAACATTCCCTGCCCAAGAAAGCAGTGGGGCTGGAAAGAACAGCTAGCCATAGGGAAGGCTAACTTCCTAAATGGAGTTAGGAGGAAACATGACTCAGTGTATGAAAGAAATTACGTGAAGCAGTTGCCTGCAGTACTAGGCGGTACTGCAGTACTAGGAAGCTGGACACAGTAATACCAGGCGTCCCTTCCATTGCTTTCACCATATTTTTTTCTGAGGCCCTTATTTTTCAAGATAATTAACAATATATATTACTCTCAGGTTAGGACTTTATTTACTGAATCCAAAAGACAGACTTTCAAAATATACTTTTTAAAAGATAACATGGGTCTCTTTAATCTTGACAGACAAAATCTTCAGATGTTCTTCAAACATCTCAGTCTCAAATATCTACTAGATTTATTAATTTACTTAAAGTGAGGCACATAATGCAATACCGCCTTTAAATAGGAGCTTAGTCAACATTGTATTCGCAATACCTACTCTTATTCCAGGTACTGCAGGTTGGAACTGTGAGTCAGGAGAGCTTTCTCACCATATGCTCACAGAGGAGTTTCTGAAGTATTTTCTGAACATTTTATTCCCGTTGCCACTGTTCCTCAGTTCCCCAGTCTGCTCCAACCTTGGGATCTCATTTCTCTTGCCAGCAGGTGCTGAAGCACCAGCAGGGTTGTAGGTTTTAGTGATCATCAGACATAAAAGTACTAACACTTATTTCTGGATGAATCTCCAAAGAGATGTCAAAGGGTTATTCCTATTCCTTGTACTTCACTTTCCCAGCAAGGTTTCTAAAGGAGAAATTAGTAAAGAGAAGGTACTTCAGCTGGCATGTAACAGCCAAAGGATACATTTCGCTATATGCTATATACTATATGCAATGAAATGTGAGGTTTTTTAAGAATCCAAATAGTGGTAACCCTTTGAGAAAAAAAACCCAAACATCGACCAACCCTCTTATTTCTCACCAATCAGAGAGGGAATGACACCAAAAAACTGTATAAAGATGGTTGGTGCTAAGTGCTCTAGCAGTCTCAAGCTCACGTGTGTCACTTCATATCATGAACCACACCACCAACAAAAATTCACTTGTACAATGACTGATCACTGATTTTCAGGAGAAAATATGTGTACATTTACAAGGAGCTAGGAATTGGAGGCTTGGGCAAATATGAAGTATTTTCCTTTCCCCTAAGGACTCCTGTCCTCACACTGAACAAGGTCCCTGCTTTCACCGCCACTATCCTCTGTACACTCAGTTTGTGTTACAGAGCTTCAGCAACCCTACTCCCACACCCTTTACAACAGGGGAAAGTAGATTTCCTTCTTAAAATAACACCTTCTGGTACACCTTGTAAAAAGTCTGTGGAGTTCCCATTGTTTGTGAATGATATCTGCACATATTCAAATAGCTGACTGATTAAGAAGCTGTCAGTAGATGGATGTCAAGAATACACGGCCTAGTTACTAGGTTTTGTGAGGCCAATTAAAATAGGGCGTCATTGTTCTGCATGACAAATGGCTTCCTCTGGCTGTTCTTTACTTCAGTTCTTGGCATATGTTATCTCCAACTCCATTTATCTCAAGGGGAGTCTGAAGTACATTTTTTCTGCAAACGTAGCTTTTTTGTTTCTTGTAAAATGAGTCTTCACTATTTCTGAGGACTTCATGCTGCATATCCCAGAATGTCATGTGCTATAAAGCTTCTCCCTGCCTTCCTTGCATTGTTTTTATAAAATGGAATATATCTACACACAGGAGCCTTGGTGAGGACCTAATGCAGGTGAAGAAGTGCCTGAAGCCCTTCCCCAAAGCCATCCCATTATGGACAGTACAGGCTCTCTGACTGTCTTGCTGAAGAGGTCCATCAGTGATGCTGTTTGACATGCCATCAAAATACAGGTCCCATGCTGAAGTTCTGACTCAGACAAGGCAATGATAGGATTTTATCCCTTTAAATGACAGAAAGGGAACAGTAAAACGGGAGTTAAGAGAATAACGAGATTTGTGGTAAGGCCAAATTGCCACAAGAAAATTAAGATCTGGGAAAGAAAGTGAACCATGAGGTTGCCAGAAGGAGGTATCTGCTTGCAGCTAATTAAAGATTAGAAGGAAGTTAAAGTAGAGGAGAACACAGTAAGGGTTCTGCTGAAAACTAAGTTGTCAATAAATGTTTCAGACTACAGGGTATATCAGATTGTGAGAGGGAGAAAATAGCAGCGCTTCTGGAGCAAGGCAGCAGCTTGTCTCTCTATTAGGAGATGTGGTAGTTTGTAGTTAAAAGAGCTGCCTGCCCTGCTGGCACCTTCCTGCTCTGCTCTCAGCACAGATAATGGTTTGTTAGCTTTGCAGCAGCACTGTGCGCTCCGAGTTAATTAGGAAAAGGGACTGCTTTCTTGGGCAAGGCAGGAAGCAAAGACTAGAGCAGCAGACTTCACCAAGATAAGGGCAATGGCTGTGGAAGCAATTTAAGGTGTTTCAACTTCCTGTGGAAATAAAAGGGTTAAACTTGCTCATTGAGGTCCAGAGAAATCCCACCTGGGAGGGAATTCCTTCAAGGCAGCCCTTACTGCAAATGGTGTATGTCTAACCACCACATGGCTGAGGGCCCAACCACCTTTTGCTGGTTTGCTTCCCTACTTGCACAGATCTCGGGTCAGTTTACACAGCACAGATTATGTCGCTCTTCTCATTTCATAGGATATTTGGACTGCAAGTCTCAAGCATGTAGCAAAGGAAGGGCAAGAAAGGTGGCTCAGCTCAGTGCTTGTTACCCACAGTGCTGGTCAAAGGGTTGGTGGTGGCTATGAGATCTTGAGATACAGCAGGCTATAGGAATGGGTTGGACAAATCTTTTTAATAGCCAAGGAAGGAAAACTATCTGTTTCCCATTAGCTCCTTCACTTTCCTTTCCATCCTCCCTTTTTAGCTCCTTCACCACCTTTCCATCTCTGAGGAACCAGAATTGCCCAGGTCATCAGAAAGGTCGCCAAATCAAACAAATATAGAAAAGTGATGAAAAAATCAAACCAAGAAGTGGAACCTAAAAAAGGATGGGGGTCAAAATGAAAATTAAGGGGAAGAACAGCAATGCAAGCTAGAAATTACCATATTGAGCTATGCTTAATATTAATATTGAAAAATAGTCGTCAAGAAAAAATAAATAGTGTAAAAAAAAAAAGAGAAGATAATGAAATCTACTATGATAAAAGCAGAAATCCTGACAACAGTTGTCATTTGGCACCAGTAAAATTTCCACATACAATGGAGTTAATGCAAAATTATTTGGGCCTGGGTAAGAGGCTACGCTGAGTGGTGGGATTGGGCCAGGTTAGGAAGAAATGTGGACTTTATGGTTGTTGATGACCATGTGGCATAATGAAAAGTATGGTCAGAAGAGCAAGATTTTTAAGTACAGTGGAAAATTACATTTTCAAGTCTAAGCTAAGACAAAGGACAGTGACTGGATTTCTAGTTAATAAAGATAAACAGGAGAATCAGAAGAGCAACGAAATAAATTACAAGGGAGAAGATGGCAAAAAGTCAGATGTTCTAGTCATTTTTTGTGTGGTTTTTATTGTGTTTTGTTTTGTTTTTCCCAAGGAGAAGCAGATCTCAGATGATGGAAGTGCTTGAGGAATACATTTTGAATTAAGAGCTTAAAAGTACATCAGAAAATAATTATGGTTAACAGAAGAAATCAGAAAAATAATCACAATGTTTTCTAAATGAAACAACTTTTTCAGCAACTGATGTTGGGTGCTACATCTTGAAACTGATGTGCAGTTCCATTAAAAGCATGTAATGAGCTGAAACATAAAAAATATTTCAACATAACAAACAAACACCATTTTTGTGGCAAACTGTTCTGTTTAGCCCAGAACTAGAGGGGTTTAGATTTGTTTTGTCTCTTAAATTTCCAGGCACTGAAAATTTCCAGGATGTTTTGTTTCCAGTTGAACTGAAAATAATATTTTAATTTATTTACTTTGAATTATCATAACTAGTAAGGCACCAAACAATTATATATTATGAGGTTCTAAGCAGAATTATGAAAATGAAGTGTTTTACAGATTGCATCATTTCAATCATTCTGCAGCCAATCTGGAAGGAATGCTGCTTTACAGAAATTGTGCTAAAATGGCTGTGCAGGGAAGGGGATGGTATTTTCCACAATATCAGCAGGTGCAACAATTTTCAGTCCCAGCATTTTGACGCAGAGGTAGCAGAAATGTAATCCAGCAGCCTTTAGGAGAGAGAAAGGGGGATCCTGTGTGAAAGAGCTGGCAAGGAGCAAGAGAAAATGGACCAGAAGGGGAAAAAAGGAAGGAGCAGTATGTTCTTATCAGCCAATCCTTCCCTCCTTCCCACCTCCATAGAGTTATGTTAAATGCATCTGAAGTTATGCTGCTGATAATTATTACCAATAATTAATAAGCCTTTGCACAAATTGTCATGCTCTTAATATGCAGGCTTAATTATGAAAAACAAAGGAAATTGTCTAAATCAGTGGAACTAAATGATTAAAGGAAGAGCATGAAACATGCTTGTAAAATAAGATGAGGGCTGTGTTTTCCTATTTAATGGTAAATATATATTTACTGAGGCACTTAATGCAGATGTCAACTGAGAGAGAAAAAAAAATCTATTTTGTTCATTATACAGAAAACAGAAAATTAGGATTATCTTTCCCAGTAGGGTACAGAATTGGAAATGAGAACATCTTAGTTCCCGTGAGGTCTGAGACATTTGCAAGTGGAAGGGTAGTCCACCAAAGAGAGGAAGATCTCCCTGTTAAGATACTGCCTCTCAGTTTATTTAAATGCATTTTTAGCTTAAAACATGTTCTTGATCCTGTTGACTTCAGTGAGCCTATTGGTTATGCTGAGACATTTCCATGGCTGAAATCAAGGCTAAAATTATTTCCTAACACACACACTGACGACTTAATGCTGTGTGGGATAGGCTAAGCTACGTGCCCAAATCTGAGTGGGCTTTAAAACAATTCAATGAGTTCCGGGTTAAAATTTTACAGACTTTTTAAGATGTCTATTAAATAGCCCCAGAACTAGAAAGAAGAATTATTTCAGATTTATTTCTATTTTATTCTACTTTCAAAAGGTCCTTGCTATGCACTTATTGGTGTCCAGCCCTTTACTTGTGTCACTCATAACAAATATACTTATACAAGGGAAGAGTGGCTTTATAAACCTTCAAGAACCTGCCAGCTCCAGGTTATGGGTCTAACAGAGGAAAGAGGAAAAACACTTGTAAAGAACTCAATTCTGGTTGAGAAAGCCTGTTATATTTTTCACATCTTTTCCTTGCTTCCTTATAGATAACACTATTCAAGAGAATGTGGTTATTTCTACATGCATCCACCAGAGCCATGGGACGTTCAGACTGAAAGTTAATATGTAAAAAAAGAGCCCAAATTTTCCCAAATGTGGCAGTTCCCAGCAAATGCACACACAACTCTGCCAGGAGCATAACTGACTTAAGAGTTGTTGTGGGGTAGCTGGGGAGGCATCAGGCAGCAGCACAGCTGGCAAGGTTGCAGGCAAGCTGTGATTTTACCTATTTATTTTAAAACTCACAGCCTTGTCAGTCCCAGCAATAGAGTAATATTTTAAAGGTAATTTCCGTAAGGAAAAAGGCCAATTTTTTTTTCTTTTTAAAAGAAAGGAGGTTTTAAATTGTTATTTGAGATGTTTATGTGTCTCATCCTCCATGACAGGTCCTTTAGGGGATCCAGATCACTGGAGACCAACTTGTCAAGTACACGTTTTGCTGCTAGGACAATAAACTCCATGTATTGATTAGCAAAGTTTATTCCCTTCCTATTGAACATAGTGCATCTCATTATGAATTTCACATGGAGTTTCCAGGGCAAGTTGCTCTGGAGACCAGACATGAAGGCGTGGAAGATGTTCTCAAAACACTCAGGGTCATCAGAACCTTTCTTCTTTTTAGCTTTCTTTTTACTTTTTTTTTTTCCTAGGATTCACAATTCAAAAATAGCAGACCCAAAACAATTCAGATTTTGGCAAGCAATCCTCTGCTGAACATGAGCCTTTTTCCCTTAGACAGGAGATTGCAGTGATTTTTTTAAGTGTTTCTCCTGAAACAGGAAAGAGAAAATGGAGTGTGCAGTGGAAAGCTGGCAAGAAATCCACTGTCTTTTCAGAGAAAAGGTAGCCATGGTACAGTAGGCATACGTCTTTGTTAACTATTTTTAATGCTTTATGAAAGGTTTACAGATGCTCATGGACTGCATACAGTGTCCCCATGAAGCAGAATTCATCCAGAATCAGTTCACTGGATCTGTATTGTCCCAGGAGACAGAAAATGAGGCCACACTAATGCTATGATTTAGAGCGTGTTTTTATTTATTCCTAAATGCAATGTTCTTGTGTAGAAAATAATTCTTCTGCAAAGAAAAGATGTACAATCGCTTGAAACTAACAGCACATTGACTATTACTGGAATCCTGCTGCCTCTTATTGCTATGTGTATAATAACTTGACAAATATATTCAGATCTGGCGTGGGTTTAACACTCATTCTGTGTCTGTTCTCTTTCTGCTAGCATGGTCTAATCCACTTAAGAGAGGATAACGAAAAAAAAAAAGCCTGATAAATCCTTACCTAGAATTTGTAATTTGTATGAGCTTTTTGCAGCCCCCAATCCAGTTAATCTAGAGCTAACACAGGCATCTCGCCATAAGCTGCAGCCTGTTCTCCACATGGCCCCAGACACCCTGGACACAGAGTTAACTTTCCATTAAACAGGACAACTTCCAGCAGGATTTTTCTGCAAATGAAGCAATGTCAATCCCACCTCTGCCAGCTATGTCCACCAAAGAGATGGAGATGGCAGGAGGAAAACATCAAATTTAAATCCAAGGTGGCTAAGGAATGGTAAGGGTGCTGGAGTTCTTGAAAAAACTCTTTGCTGGGTCCTTGAAAATAAATGTATGCCTGACTGTAGTGGCCATGACCACTGAGATAAGACAGCCCTTGAATGCCGTTGTGCATTTCTCGGTAACTATCATTTTCCCTTGAGTTTATTTGTTGCATAGGTTTTTTCCCATAGTGCCAGAAATTATCACGAGCTCTGCATATACCCTGGACCATGCTTCCAAGACAACCTCTAACTCCTGCTCAGCAAATCAGTCCAAAGCAAATCTTCTCTCCCAGTGCTCCAACCTTGTGGTTTAGTATCCATTCTAACACCATCAGAGCACATAGCAAGAGCTTCACTGACTTTACGAGTCAGGAGCTTCTTGACCTTTTTGGGACATGTCCAAAATATTTGTGGGATGCTGAAGGACCCTAATAAGAACACCTTCTTTGGGACCTTTCTCTTTCTCCTTGTCCCCAAACTTTACTTGTTTCCCTTCTGTACATCAGGCCACTCTAGCATCATCTTTTGCAGTGTGAGAGTGTCACATTTCCCTGGTCTAGAAGTTAACTTTGGGTCGTATATTCTCAGCTGAGTCCATTTGATCTGAATTTCAGAAATATGGTAAGTCTCAAGAGTCTGAAGCAGACGGACAGAGCAAGACTGCATGGCAGGGCGAGAAGAAAAAGAGAGGCAATAGGATCTGTATGAATGTGTTATGATATTCCTGCCCATTGCACAGCCTTTGCAGCAAGTGGCCACTGGTGAAATGTGGCTGTCACAGCCAGGCAGGACATGACAGCACCAAATCAGGTTCTGTGTTTTGCTGGCCTGTCCCTTGGCAGGGGACTATTGCCAGCCTCAGCTCCCACTCATGCAGCCCCAGCGCTGGCAACCGTGTGAGGGACAGCACTGCAATGGTCACTTGCCAGAGAGGAAAACTCCCTCTTTCTAACCTCAGTGGGGAAAACTTTACATCGGTTTCAACAGCAGAAAGCAGCTGGTCCCTTCCCCTCTGCCCAGCCCCATCCTGCATCCCTCCCACTTGTGCGGACGGGCCCCTCTGGGACCTTATCAGCCTGTCTTCATTGAAGCCCTGATCACGGAGGCTGATCCGCTTAGCTCAACACTGCAGCCCCTCCACTACAGCCCAAACTGCTGCAGGCTACGTAATCAGTATGTGCAAAAGATCAGTTGCCTCACACCAAATGAAGCTGAGATGAAACCCAGTCCTCAAAGAAAGAGGGGGAGTATCTCGTGGCACACTTGGGAAATAAAAAGCCAGGCACTAGAAAGCGACCACCAATTACAGTGATATTAAGATGGAGCAGAAGAAAGGTTAATCATCACTGAGCTGCGGAGGATGCTGGATTAGTCACAGTGTTTCCTTCAGCCTCTCTTTTCTCTCCTACCTGCTGCTTTTCTGCCGAGAATTAAACTTCTCAAGACAGAGAAGTTTCCCTCATATGTTGATAATGCTGCAAGGTCAAAGCCTCCTTTTTTCCTGTTCTGGTTAGTAGATGCTGCAACAGCCATGCTGGTGTACAGGAGAGAAGAGGAAATCTTCTCTTTTCCTTCCTCTCAGTAAATCTTTGCCTGTCTCCCTGTCAGTTTGTACAGCCCAGAGCACAACAGAGGCTCCGAAAGGTGGGTGCAGAAAAGTTCTCCTTTTTCGCAGACCACATGCCAAGGAGAGAGCTGTTCCCACTGGAGTCCTCACCTATAACTCAAGCCAGTAAATACACCTTTCCCAAATACAGCAGGAGTTGTGCTCACTGATGACCACTTTCTTCCCCAGCAGTTTCACTGTCACAGATCCAAATTCAAAGCAGAGTCAAACTGATTAAATGAGACTAATGCTAGCAGGCAGTATGGGTCTCACGGGTGTTTTTCCACTATCCACCCATCCCTGATGGCCTTTCTGTAAGCCTTCAATGTTGTTATGGGAAGTAGGATTATTTTTTCAGAAACAGACAAGGAAGTAATCGGCTCCCTGGAGACACCAGAGAAGCCCCACACCCATCCCTGCCCCACACCACCCTCTGGAGGAAGGTCTCAGCATCAAACAGCACTGTCACGTAGGGAGGGATTTGAAATGGAGCCATCCCAGCAAGAGGTTCCAGACGAGCGTCTCTCACACAGGAGAAATGTGTTTCTCCCTGATTAGCCCTGGAAACTTGAACTTCTGCATCTAGGACTTCGGGTTGAACAAATACTCTTGAGTCCACATCCTTTTTCCTGGCTGGCTATACTATGTATGTATATGGGGGTTCCTCCCTTCCCAGCTTGGCAAAAAGCCCTGCAGGGAGAAAAAATACACACAAAAAGGAAAATGATTGTTGTGCACTATCTCAGTAACTTGCTGAAGAAAACCCTTCTCAACAGCAGGCAGCAGAAAGAAAAAAATCCTGTTTGTACAAGACAGCTGGGTGTTGGAGTACAGAGCAAGTATGTTATTGAATTGTTTGTCACGTTTTCTCCATCTTCCCCTGCCCATCTCACCAGGATGCTGCTTATCTGGCTTGTGGGATGCAGGAAGGAGATTTATCCCACTGGCTTCTTCAGATCAGGCCTCTCCATTCATATCTTCAGTTCAAAGCACTGAACTTTTGCAAAGTGCTGGGCTACAGCTTCCACCAGGGTCAATATACATGTCAGTGACCACAGACTGACAATTTTCCAGGGAGCAAAAGGTATATAAATAGAGAGTTGAGGTATAAATCGTTCCTCTTAGGGGCTTTCAAAAGCCAGAAGAGGGTCAAAATTGAGCGGGGTTAGCTGATCCAAGAGATACCCGTGCATCAAAATTTCCTGGGAGCAAATGTTGGCAGTGAAGGTCTTATCTCTACTCTCTGTCTCCCCACAGAGAACAGCAAACACTAGCAGTGAGTTTTACCTAGCATTTTCCAGTGCTCATTGTCCCCCAGTAGCTGGTAAGGACAGGAGATGCCTCATCAGCCCCCTGGGTGAACCCGCCTCTCCGTTTCATCTGCACCGTGTTTGGCTGACTGATGCTGCACGGACCTGCTGCTCCTCTGCAGTGCCAAGCAGAGGTGCTCTATAAAGCCAGACTACACTAAATGTTTCAGAGGAAAATGGTTCACCAGAGGCTCCTAATCAGTCCCAAATCTGTCACTGCTGGAATACAATGCACAACAAAGGCACAACCTAGTGTTCGTGCAGGAGAAGGAGCAGAAGGTGCAGCAGCCATACCTGCCTGAAAATTGGCAGCACACTCCCCACTGCTGCCTGCCCAGAGGGACACCCGCTGCATGAGCCTTTCCTTCATTGAGCCACAGTGACCAGGAGCTAAGGCACCTTACTGGCCATGTGGAGTCAAACACCTAGCTCCTCCTGACCTCCAGCTGAAATCCAGTCAATTCATTGTGTATCCAACAGCTCTGGGTTTGCTTTTTGTCTGCATGGGATTTAGACAGTGCACAAGCTTTTGAGAAATGCACTAAAATACAGCTCTATGGACTTGGCCAAATCAGGGAAGACGGACTGTGGGATTCTTCATTGTTGCACTCTTGTATGGGAGGCTAACCAATGTATCACACCCCTCAAAGGATTGCTTTGGAGGTGAAGAGATGGATTCCTCCAGATCTCTTGCCTGTGCTACTGAAGTGTATTAGGAGCAGGATACAGTCAAACACCTTCATGGAATTTCAGGACCAAGATGGAGCCTTTTTAATAGTTATCTTTGGTACCTCTACCAAAACCAAACTGACATAGCAAACAGGCATCTTCCTGAGCCAGTTGAACCATACAGAGTTGCTCAGCCCCATAGCACGCTGTCCTTCTCACTGTCAGTTAAGAAAGCAACCTGACACAGGCGGTGTTCCAGCCTTCCTCTTTCCTAGACTACAAGGTTGCCACAGGTCCACAGTTCAGCAGTGAAAAAGCCAAATCTGTCCTAGCTCTGATACCAAACTCTGGGAGCTCCCTGGCAGTTCCAGGATACTGCATGATGTTCAGAAAAAATTGTTAAACTGTGTGAGTGGTGGACTATCCTAGTCAGATATCCTCTGGTAAAGGCTACAGACAAGCAGGGCAACTTCTATCAGCTATGCATTAGCCGGCTTAGGTGCCACAGTGGCTATGCCAATATCAGCAGATTGAGCAAGACTCATGATTGCCCAGTCTGGTTTGTTGGGTTTTTTTTCCATCATGTTCTCTAGTATAGTTTTTGTATGTGTCAGCAAGATTTTGCTGAAGCTCAGGAAACAGCCTGGACCAGGAACTGTGTCTGTTAAACACTGTGGACAAGACCAATTTGGGGGGAAGAGAAGAAGATTTGGCATTTTGCCCCTAGGGCAAGAGAACAGCTCTTTTCTCATTTATTTTTTGTACAAATGTAACTTGTGAGTCCAGCTGGCTTCACTAGATTCTGGGCAATGTCTCAATTCATGTGAATCTGTCCAATTGGAAGAAACGTCTGGCCCCAGCCACCTCCCGGTTGCCATGCCCATGAAGAACGTCATCGGCCAGCGGAGCTGCCTGTGCCATCAGTCCCTACCCTGCTTCAGCTACAGTGACCAAAGACAGCAAAGACCTGCTACTGACACCCATTAAGCTAACCTGGTTGATTATGACTGAAGCAAGTTACAGCCTTCCCCCAAGCAGCTCAGGGGGCAAATCTGAGGGGACACCAACCTCCAGCCCTGCTGATGAGCAGCTGGAGATGGGGTGGGAGCCACAGCATTTTCCAGAAGACTCTGTATAGAGAGAAGCTGTCAGTCAATATCCTTAATTGGTAGTAACAAATCTCATCACAACCTGGTGCCTCAAAAAGCCATCTTCTGTGTCAGGGAGAGCTGCTATGGGGGAGGCTCAGGAAATGGATAACATGTAAAGATCTCTTTTGATGGGCTCAGGGTTAACCACCATTACCATCAATTATTCATGGTTCCCATGCGGACTTAAGGCAAATAAGGTATTAAAAATTTACATTTCTCTTCCTCCCCACTCCTCCTTGGTATCATCACCTTTTAAGTATAGCTGGTGAATGTGAGCATTTGCTGTTAATTAGCTCTAATGATAATTGCAAAGAAAGTACAAATGCCTTAACTGGGAAGATATGATGTGTCTCTCATTAAACCCAGGCTAATAGAAAATTCTTCAACTTCCTCTCTTTTACGCCAGAATCTCCAATCCCATATTAATTTAAGATTTATTGCAATTGAATACACAGGGCTAGATATTGGTCTACTGACTATCTCTGAAGGCTGTGATGATTATGTGATTTATGCAGTTTTAGGAACAGAATAATTCTGTTATAATTAATTTTTAGGTTGTAGACGTTTTATTCTTTCAAAAAAATTAATTAGCTGTAAAAAAATAAAATCAATCTTTATATACTATTTATATAAAACATATATTTTGAATAAACAGTTTTCATCATCTGCATGAGTTTCCATTTTGTACTTGCTGAAGTTCAGGAAAGTAGTGTCAAATTGTTCCACCTCAGTTTTCATTTATATGCAGTTTCACTTTCAGGTTGTTAGTGGTGTAAACTGCTCTGGCATAAATAGCTCACAGGATTGAGAGTGTCCTGGACCCCCTTCCAGTTCACAAAGACTTGAGTCTATTACAGTTCAAACTAAATTTCTAAACTCTTTGCTCTGGAAATGCCCAGCTAAGTGAGAGATATGTTAGGCAAGGTGGTAGCAATCACAGTGCTGTTTCTTCTAATTCCCATTTCCTTACGAACTGTGACTTGTATTGCATGCCTATAATAGAGCTGAAGAAAAATTTTCAATGATATTTCTTTTTTTCCATTGCAAAAGGCTGACTGGATCAAAGCCAAAATGCTTTATGGCAATTTTCTCAGATCATACCGAGAATAGCCAATACACTGATGACAAAGCTACTCACCTGGGCTGTCTCATACTCAGTGGAGCCCCCCAGGCTACAAAGCTGATCTTTTTCTGTGGCTCACTGAATATTTCATTATTTATACTAAGTGGAGCAGCTTCAGGAGGAGAGATGGAAAATGCTTTCCATGCCAGGATGACAAATAGGCCAGTAATTCATTCTAGGCTTTGCTAAATTTTTTTTAAAAGCAAAACTTGGGCTTTTGCATTTAAACAATTCAGCTGCGCCCCAGTCAGGGTATCCCAGCAGTCAGAACAAAGAGAATAAAATATTCTTTACAGTGTGCACCTGGCCGGCCACTGTTGTGTGCTGCAATATAATCCTGTAGGTATTACCAAGCTGTTTCCTTTTACTCTGTCGCATCTACCTCACACACGAACAATGAGAAAGTTGGGAATTCTCAGAAGGGCAACTGGAAATAGACCGGACTGAACATATTTGCAGTTCACAGATGTTGCTGAGAAAGGGCTGGACTTAGATTGCTCTGCATTTGTCCCTTGGAGACAGTGAACCTTGAGGCATTGTAGAGGGTCACTCCTCTCTCCTGCTGACTTCCAAACTACACCAGCAAACTGCAGAAGCTGCCACAGTCAGTTGAAACACAGTTTCATCGGGAAAGGGGTAAATTGGAAGGGTGGAAAATGGGAAAAGCTCAAAGCATAAAAATGGTCATGATTGCCAAGAAGAGGACACAGGGCATATAACCCACAGAAACGTATTTTTAACTTTGGCTTATGGCAGGTGACCACTGTCAAGAAATCCAAGCACCTTCTTATCACTTTCTTGCTTGTTGCACAAAATGCTGTAGTGATGCACTAAGATCAGTGGGGGCCCATCAAGTGGATTTACCTGCCTTCTGAAAGCACTGGACACAGCACTTGCTCCCTATCTGAACAAGGCTGGGAGAAAAGCTGAGCAGTTTCGCTTTGAATTTGCATTTGCATTGCAGTCCTCCCTTGGCGTGTCCTGATAAGATCCTCTTTTGCAGCTAGTGGTTCCTAGACTCTTCACCATGCAGGAGAGGAAAGTTCAGAGAAGAGTAAGGACTCATTTGATTTGTGTATTCACCTGGGCAATAAATCTCAGGTCTTTCTTTCAGCACACAGAGAAAACACACTGAACCTTCTTACAAGTTAAACAACTGCCTAAAACCCTAGTTCACCAAGGTGCTTAAGCTAGACTGAAGCCTCAGCTGGAATGGGATGCTGAGCAGAGGTGCAATAACTCATTCCTTTGTCAATGAGGTTTCTGGAACCAGTGTTCTCAGGTTAGCACCACCTTCCAGGAGCAAGGACCCTATTCACACCACATCACCACCTTTTGCAGCACTTTAGGGAGACTCAGGCAATTGCACTAGAGGAAGTGATGAAAGACTCACGTTTCCCTTTGCTAAGGCTTCCAAGTCACAGCTCTCACTTGGTGCTGTATCAGATCCTTCTCTCTGGTGTCTGACGGGTTATGCCAGCTGCTCTCTGTTGACTTCTCTGGGAGCCAGTATCTGGCTGTCCTGCAGCCAGGTGGTCCAAATTACTCGTGAGTTTTGCATTTAAACGCTAGAGTCTGGTATCCATCCTGGGCAAGTGTATGGCCTGGGTGCCATAGGAACTATCACACTTTTCCATCCTTCTCTAACACATATTAGTTAGCCTAGGAAGGAAATGTGCTGCAAGTCTCACATTGTCTCTGCAGATTCCAGCTTTGCTTCCAGAGCAAATAACCGGAAATAAGAATGATTGCAGCACTTCCAAAATGGTATTCAAGTGAGAAAACAAAATCTGAAAAGTTACACTATGTAAACTGTATAGCCTTCAACCTCACAGGGTGCATTTTTGGAGAAAGCACTTTAAATAAATATTGCCAATTACAAATAATTAAATTTTCTATTACTTTCCCTATCAGCTATTTAAAAGTCAAAGGCAGGTTTCTTTTCCAGAGCAATATGTTATTCTTAACTCCTCACTCCACTTGCTTTTTTCAAAGCAAGCCTTAAGAGTCATCTTGCAATAACGTATTACAGAAAACATAACAGAGGAGAAAGTGAAGAAGCAAAAAGGAGACTGTATTTCTCCAGAGAATGTAAGTGTATACTACATAATCATAAACAATATACAATGACATAAACTCTGCCATAAATATTCTCATATGTAGCTTTCTTTAATCATGATGAAAGGGGAAACTGGGCCTTCCTTGGGGGATGGTGTGTTCCCATTTGTAATCATATCTGTCTTCTCACTATGAAACATTTTAAGTTTTAACCAGTTTTGTGATTTTGCAAAGGCTTAAAAGAAAAAAAAGGTCAGAAAGGTGGCGAGTGGAGAGGAAACTTGGAAATATGTTTGAACCCAGTGGTTAAAATGGAAATGCAGAATCCCTCTATGAAACCCATCCATTCAGCAGATCACGTCTGCAAAGGACCAGTATCTCTATTTGACATTTTGAAAGGTGTCACGTAGTTATTCAGGCACATTATGACCACTGATTGTCCTCCAAAGACTCATTTATTTCAACAGAGCTATGTTGATCTGCCTGGCTGCAGGGTTGCCTTCAATTCTCAGTCATAACATAAAATAAGGGAGGCAGTAAACAGCCCACAAACAAAAGAAAGTCTTTTCCCTAAAAGTGTTGTGTCAATTTAAGTGAGAAGTGTGTTAATTTAACTGGAAAGCAAATGTGTACCACAAAGAAGAGTTCTGCTATAGTGCAAGAAACCAACAAGCAGCATCTTCAGAAAGCCCATGAGGGGGACAGTTAAAACCCCAGGGCAAAATTCTGCCTAAAGTAAATGCTGTTTGACAGCACAAACTATAATTACTATCTGTGACTGTATCCCTCATTAACAACAATAGCATGTAATACAGGAGAATTTCAAGCTTGTTTCAGCACCATTTTTCGTAAATACATAAAACATCCTGAAACCTGTCAAATACGTGGTATTTTAAATACATTTCTGCCTGTCCTTCCACAGTATCCCAAAGGTCTTGACAAAGTCTGCATCTAGTCCTGTGAGAACCATCTGCCTCTGTGACATGAATTTTTCTCACTCTGTATTGGGGAACGGGTATGCATACAACACCACCAATAAGCAGAGCTAGGAAAAATTCCTGATCCAAGCTTGCCGTTCAAGAAGCACAGGGAGAAAAATAACTTGGTAGTTAATTAGGTACAAGCTTCACCTGGAGCCAGGTGACTCAGAGGTTGGCAGGGTGAAGGCACAGCACACCAGTTTCTAATACCAATGATATACACCTGTCTGCATCTCATTCAGTGCCTTTGATTCCTATTCCTGAACAAGCTGGTGTGCACCTGGATCTACCAGGGAGACTGCCTTATGTACAAGACCAGAGTGAGCCCTGTGGATTTGTAGTGAAAGACTTAAACTGTTTTACTACTGGCTCGTGGAGTTGTTCAACAGCCTAATTTGAAAGCCAAGTCCATATCATAGAATTCAGGTATGCTGATGAATTGCAGGAAACAGAAAATTGCAAGTTGTATAGACATCGTTCTGCAGGCAAACCCTCTCTGTGTAAATGAGGTTACACTACCAAAATAAACATTTTGATAGAAAAGTGTCTGTCCTTCAAACAGGTAGTTTATCTATAAATGCAAAAGTCCTGTTACCAAAATACATCAGAGCTCCACAAGGGGCCTTAGTCAACATCTCTCTCCCAGTGCAACCTTTGTCGTGCAAACGAGCCTTAAGAGGATCATTAAAAACTACTCATAAAAGAATGATGGATTTAAGATTAGCAGAGTTTAGGATCAGATTTGGTGGGGACTTTTCTCTTTGAGGAAGTTAGAGGAAAACACAATGATCTCAGTATTAAAAACAAGGACCGTGTCCTTGAAATGTCTGTATTGCTGGCTGAAATCACATTTCATCAAAACATGAAAGAATGAAAGAAAAATGATACCATTTTGAAAGCTTCATAGACCATGTTCCGTGAAGTATGTGAAGACTTGCTTAATTTTATGCAAGTAAATGATTTTCTTGAAAGCATCAGTCTTTTAATCACACACTTAACTACTCGCTACATGATAATTCTAAGAAATGGCATCTGCTTTCTTTGGTGAAGACTCTTAATGGATGAAAGGACACCTGAACGGTATCAAGTTGGCCTGATTCCCTCTCACAGAAAGGCCCTCAAGCCATGTGCTTTGAAATAATCAATATTATTTTCTTCAGAAGAGCAGGAAGATGGGTGCTCCCTTCAAGCAGAGGTCAAAGCCCATCTTCCTGGCAGAGCAGGGAAACAGAAAAGTTACCCTAAAAGCCTAGGCGATATCCAGATATCAGTCAGAAAAAACATGGAGGATGCACTAAACTGACAAACCAAAAGAGAAGCAGCCATAAAGATCCAGAAAGATTCTGAAAGGGATTTAGGTACCCAGTTCCTATTTCCTAGGAAATGCCTTAGGAAGTGTTGCAAAGTCTGCAGAAGATTTGCTACTGTTTTTTTGTGATCTCTGGACCTGAACCTTAAAAATTCCAGGAAATTAAAGGGAAAGTGAGGACTTAAAGAGGAATTAGGTTCCAAAATCTATTTGTAAATCCTGTCTGGGCAACTTAGCAAGCTCCCAAATAGTCCCAAGTGGCTAGTGATAGCCTCACAGGGATATGGCTTCTTACCTTGCACAAGCAGGCAGTTGTGATAAAAGACCATTTTTATTTCCCTTGTAAAGAAAAGTCAATGTTCATTTGTTTGGGAGGCCTCCTTGACAGAAAGCTTTATCAGCCATGAAATTAGCCCTTCATGCTCTCTTAAGCCAATAGGCCAGGACTGAGATGCCTACTGCACCTGATGCTTGCAGTTAGTTCTGATTAGCAGCCCCTCACGGATTTCAAACAGCGGCCTCCTTAAATGCAGGCTGTAAAACTTCACTGGCTGCACTAAATCAATAGGGAGGCAAGAGACACAGTTGGAGAAGAGAAGGGAGAAATAAACAGACACTAAAGCTACAACATTATTATCTGCTTTGGCAAATAGCCACCAAAATTGCTCAATATACTGTATACATACAAACATACACTCGCATGCACACGTACAGTCTCCCTGGCAAAGTGAAAAAGAAGATTTCCTTTAAATAATATGTTAGTTCTCTTGGGCAAATAAGAAGCAAGCAGCTATATTTAGCAAGGAAATAAAACTGTATTGTAAAGCCCTGGAGACCTATTATGGCAATGCCCTATGCACTTTCAGTGTTTAGAGGATACTTATTTACTTGACTATGAGAGGATTGCTAGAGACTCATAAAGAGCCACCAGGAAGTCCAGGTGAGCCTTGGTGACTATGGGATGTCACCATTAGCTACCCAAAACTTCAAGTGGTGCTATCACAAGGATCACATTCCTGCACTGTGGGAACTGTGACCCCAAAGGATACCTCAGCAATTCATAAACTCAGCAATACAGAGTTAGAAATAGAAAACTGATTTTAGGAATATTCCTGCATGGGAGCAGATCTTTCAAAAGAGGAAGGAGAAAACTTAAACCTAATGTGTGTGATGGGTTTTTAGGGAGAAAGGTGATGCAGAGGCTGCAGAAGGATTGACACTGACTGGATCAACCCCTGACATTACACAGGAAATCAGCAACACGGTTTAATACCAGGAGAAAAGGAGAATTAAGGGTAGGTTTAATCTCATCTAATTTTCAACTTCTGTAGTGTTGGTAGTCCTATCTGAATTAGTGTCCCTTTGCTGCCTTATGGTCCCCAGAGGAAAATAAGACTCTCTTTAAGGTGCAGTTCACCTGACTTATTTTTGGATGAAATTATTCTTTTTTCTGAAATAATTTTGTTCTTAAAATGTCTATTTCTACCTTCTGACTGTAAAAGAAGCATAGGGCAAATTCCACTCAGAGTGATAGTGACAATGGGAAGGAGAGACTGACACAGAGCAAATTCCATTAATACAAAGAGTTATTAGAAAATGTGCTATTTTTTACAGTTTGCTTTAGATAATCTGACAGAATAGAACAGAATGGATTTCTTTCTAATGATATTTTATTAAATAGGCTTAAAAATCCCTCTCTCTCTATCATAAAGGAACTACCTTCAGAGGGAATTTCCTTTGACTGATTTAATTTCTCTTCCATACCACAAAATTCTTCCCTATAGATTCAGATCAGAACCAGGGACTTTCCCAGAAGGAATCTGAATGGGTTTTGACCACACATTTATAGGATTGCATTTAAAAGCATAATGAAGTCACCTGGATGGAATGAAACAGGATGCACTAGGGATAGGCTGAAATTTGGAAAGACAGAGACATCTCAAATTGGGTGAACACTTCCACATTTGTGGCCTTCAACTGAGGCTTTCAGCAAGGTCAGCATCTTGAAAACCCAGTGGATAGCTCATTGTAAGTGCATGTCCAGACCATGTGTTAAAGAATACAGCTGGGGCAAACTCTGCAAGTGTGGGAGCTTGACACTTTAATACTAGCTCAGCATTCCCCTCTGCTTCTATGCCCCCATGTGTAAAATTAGGATAATAATATTGCTTTCATCTTCCTCACCATGGTGTTGTGACTATTAATTAGTTAGCTTGTGCAGAGACCTGGATAAATGCTAAGTTTTAATCAGGTCTTGATGAGCTTGGGGAATGCAGCAGGGTCTGAGCAAAGGGTGGGAGAGTGAGAGGTACTGATCCTATCTGCCTGGCACAAGACGATGGCAATGGCATTGCCTCGTCACTGTCTCCCTCCCCGCACCCTTTCCCATGGCAGCTACAGCTTTCAGTGGAGGGACATTGGTTGTTTGGCTGGCTAATTCATGGCACCTCTGGCCTCTCTAGCTGATGTGACTTGTCTCTGTCGAAGGGCTGGTCCGTGCTTCTTCCACTAGAAGGAGTACAGACTTCACCGATTACCCCTGTTGGCCCCACAACTTCACTAAATTTCTTGCTGCCAGATGTTCAAAGGGTTTGAAAGTGGGATTCAGTTCCATCCAGTATTTTGAAAATGTGGGAATAAATCTGATGGCCAGCATCTCTTCTATGCCAAGAAAAGGAAATGAGAGGAATGTCATGGGTGGAATCATGCCAAGGGTTTGCATCTTTGCATCACAACCTTATTCTCCTTCTCTTGGGAAAATTGGGCTTTTTTTATTATTATTCCTTGCTCTTTGGTTAGGTGTTTTTTTGCCAGTAAGGTTTGTTTACAGTTCTGTGGTGATTAGCTTTATTTGAACTGAACCAAATATTTGTACTCCCTATATTTCCTCCAGGAACATCACCTACTGTATAAACTACTGGGATAGTCTGTCTTTTTGCTGCTGCTTCTCTGGCCAGGTCTGATATTCTGGGACCAATGACGTTGAATAGCACAAAACTCTCTCAAACATAGTGTAATTCTTCACAAAGCAGAGAACCAAGTTCCAGAGGAAGCCAAGCACAATATTCAGAGGTGCAGACTTGGAAATATATGTAAAACAAGCACTTCTGTTGTGGGCGGAATAGAGAACTCAGGAAAGGCAGAAGCATAACCCCCTGAATTAATGATGAATCCCAGTACTCAGAGATGTGTCTTTTAAACAACCTTTGATAATTGGCCTCTTGGTAGCATGTAGTGCACATCCTGAAATAATGGAATGGAAATCAGCATCAATCAACACAGCATGAGGCTTCTTCTTCTCCGGCAAACACATATCCTTGCTAAACACTAGTGGCTGTTTGTCCCAAATTTAACACCAATTAGGGCCTTATCCTCAGCTCTGCCTGAAGGGATGAATGTCCTCCACACTCATCCAAGTCCATCAAGAAACACAGAAATATCTCAGCATCTCTTAGAAGACATTCTGCAGAATCAGACCCTTAATAGTTTGATAGCTTGAATGCTAACATTGCCCAGAGCACTTAAACTGATAAACAGTTGAAGACATCCTTGTACATTTATATACAATAAAACAGAGGCAACAACAACGGAGAAAGGAAAAAAAAATACACTGTTGCTGTGCTTCTCCTGTGTATCTCTAGAGCCAGGAAATTTGCAGCAGAGACAAGAGGTGTTAGTAAGAGCAAAAAGAGGCGGCATTGAGGGAAGGAAGTGCAAATAATTGGTGTGAAGATTCTCTTCATGTCAGAAAGACAAACTGGGCTAATTTTCTATGAACATCCCAGAGAGGAATCGAGTCTCATTTTTTTTCGGTTCTGAAAGAGAGAGCATTCTGCCATGTTCCTCCTTTTCTGGTGTAAAGGGAAAGGGAAGTTTCTCACATCCCCACCAAGCCATTTTGCTAGGCTGAGAACGTAAAAGGAAGGCTTGGCTTTACAACAACATGCACCACATTCTGCCCCTGCCTAGAACAGTCAGCAAAATGTTACCAGGACTCTACAGCCACTGGCGAAGATGTCCATATTTTCTTTACATCCACAGCCCTTCACATTCAGCCCTTTCTCTCCAATGAGATTGCAAATTACTTTGGTCAAAGTCAACACATTGGTAGGGATGGGCAGCAGCTTTAGCTTTGCCCCAGCCCATTTCTTCTCAGAGCAACCTACTGCAATACAAAGGAGGGTGATCCATGGGCAGATCCAACTCATGGAGCCAAGGAAGCACCAGTCTGCAAGTGCCACATAGCGACCAACACACAGACAGCAAGACTGCCCTTGAGATGTTAAGAACAATTAGGTCCTCTGACCAGAGCTGGAAATTGTGAAAATACAGGGGTGTAAAGGGATGAAAAGGCCTTCCTCAGTGGAGCCATCAGACAGTAAGATATCATGGAGATTATGGGCATACCTGAAAGGGCTTTGCTGTCACAGGGGAGAAGATCCTGCAACAGGCACTGCTTTACCCACTTTGGGAAAAAGTGAGAAAGGCCATTATCAGCTGTCCATCATTTTGGCAGCCCATAAGGAGACGTATTACAGTGCTCCAGCCTTTTATCTGCCCTCTTAGCTATGACAGACCTGAGCACAGCAAGTCTGACCTGCTGCTTCTGGCAGCCACCAGCAAGTGCCACGTCTTAGATGGCTTTTGGAGGTAAAGAAGGCAGTAAGTTCATCACCTTTGAGAGGCAGCCAAAGCAAACTCCACTGAGGTCACAAACAGGGCATTTCTTCTCTTGTCAAACCAAGAGAACTCAGATGAAATCCACTTAAGTCAATGAATTATAATTGTTATTCCAGAGCTTCAGAAAACATGGACTATTTCCCTCATTTCTTATCCTTTACTAAGGTTTAGAACACGCACAATTCAAATGCTCTCATTTTTTCTCGGGAATTAGATATTCAGTGCAAATGAAAGAAGCAGATTATAACTTCCCAGTAAAACAATAGCCTGTCAGAAAGTGCTGATCTGATGAAATGCAAAGTTTCATAGTAATAACTTGATTGGAAAGTTTCACTGGAAAAAAATTTGCCTAACTAAGGTCAAATGTCTAATTTTCTGTACATCTAAAAGTTTCTCATTCGATTTTCTATGTTATAGTAATGTTTGAAATGATACTATTGAAGATAGTGTCATAATACTATCTTTTTGCCATGGTCAACTTTTATCTAAATTAAATGTTTGGACAAGCTTGAAGTGAAACCTTTTCAGAATATGCTTTTCAGAGTCTGAGAAAAAATACCTATCATGTCTATAGTAACAAATTCTGTAGCTATGCATTAAATTCACTCCATCCATAGTCCAAATATCCTAAAAAATCCAGCTTCAAAGTGGCCAAAGGCGGGTTGCATCTCAACTGCTCGCCTGCGTACACCATCGGTGGTTAGCTGGCCCAGGCATGCTTGGTGGCACAATAAGCCATTGGGTGAGCAACGTCCTCGTGTCTGGAGGGTGCAATCCAGTCCATCTGTCTGGAAGGCATGCATACCTGATCCTGAAGGCTAACAGAGCAACATCCTTAGTCAGAAACATGAAAAAACCCACCCCACATTGTGTTTCTGGTTAAAGTTATAACTCAGGCACTTATAAAATAATAAATCACCTAAAAACATCAAGGAAGAAAAAATCCCCCAAAACCAACACAAACAGCTTGAATAGCAATTTACAAAGTTGCTCAGCACAGCAATATTTAAAGCCGTTCTTCACGATATGTCATTTTCAGATAAGGTAATAAAGAAATATAGGGGAGAATCAATTTTTAGTAATCATTACCATGTACAGTAGTGAAACCTCCAGGCTATTCAATTAATTCTAGACCATAATTATGACCCAGGAACAAATTGTATAAATCAGCATTTTTTTTATTTAACCATACAAATCAGACTCTGGTCTTGAGTGCAAATCTAGAGTTGTATATTTCACAGCTCTTGCTGTCCCAGAAAATAGACTCTCCAAGGATTCAAGCCCCTTGAGGCATAAACTGTGCACACTTCAAATTCCACAGGGATCACAGTAATTATAGTAATTTTTAACTCAACATGTCACAGTTCCCCAAAGACACCCAGGGTCCTTAATAGAATTCAGAAAAGGAAAGGTGAAACAAGCTGACTAATCTAGCAAATTCTAGGTCTGAGGTGAAAAAGCAGATTTAAAAAACACAAAATCTCAAGCCCACAATTCTGGTCCAGGATCAAGCTCCCCTGGAGAAAGCTACAACAAAGAGAGGAGCTGGGTTTCCAACACGTTGTAACACTTTGTATTACTAGTACAGTTATCCTCTGTGGCTTTCAAAGCACATTCTGGTTGCAGCATTACATTTACTGCTTTAGTCTTACAATGTACTTTAGCAGACAGCCCAAGGCTCAGAGGTGAAGCCACTTACCTAAGAACAGACAGTCAGCGAATTTCAAAAACCATAAAGTGAACTCAGGAGGTCAGGAGGTCTCCATACACTGTAGCTAGGCACACACATGAAGGGATCCAAGTGATTCATAGACCCTCCTACCAGATGAATTCAGAACAGCCTTTCCAAAAATCAGTGGTAATTTTTTGGGGGTCCTTTGTGCTCTTTGGGAGCATCGATACCAGCAGTTTGGTCGGCTTTCTGCTTCCCTCCAGAGACTCAGTCTGACGGTCATTCCTGCTGTGTATGTGTTAGTTCACTCCCCAGTTTCAACCCATATATAAGGTGTAAAATGTGGCATCTTGGGTGCTGGTTCCCAACAGCAAGATGTGGATACTGCACACCAGATACCTGCGTCTCTCCAAACAAACAAACCAGATGTAAACACAGTGAATTCACTGCCCAGGAGAAGGAGTTACTGTTATTAACTAAAGAAGGGGCAGAAAAACACAACTCAAATGCCAGGTTTTTTCCTCACTACGTTGTGTTTTGCTGCAGCTTTGATTTCATCAGTGTCGAGTAGGCAGGCTGGACACTATAGTGATAAAAACAATCATAGGAAGTGATTGTTTCCCATCACCTTTTTACTTAATGATTTAGTCTAACCCATTGTTATCATGTTTTGGTTTATAATTTTTCAGTAGAATATTTTAATTTTAAAAGTATTATTTATTTGAAAGTAAAATGCACGTGGCTATTGTTATTGACAGGAGGTTTATAGCCTTCTTTTCTACAAACTATTGTTTGGACCTATGCTGTCATTAGACACCAATCTTGCCAACTAGTGATGAAAGAAAGGGGCCCCTCTGTTGATATACTTTTCCTATCTCAGCAAAAGTCTGATGGTTTTTCAGCTACTAATGCTCTGTCTCTGGCAATATTTATATATATATTCCCTTAAAATTAAGGGAAAACACTCAACGAGGAAAAAACAAGGAGTGATACAACTTCCACTGCAATGTCCTAATACTGCACATAATGCCTGGCCAGAATATGTTTTAACCCACAACTAGGTAGATTCTAGAAATAAACAGAAATTATGAAATTAGTCATAATAGTTTTTTTAAAAAAATTGAAACAGTTGATACAGTTTATAACACATGTACAAGGAGAATTGGACTTTTAAAAATTTCCAAAGGTTTGGAGATTTTCTTTTTCTTTTTTTTTTTTTTTTGACAGAAGGAGCACTGACTTCTGAAAAAAAAAAAAAAAAAAAAAAAAAAAAGTCGAGGTTAGGAAATAATTTTAGCCAAAATGAGATTTGACCACAATGAATCTTCATAATAAATTGTGAATAAAGCTCTTTACTTTAACCTCCTAAGATATTTCATTATCATGTGTTTAAAACACAAGAAAGTAGGCAATAAACATCCATCTTTGCATCTAACAATTTAATCTTTCCTCCCATAATGCCTTCTTTGTAGACATCTCTTTAAAAAAAAACCTAATCACACCAGATATCCAGCACAGTTTCTAAACCAAAAAGGATTAGCTAAACCTTCAGAGTTTAGAAAGCTTATCTAAATTCCCACACAAGCAGTATTGTTAACTTACAGTTAGCTAAGGTTGTAAGTAATGTCATCCTTATACAAAAAATATGACAAAGACACAGCAGTTGGAAAAGCTTAAACATGAAAAAGAATGGATATAAGCAGTTTAAGCACTTTACATAAATATTCTATTGCCTTTATATTTCATGCATTTTGTTACAGACAATATTGACATATGATACTTCACCATATACATTCCAATAACAATTTCAACTCCATTCTATGAAATATATTCATGATACCTTTCAATCCAGATTCATATGCACTTATACTGTCGACAGTTTAAGTATATAATTTATTTAGATTAATACACATACTCAAGAAAAAAGGAAAACCTGTCTATCTATTTTAGACACCTTCAGTATGACTTACAAGTAATAATAAAAAAATGAGTATTTGGACTAACCAGTAAAAGTACAAGTCAGTATAGCTCCTTAATATCAAAACAAGTCAATAAAAGTTAATTCTGCCTTCTCTTCCTTTTTTATTTTTTTCTTCCTTCTGTATTTTAAAGTGACCTGGTTAAGACAGTGCTTTAAAGACCATGATATTCAGACTATTCGAAATAAACCAGAAGAACTAATTCCCAAGCTAAGATATCCTAACAGAGAATTTTGGACCACAATCTACTATTTTTATATATATACGAGGTTTGGGTTTTCTTCTTCATCTCAACTCTGACACAGCAGCTTGGGGAGACCGATGAAGGCAAACATGGCTGGTGACATATGCTGAAGAGTTTCTTATGCCAGCACTAAGCTCATTCTAGAAAGGCCAGTATTCACTTATTGCTGTTGCATGAATAACAGCGAGAGAGAGGCCGCAGCCAGCTGAAAGCTGTCCTTTGGGGCATCCTGATGTGCTGAGCTGTAACAGAGCAATAGGCTAGCTAGTTTGAAAAAAACAGTCCAATTCACCACCTAAAATACCTATGCCCAAAAGAAACATCCTTCAGAAGCTGGGGTCATTCTAGGTAGATGCAGCAAGAGTGATTTCCCCCAGTCTCAGGATGGCTCTGATGCCCTTACCTGCTCCATACACACAAAGGCTCCACTCATGCAACAAGTGGATTAAGGATGTTTCACTGGCGGTTTGTATCTTACTCAGCCATTTGAGGTCCACCATCAAAGTATCTGACATTCCTGAGCATGGCTTTCAGGTTAGGGCCACTGGAAAATTCCTCCTTTAAGTCAAGCCAAACTCCTGAGAAGGGCAATCTCGGGACAGATCTATCAAATGAAAATATAATTTCAATTGTTGTGAATCTCAGACACCCAGATTCCTGTGGTTATTCTGTGAGGATATTTGTTTGTTTCTCTTGAAAAGGGCAGGCTTAAAATTAATCTCTTTCAGACAGAGATTGAATTTAAATATAATCAAACACGTTGCTTTGAAGCACTCATTTTTCTTGTTTAATTTTTTATAGATAGATATATAATAGCCCTCAAGCAAGAGTTTTTCATGTTGGTTTCCAAAGTAGGTCAGTCTCGGCACTGTCTGGCTATAAAGGAGGTGACATGAGGATCAAGATGTAGAATGCAGAACCTGTTGGTTTTTATCTGTGGTATAGAATAGACTAGACTAGACTAGAATAATTATGTTTCAGTTGGAAAGGACCTACAATGATCATCTAGTCCAAACTTGTCTTCATTTCTTTTCCCTACCCCCTTAGCCTCATCTACGGTTAAGTTCCAGATCCCAGTGTTCTCAAACTAAAGCTGCAATTATGACTTTTCTCAGGCACAAAGGCTTGCAGAGATGTTAAGGAAGAACTCCAGTGCAGCCATCACTCTTCTTAATTCCATCTGAGCCGCTGTAACTATCCCTGTTTTGCCATCTCCAATTCTAACTTCAGGTTATGGCATTAGGGTCTGAGCATGAGGATGATGCCAAACACATCATGGTAGGGCCTTCTTGCCCCACTCTTGCTCTTTTGGAGCCGCACGAGCTGGAAACTCATCAATAGAAATCAGACTCAAGTTCTTGGCCTTTTTGATCCTCCCCAAATGACCTAACTTCCTTAGCACAGATCACTTTGAAGGCAGGATAGGCAAGCTGCTTAGTTCAGGCATGTTTTCTCTTCTGTTAAGGTTTATAAGTTTTCTTTCAAAATTGATCCATTGTACAATGACTAGAGGAAAGAAAAGCTTTGAACTACTTTTCTGGTTGTTGTATCATGTTCTCAGCTTCCAGACCAAGGTTGGTAAGCTGAATTGCAGAAGCTATATTCAGGAAAGATAGACTTACCTCTAAATAATTACCCTTATTTACTACAAGAGTTTAAGTGTGGGTGCACAAAGTCATTTTAATGTTTGGTCCAAACTCAGATTTGGCCTACTCAGTAGGAAGAAAATATTAAAATGGAGTTGCAGAAGTGGACTTGTGCTTCTGCTCTGTGGTGGAATAAATATCCCACAAATGTTTCCTTTCCTGATTTCTAAATCAAGTTTGGCACAATGTAAGTGCGGAGAGACACAGTATTGTCTCTGCAAAGGAACAACAACCAGAGGGACCGAAGTTAAACTACAAGTAACAAAAATGTAGCAGCATTGATCTATAAATCCAATAAGGCAGGGTGTTGAATATATAGAAATCTTAGCACAGTTTAAAGCAAATGAAAATCTGTAGCCTTCTGAGTATGAATTGGACTTGAATGGTGCATTATAACATTTGATACATGGAACAAATTAAAATTTTTAAAAAAAGTAATACAAAGCTTATTACCCAATTTGACTGCGAACAGCTTCAGCAAACCACAAGCATATGCTTGCTGTGATCTCTTAGCCTTTTTATTCTTTCACATTCCCAGCTAATCTCTTCACAGGGGGTCCTGAGATGAGGGGATGGATAATGAGAAAATATTCTTGGATCTAAATTGGAGTACGATATTATTCAAAAGAATGGACATTTTTTATGTTTTTTGTTGTGATGGTGTTCTTGTAATGGTGCTGTATGACTTGGTACACAGGGGCACCTCTCAGTTTGTAGATTACTGAAATTCTTCATGATTCCAATCTGCACATTTGTTGGAAAGCTCACATCTCTGACCTCTTATCAGATATGTCTGTACTGGACATTATGGATCTAGAAGTCCTGCGTCGCAAGCCAAATCTTACACAAAGCCAAGCAAAAGTAACATTGAGTGTGCATGACTAAATCTGCCTTGGTCTAATAGAGCTAGCTACCTGGCTATAGCTGACTGGGGGACTACATAGAGCTTTCTTGTGCCTGTTTGCATTTAGTAATATATTCACTGGAAGAGCTTTTTAGTTTCTGTTTGCAGTTTAGTAATATATTCACTGGAAGCTCTTCCAGGTTTATTGGTTTTGTGATCAGGTTCAAGAAAGGCAGGCTGTAACAGGGGGCTTTGTGCTGCTCTCCTGCCATCATGAGTACATGAGAATAAATAATCTCGTAATCAGTGCATTTTCCTCAGAGTAGGTATCAATGTGAAAGTGTTAGGGCTGTCAGACAAAAAAAAATTATACTGGTGTCAACTATTTGGCTTCATGATGCCATCCAAAATACAGGCATAGGACACCATGCCAAGACTAAAGGCAAGGGCTGCTATTGCTGCATGATGCAGTGTCAAGTTAAGGGTAGGCTTAGATCAGGTTGCTGAGAATCATCTAGCCCATGGCTCCCCTGACCTCTGAAGGACCCCTCTGAAGGAAATGTCTTTGTTTACTGTAGGCTGCAGAGCAATATAATTTCTAAATTGCCCCATGGAAAAAAATGATAGTACATTCATCAAGTGACCAGGCCCATTGTCCCCATGCACAGAAAGGGAACAGAGAACTGAGGTCAACAGAAATAAATTAGTTCTTACACAATGAATGTCTTAATGCTCAAATTTTAGGGGATGTCCCCAGCAGAAGAATCCATTACTCTAAGTTTTAACTTCAAATTCTTTCACCTCTGTAGAAAAAGGGTAATGTAAGCACCAAGGCACAGCATACCTGTGGGTAGGCTGAAGGATTTGGGTCTTTTTAGTCCAGAGAAGACTGAGAGGGAATCTGATCAATGCCTATAAATATTTAAAGGGTGGGTGCCAGGAGGATGGGGCCAGTCTTTTTTCAGTGGTGCCCAGTGACAGGACAAGAGGTAATGGGCACAAATTTGAATATAGAAAGTTCCAACTAAACATGAGGAGGAACTTCTTTACTTTGAGGGTGGCAGAGCACTGGAATAGGCTGCCCAGGGAGGTGGTGGTGTCCTTCTCTGGAGACATTCAAAACCCACCTGGCCATGTTCCTGTGAGACCTGCTCTAGGTGGACCTGCTTTGACAGACGGGTTGGACTAGATGATCTCCACAGGTCCCTTCTAACCTCACATCATTCTGTGATACCATGTGTGAGAATCTCTTCAGATGCTCAAAGCTTTTCCAGTTTTCTTCACTACCTTGAAGGTCCCCTGGCCCATGGAAAGACTGTCTTTCAGAGCCCTGAAATTATCTTTCTGTGCACAGAATTGGCAGCTGATCACTTTGGACACCTATCCATTTATCTCTCAAGCCTCACTTATAACAATGGCATATCATCTCCAGCGTGTCTTTGTGCAGCAAGCAAGCAGGCCATGAAAGGCTCTGGAAAAATATTGGCAGTTCTTCCTATATGCCAACACAGAGGAGAGCAGGGAATCAAGGTTGTCAGTCACCACACCTTTCACAAAGTTTGGAAAATAGGCAGACACACTCTTTGAAAAGGAGAGATTTATTCTCTCAATGCCAAAGGTCACACCGGATAGAGTAAAATAACTGATCTTTATATGAAAACTTTCTCTAAGGGAAAAGAGAGCTTGCCTTTAGCCTCAGTCTTTGTTAAAAGGGAGAATTTCCAGGAGGAAAATCAGCCTTCTTTCCCATCATTTGCTTGCCTCATAAAATATGCAAGAGAATGTTGGCAATGACCCCTGCATCAATTCATCAACGCACCATTCCTGAAGCTTAAACTTTCATTGTGCAGGAGAAAAGTCACCATCTGATAGTAGGTTAGATCCATACTGATGCTCTCAGTGCATCAATAATTAAGCAGGACTTTCAACCACATCGTTTAATACGACAAAATGTTTCTTAAGAATTGTGAAATTATCACCCTAAAAAAAAAAGAATTACCAAGATTATAAAGAACCCATCATGCTCAGTGGCCTGTGTTCAGAGACATAGAGCATTCCTTCCACTTACTTTAACACAGCAGTAGCACTCAATGGCTTCAGGCTGTAATTAACAGCACAAAGCTCTCTTACTGGGAGACAGGATAACAATTCAACAAAGTATATCTATATTCTGCAGCAGGTTCCTGAGATGCTCAGGGTTTAAATAGCTTTTAAAGAAAAGCTAAAGAAAGTTCCGCAAATTACAGTTAGTACAGGTGAAGAGAAGCAAAAGAAGCCAAGCACTAATATAGGAAATTAACGCCCTTAATTAATTCTGCTGGCATAGCCTGCTAGCTCCAATCAAAAATGCTGCAGTGTAAGTTGTCCTCCGCAGTTCTGGGGCTTTTGAAACATTATGTACCAAACTGCTTTTAAAGCAAATGCTATCCATTCTCCTGGAATAATACTACAACATTAGAAAAAGAAGCTGGTAGGATGCTCCTGGTTTTAGAGCTCGTGCAAAATAGTTTGGGAAGTTTTCTGCACATGGAGCAAAAACCCCAAAGAATTCAGGACTATTCTGCAAAGGCCAGATGCTCATTCTTTAACCTGCAAACTTTGTGCAACAGTCAAGGACAATTCCTCCAGGTTTTAGACCATTCCTGGAAGCTTTTTAGGACAGGGAAATGGAGGACACACAGGTTGGATGAATTGTTCTGTCAGTGGTAGCCTGCTACCAGACATCATCTTTCCTGGGGGCCTAATCTTCCCTGCTTTTGTAAATGGAAACGGATAAGGTGAAAGAACAGCAGTGCTGTCACAGGTGTCAGTGCTTAAGGACATTTTAACATGATCACAAATATCTAGAGTCATCCCAGATCAGCTCAGTTGTAGCAAACTTGCAGATCACTGATATGAAATGGTCTCAGATATCATCAGTTTACTGCTTCCGAAAGATGTTGCTGCTTTTTCTGTCTCTGCAGAAAATGGCCTGGTTGTGACAAATAGACTGGTCTGAATTTCTGCTTTGGGTGAGTTGTCTGACGTCTGGAGACCTAGGATTAACTGGTGAACTTTTTAAACAAAATTACCACAACGGAAAAAGAGCAGCCTTGTAAAATAGTTCTGGTCAGGAAGCTTACGATGTCTTGGACTCTCTCCCTCACAGTAAATTCATAGAATCATAGAATAGTCTAGGTTGGAAGGGACCTTTAAGATCATCTAGTCCAACCATCAACCAAACTCTCATAAGCTGCACTTGTAGCGCTATGCAGTTGTTAGACTGAGATACCAGGCACTGGACTGTGCAGAATTACGCCCACCTCTGCCATTTCCAGGTGAGAAAGGGAACCCCTTATGGCTGAAAGAACAGAGCAGGATGCACGACTAGCACTAAAACTGTAGATTCCCTGTAAAGTGGGAAAGCTCTGTCTCCATCAAGTCAGTCATTCTCTGCCTTAGTTTGTCATGCCTAAAAATCAGGCTGAAGAAGCCAGCTCTGTTTGTCTTGGCTATTTTTATTGCAAACTGACTGGGAAAAGAATTTTCTCCCATCATGTGTATATCTAGTGGCTGTCATAGAGGAATCGTGTTAGCTCGGATTTTGGGTATACTCTTTTGATACTATTTCTCATAATAGCAGTAAAATTGTCACTTCTTTTGTCAGCAGCTTGACCCTTAGTGTACTTTCCAACCCATAGTCTCACTAGCTTCCTTTTGTCCCTGGGAATTAAAACGGAAATCTCAAAGCGACTGCAGCAGGAAGAAGTGGATAACTACAATCAGTGTAATACAGAGGCCAGACCATTTCTTCCATGGCTCTTTTTTAACTTTGCTTTCTTGGTACATAAATATGGATTTTGTTACCAGCTGAGTTGGAAGGAAAACCAACAAGAATGTTTCTAAGCCTCTGTGGAAAATCTTTTTTTTTACCTCCCACTTGGAAGAGGTGAAGGATCAATATTTAAAACAGGGTGGGGTTTTTTTTAATTTAAAATCAATGTTAACTTAAACTACTTGGGACTAATTCAATTATTATCAATAAGAAAAAAGGTAGCTTGATATGTCAGCTTTTCTGCAAGCGTTCAAGACAACAAGAACATTTTTCGAACTAGCTGAAAAGTGACCTAAAACATCCTTTTCTGATTTATATCTGTTCACTGTAGATGCATTGTCTCCACTCTTGCTTCTAATGAGGGAAAAAAAACAAGCTCAGAAGCAACAGTAGAGCTAATACTGTTGTAACATCCCTTCAGATCTCTCTGTCTCTGTTCAGGGCCAGCTGCAAGTTCTTTGCCTGCCTTCATCTTCAGATATGCCAAATTTCTGGTAGGAAAAAGTGTCAACTCAAAAGTACAACCAGCATCAAAGCAGTCAGGTTAGTGTATACCCTGGGGAGTGCGGTGAGTCCGAATTATATTGCATGTTTTCTCCATGGCTGTAGTTTCACAAGACACTAACTTCACAAAAGAGTACAGGGTATTCTTGTCCTGCCCCATTCCTCTCTCCTAGTTTCCGCTCCTACTGCCCTGGTGCAGCACTGTCTCAGTTTGCTGACCTAGATATTTGTAGGACCACAAAGTAAACTGTATTATTAAGCTTAAAAATAGTCCTTTATTTATTCTTAGGTCAGCTTCACCTTTGAATTTCAGGTATTGTAAAATTGCGATTCAAAATATGTGAAGAGAGAGAAAAGCAGGCTGATGAAAGATGTACTTATTATTTAGTAAATCCTTACCTGACTCGCCGTGTTTAAACTGATTTAAATACTCACGCCCCCATTATGGAAAGTAGCAAGAAAAAAACCCCTCATCTCAGAGAGATCAGACACTCAATATAAGAACATTCGTTAACAATTTTGAAAGAAAAAATTATTCAACAACAAAGTTTTCTTCTTAATGTGACTATCTACTGTTTATATCAAAGCAAAGGCAATATGGGCACAGAGTACCGGATTCTCCAAAAGAGACAGACCTGGTTCACAAGAGTAAGATACGGTCTAAGTAATAAAATACCTACCAGAGAAGGAATTGAAGACCAGGATTTTCCTTATCACCTTGTGCCAGACAAGTGTCTTCTTCACCAGATTACACATCTTTCCCCAAAATGAAAAGTAAGTAAAAGTTTTGGAAGACTCAGCTTCAAGTTTGCTGAGGCAAATGAATTATGAAGCTGCAATGGGAGTGCTGTCAGAGATACATGTCAATGGTGACATTAAAAACTTCTTTAGATAAGGCCTGGATGGATTTGTTTACAGGTCAGCAGTCTTGAGGAAGATGCAGGAGGCTGTAACAGCAGCATACCACATAGTTGAGGAATGGTTCAGAGAATGGTTAACACTTGAACAGACTATCATCTCCACTGAGCTAGGTGCAGAAAATGCCCGGATCGAAAAGCTGGGCTTCTAATGATAGCCTTTAAATTCAGTGTCTGTGTTGAAAACATGTATACCTTGGCAATCTGTGGCTTATAAAACCTAAATAGACTGATGTCAAGCAAACAAATGTTTCTGTAGTAAAGAAAGGTATTAACCACTTTTGCAGAACTAAAATGGACTCCATCCATTTTAAGAAGCCTGGCTGACCAAAGTACTAAATGTGTTTTAGGGGCACAAACTAACGACAAGACTGGACAAAAAAATGTGCTTAAAAAACCCACAACAATATGTTGAGCACTTCACAGCAGTCACATGAGGGTAAACTGTTCACTTGGATCCTATTCCTATATCATGCTGCATCTAGCTCATGGTAGTTACAGGATGTTAACGCAAAAGTAGGAAAGACATTTGGAATGGATGTGCTATGTTTCACCATCTTTTGTGTTTCACACATAATCTTCTCCCTAACATGTCTCTTTTATTCATGCAATAGCCCAGGCTAGTTTTCAAAATATTTCCAGGAATTACAATAACCACTGGAGAAAAATGTGATGGGGCAATGCAGCATCCCTACAAAACCTTTGTTCTAGAAGTGCTGAAAACATTTTAATAGAGGGAGATTACTCCCAGGGTGGTTTATTTAAAACAAATCATACTGCCACATCTCTTTAAGTCTTCATTATTTCTTATTCTCTAAGCAATAATATATGCATAAGAAGGAAGACCACAGTATCAGGCAGCAAGTAGGAAAACCAAATATAAGCATTTAATTCATGTCACTGACACCATGAGAAAGTAGGGGAAAATACTGCTCCCCTATCTGCCTCGGATTTCTCAGCCTTAGAGATCGACTGCGAACTAAAGCGTATGGAGCACTTGGTGCTCTCTCAGTTGTAGTTGCCAATGCTGATACTATTTCTGTCCACTGAGCAGAACAGCAGCCACAACAAGGATATGGTCACTCATTTCGGAGATAACAAAGCCAGCCAATCCCTCCTCTGGGCTAATTAAGATAGAGCAAAGCCGCAGACATAAGAGGTCTCCAAGGAAAGCAGAGCTGCTGTCATGTGGTAGGCTGGGTTCGCGTAGCAGAATATCCCAGTTGTGAGCTGGCTGAGCTCCATTGACCTCCTGTATTTTGGCATTGCTGCCAGTACCTGCCTGGGATGAGCCAAATAGAGACAACTCTCTGAGCCAGCCTCTATCAGTTGCAATTTAATTGATTTTTTTTTTTTTTTTTATGATGGAGCAACACACCATAAAATTCAGAGCAGGGAGAAAGGACCATTTTAATTTTTCAGCCAGGCAGGAGAAATGGCACATTTGTCTGTGTGAACCCCATCAATGTTGCAGCTGTGGCCAGCTCTTCCTTCCCATATGTTTGCTAACCAGGTCTTAAAAAAAAGTCATTGCTGAGGGTTTGTGTGATTGAAAGCAGCCTGGTGAGAATAAGATATAAAAGGAGCAGAATGAAGATTCAGGTTTTACATTACCCTCCTGGCAGGATCTTAGGCTTTCTGAAGACTAAGAAATAAGGACATTCCTTACGGAAGAACACCTCCCCTGTTCTTCCATCACTTCTCTGTATTTCATGACTAATAACCTATAAGGACAAGGAGAAGAAACAATCAAGTTGGTTTCACAGTTTCTTTAGAATCTGTTTCCTGTTAGCAAAGAACCAGCTCAGAGCTTTATACCTGGCCATTTGGTCAGCAGCTGCATTTACAGAGCATATATATTGCCTTGAAAATGGAAGGAGCCATCAGGAATAATGGTCTATAAACCAAGCTATAATTCTACTGGATCATAAAAGAGTACAACAGAAGACCTAGACTGTACAACCACTAAGATTACAACAGGACTAAGAGGCTGAGTATGTTTATATCAGGAGAAAGAGACCAAGGCAGATCCAGGAGCCCTTCTCTGCCCCCCTCCAAGTATTGCAGAACTTCCCTGTGTACACTTTGTCTCTAAAGTAGAGAGCAAAAGGAAACAGCTCAGTGCCCATGTCACTAAACAGTAAACAAAAAACAACATCACAATACTATTAGTGTTATTTTAATGACATCGGTTAAACCTTAGTACCACATTTATCTCAGATCCTTCTTTTGCTATAGTGCAAAGAGTACTAGTGAGTGGGAAGTCATTGGATTGACTGTCATGGTTTATTGCCAAATAGAAATTAGTGAGCTGCAAGATGGATAATGAAACAGTCATGATGGATTAAAAATCTGTCCAGTTTGATACATCCCGAGTACAGTACCCATTTACAGAAGTTATGATGTTGGTCATGGGATCTAATACCCAAGTTTTATCACAGAACAGAGAACTCGAGTACAACATCAGAAAAGGATGAAACTGAAGTATGGAGAGAATCGAGATATTTTGCAGTCAGTGATCTCTTATGGACTCTGCCAGCTTTGTATTTCTGCTGCAAAACCCCATTCTGAAGATAACCCAATGCCAACATTAGCTTATGGTCCCAGCTGTTTAAGTCTAGAATAATCCTCATGACATCAAATACTTTAAGGGGATATTTCTTCATTAAAAGCAAAAGAAATAAACTTGTGGAGAAGACTGGGATGCTACTGATAGCTCTGTATCAGAGCAAATATTAGTTATCCTTCTGGAGATAACTCAGACTCAGATATGAAGATGGGATTCAATGGACTCTGAGTATAGGTGAGTTCACTGCACACAATTGTAGGAAGGAAAATGTGTTAGTGAAGCAGAGGAGGGTTATACAGGAATGTTTTAATTCTCACTCCTTTTCTTTGTCTTTTCTTTTTTTTTTTTCTTTTCTTTCCCCCCCCCCCCATTGAGTTTTGAACTAGAAGGTCCACAGAAGAAGGAAAACATCTAGCAATCACAAATCCCACTAGTGCCTCCTTTGCTCGGGCAGTCACTTTTAACACTGTATTGAGTTGAATGCAGCACCTTCATTTGCAGAAATTTGGGATACTTAAAACTATAGGGAAAAACAGCTGAAGTCTCCTCCTCTTAAATCGGAGAGCACCAAGAGTACTGAACTGCCCAAAGGAGCCTGATGCAAAATTATTGAGAGAAATGAATTCAAAATCTTCATTAGTTTACTCTTCCCTTGCTTTTCTCTAATCCCTTTCAGAAGAAGTCAGGACTGTGCCTTCCTGCTGGATTTGAATAATGAAGGTCTTACAGATCCTCTGAGATTTTCTTAGCCAGTTGCTAGGTGAAAGAGGTCTCCAGACATCACCCCACCAAATACTTGTACCTGAGATAACAAATTGCATTCCTAAAACGAGGAGACATAAATGACGGTGAATAGGTTTCTGCCTCTCCCTTGATCCTGGGAGGGTGAAACTGAACATATTATTTCAAGCTCTTCCAATGCAAAAGTTACTCTTGTTCCACTGGAATTTTTCCTCTTTTTTTTTTTTCCTTTACTGCTGGAGAAAGTTAACACTGAATACTCACAAGGTTGAGAGCTCCAGGAGGTGATAGGAAAAATTCTGCGCTGCACACATAATAAATTGAGTAACTAACCCCCATGTCCACCCCTCCAGCAAAGCTGCCAAGCTCCAGCAATCCCAGCTTCAGCATAAAGTCATTTCCATATCACCTAATGAAGGATGCATAGACATTTGTTATTACCATTAATTTATTAAAGAGGCACAAGCACTAGCAATCATCAACCTCATTACAACCCAGACGGAACTTGCTGAAAATCATGCAAGGGCAGGGCAAGCAGAGTTAATTGCCCACACAATTCTCAACAGCAAACTAGGACTCTGAAGACTGTTTTCCTTCTAATGCTATTTGTGAGGACCGAGTCAGATTTAATTAACTGCTTAATGCTCAAGTATTCCTGCAAGAGGTGGTTTGATACCAAAGAGAAATGGGGTCCAAAATCTGCCTAAGCTGCACTGACTGTAGTATTTCAGAACTACCTCACAGAAAATCTACCTCTGAACTGCTCTGGACATGCAGAGTTTGGTATAAGTCTCCTCTCTCTACTCCTTTTGCAATTAGACGGGATTCTCTATGCCTTTCCTTTCTGTGAAATCTTTTCCCAGCCCATAACACCTGTGGGAAGCCTCCAGACACTCAGAGAGCTCTTTAGATTACTGTCACAGGCTCATACACAACATGCATACACTGCAGGGAAATGCCTTCCTCAGCTACTGTCATATGGACAATTTGGAAATTATTCTGAGCGAGGACTGTGGGGGTGAAAGGGGCCCAGCTGCCCCAATCAGTGACTGGCACCTGCACTTGGGGACCACAGAGCAAATTCCCCACGCTTAAATGCTCACACCCTGCTGTGGAGTTTCAGCTCCTTGCTATGAGTAATCCTCCCTGAGCAAAGGGAAAGGAAGATAAACCCTAGGGCAACATTGCACTAGCCACAAGGCAGTCCATTAATGGCACAAATAAATAGCTGCCTCCCTGCACCATTAAATCAGGTCTTTTGAGCTGATCCATGGCCTGCTAGATATCTGATAGAAATGTTTTGCTGTCTTTCAAAGCGGCTTGCATGACTTGCATGGCTTACCCCAAAATCTGCCTGGCACCAGGACAGACTTGTCAGGAAAGACCTTTCACTAAAATATTTTTTAAGGAAAACCTGAGAAACCATGAGAAACCTTTTCTAGATGAAAGGATATTTATTTCTTATTTCATAAATTCATGAGTTGGTTTCATCTCCAAACTCAGCCAAAGATGCAGTGACTTCTCCCAGGATATAGGATTTAAAAAACCCACCAACACTTTGGGGCTTCATCAGACCAAGAAGGCTAAAACCTTCATGTTACTGGCCCAGAGGGGAATTTCACTAGGAGATGTGTGAGAGCTTCAGGGACTAGCATCACTGGGAACTGTTCATCCTGGTGGGGTGACTGCCTTTAGAGTAAAGGTGCTTTAGAGCTCAGCACAGTTAAAATCAGAGTCTTCGGGGAGAGACGAGTGCAGCAGGGAACCATGGAGCTGAAAGCACATTTCACTCCCCGGCAGATGGCCAGGGCTATTTAATGCTCCTGCTGTTTTTTTCAGAAAGCCAAAGGCTTTTATAACCATACTGCATATGCATAGGAAACATACCTGAGAGGGAGCAATAAAAGAAAACATTCTCTCCAGCCTCACCTCCAATACCTGCTACTGAGTCTTAAAAGTGATGCTGTTTCTTTTCTTTTCCTTTCTCTCCCATCATGCTAACATCACAGGGCACTTGGAAAGCTTGACTTTAAATCACTCCCCACATTATTCGGCTCTCTTGAAGATTCCTATCCCTGCCACCCCAAACTCTTCATCTCCCACACTTCTTCCCTTCTCAGCCTGCTTTCCAGCAGCACACCATGCCCTCACAGAAGGAAGCATGTTTTATGTATGACTCACTGAGCACTAAGGTACTGGTGCTGCTTGGCATTAATTTGCTGCCTTGGTAAATAATTTAGTTTCTTAGCTGGAGGTACACAGCCGGAACAAGGCAGCAATGGGTAGAGTGCCACAGGTGGGTTACCCATCCAAACAAATCCTGCTCCACAACATGAATTTTTTTTACTCAGTGCTAGGCGCTAGCAATTTTAAGCCTATCCATTCTGAAGTCTCACCCTATCTGTTATTACCATTTCTACTGTAGCAGTGCCTAGAAATCACATCTGTTGACTACTGAAATGCCCTATTTCAGGCAGCAGGAGTGTAACAAAAGGCCAAGAGCATAATGAAAGGCCAGCCTCACCTCCCCGTAGTTTGTCTAGGAACAGCAAACAAGCATGGTCTGGTCTAGCTTTACTTTTGATCCTTGTCTTCTTCCACTCATTTGCCTCCTTGCCCTACTGCACTCAGGTACCTGCATGCAGATGTTCCTAGGAATATTTGTTCAAGTCACCCTTTACCCTCTTCCTATTTCTGTCTGAATCACATTGTCCTCACCACCTCAGAAGCAGGACTTTTCAGGAGATACATGCGTAGGAGAGGGAGAGGACCATGGTAACACACAAGGAGGCTGCAAATTTGACTGCAGTGTGTAGGGGAAAAGACGATGACCAAAGAAGTAGGAAAGGAGATGGTATTGTATGCCAGAGTAACACCTGGAGCCTGCTGAACTCAATGGAGAATTTCCTAGGAGCATCACTCCAGCGATCTACCTGCAAAGACTCATGTTGTCTCAATGACGGACAATTTTCTCAACACACACTAAATAGGGGCAGATGCTGATGAACTTCTGTCTCCCCCTCTGATATGCCCCATTCCTATTTTGTCTTCCTTGCTGATGGATATTCACCTACCTGCATTCAGAAGAAAAACCTAGCCGCATTTTTTCAAACTTGTTTTTTTCTCCTCACTCCTGTCCTTAGTGATGAAGGTGATCTTGCAGCTTAGTTTTCTCTGCTTAGCATGAGCCAGTGCTGCGGACTGGTACAGTCAAGAGCTGGTTGCTGTATATACAAGTGCCTACAAATGAATGGGAATAAACCATGCCCTGTCTGCTTTATCTAACAGCACATTAGCATCCTGCTGTAGAGAAACCAACTACACCAAATGGTCAGTGGGAAAAACAGAAACATCAGCCTTTGGACCCATCACGGTGCACGCACTGGAATGATGCAAGGGAAGCAAGTGTGCTTGCAGTCACACTTGCCCCCCACATAAAGGCTTCTCCTGCCCAAGCAATCCTGCCAGTGACCCAAGGTGCTGCCCATGGCTCAGCACAACCCCAGCTCTGCAAACACCCTGCCAATCTCACCTTTCATAAAGGAACCCAATACTGCTGGTGTTTCAGCCCAACACCAGCAACATTTCAGTCTCCCACCAAATTGACCTGGATGTCCGAGCTGTATATGCCAATACCACCACTTAAGCCAAAGCTTCCTACAGCATATATTATGGCATTCTCTGATGGCAGCCAGTAGCAGGGATGTCTGCCCTGCTCAGGGATACCTCACTGGCTGTTGATTGCTGGGTGTACTGTGCTCTTCCATACCAAATATCTAATTTAGTGAAAATGATATGTTGCATTACAGGAAAGGTTACTACAACATATAACAAAACTACCCTGAAACTTCCTAGTCTATCCTGATTAGTAGCATTAATTTGGATTTGACTAGTGCTTTGCCCAGGATCAGAGAAGGATTAACAAACGTGGAAACCCCAAGAAAGCAGCAAGTCAGTCCAGCTCGTGTACCAGTAAAAAAGTCCATGTCTTTTTCTCGGCACTGTGGCAGGGCTGCAGAGGAAAACGACCAGGTCTGTCATTTCAACACAGTGAACCAGCAACACTTCCTTTGCACTGGAGACTGAAATTGCAAAAGCCATAAACAGTGCTGTCCTGATGTGGCAAATTGGCAAAGTCCCTGTGGGCTGATTATGTCTCATTGTGCTGAACGCAGGTAGTAAGTGTTAATTTCTCACACCAACATGCACACAAACAGTTCGAACCATGGCCTCTTGGTAGAGAGCACTGGTTCCATGCTGAGACATTTCCTGTTTGCATGGCAGCCTCCTCTCTAGCTACTCAGGGTGTTTGACTCATCAGAGCAGTGCTGGATTGTCACACAGGGCTCTCATGTCTCTGCTCAGTAGCTGTGGGGACCCAATTTGTGCTCTCACGAGAGGCGCTGTTACTCTGAAAGAGGTGGTAGGACGAGCTGAAGGAGTCAGACTGAACCTGTGCTTCAGCAGTGCACTAAATGGAACTCAGACATCACCTGAGATGAGTCTGAGCTGTGTGGAAGTTACTTCAAAATAAAAATATCAAGGGTGCAGGAACACCAGGGTAAACAATACTTCTCGCTGATGGGTTGGATGGAGGTGCCTGAATGTCAGGTTTGATGAGTGGTGTGCAGTACTTTGCCAAGATTCCTTACTCAGGGCAGAAGTGAGATTACTTTTTGGAAAGGTAATTTCTACATTAATGTTTAGAGACTGGTGTTAACTGGTGCAAAACTGTGTGGCAGTCAAAAAGCTAATTTGATCCATCCTACAAGTTCCTTGCAGCTTGGAGGAGCAGGAATAGGGCTCAGGAGTCCTGTCTGGACAGTCTTCCTCACTCAGACACACAAACACCTTCATCCTGAAACCCAGAGTCAGAGGATAGTTTAAGCCAAGTACAACGTGTGGAAAGCCAGCCTAAAGCCTCAGAACACCAGAGGGATATTTTACTGTCTTTGCCCAGTTTTGACAAGTGTGAGTCATGTGAGTGCTGGGGCATCTTCCAACTGCAGGGAAATTATTTAAAAGATGTGCTCAATAGCCATTGTATGACACATTCAGGACAGTCTGCAAGAAGGAGAGAAGGGGCAGAGACGATCTTCAGCTGTGTAAAGAAAAGACTGTCTATCTCTCGCCTTGCTGAACAACAGTTATACCTGGCAAATCTGACTATTTATTGCCTCTTAGGCTGTTATACAAAGATGCTGATGCACTTGCGCTTCAGGGTGAATGACAGCAAGGCTGGTGAGAAAAGCAGGGTGTAGTAAAACATATGATACTTGTCAGGGTCAATCTGGCTGACAACTATGTTGTGCTAGGTCTTCCCAGGCTGGCTGGAGAACGATAAAGCAGGACCCAGCCTTTTCTGGGCCAGGGGAAGGGTAGGACAGAGAGAACTGTTTGCAGCAGGGCTCACACAGATTGCCTGTGCGAGCTCAGTGTTTGCCTGTGCCAGCTACAGGGATTCAGTGCTGCCATTTCTAAGCCACGCTGTAGAATTGCAGCATAGGCCTGTGCTATTTGAAATGCTAAGAGATAGCATTGAGGCGTTTTTCCTTTAGATAAGACCGAGATATTCCACTGGCATAAATCAGCAGTGCACCCAAGGCATCTGGGAAGCCGTATCTTCAGACGATGTAAATGGGTGCAGCCCCAACCAGGGAGACCGGTGCTGCCAAAGTCCCACTTCTGCACATTGGCAGTTCTGGTAAGGATGACCACGTCAGTCTGGTTGTTGGCTGATGACTGGCTTGACTGAAAACCACTTCCCAAGCAGACTGTCTGTTCCTTACCCAGTAGACGGGATGTTTGTCCAAGACAGACACCCTCTCAGCTGTCCAGGCTTTGCAGAAGAGCACAGAAATGTCTGTCCTTGTCTTCCATACACAGACCAGGCTTCATTTAAGCTAAACCTAAAATGGTTTTCAATTCAGAACCTTGGACTGTAGTTTCAGCAAAACTGGGAATCACGGCTCCTCGAACCACAGGACTGGCTTCAAAAGAGAAGGAAGGAGAGGTTTGCTTAATTTGCCTTCTAGATTTTAGATTCTGAGTTCAAGGATTTTTAAACTGTTCTCCACAGTAATGAGCATTGAAAGGTTACTTGAGGAAAAGAAACAAAAAAAAATATTTTTTTATCTACCTGCTATTTCCATTATAGAAAAGCCTATTCAAAGTCCCATCACATCCCAACGCACAGACAAATGGAGATAGCAAAAAGCCAGGAGAGGATACTGAGTGGCTTAAGGTCACTCTGGAGCGGTGGCAGGACACAGCCCAGCTCATTTCAGTATGGACTAGGATGTCAGCCAAAAGCTCATGCAAAGTTTTCAACTGCTCATTTAAAATGACATTTGCATTATTCATATTGAATACACTTCCCTCAATACCTGTAGACACATTTCCTAAGGGATATACCTCAGTAAAACATTGTGTTACTCTATGCTTTGCACAAGGGATTGCAGTTTAACAGTACACTAACACCCGTGCTTTTCTTTGACTGGAAAAGTGTGAAGAAAATATGGTTAGGAATTGGAATTGGTACCTACCAAAAGCCAGCTTCTGACTGCTCTCAAGACAGTTTTACATCCTCCAGCATTCTCGAAATTGGGATAAATACAGTAAAAATTAGGAGAGGAGCAAATATGTTCAGTCTGGGTTTTCATTTAGGATCAGATTTTACCTCTAGCACAGAAGGCAGGTGCTTTACCCAGGTACTTTACTTGAGACTCTGTGAGGAGGCAAGTTCTGACCCTGAGTACCTAATGCAATAAAAATCCAGCCCAAGCAATAGTAAATCTCCTGATTAATAATGGACAAGGAGGTTGAGAGGGGAAAAAAAAAAAAAAAAAAAAAAGAGCGTGACTGCACAGAAGCTGAGCTCAATTTTTGTGCTGAACCTGGGTGGAGAAATAAGGGATGCCCTTCCCACAGGTCTGCAGATATGGTCAAAGGTGTTCCTATTTGTTATGGCAACATGGCAGGTAGAAAATAAAACTGGGCCATTTCCGGGGCAGAGGTGGACTCATTTTTATGGTCCTGCCATGCTGCCTTTTGATGGTCTTTGGCTATTTTAATGGCTTTGTTTTGTATGCTGCCGCAAGATGAAAAATGTGCCACTTCCTACATCAAGAGAGAAAAATATCTGCTTTTCTCATATTAGACTGAAGAGGAAAAATGAAGGAGAAAAAGTCTGAAGTGGTCTGTGACAGCAAGGGGTCCTATAAATGCTACCACAATAGACATCAGTTGAGAAAGTCCAGGTTTATTGGCAGCTGTGCTTTTCTCTTCTCTCTCTTCCCCAGCCCAAAGTCTCCCATTAAACTCCCATTCCCATCCCAGAGACCCTGATTCAAGCCTATTTAAGAAAAAAAGGAAAATTTATTTCAGTTTTGACAGAACAAGCCCAGAATTCAGGAGCAATTGTAAAAGGAGGGGAGAAACAATTTCCATAGGAGACAAACGGAGCAGCGATCTGGGAGTGGAGGATAAATGACGTGCAGGTCACTAATTTGTCACACGGGCTGTAACAGAAGCTCAGTATAGGGGATCTGAGTTTTGACCGTGTGTTAGTTTCATTTACATTTTGACACTTAGATAGTTAAGGCAGTACAAGAGCATTATTAATGAAAAAAGTGTGTGGCTCAGCTCTGTCTTGTTCAGCTCCCAGCAAGCACAGTTGAAGGACTTCTGGCAGTTTGCAGAAACCACTTCTAACACCCCTATGAGCTGGAGTTCAGGCTGTCACCTCTGCTGCTGCAAGCATAGGCCTTTCTTTCTCTCTTGTGATCCAGTGTGTCCCCTGTTTTCCCCATCACCAAACCTGATGAGAAGAGTCATTCTAGGTGAGCTCTGCCAAAGTACAGCAAGATCCAGCACCATTCCCTTGTATTTTTCTATTCCTTTTGTTCAACATCAAGAGCAAAAGTAGAGGTTAGAGCACTGCATAGTGGAATTCTGAAGTTTGGGGTTTGGTTTTTTATACAATTTATCAGTGTTATAATTCTCATTAGTGCACTAAGTAAATAGGTGCTTTTCAAAGCCTCATGTGTGCCTGAGATCTGGAAGACAAGGCACTGAGTTTCACTATTTAATATTGTTTACACCCTTGGGGGGAGCAAAAGAAAGTGTATTTTTAAATATTTCTCTACTCTTTGCTCTGCAGTGACTCCTGACAGTAGAAAAGACCAAGAATAATGCCAATTTTGCTTTCTATTTACAGTACCTTATTTTATGCCCATTTATCTTATGCTTGTAATATGTCTTCTCCCAAAGTTGAAGAGACATCGTTCTTTCAGCATATGGAGAAAAAAGCACTAAACCAAGACCGTTTTGACCCTTCACTTGTTTTCTTATATTCTTGTATGTTCTTATGTTCCTCTCTTTTTTTCTTTTTTTTTTTTTTTTCTATTTGCAATGCAAGAAGCCAAACGCAACTACCCAGAGATCTGGATACAGATAGATAGAAATCCATGAGCTGTGGAAGCTGCCTAAATTAACCACAAATGGACACGAGTGTCTCAAAGCTCTGACTTCAGCATCAGCATTTCTCATCTAAGTGCCCAAATGCCTTGCAGGCATGGTCATTTATAAATGCAACAGGCATAACTCAAATGGGGAAAAGTAAATGTACAAGAGGGAAAAAAATTGTGTTTTGCTCGCATCAATAACAAGGTAATAAAAGAAACCACCTGTGAAGAAAGCCATGATTAATGAAAACAAATACAAGAAATTGGAAATATAAACTATGGCAAAAGGGCTTTAGTTTCAACAATCTCAAAGTTCAGATCTTCTAGTAAAACATAACATAAAAGCTTGTAACATGGAATAAACAGGGGTACAGGGTATGAAAAAAATGTGCCATAAAAATAATACGACTGTTTAAATGAGATGCACAGTGCATAAACAAAACAGCCAACAGTGCTATAGATACTAAGGAGGAGAGATCTCTGCTACAAACATTTGTCTGAAATATATTCAATTAATTGCTTCTGTGGTTCGAAACCTAAACTCCTGAAGGGTTGCATAGTCCTTTATTCTGGTCCATTGAAGGGTTTGAGGGATTACAACATCACTGGAAATGCACACTCACTCTCAGCACAGCAGGAACTATGGCATGTCTCCATTCAGCAACACTTGCAGAAGATGCTGCGAGAAACTTGGGTTTCCAGCCAAACTCATATCCCAGCCTTTGAGCGTCTTCCCAGTCCCCAGGTTTCACTGGCCTCTGCCTTTCGGGGATGCAGGTGGAGATCTTCTCCAAGACTGCAGACTTCTTCTCTGGTCTGATATCAGGACTCCTCTTTTGGACTCATTTTTAGCCTAGCTGTGTGAATTTCTGGATTCATCCTGCAAGGAACTGACAACCCCAGCTCCTAGCAGACCTCTGCTGAACAGGTACCTGCTCACTCAACCTCTGGGAGGGGAGTTAATCACAAGCGAAAACAATTCCCACAGTGCTTTCGGCTCGGCATTTCTCTGGCAGGCTTTCTCAAGTTAAACAGAACCTGACTGTCAGATGCTAAACAGACATATTTTTAGGGACAATTTCAAAAAGCTGTGGAAAAATATGGTTGATTGTCTTATATTTTGATACATACTATAAAGTCTATTTGGTAAAAGTAACAAAGACATTCATGGAAAATTATGGTGGGGGATAATTATAGTGCTCTAATTTTCATTGTAATACTTATGCCATAGTAGTGGACCAAAAAGTGAAATCAAGACCTATAGACGGTATACAAACACAAAGCGAGAAAAATGAGACCCTGCTGTGAAATATGTATTTATTCTTCACTGAAGACATGAATTCACTGACACAGGTCTTGATAACACAATGGCCAATTAGTTAGTGCAGTAGCACACATTAATTAAAATTTACTAATTGACACATCATGGATCCTTGGACAGCCTCAGATAAAAGTGGGTATTCCTTGCTGCTATTGCTTATTGAGCATTTCCTAGTAACAGTCAGTCCCCTAAGGCACCCAAGGCTATGGTTTTATTCTGAGGAGAGCATCCCCAGGGTGGTAGTAATCAGTATTTAAGAGAAAAAAACCCTAAGAATATTACATTCTTGCAGAGAGGTGTACGGGGGGAATCCCTTCTCTCTGAGAACTGCACTTGCATCTCCCTGAATTCAAAATCTATTAATAGATACTTTGTACTCATTTAGAAGAAATCTGCATGTGGCTTTCTCAGGAATATTTCATGGTCACAGAAAAGGCCATCCTAGTTTTTTAATTTTAGAAAAAAAAATCTAACTAATTATACCAGGGCCAAAAATTCTGTCCTAATGAAGTTCAAAGCCTTTTTATTTTTTTTTTTCCCAGATCAACTTTGTCTTATGTCAGCTAATGTTCTCATGACAAATCCCCAATAAACACCTTCAATTATTCTACCACCTGGGAAACATGCTTAACAGCATTCTTAGCACATTCGTTTCCCTGCCCATATGACTCTAAAACATCACTTTACAAGATGATCATTAAATTGTTTGTCTCTGGTTGGTGTTTTAAGTGTGAAAAAAAAATATGCCAAGATATCATTCCAGATGGTTAGTCCTGACGGCTTGTCAAAAACACACGCATATGGAGTTTACATGGCCACAAAACATAACCCTATCAGCAAGGAAACTGTCTGGCCGGAACAAAGGCTGGTGATCAGCTCGAAAAGATAGAGTTTTTCTCCCATTTCTCACATCAGAAGACAGTTAGAAGGAACATTAACAGACTGTAAATATTGATTCTTGACATTCCCTTGCATGTGGATTTTTAACCATTGTTTTAGTACCAAAAACACTTTAACAAATCAAAAGGAAAAAAAAGAAAAATATATAAAATAAAGCAAAGCAGAAAATCCTGTAGGAGTGGTTCACTCAGAATCACTTAAGTGGTAGAAGGACTAAAGATTCAGTCTAACTTCCCCAGTTTTGATCCTAAAATAAAATAAAAGGTTCACTGGAGTCAGATAAAGAGAGATGCCAGTTAGCAGTTTTACAGTCATGCAGCTCAGTTGGGACTACATTATATGTAGCAAGGGACAGACCTGGCCATGTGGGACTTGGTGTACAGTGCCCATATTTTAGGACAGGGATGGAGAGGGGGAGGAAGGTAAAATGCAGGATTTGTGACTTATAGCCCTTACAGGCAGAAGGACCCAAGGACTCATGGGCAAGCCACAGGCTGCATGAAGCCCTTCCCTAGAAGAAAATCTGATGTCCTTCAACATAGCGGCCCTACTTTTCCCTTGCCACTCTGACATTTAAGGATGAGGTCTGTGAGCATGCTGTCTACACACACACCCTTGTGGACAAAGGACAGGAGAGTAAAAAATGTTGATTCTTTAAACAACCATCCTGGGAAAAATATGTTCTGTTGTTGACTCCTGCAGGGCAACTTTGGGTACCCAAGTGATAGCAGGGCTTGTGACAAGAAAATCTAGGTAAGTTTCTGTAAACCCTTTCTTTCTTGGCCTATTCAAGAATACTATGGAAGAGACATTCTTACTTGTTTCTCTCTTTGGCCCTATTTATTCCCATGAACAAAAATACACATTAATGTGAAAAATACTGGTGTATTTTACATTTATGGAAAGTGGCTCATTTCATGTGGTCCCAAAGTTTTTTCTTGGATTTCAAAAGCAGCAGAACTGGCTGCCAGTGTCTGCAAAGAGAGTACAGAAATAATCCTTAATTCAAGACCAGTATGATCACTGAGGCTTGTAACCATCAGCTATGACATATTTACATCTCCTGTTGCCAGCATGTTCAACAACATGAGTGACATATTTACACATCACAATAAAAAAAAAAAAAAATCAAATAGCTTGTTTAGCTGAGCATATAAGATAGAAGGCAGTTGATCAAAACCAACTTCACATCAAAAATTATCCCTAAAGAGGTGTGAAAGAGATACAGATCAAGCTGTCATCTCCCAGACAGTCTGTCTGCTGTAACAGGGGCTGCTAGACAGACAGGTTTGAAAACATCAATGGCGATGAATTGCAAAAGGGACTCTGGTGCAATTGAAAACTCAGGCAACTTCTGTAGCCTGCTCGCTGTGGTCCCATGGGGTGCAGAGTGGTGTCCTTTATAATTGTTTCTCTTGAGGCTCAGTAAGAGCCTGGATTTTATTGAGCTGCAAATGCTCAGGCTCCTCAGGATACAGGCACATGAGCGGAAATGATGGCGTTACCACAGCTCATCGAGTTGCCATCTGTCAGTGAAGACACTGAGGCACCAGGAATGACCTTGTGAACACTCCTAACCTACCCCCATTAGGAAGGAAAACGGAACATAAACCATGGTGGTTTAAGTTAATACATTTCATTTTACAGCCGGAGCAAGCGTGAATGTGTGCTCAGTCAGTCACGCTGGCTCAGCTAACGGGCAAGGACTTGATATGTTGCAGCACTGTAAATGCTTTCCGTCATGTGCTTCTGTCCTCAGTTTCAGTCCATCTATCATTTATCAAAGCTATCGTGCCCTACACTTGCCAATTTTCATTTCCAAAACAGGTCATATCCAACACCTACAACACCACCCCCCTTCAGAGACAGAAGGCGGCCTGTGTATCACACACCTTCACCTTATACTGCAGTCTGAGGGCTATTAATTCATTCATATGAATTTTTTTTTTTTTTTTTAGGCAGCACTACCTATGCAGCTGCCACCACCAGCACTGGAGCAGAAGTCTACAGTTGACACAACTGGATGTGCGTCGTCATGAGTATAAATGTCAGAGGGCCTTATCTGCATCACACACAGATGGCTTTGGACTATATGTACAACATGCTTTGGCAGCTTATATCTCTTTTTAAAATTCTACCAGAGAAGCGCCTGTCACATAGAAAAGCTCAAGGGCTAGTTCATGTCGAGGAAACTCATGTCCACAGCTCCTACTTACCTGGAAAGTGCTGTAACTCTTCAGCTTATAGGAGACGGAAGAAGAAGGCTCCTGGATGGCTGAAGGCAGTCTTCTAAACTGAACCTTAGACTGAAAATCTGGAGCTGCTGTTCACCCGTATACAGTTGTTATTCGCTGGCCCTTTTCTGCCAATATGTTCTTCTATGAAAAACAAGGGTCTCTGTTGCTGTCCTGAAAGATACAGGTATGCAGTCCTGGCCCTGAAGGTGTTTTGGGCATATGGGCAACACCTCACCCTGAGCAATACTGTAAAACTTGGCCTGCATTCAGTGGGGTGTTAGTCCTGAAATTAGGGGCTTTCCATGGTGAGTGGAGGAGAAATGATATTGAACTGATCTGAGCTTTACTGAAAAAGAAAGAGAACGTACCAGCTACTGCTCCAGCTGTGTAAACCTCTTGCTAACTCTCTCCTCTCCTTCCTACCTACCACTGAGATGCATTTATTTGCATGACCATATTCTCAAAAACCTTGAAAAACCTGGCCCATTGCTGCCACTTTCTCATTGCTCACTGCGTACAGATGCCCTTCTACCTAAATCAATTACATTGTGTCACAGTCTGGATTTGTGATTTTGGTGCTGTTGTCTTTTTCCTGATAATGCTTTCTGTTCATCTGTGCCATATGCTGGCTTGAATTTACGCTGCTGTGTTTTATTAAAGCTCAGATTTTCCTTTGCCATTAAAGGAAAAATAGAACATTTTAAATGGACTGTGAAATAAGGTAAAGAAAAGTTTAATCGTGCTAAAATCAATTCAGTGGAGTGGCTTTATTAATAGTTATTGCATTCTGAACCACATTGCTTATTAAATGTTGTGCATTTTGGAAACTGTACTATTTTGTGCTGCAGCTACATTGTACTTTAGCATGCGGCCAGTTCCCACTTCATGCAAGATTTAGAGAACCATGCTTTTTGTTCCTTGACAGACCACATCACTGGAAACATAGAAATCATCTTGCTGGAGAAAATTATGGACGATTTAGTACATTATCCTGTCCCTGGTACAAAGTCTGGTACCATATTCTCAGGAGGAAAGTGTAAGAGAATTCACAGTTGACAATTATGCATTACCTTGTCTAACTCCTACCCATTAAATGCTGACTTACGTCAGGATTCATAAACTTTTCTATTTATTCTTCACTTTTATGCATCAATTTAGGTAATTTTGAACATGCCCATGCACTATGTAAAGAACCTGTATGTTTTTCATTTGCACTGGAAGCTAAGATGTTAGTATATCTTGAAGCAATGAGTTGCATAGCTTTATTATGCACATTGGAAATAGTAATCTTTTTTTTCTCGCTTCAAATGACTAACTTTGTTTGTTTATTTTGGAGTAACCATGACATCTCAGGCATAAGTCAACACCTCATTATAAATAGACCTATATAAATCAGTGTAAAAACCCTGTGTATAAACAGTGTATAAACCCGGTGGTAAGGACCGTTTTTCTTTTCACTTTCTGTGCTGGTTTTTCTATCTCTTTCTGGGATAGAGATAATTTTCTTCATAGTAGTTAGTATGGGGCTATGTTTTGGATTTGTGCTGAAAACAATGTTGATAATACAGGAGCGTTTAAGTAAGCAGTGCTTACACAGAGTCAAGGTTTTCTGCTTCTCACACCATCCCTCCAGCGAGTAGGCTGGGGGTGCACAAGAGTTTGGGAGGGGACACAGCGAGGACAGCTGACCCCAACTGACCAAAGGCGTATTCCACACCATATGACATCATGCTCAGCATATTAAGCTGGGGGAAGAAGAAGGAAGGGGGGGACATTCGGAGTGATGGTGTTTGACTTCCCAAGTAACCATTACACGTGATGGAGCCCTGCTTTCCTGGAGATGGCTAACCACCTGCCTGCTGGTGGGAAGCAGTGAATGGATTCCTCGTTTACTTTGTGTGTGCATCTTTTGCTTTACCTATTAAACTGTCTTTATCTCAACCCACAAATTTCCCTACTTTTACTCTTCAGATTCTCTCCCCCATCCCACTGGTGGTGCTTAGTTGCTGGCTGGGGTTAAACCACAACACTTTCCTGCATCACCTTCCCCATGTGTGTCCCTCCGCTTCCTCGTTCTCAAAAAAAGAGTCCCTCATTTTCAGCTGGTCTTTTAATGTATGAGTTTCAGTGGAGGAGGGGAAGGTGGGGTCAGAACTCTCAGCGTGGACTTTCATTTTGTGAAACTCAGATCAATTAAAATGGGACCAAATTTAGGCGAGCCATGCCCCCTCCCATCCTACACTTCCATGCTTATGGTCATGTAAGAGAAGGCAATTTTTAACCTGCATTTTATATCTTAATTTGTGCCTGTACCTGCTGAATGATCACTCTTTGAAAGATTATTTGAACATTCTAGTATCTGCTTCACCCTAGAGCCAATAGAAAAAATCATTAATTTTTATCGTATACAACTGAGGACAATGATTTTCAGGTAAAGCAGAGAGGGACTAGTATTGCAGATAGCCATTACCTCCTGGTCCCTCCAATCACTCACCTGAAAATGCTATCTCTTTTTTGAGCTCTAGTTAATGAATATATACACATTTCTTGTGTTCCTGTGTAGTGAAATACTTATTAATCCACAGGTGGAAGTGACCTCTTGTAGGGAGGGATTCCTCTGGGAGAGAGGATAAATGTGTTACCAATATAGCTGCAGCTTCAACGAACGGTGAGGCTATTGGCTGCTGAGAATTGTGGTAATTCAGAAATGTCTCTCTTTACCTATTTCCCTTTAGCTTCTTTCTTATCAGAATAGTTTCCTAGGGAAGACGACTTACATGGTTATGTTGTGTGGGCATGTGTGCATCTCTATTGATCAATTTCTGTTTCCCAAAGAACTTATCCCTTTTTGGCCAATTCAAAAGCAATTTGAAAAGACATTAAGTGTTTCCAGAAGTATACAAAAGGAAGATAATTGCACTCCTGTTTCTCTTTGCACCTTTCAGTTTTTCTTTGCTCTCCTTGACTCTTGCTCTCTTCTTATGTCTCTGTCCCTCTTCTATCTCCTGGAAGTGACAAGGAACCCCTGATAACAAAGCCTACCCACAAGTTTTAGGAAAATAAAACAGCCTGGAAAATGAAAGAGAAAGTGCAAGTATTATCAGTTAAAGGAAAACTCTCATATCAATGAATCCACAGTGATTCCTCGCTGAAAATTGTAGGTGAAAATGTTTGGTGAATAATTGCAGAGCTAGTCAGACTCAGTTATCGCTCGAGTCCATTCAAGACTCAGAAGCCATACACCCATCCTAAGTTACAGTATGGATTTTATTATGTCATTGATCTTCATAAAATCCTAGTACCTTCCACATAAAGTTAATTGATAATCATGAATTGTCTGGTACATGTGCAATATGTCTTCACAATGAATTAAGAATGCTTCACGTGTGTTTTTCTTTCTTTTTGTCATTACTAGCTTCAGGTCTTTAGCGTATCTGAGATAATCTTTTAGCAGGGAGTATGAGAGCCATTCCTGTCCAAGTAGAAAGGTTTTATCAAAGGATAGAGATTTTCATATTTACTAGATTCAGCTGATCCATACAGTTGGTTTTCCTAATCTGAAATCTCAAAGACCATCTCTAGCTCTTAGCTTTCCCCTCCAAGATTTGTACGTCTTTCCTGATTTGGCCCTTGCCAAAAAAAAAAAAAAGAAAGGAGGAACCCAAAGAAAAGCAAAGTTTGAAATTGCCTAAGCTGCACAAAGTATTGCCTTGTTCATTTTATCTCAGTCCCCAGCTGCTATCTGTTCTCTTATCTTTGAGACTGAGAGAGGTTTCCCCCATGGACATTTGGTTGCTGTGTTTGTTCATCACCTTGTAAAATAAGACTCCAATGCCGAATGTAGATTTTGACAACCTGAAGCATAAATACACAGTACAATGAGGAAAAAAAATGAAGAAAAAATTTGGACTACGGGTCCTGGAACTGACCAATGTCCTATGGTTTTCAGAGTCCGGAAGATCATGAGATGTTAATTCCTAAAACTCATGTGTGAAATGCAAGGTTCAGTGAGAGAACTGCATTACATCAAAATGCAGGAAATGTTTCCAAAAGCAGAAAAAAGGATGACCTTTTGACGTTGATACGAGGGAAGCTGTTTGCTTTTCCTTAGGAAAGTTGTGAGATTCCTTTCTTGAAGTGTATTTAAGAAGTTGTGTAAATACCTGTCAGATGATAACCTAAGCATAGTTTATTATACTTCCTTTCAGACAGAAGAATGTGGTGAGTTCTGCAGGTCATATCAAGTTGCACATGTCTACAGTGCCATGAAAAGCCAGAAATGCAGTAAAAGTTGTGTCGCCCACACTGTCATATAATCCTGTCACTTCTGTGTGACACCAGAAAAAAGGAACTTATAAGCACATTATCCCTGTAAAACCCTAATAGTCATCTTTTTGGGTTATAAAGCAAATGTCTTTTGCCATTCATGAATTCTGGATGATACCTTTCTCCCAAAAGCAAAATTTGGACCCCAAGCCAAGAGAAAGTTGGAGACTTCATAAGCACCAAATATATTCATGCTTTTAATTTTTGTGTGGAAATTGCTCAGATTCTGCAATGGTAGTTGGGTCCCAAACTATGATATACACAGATAAACAGAAACCAGCAAGAATATTCATGGATCCAGACTCCATTACGTATCGACTCAGAGTCAGTTTCTGACTCATGATGAGGAATTAATGCTAAAGTGTGAGATTTTTCAGAAAAGCTAAAGGATGCTGCTCTTACCCAGTGTCCCACTGGGTAATGCAGCCTTATTATTAAGTACGTCAAGAGACAGAGAAAAATGTTCCACTTTTAATGAAGAAGAAGAGATAGTGCAAAATAGTTTACTAAATTTCAGCCATGGCATTTAAACCTATTCATGTGATTCAAACTCATTTACTTCCCCTGAAGTTTCCTGACAAGAACATATATTTCCCTGGAAATGTAGCATACTAAAGCCATTGTAAATAAGCCGCATGAAAAATAGTGCTTTTATTTACATTATGATTTACCAGTCTTAGCTCCTTATCAATCTAGGCTCCCTGTATGCTTGTTACAAGGCTGAACATGAATCAATGTTTTCTCTGGGTGTCTTTTCAAAACCTTATGAAAATCACTTTCTGATCACGGGGACAGCTGTTAAACTTCATACTTGGTCTGTTATATCCTAGTAGGTGGCAGTAAGGAAATGAAACCATATTCTAAATAGGTTTTATTGACATGAACATACAATATATACCCACATTGTTCTCTGTTGGCAATATCCAAAACCAACTTGTAATCAGGTACAAGTTGAATGACTGTTCATACTAGAATAAAATGGAGACATGGCTCATAAAACCGTGGTCTTGATGGCTGGTGGTCATTACAACTCCTGCAGAGTTATTTTTGCAAGCCTAGATATGTATATCCTGGGCACTTCTGTATAAATTCTCTCAGTAGTTTCCACTCAATAAGGAGTTTTCCTTGATTTCTACCTGCTCATCGAATGTGCCTTGAAACAGTAGCCCCATTTTGATACAGCTACATCTCCAGTGTCCCTAAAAAAGGGTAAAACACTACATAAAACAAATGGGTCTGATTACTCCCCATGAAGAGAAATGCCATTGTTTTTCTTGGCATGATCCAACTGTAAATTAAAAGACGCATATTTTAAATGGAGATGTACAGATACACAGAGAAAGGAAACTATGTTTTCACTAATAAGTATTGCTTTATTAACTTAATATAAAAACAATGTGATAATACTATGTTTTTAGCAGAAAGAGGTGACAAAAATCTTGGGAAAGTTTCAAAGGAGTAGTTGTGCAAGAAAGCAATAAAGGAGAAAATGTATGTCCTAACCAAGGACAGACTCCCCTTGTGCCCAGCTCTAAGCAGAGAAACAATAATTGCACCCAAAGAATTTCCATCTAAATGGGAAAGACAGAGGAAGTGCTAATATTATCTCCATAATAAGAAAAGAACAAGTAAATTGACCAAGCTATAGAAGTGAGAGTCACCTTTGAACTGAACTGAACTGAACTCTCCTGAGTGACAGAGTAACACTGAACTGCTCTATGATGGGAAGCAGGCAATAAGCAAGATGAAAGACAAAGACAAAAGTTCTGATTTCAGATCAATGGACTCTCCTGTTGGTTGTTTTTTAATGTAATTAGAGTTTACTGTTTGTTTTACATTTGCAAATGTTAACATGACCTTGAATCCATGCATCTATATTCCTTTGCTCTACTGCACTATGAGAAATTTCACATGAACTTTCAGGACTGTGAAGGTTTCTTTATCTGCTTTGCCTGCATTTCCTGTACTCAACCAAATTACCTTCCCTCACTCAGATGATACAGTTGTTGGAGTCATGGTAGTAGATAAAACAGATGCCAAGAAGGAGAATATCTACAAATACGAGCAGCATTTCCTTTCCTGTGTTTCCTGAAGAGATTCCATCTGTGTCTATCCTGTTTCTGGGTACCATTAAGTATCCCCAATTATACAATTAACCCAAATAATACAATTAAGTATTAAGGGTATTCAAACCTCTGACTGTAGAAAGGTTTGCTCCAATGGTATCAGCAAAATCCTTCATCTTTTCTTTCTCTTTAATAAGATGATATAGAAGATAATTTTGTTTGTTTGATTTATCAAGAGGAAGTAACCATTTATAAAATCTCCAGACAGCTGGCTTGCATTTGCTTCACTTCTCTCTTCAACCTGACATACATGGTTTCACTAGGCACCCCAGGAGGGCCTAACAGCCAAAACAAGGTGTTTAACATGAGTTTTCTCATTGTGCCGTAATTAGATCCCTTTCCCTTATGACTTACAAATATGATTGATTTGGATTTGGATTTTAATAGCCAAAGATAATAGGAAGATGACTGAAAAGAAGGGTCACTATGTCCCTTGAGCATGTTCAAAGCGATGAGTCAGAAACATGCCTAAAACACAGGTTCCTGAGATGGTAAGAACTATAAAGTCTACATCTCTTGTGAAATTTGGCCTGTTTGACTAAGCAAGGTGAAGGTAAAGAAAAAAAATGCTTATTCATTACAGATTCTTCCAGGAAATTAAGACTGCAAACAAAATAGCTACTAGTGATATAGAGCAACATTCGTCATAGGCAAAAAAAAAACCAAACCAAAACCAAAGCTTACTAACTGGCAAGAACAAAATAAAACAATAAAGTAGATGAAAGTTCTAAAAATTGTTCAGGTCATGTTCTGCAACACTTTTTCACAAGGAAAAGCAGAAGAAAAGTTTATAACTAGTTTTGGGAGGGAGATAGGAAAATATAGCAGAGGAAATCTTTCAGCTGGTTCTTTAGCATAGCAAAAGACTAATTTCAGACATGCTTTTTCCAGGCCTCCATGTGGGACTTGCTTTCCTTGAGCCATTTTAAAAGCAAGTCATTTAATCATTAAACACCCATTCCCCAAGACTATGTCTTTCAATAGGATTTGCTCTCTTCAAGGACGTGCACATCCGATGGATACTGTAGCCCTAGCTGTAGGTTAGGCTGAACTGCTCTGTATGGAGCACTACAAATAGTCCTGATTTCTTTCTTTCTATTTTTCCCAAAGGAAATGGAGATTCCACCAAATGCAAATTGCCATCTGGCTCATAGCAGGCTCCTTGTCACCTGTGTTCCTATCTCTGAAACGCTGGCAGCTTCAAAGGAAGATTTTTTCAGCCCTATAAACTAAAACTGAAAAAACACTGGGACAACTTCTGGCCAGGCCTTCATTAATGAGAGTTGTTATGTCCTAAAGCATAAGAATTGATACCCTAACACTTTCTTTTTCCACACTATAGATGTGCAGTGGAGGGTCTATAAGTTGTCGGTATATTACTGTTCTTCGTACCAAATCTTCTCATGGGTGATGTTTAGTGTCAGTGAGTTCCAGTGACAAATTATGTTCTGAGAGAAGAACAAGTACAAAAAAGATTTCCTTTTGCCAGATATAACTTTAAATGCAGCCCACGCTTCATTCCCCCCACCTGAAAAATTGGGTTTTTTGAGGTGTTAATTAAAACCATTCACCATACGTTTATGGCACAAGTAGGTTTTAAATCAGCCAGAGAAAACGACTTATTGTTATTAAACCCATAGGTTATAGCATGCCTAAAATGCTCGTAGTCCTAAACCCACTGCAATCTCTGTTTCAAGGGATACTAGTAAAAAAAAGCATTTGGATACCATTACAGTTTGTAAATAACACTAATCTGTTTGGTTGTCACAGGTTGCCTATAGGCCTTTCTCATTTCCATACAACAGTGTTGAAATCAATAGTCCCTGTGCCCAACATCATTTCCATAATTTCTAGGAATTGTTTTGATTGTTTCCTTTAGTCTTTTAAAAATCTGCATGCCAAAACTACATGGACATGCTTCCTATGTTGATTTTTGCTTTAAAAGACTCATCTAAATCCTATGAAAATAGTAGCTTCTCTAATGATTGAATCAAACCCAAAAAACATTTGCTATGTGCACAAAAAGGGTTATGTCTAGGATATCTTTCTAGACAAAAAGGGAAGAGAGGTTCTTGGCCCTACACTAACTGCTAAATGGTGTGAATGGGGTCCTTATACGTACATGGATCCCACAGCCATGGCCTCAGCACCCTCTGAATTTTTTTCTCAGTTCCCTTCTGAAACGCTTTATGGATGATAAAGGTGATAAGGAACAGAGAAGTGAATAGCAGGATGCAGAAAGCCAGCGGCAGAGCAGTCTGTGGTTTTCTAACCTGGAATAGTGCCCTAGGCATGGCTATGTTACCAAGACCTAATTTTAAGAAAGTACCTGCCACCCTTTGCTCAAGCATCTTGAAAACTCTAGGTGCCATGTCCTGTTTGGGAGATACAAGGAACAGGAGAGGAGACAGGGTGAGTGACAGGAGACATCAGAAGGAAAGGAGAGTATGTAGCAAAGTATTTGGTGAAATTAAGGGATTGGAAGGGAGGGGAAATTTCTTCTGAATTTCACATGGAAAAATGTAAATGGTGAGATGAGTTAGCCTGCAAAATAATGTGCCAGGAAAAGTGATGGGGGCACCAGAGCTTGAGACATTTAAATTACTTTGGGTAAAGCACTGGGGTATGGAATATAAAGAGCAGTCGCAAGTGTGCTGCATGTAACTTAACAGCTCATTTCCCTCTCCTCGGGGCCTAGTTCCTCACTGCCCAAGGACAGGCAGGGTCCCTCCAGCCCCAGGACATGAGTTTCCAGTGCTGTGCTATTCCCTGACACAGTCGTGGTGCTGCAGGCAGATGGGGAGGTTGGGGAGAGGGACAGGCTTGTCCTGTTGATTTACCTCTAAAGAGCATCTCCTTAACCCAACACTGGCTACTGCATGCACCAAACAGGACAGAGAGCAGTGCTGCTGCCGTAGGACAGAGCAGGGAAGAGCCTGGGAGGTTCTTCTGCAAATATATGATGTCATCCCCTTTTGTTCCTATAGGCTGATTAAATTACTTCTGACCCCCATCTGGCTCCCTATCACAAGGGTTTCTTTCTGTGCCCACTACCCTCTGCTTTGTCCCAGGACAAACCTCAGGCTCAGGAGCCACCGACACATACAGAGCATCTGTCTTGTGAGTCCCTCTCCTTTGCAGAAGATGTGGCTGGTTTGCCTTCCCAGCAAGGGCAGAAAGGCATAACCCCAGAGCATGGCAGCTGTCTGCTTGTGAGTGATTAGCCCAATAAGAAGAAAATCCATAGCAAGAAAATGAGGGCAAGCTCTCAAGCCCTGGCTATAGCTTGTCCCTACTGCTTATGTCTCAGATGATTTGTGTTGCGTTACAGAGATCTTTGTGCTCCTTCCCTCATCCCAAGGGCCACCGGCACAATGAGAGGATGCCAGGTCCATTGCTTTCTGTACCGGGAGACTAAACCAAATCCCACTGGCCTTAGACTAGGCAAACTCCTAGTGACTTTAGTGAGAGACCGGCTTGTTTCTTCACTGCAAAATCTTGCGTGCTGGTAAGGAAGCCTGATGCAGTAAGTGGTAGGGGTCATGGTAGATATTGTAACATATTCAGAGAGATCTGGGTAATCTGCAGGTATAATTCTAAGCTACAAATAGTTACAGATGTTTTCAGGACTCCATCAAAGCTTTATCCATCCCATTTTATTCTCAGCTTCAATCTGATAATAGACTATTGAAGTTTCTATACATTACTTCTTACTCTGCAGGAAGATAGTGGTGCATTTGAAAATAAATAAATGGCTTCAAAAAAATTGCTTTCCTATTCTTCATCTGGAAAATAAAAGCAGAGTAAGAAACAGAGCACAACCTCAATGACTGCAGCACATTAGAATTTCTAGCAAATATTCAGAAGGCAGGAGAGGGTAAAATAAAGTGGTATGTGAAACCCACGCCCCAGCCCCTTTTTCAGTTTAACCTGAATGGGTATGAATGCAATTTATCATGTGGCTATTGTGCTGAGAAGAAGAAAATGTTTTGTAATATTGCAGCTGAAGGAACACCCTTTGGAAGGCTTTACACACCAGGCAGACACACCTGCTTAATCTGCAAAGGCTGAGGAAGCCAGGCCAACATTACAGTAGAAAAGGAGAATTCCTGTTCATTTTGTGAGATGACTTCAAACCACCTTTGTGGGAGCATGTAATAGAAGGACTTACTGTGCTTAGATTCTCAGCAATGCGTTATAGGTCCCGTAAGGTTCCACAGCCAAGGAACTCACATCTGCCTGGCATTCAGCTGATACCAAGATCTTTTAAGTAGAAAGTAATTCTGGCTCTTTCCTTGGCATCATTGCTGCGTTTTCTGGACTTTGTTACTCCTTTGTGTAAAAGGGACCCTGATGGTCACATTGCCTCAGTTAGACTCCCCAAACTTGAAAGGCAATCCTTTTTCCTATTTGGATTACATTCATGAATGCAAGCATACGGACACCTCAAGACCTCTCTGCTTTAGGTAGTTCAAGAAAACAGAGCTCTTTCCAGAATAATGTGTGTTTCTATGCATTTTTCTTCCTCGCTTTACTAGCCATCACAAAGCATGCCGTGAGCATTTCCTGGGTATTAGATTAGATTTCTACAAGGGATCAAGGAACCCACTCCATTCTGAATAGGAGTGTATGACTCTTCTTTTAACTGACCTTCCCTGCTCAAAGCTCCTTAGGCATGGCTGGTGAGAGATCATTTTTAACCTCCGATCTCTATAGTTGTGGCATTCCCTGGCAAGCCATAGCAGGCAGTTAAAATCTCTCAGCATCTGATTCATTGTTTTGTTTCTTCTGCCTCCCCCAAGAGGCTAGACTTGAAAGAATGGTTCATCTTGAGTTGAGGTATTTTGTTGTCAAGCAGTTTTTATTTTAATGGATGACTATTAAAGTTTATCATCCTCATTACTAGCCTTACACTAGCCCTGCTCTAACAGTGTAAGAATGTTTCCTTTCTCTCTAGTTTTGGCTCAACTGGGAGGCAAATGAAAGCCAACAACAAAAGCAGAAGCTCCACATTCCCTTACAGAGTTTTTAAAAGAGCAGAGATCCACACAGTGACTTCCCACTATCAAAGAGAATTCAGAAATTGAGCCCAGAAACATTCTCCAAATTGCCACATAGTGCTTCAAAGCTCTTTGCAGCAATTAAAGTACTGATTTAGTGTAAGATATTAGACAATTTGTTTTAATATGCTCATTTTGGGGAATAGTTCCATGATTCCCAACACCACCATGAAAACAGGATCTTTTGAACTATTCTTATTTGATAATATTTGAAAAGTTGCTGTTCTTGGAGGTCTTGTTTTTTGCATCGATGACCTCATACTTTCCACAAGAATTAACAAGTTACCTGTGTTCTTGAGTTCTTCAGTCCCTTCCTCATATGCAAGGTCACAAGCCACATGTTTGTGGGAAATGACAGGAGCAGAGAAGGAAGTCTGTTGCTTCTGCAATGTTTTATAAGACCTGAGCCTCTGGAATGAAGCTCTGCCTCCTTTGGGATGCTGTACTGCAATACTTTTTAATGCAAAAGGCATTAGGTAAAGAATAGGGAACTATAAACAACTAACTTTTTCACTTAGAAGAAACTACAAGAATGTACAATCACTTCCCTAGTCCTGCTGGCCACATTATTTCTGACACAAGCCAGGATGCTTTTGGCCTTCTTGGCCACCTGGGCACACTACCAGCTCACATTCAGATGGCTATTGACCAATACCCTCAGGTCCTTTTCCACCAGCCACTCTTCCCCAAGTCTGTAGCGAAGCATGGGGTTGTTGTGGCTACTTTACTAAAGTATAGGTAGACAGCATCCGCAGCCTTTCCCGGGTCCACTGAGTGGGTCACCTTGTCATAGAGCTTGACATGATGCTGTGTAACAGACAGGTGGAAACCAACAAAAACTAACCTTTCCTTTTCCAAACACAGTCTTAGACAGCGGTAACTTTGCAGGTCATCACTCTGCTCAAAAGAACTGAGCAGAGAAAGTGAAATAAAGTGAAGTGAAACAACTGAAATAAAGATTTTGGCTGGTGAAGGCATGAGCTTTAAATCCCTAACAGTAGCAGTCAATGAGAAAACACAGTGTTAATGCACTCTGTTCACAACAGTGAATCTAAGGTAAGCCAGGCAGTATCTGGTGAAGGACAGTGCACTGACTGTCGTTAAAAAGAGGGACATTTTCACCTTCTCAACAGAGTCTCTCAACTGTTGAATGCTTGGGGCCTTCTCCTTCCTGCTACCTCCTCAGTAGACTGAGAGTGACTAATGGGACTCAGCGCCACATGATCCACATTGAGACATCATAGACAAACACATTTCCACTCACCCAGCAGTCAGCTGTTCAAAAACAGGATAAAATTGCTCACCAGGACCAGGGTCCTAAGGGTCAAGAAAAAGGTCTGTGCTCCAAAGGGTCAAGAGATGCCTTGACCATGACCTGCAAGTCACTTGTAGGGAGAAAATGCCAGCTATCAAAGAGTTATTTGCTTTGATTTAAAAACAAAAAAAAAAAAAAAAAAAAGGAAAAAGATTGGTTTTAATGCCAATAACAACTAAATTGCAACTGTCAGCAACTTCTACTTTCTGATTCTTCCCCTCTCACTGGCTACAGATAGAAATCCAATTACTTTGACTCATTTACAGCTATTCCTTGAGGGACTTAGCAAGAAGTGACTCTTACAGAATCCCACAGACTGAAACCCCAAATTTCTCAATTGCTTTGAACCACAGACAAATTCAAATCTGGATTTGCCACTCCTGCAGGAGCTAAGCTTAATATGGTGCATCCATGACCGGCAATGCACAATGAGATACAGACATCCAGAAGTCCACATCCAATAGATCTAAATCATGCCCCCTTTCCTACATCCATAATCAATTCCTTAAACTTTACACCATTTATTTTATATGCACTGCCGTCTTCTACCGTATCTCTTGCATGGATTTTAAAGTGAGTAATCATTTTAATTTACTCAAGAAGCATGAGCACACCTCCAGTCATCAGCAGCAGCTCATGTCATATGAACACACAGCCCTTGAGCATTATTAATTCAGTGGTATCTGGTATTCATGGTCAAATACTGTAATTCCTAGATGATTTCCGTAGGATTTCAGCAGCATCAAATGACCTTGGAGCCCTTCTCTCATCTTGAACACCACTGAAGAGATGCTCTATGGAGACTGTCAATAAGAGTTGAAGATAACATTTGATTGATTTCAACTCATAGTTCTGCTGATAGGCTTTAGGAGGTTTCCTCTCTGGTTTTGGTCACACCACTTCTCATTCACTGATTAATTTTCTGTTGGATGCCATGCCTTGAAGATTGGTTAGCTGCTGTTGAGTGGCAGGTCATTAATCACAGGACAAAGCCAATTGCTCTTTTAAAGGAAATTCATGCGTTGTTTTTGGATGTAAAATAAAGTCTTATTCCTCCAATGGCCACATCTGAAGCTGTTGTATCATCAGTAATGACAGGCTTCTGAAATGCCATTCTTTGCAATGGTATTCTCTTGAGGAAGAAAACCAGGAAGGGAAATTGACTTAATTCAGCTTTTTCAAAATTTTTTTTTTTCGGTTTTCATTCTGGCAGGTTTTCTTGTGCCTGTTTCCACTGTGACACTAACATCCCCTGCTAATTGATGAAATTATCTGTGTTGTTTGCTTTATTACAGCTCAGGCAGCTGACACGGGAAGAGCTGGCTCTGCAATGTCTGACATTGTGTGTGAAAAAAGAAAATACAAAGAAAAGCACCAAGCTACTTAGAAATAAAGTAGATCTTGTTCCAACATGTTCATTGATCTGCTAGAGTCACACTGGTTGGGTTGAGGAGTATAGGGTGGCAAGTAAGCTTCATTCAGCAGTTATTTATTTTAGGGAGCTGCCTTCTTTTTGTTTTTAACTCCAAAAAAATGCCTGGAGACAGTCCTTGAGAGCGGATTTTTTTATTTGTTTGAAATACAGTGTCAGAAATGCTGCAAAGGGCTAACTCTGGGTAGAACCAAACAGAGAAGAAATTTACACCAGATGTTACAAAACAACCTACTGGTGGGACATGAAAAGCTTAATAAGCAAATTTAAACCCTTCAGCCTTTTCACTTGGAACAGGAAACCAGAGTTCCTGGCTCTAGAAGGTCTTGTAGCTCTATGAGCTACCTCAGGGCTTTGCATCACAGACGTGTGAACATACTGGGCTACACACTTCAGGAGATCAGCAGCTGAGCTCTTCCTGTAATAAGACCAAACAAAGAAGAGTTACAGGAGAGATGTGGGTCTGGGAAACCCTACATACACCCCAAAGTACACTATTCACACCTCTGAATGACAGTCCTTAGACTGAAATGGTTTCAGGATGCAGTAGGGAATTAGGAAAGAGTTTGATAATTATTTTTCTGTAAGTCTTCTCCCTTCTTCTTTTGTTACTTTTTAAGCTTTGCAGAAGTTATTTAATACCAATGCAAAATAAATTTAGGGGAAAAGTTTTAGCATTAAATTAACTTTTCATTGCATTTTAGCATTTTTAATCCAGCAGACAAAAAAAATCATTATTTTCTTAAATTTAATTAATTTACTAAACTCCTCACGGTTCATTGAATTCAATCCTGTATCTGCGATCTTTCTGGGTCCATTAAGCTCCTGGGGTTCAACTTCATCTCTTCTAACTCATAAAAATCTCATCAAAATGGAAATAAAATGCAATTTTGAACTTGCTAATGAAGGGAAAAAATGTTAACTTTCCAGTGCTGTTGAATTAATGGATTATCTTTGCCAGCCCATTTCAAAGGAGAAAACTTTCACACTGGGGCAAACTTATAAAAGTGGGAATAATTGCACAAAGAGGCATTAGCTGTGCGAGTATTTTTCACTGCTTTACTCTGCCACTACCTAAGATATTACTGCAGTAAGATTTCTTTCCCCTGAGCTTGCTTTGTCTTCTATCCAAGCAAGATGGATATGAATGTTCTTATAGCATATCAAAAATTGTTGTTAACTGCAGAAGTAGTCCTAGATGTCAAATGGTTTCAGTTCAGTAAAGCACAGAAACACCTGTAAAATTTTAAGCCTGGGGAGTAACCGTAGGTTATTGGTTTGGAGCGGGGGATTTTGAGGGACGTAAAGTGAAAGGTAGGTTGTAATTATTTGAGCAGTGATTACAGTATTGAGGGGAAGGCGAAAAGGTGGAGTGGCCTTTGGTTTTGGTATTTTTGCAGATCAGGTGTTGTTTTATCATCAAATAACATATTAGTTTCCTTCCTATGTAGTCTTGCAATTTCAGCTTGGTTTGTTATCATCTCTTGATCTTAAATCAGGGCACAGTAACAGTCAGAAACTGTGAAGTTCCACTCCAGAAGCACCTGCTTTCCAATGCTGTAAGAAACAATTTGGGGTTCTTCTAATGTCCAAGTATATAAAGGAGACCTCGCATATGGAAATTATGGAACTAGTCATATTTTTTCTAGAAACTCTTTTTTTTAATTGGCCCTTCTAACACAGGACTTCTTTTTTCTTGTATGTTTTTTACCTTTCCTCCAGAAATAATTTGTATATATTGTTTGTATTTTTTTCTTCCCCCATAATTTTGTACTGTGTTTGCCTCTTTCTAATCATAATATTTGTCCTAAGAAATAATTGGGAAAAGAGGACCCTAGAGAACATCAATACATGAAAAAAGATATTTTTTTTTGAGCCTAAAGAAATAGAAAAAGGATGTGGAAAAATTAAGAAAAGTATTGAAAGCAGGATAAAAAAATTAGTGACTTGTTTATCTCTGTGAAATAAAAACTAATTCAGAGTTCCACAAGAAATAAAAAATGTAATTTCTCAAACATTTCTAACATAGTGCAATATGCATTTATAAGTAGATATATGTATAATATTGCTCAAGAAATAAGTGCTCACTATATTATTTTTACTGTCGTTATCATCATTATTATTATATGCATAACTGAATCATGCTCATGGACCAAGCCATACTAGGTTAATGCCTGTGCAAATCATGCACAAGCAGTGATCGGATCAATGAGTTTCTCATATTAATAGCACTTAATTACCATGCTTTAAACACAAAATCTGAATGACAGATGAGCAAATCTTCACAAATAACACTGATTATATTTCAGACAGACAAGGAGTTGATCTAATGACCTCAAATCTGTAGTTTTTGTCTCCTCCCCAAGTTCACCCTCCTGGAGAAATCACACATGGCTGAATGAGGGCTTGGTAGGGTGTGGATGCCCTTCTCTGAATGAATGCATTTGGTATTTGGTTCCGTATTTGTATTCTGTATTTGGTTCTCAGACAAGGAGATTTAAATCATCTGCACATTGGATACAGACAATTACAGCTTCTTTGGGCAAATGTCAGAACTTCCTGCTCTGGAGAAGCATATCTGAGCGTGCTGCACAGGATGCCTCCAAACTGGCTCACCATGCCCTATGCCAGCACTGAAAAAATGGTCCCAGTGGAGGTGTTAAAGTACGAGCCTGAATCTCTAAGCTTTTCCAAGGTGGCTGATTTCTGTGCTCTCTTCAAGCCATTTGTGACTGTCGGTTAATTAGATAGCTAATTTTCCCACCTACACGCATGGGTGCTTGATGAAGCTTTGCTACGCTAAGAAAGCTTTGGGAGTTCAACTCTGGCATAAACATCCAAGAGCTGAGCTGTAGCCTTTAGATATGCAAAACAGAGACCACAAACTCTGCAGGAAGAAGTTTCTCCCAACATTTTCAGAATTGGCATTTGCGCTGAACGACTGAATTGCAGAGGAAAAGGAAGGGAGGGAGCCTGAGAGAGCTTTGAAGTCTCCCCCTGCTCTGCCAATACTTCCCTGCTGCCCATCCAACCTGTGTGCACTTTCCCAGTTTTCTGAGACCTCAACAATGAAAAATCATCATCCTCCCCAGGCAATTGTTTCCAGTGCATAACTACCCTACTGTTAGAAAGCTTTTCTTAGTGTCTAACATAAATACCTCTTGCTACAATTTAAGGCCATTACCTCTTGTCCTTTTCACAATGAACAGGGAGAGCAATTTTCTCCCCTCTTCCACACAGCAGACTGTTACCTACATGTCTGCCTTTGGCTATCTCTTCCCTAGGCTAATCACATTCAGTTTCTTTAAACTTTCCTGGCGGCAGTTTTCAAGTTTACGGTGCTTTCTAGGCTCTCAGCATCTGGACCACCTGAAATATGGTGCCCCGACTTAAGTCCTGGCATCCCAGTGAGGCTTTACTGAGTCCCAAGGATGGCTATCTCAAACAGCCTGCAAGAAACCTTCCTAGTTTATATCCTGGAATGAGATCTGCAGTATTTGCATGGTTTGAAACTGCTTTATTTGTTATCTTCTCTACTCCCGCTGTTCTTCTCCCTAGAAACACTACCTGGGTAACTTGTTTCTCCTTCATGTTTGTACTATAGTTTATTTCTGTCAGGCAGAGCACCTCACATTCACCTTGTTGAATTGCATGCTATTTCCTTTTCCAAATCATCTTTCCATCTTGGTTCTCCAGCACATTTGCAGTCTCTCCTCATTCAACATTAACCACAGCTTGAGTCATACATACTTTTATTCCAACACCTAAACTGTTAAAAACATTGAATAGTTTCAGGACAGCGGCTTGTACGATCCCTCTTAATAGACCCTTCCAGTTTACCTGTAGATAGCTATTCTTCCTGTATGGTTTTACAGCCTTTTTTCATTCACAGTACAATACTTTCATCTACACCACTCTTTCCTAGCCTGTTTACCCATGCTGTGCTCAAGCTTTCTTTGAGTGAGCCAAGGGAACCAAACCCACAGCTCCACATACTTGTTGCAGTACCATCACTGTTCACCCATCTCATTTAAAAGTGAGCAATCCAGCCTCCTCAGTCTGATCTTTAAATCCTCAGTGTCATCGCAAAATGGAAACATCTTCCAATACCAACTAGCTGTTAATTAGTCACTGGTGTTAATATCATTGTTATTGTTTTTAAAGCTAATGCCAAGAAGAAGTTCCACCTGAGGAGTGGGTGATTTAGCAGCTATGAGCCAGCAAGCACTTGTGATTCATTGACTTCCAGTTCTCACAGCTAGATATATGCCATCACCTCTGCAAAGGGTCTGCTGAAGATTTCTACAAGGAGAGTTCTTTTCTGAAACAGGTTGACCTAGCCTGGCTTTTAACACTCTGATTTAAATGTTAAGGCCAATTTTAGATTATTAACATTCTGTCTACATTTCACATTTATCTCTCATACCTAAAATATCATAAAATAGTCTAATTGGACCCAGTCTCTATAACTTCTACTGTTATTGTCTCTTTCTTTCTGTCTCTGTCTTTCTATCTCTTTACACAAGGCAGAGGAAAACAAGCAGATTTTCCAGGAACAGCCCAATTAATAGTGATGGATTCTGCTGCCTCCGCTTACAATGAGAAGTCTTTCACATTGCTTAAATATCTGAATGCACCTTGAACAGCACAATGTGTACTGGTCCCAGCACCGTGACAGAGTACTCCAGGCAGGTCAATTCAAAAGCAGGTGCTCCTTTTGTCTGCTTTGTCTTTCTTTGTTATCTCTCACCCTGTGTTTGTACAGCATTTTACATGATGAGTCCCAGTTTGGGTCAGGATAGAAGTGCAAATGTTAAACAGTATGAGAAGAAGATACAGCAGAGTTGCCTGAGATTTAGCAAAGGTGGTGCAACAAAACTGCAGGTTACTGATGAACATACAACTCTTCCCTTTCCAAATTGGTGTTGGTGGGAAATCCATCCCTTTTTACCGGATCTAGATCTTCCTGCCTGCCTGAAACTTGGCTGAGCTTTATAAGCAGCCTAGCCATATTCTGCAACCAGAATAAAAGACAGACTCCTCCATAGGACAAACAAGAGCCCACGTGGGTTCTCTGTGGTTACCTGCTTCTCCATTGAGTACACATGGGGGTGATCTCATTCTCATGTTAAATACTGAAAGATAAATTGAATAAACCTAGATCATTTTATTTTGTTTGCTGCTTGTCCAGAATGGGGGTGTAACCAATGGAAAGGAAATAAACTGAATGAATAGCCACTGAGATTATCTGGCTGTGTCATTACCTAATGTTACTTAAAACCAAAGGCAATGGGGACAAAGGGAATTAGATGTGACACAGAGAGGTGACCTGGAGGAACACTACTTCATGGCATGCTCTGTGTTGCAGTTCCTGCAGCTACTGCCAACCTGGCAACGTGTCACTTTCTTTCTTAATCCCAGCTCTTGGAGTCCCACGAACATTTGGGAACTCAGCTACTCTTTTTTAAAGCACTGTTCTAGTCTGAATGAATAGTAAAAAAATATCTGGCACTGGTGATATGAAAGCAATTTCAAGATTCAAAACTTAGAAGAAAAAAAATCTCCTAAGTATTCAGCTTTTAGAAACATTCATATCTGAAGACAGTACTGAGTGGCAGGGAACAGCTCATTCATTATTTCAGAATACTTGTCAATACCATCAGTTTGAGGAGTGGTTCAGAGCCCAAACTCCCTATCCAGATGATGTGTTGCAATAACAGCAGTCAGAAAAAATCCTCTAAAAAGCAGGTATAAAGACATTTCATTTACTGTTTCACCCCTGCTTTTATCACACATAAATTCTTTTTGTCCCTATGGAAAGCTCATAAATACCAGGCATTCATCTCTCCATATATTTGCTCAGAAGAACTCAGTGATATCCAGTTATTTCTATTCCATTCCAATTTTTTCTTCTCTCCTTTCTTTTTCTTTTTTCAGACTATAATTTTCCTTGTGACACAAGTATTTTGGGAAATCCTTAAATTTTGCTAATTTACTGCCATTAGTTTGACAAAACTTATTCCCCCCACACACTCACACATACACACTCCTGTCGACCACTGTAATTATGTTGGTTTTATAGTTTTGACTTTATTAATTGAAGAACTGTGTTAAAATTACCTCTACCCCACTGGGGTCCCATTGTTTGCCTCATGGAGATTTTATTCAGCTGGTGAATGATGACAATTAACTTGTGCCCTAATTATTAAGTGATTCACTGATATAATTATGTGGTTTATGTCGAGCTACTGGTAAACTGATAATTAATAATACTGCTTAGACAGATAAATCACTTTTTCAAAAAGAGTTGTTTGATATATTTGTACTTTTGTTTGTAATTAATATTCCATTGGATTTGGATCCAAGCTGCAAGGACTGTTGGTTTGAAAAGGACTGTGGTTTTACTGAGGATTATCATGCTCAGCAGAAAGTAGACTTCTCTACCCTTTAGAGGATCACACTTGGACACCAGCATCCCAGCCCTAATGCTACCCCTAAAGGGAACATCCTGGATGAGCCCCACTTTGCCCCTAAAATGGGGCTTCTTTAGGGCAGCTCAAGCTGAGCACCCAGCACTGCCAAGCAAGAGACTCTTCAGCCTCTTGGCCACTTCCCAGCCCAAATTCAGCCCCTGTGACTCAGAAAGTCAGGAGGCTGACAGTGGCTTAAGGATGTGCTTCCCAGAGGCCTATATTCCCTTTTTATGACATTACAGGGGCAACTGGTACCACAGAGGGCAGCTGCCTTCTCCTGCCCTTCTAAAGCCTCCAAGTCTGAAGTCACTACCTCATTCCCCAACATACCCTGAACCACCACCAGTGGAGCCAGGAAGGTGGATACTTTCTCCTTTCTTGTGCACCTGCACATAGAGAGGCAATGTCCAGCCCAAAACTCTATTCTTGACTCAAGCCATCATCTTTACCAGCCCCAAAATGAAAGACAGGCAAGCTGTCCCTGCAGAGCCAGGGTCAGTTGTACCTTGTACCACTGCACCAGTTATTTTCAGTCTTGTTACTTTCAGTCAAGTTAATTCAAGATGTGTCTTGATGTACTGTCTTTTAAAACCATACTATAAGGAAAATCATTCTGGCAAGTGTATAATGCTGTGTTAAAATGCATTACTTTAAATCATATCCTCTTACACACAGCACTGCAGTGTTTGAATACATTAAATTTCTACAGCCTCAGTTTGTTAGCCTTCACTTCAGAGAGTGAAGATTGCACAAGTTTCCCTGCTACTTCTCTTAACAAGCAATATTTGTGATTGTGGCTTGTACCCACATGGGACTTAGAGACGCCCCTAGGGCCTTAAAATCAGAAACTACAGCCATAATATTTACCTTGTTTCTGTACGACTGATGTAAAACCTCAATAGCCAACACAAAAGCTGTGTGTCTCTTTTCTAAAACAGCAGGGAGCAGAGGTCAAAGAAGTTGCAAAGGAGGATTTGTGGCAGAACCAAAAATCAGCTAAACTCTCCTGATCAATATGCCCATGCTTTCCCCACATGAGAAGCATTGCTGTAAATGCTTTTAGTCTCTTGTATTTGGGGATTAGTTTTCTTATTACTTCTGTGAGAGGTCTTATATAAGGACAAAGAAAACAGATTGATATTGAAAGGTTTGCCACCTAAGTGAATAGAATTTTTTTAATTTGGTGACTATATTTAGACATTTATTTGAATATTTGAATGACCTCTTCTTTCAGATTTATGGCATGGCAAGGACAGACAGACAGAAATAGAGACTGAAGAATGAAACTGAAAAGTAGTGATACATAGCTTATCATGGCCAAATATCCAGATGTTTCTTGACATTTGACACATAGATTACTTTTTTTCCTGGAAAAACTTGATGGTCTGCAAACAGCTATGAAATCTGTGGCAAAAGGGAAAACATTTCCCATTCCAGTTTTGGATGAAAATTTGACATTTCAAGACATCTACATATGGAAATCCAGGGAAGAAATCTATGAATCGATTCATATCTCTACATTGAACTGATTACATTTCAGCATTTTGGCTCTGAAAATGTTTTTAAGCACAAATGCACAGAAAATGCACAAATTAAATACTTTCACCTTTTCAAAACATTTTCTCTAAAATATTTCAAGTGGGAATAGTTATTAAAAACCCCTACCAGCTTCAGACAAATCAAGATGTTTGTGTGGAAAACAAAATCATGGCTCCCTGAAAAAAATTGCCCTCTAACTGTTGGAGGCCAAGACTGAAAACACTTATAAATGAATAGGGCAGCCAGCGCTGATGGGAGCAAAGAGGTTGCCCTCAGAGATGCACAAGCAGCTCTTTCCTTTTTAAATGAATTTCTGATACAAATTGAAATGTTTGACCCAATTAAGTTCCTTCTACTTGGCACCTTCCAGCTGTACTGCGAGCTGGGGGACTGTGAAAGATGGATGGTGTTCACCAAAGTGAACAAAGGCTCTTCCGCTTAGGCAGAGCTCCTAATCCTATGGGCTGATGGTTTCTGAGAGCTTCAGATCTTATCACTATAATCAGGCAACTTCGCTAACAGTGAGAGTTGTACAATCTGGCCCAGAGCAAGAAACAGTACATGTTGGTTGTACCATGTGACTGACTTAATGCTGTGGAAGGAACCTTAATACCTTAATTTTTTTTGTATTTCTTGGCTGGTTTTAATGTTAACTGTGAAATCTTAATGGAACTGTAATGAACTCCTTTGCTAGACTGCATTTGCAATGCTGTGCTACTAAATCTTTATTTCACACCTTATTACAGCCCTTACTGCATGAGGCTGCCCAAAGTCATCAAGCACAAAGTGGTGTTATTGTGCAGACAGTGCAGCTTAGCAAAACCAGCCTAACTAGTAGGGCTGATGGTGGGTGTCTTACAATACCAGCCTTAGAACCAAAAAAAACCCACCAACTCTGCCTTATTCTTGTACCTGCTGACATTTTCAAAAAGCTAATAGTTATGAACTGCATTTCCAAGCAAAGCATGAAATGTTTGTTGTCCCCTCTGGTAGGTGCTTCTATAGACACCATCACCACAGAAGCCCAGTAGGTTTTTGTCTCTCTTGATCAGTGTTTGCAGGACTCATGGAGTCAAACTAACCCTCTCCAGGTCCTCTTCTGCATCCATTTGTCTTTCCAGGCTAGAGGACAGTGGCAACACTCTGGATTGTGGAGATCTGAGGGATAGGCTGACTCCAAACTCATCAGTGTAATGAGAAGATCGCAAGTCTGGACAAGTGTTGTCTTCCATCTCTGGCTGCACAGTCCTGCTCCCAACCCTGTGCTACCACTGGTACTCACATATGTGACTATGCAGTGGGACTTGATGGAAAACTAAGAAGGGAAAAAAAAAGGTGTTCTTGTTTTGGCTGGTAACTACCCAGTCACATGAGTATCAATGACAGATAAAGCAGGAAGAGGCTGGACCATGCATCCAAGGTGAAGGAGAGCCGCACTACAACAACTTGGGTGTAGACAGGGGTCGGTGACCGTGGCACTATACCCTTCACAAAGGTACCCTCTCTCTAGAAACACCATAAACTTTCCTGTTTTAGGAGCTATAAAGGGAGGACATGAGGCTTAGAACTTACTGGAGCCCTTATTACTAAGCCTAGACCTCTGTGTAGCGTTACTTCTTTAAAACACTCAAACACAAGTGTGTTACTTTAAAACACAAGCATGCTGCTTCAGAAAACTCCTAGAGATACCAGTGCTACTGCTTCTGCTTGGCAATAAGAACTGCTTGTACGTGCTTGGGTCAAGTTATCCCTCAGTAGACCCAATGGACATTTCTAAAAAAACTTCGAGGCTGGATTTCCTATGTCAATAATCAATGCATATCTTTGGTACAGATTCCCATACAATTGCATGAGACAACTTATGCTCTCATTGTAATGTTTCCCCTCTCTCCTCACCAAATATGAATGTCAGATATATCGTATCCAGGCACAAAATTTTTGCAATTGGAAATTTTGAGTTTCCAAATGCCTGAGATGCCCCAGGGAACCCTGCAGGAGGAATCAGGCTGGCACTGGACTGTAGCAGCACAGGACTAGTCCAATGAAAGAACTTTGAAATGGCAAAGGCAGAGCATAGAGCTGGAAAGAATTGACAGAGGATGGCATTTCACATTCACTAGAACTGTGTTACAAATATGGTAATTTCTGATCTACCTCCTTTTTGCCCCTTGGGATGGTAAAGTGTGAATGAAAAACAACTCTCATGTTCGATTAACATTTTAAAGATATACCATTGGGTATTCCTGGTGCAAAAATGAAGTTTTAGTTAAAAAGTAAAAAAACATGAAGGAAAAAATAAATTCAAAAATCTCTCATAAGTATAGAAATTCATTTTAGTATTTGGGAGAGAGCAGAATTCAACGTTGGTTTTTATGTTATTCTTCTTTTTAAAACTGAATCTTTTGTAAGATGCAGATCCAAACACAACTTACGGCAGGTAAAAATGAGTTCTGAAAAATCAAAGTGGTCTCGAAATAGAAGTGTTGAATCTGCTGATATTGAGGGAAAAACAGCCATCATTCTATACAAGTTCTATTTTTTCAGTGTAGAAATAAGCCCAAGTAAATTTTGGATATTTTCTACCTTTTTTCTGGGATTTCTGGATATCCAGCCAGCACAATAGTTTTAACAGATCTGATCCACATTCAGAAAAATCTAGGCAGGCTCACAATATCTTTGCAAATCAGCTGTATTCTGGATCTGTAATAAGTATCACACTGTTGGGAAGTGCTGAACAGACATACTGTATTCATGCTGTCTAGCTACTCAGTTCACATACAGTAAATCCAGTTGAAAGCTCTGGATAGATTGCACATGCTCCAGGTAACTGGCACAAAATGATGGAAATTGTCCAGTAGCATCTCCAATTTAGAATTAGAGATTCTAGCAACCCATGGTAGAGGTTATTTGTGATTTTCAGCGTTTTCTCTAGAACCCTCAATTCTGGCCATCAGGTCACTACCATTAATCAGAGAGAAAAAGAAATATATAAATAAAAGTTTGAAAAGAAAAGCAAAATCTTTCAAAAAGCCACAAACATACATATCTTCTTGAAATAAAATCTGATTTTTTAAGTCACTGATGATCCTTTAATGCTTTGAGTTGGCAAACCCCTGCCTTCTTTCCCCCAATTTGATGCAGTCTGCATGGCTGTTTTACAGGCAAATGCTAGCTTTAAAGGCATTTTAAATCTGCAGAAACTCTTGGATTTTTAGTGTCAAAAAATATCCCTGTGGTGATGGATGAGTGGACCACCCACAGGTGAAGAGATCAAAGACCCATGATAATTGTAATTTAGCAACAAAGGACAAAACAGAGGGACGGGAAACTTTGTGAAATGAGAATAAAGGGAAACATATAAAGGAGCTAGTTAATATCTAGTTTCCTGGGTTTCTAATGAGTCAACTTGGTGCAGGATGATGAATTACCTGCCAGCTTTGACTCTAGAGATAGAACGGCATCACTCTGAACTGATATTCACTCATGACAGGGAAGAGAAAAGGTGGTTCTTCTTAGGTAACAGTTTATTGCCACTTCCAAAAGCAACATTGCTGTGGATATAAACCTGGAAAAGCTGATTTGCATTTCACCGTAGAAAAGACGACCCTCCTTTTGAAGCTTTGGAACAGTGACAAAGCAGTAAATTTATACTGACATATCAAGGAGACTAATGCGAGACATCTCCATTACTAGTTCTGAAAGGACCTCCACAGTTTGGTACCTTGAGGAGAGAGTGGATTTGGGCATGAGCAATGCTATGTTATGGTGTGATACAACCCATGCAAATCTCAGCAGTGTGTTTTTTCTCATGCGTTGATACCAAGATGAAACTTTCCACATTGCATCTCCGTTCACTTTAAATAGCTGCTTGATGCTTCTCAAAGGCAAAAATCATGATGGAGAGGTCTCAGGGCCATTTCCTATGAATATCGCATCCTCAGAGACCTGCTCCCAGTCACCCACTAAAGTCAGTGGCCCAGATATGACTGCAAGCACATTTCCAATCATCCAACTTCACAAGACAGTAACAGAACAAATATACATGTTGCTATTCCAAAACTTCAGCCTTGATATAGAAAAGCCAGATTCTAGTCTTGTTGGTACAAATATCATAAACGTTACTCTGCTTTCAAAGTGCTCATAATCTGGCCCTTCACTCTTATTTCTCCCTACATTCCTTACCCTTGTATGCATTTTTTCAGTTGAATGCCTTGAGGGTGAATGCTTCATCTTATTTTTTTATTATTATTTTTTTCTCCAGCATTTCTTTAATGACCTACCCAGAGGAAGAGCAAAGGCTAAAATATTTATGTATGCAGATGAAACTGTTCCTCTAGTTGCTGTTAATGATGTTTGCTTCCATTTCTAATACCCTCTCTCCCAAAATGACATGTAGGTTCACCAGGCTTAATAGTATTCATCTCTCTCAATCTTAATAAAACTCTACTAGGCTCTCTGTCTGCTAGTTATTTAATCTTTCTAATACCTTTGATGCACATGACCCTGTCTATTCAACCTGGGTGTGAGCAGATTCTGGTTTTGGACTTATGTGTGTCTTTGATAAATTTACTCTCTAGATACTTAAAAATACTCCCCTCCCTTAGTAAGTATCCTGATGGTTAGACTGCAAGTAGAATTAAGTTGTTCTCAGTAGCTGATGAGAAGGCAGCTGGGCAAAAGGCAGAGATGTGAATGTTTGGATGAGTCCAGTTATTATTTTGATTTATCTGATTGTGAACTTGCCCACACACATTAGGAAGTAATATCTATCTCTCACAATTTTGCTTGGGCTAATTACGCTCTTAGGCTTTGTCACGCCACTTGATGCCAAAGGTTCAGCAGTTTGCCTGTCTTCCCTACAAAACAACCTAGAGAGATGCTGGAATTGTCCAAAGGTTTTTCTTCATGTTTGTTCTATGGTTAGAGGAAGTTCAAACTCTTACAAAATAAAATCTTTCTGAACACAGAAGAGTTGAGTGGGTACTACTTTTTATGGTGTCTTTCAGAGACATTGAAACATTTGGTCTTAATACATGGCATCTATGAGCTCTGTAGTACTAACCTAGTCTACAATGGTTAGGATTCTGCAGATGTTTTGGAGTAGGGCATGGCTACTAGTCATGGGATACCAGAGAAGGCAGCAAGCACCTGTTTTTCTGAAATTCAACCTCTAGGCTCAGAAACCAGGAACCATCACAATTAAATTTGCTGCATGAGGACATTACATTATGATATTACAGCTGATCCTCCTTTGAGCAGGAGGTTTAACTACTACTACTACTGAGGTCCTTTTGAACTTGAAATATCTGTTAATACTAATACTAAAGCCAGTCTCTACATTTGGAGGGGAAAAGAAAGGGAAAGGGATTAGTTAATTGCTTTTGAGCACTTATATTTTGACAATTCTGGCACCCTCTCTTAATTTTTAAATATGCATTTTTACACTATATACATACATACATACACATATGCAGGACATCTGATCAGTGCTGTCACAGCAAACACCTAGAATAAAACTTGTCAAGTGCTCAAGCATAATGGCATATGAGGAGAAAAAGAAGCAAAATTGAAACTGCTGTGAAAGGGAGTTTGTGGCAACGCAATTGGGATTCTTGCCTTGCAAGTGACAGGCGGGCAACATTATGGGAGGAGGCTGGAAGAAATTTGGAAAGAGGTTGCAACAGAAGAAGAACAAAGCTTATTTTGTGCCCACCTGTTTTGGAGCAACATAAATGGCTCTGTGTAACTGAGATGTTAATATGGCTGCTTAAGCGTATTAGTGTTCCAGAATTTTTTCAAGCATAATTATAGCTTCTCTTCCACCAAAAAATTCTACCCAAAACAGATCATCTTTCTCTTTTCTGAGTACAGGAAAGCCTGTCCTGGACAGGCAGTTGTGAATTCATGGCTTTGGAAATGAAGCAAAATTTGCCGTTACCCAGTAAGAATTCATTTCTACTTGTCTGGTTTTGTGATCTATGCTCAGGCTTGCCAAGGACCTTTCTTTTGATGTTAAGGGGGTTTGTAAGCATTTTGCTTTCCTTCCCTTTGTTTAGACTGACAGGGAATTTAAAGTGGTTTTAAGCATGGCATAGCTGCAAGACCATCTTTATTTTTATATGAGGCATATTTTTCCAATGGACTGTGAATTGGCTTCACCCACATCCAGGTCGATGTTGTTCCCACCTTTGTCAATTTTATATTCAATGGGCACAAAGAGAAACCAAGATTTAATGATCCAATCCAAAATGTTAATACCTGTTTCTTTGTCTCACACGCAAGCTCCATCTATATTTGAAATCTGGGTGGTTTTCACCTAAAAAGAGCAGAAGATGAAGGAAAACTCACCAGAAAGCAGTGCATCAGCTGTGAGTTACTTGGGACAGCAAAACTGGCAGCCCAGAAGGCTTTTTAAATTAAAACTCATTTTCTAAAAAATTACTTTGCATGCTGTGTATTAAATAAATGAGTTGGGAATCTGGTAGCTTGCTCAGGTCTGAGGCTGTGAAGTGATCAGTGGGAACAGTAGCAAGAAAAGAATAAGCCAAATATCACACTACCATGGTCCCAGCTTCCCAGAGGTTACAGAAGAGTCAAATTCCTCCCTCTTTCCCCTGTGTCTAACACCGGTTTATTAAAGACAGTTAAAATCAGCAACTTTTATCCACTCCAAGAAAGAATGCTTATGTTAGTCCTTAATTAAGACGCTCCCTATAGTTACAATAATCACACTCATTTTAGCAGGCAGCCCAGTTGGAATAAAACAAAGGACCTTAGCAACAAGATACAAACAATATCGAAGCAAGAACATGCAGTAAATTTGGGAGAACTGATAGCCTCTGGAGGGGAAGGAGTCAGATATTGTGAGTGGAACCTCTCTGTCATAGTAATATGAGCTTAAATGAATTTATTTGTGCAGTCCTGGCATTATAGTTGGTGTAGTACAGATTGGATGAAAACAATACTATCTCCAGATTAATTTTTTTTCTTTTGACAATTTATTAAACTGTAAACACTAAACATTTTAATAAAAATACAGAAGTACACAACAAAACTCTGTGTAGTTCATATTTTATTCAACAACACTGTCGAATAAGAGGCATCCCCTTTAGGGCAAAAAAATGCCACTTCCATTTCATACTGTACTTATTTCTCTAATGTCTCCTAAATGATTATTTGCCAAGAAGCATATTATGGGACTATCATTTTTCCTTCTACCTCCTAGCACAAAAGCTGTCTCCGCTTCTCAGCAGTAAGAGATCTGCTGCCTCTTCCCACCTTTTCTTTTTCTTTTTTTTTTTTTTTTGTGTGTATGTGTGCTGACAAATTCAACCTGCATTATAAACAGCAATTCTACATGCCAAGCAAGATGCTCTGCAAACTTAGCATTATGCTCTTTTAGAACAGCATCCCCAGAGGAGTGACTTCATGGGTTATTAGTAACATCCACAGAAATGGCAACAGATATCCCTGTCCCATCCTTCCTATGTATTATTCATAAGGCTGTAGATTTGTCATGGTAATTTATTGGGTAAATCACAGGCTCCTCTCACTAAGGCATAGTCTGTGGACCTCGAGGAGAATAATAGCAGGTTGTGGACATTGCACAATATGTATTAAAGTTTCAAGTTCCACCCCAAGGTTAAGGGAATATGCACTGGAGTTTCTTTCCTTAAAGACAATTCAGATAAGAACGAGAAGAAACTATGCATGTCAGGAGGAATTTATACTGATTTTGCAATGTGAATATTCATGTGGTGGAAAACAAACTGAAAACTATGGAGGCGTTAGAGGACTTATCAGGTGGCAATAGTTGGCAAGGGAATCTGGAGCACAGGTTATTTTTTCCTCTCTCCCTCCAGTTGCGGTAGTGACATTGGAAGAAACAGACGGACCCAGTCTATTAATACATGGCTCTGTGGCTGGTGTCAGTGCCACAATCTGGGGTTTTTCGATAATCATAGAATCATAGAACAGTTAGAGTTGGAAGGGACCTTAAAGATCATTGAGTTGCATCCCCCCTGCCATGGGCAGGGACACCTCCCAATAGACCAGGTTGCTCAAAGTCCCATCCAGTCTGGCCTTGAACACTTCCAGGGATGGGGCATCCACAACTTCCCTGGGCAACCTGTTCCAGTGTCTCACCACCCTCACAGTAAACAATTTCTTTCTGGTATCTAATCTAAATCTCTCCTCTTTCAATTTAAAACCATTACTCCTCATCCTATCACTACATTCCCTGATAAAGAGTCCCTCCCCATCTCTCCTGTAGGCCCCCTTCAGGTACCAGAAGGCTGCTATAAGGTCTCCCCAGAGCCTTCTCTTCTCCAGTCTGAACAACCCCAACTTTCTCAGCCTGTCTTCATAGGAGAGGTGCTCCAGCCCTCTGATCATTCTCATGGCCCTCTGCTGGACCCATTCCAACAGGTCCGTGTCCTTCCAACAGGTCCATGTCCTTAATAGGATGGCCTATAGAGCAGCAAGCTTGCTGGCATCAGATGGGATTTGCCTTTCTCAGAGGGGAAGAGGGTCTTTGCTCACAAGCTAGCAGGGCTCATTGACAGAGTTTTAAACTAGACTTGGCATGGGAGGGGGATAATTTCAGGCTTGCCTGGGACAAGCTGTGGGAAGACATGGCAAGGTTAGAGAGATGAGGTGCTGGTGAGGGCCCTCAGTCTGTTGTCCTGAGACATGCTGGCTACCCTGCAGCACACTTGAAGTCTTACAGAGATGAGCGAGGAGCTTCTGAGGTTATAGGAGCCAACAAGGAAACACCAGTGAAATACCTCAAAAGAATTAAGGGGTGTTCCTCTAGGAAGGTGATATGGCTGACAGCCCAGCTGAAATGCCTCTACATCAGTGCACGCAGCATGGGCAATAAACAGGAGGAGTTGGAAGCCACTGTGCTGCTAGAAAGCTACAACCTAGTTGCCAGTACTGAAACCTAGTGGGACAAATCCCGTGACTGGACCGCAGCTATCAATGGCTAAAGGCTGTTCAGAAGGGACAGGTGAGGAAGGAGGGGTGGAGGCGTTGCCTTCTACATCAAGAAATGAATAAAGTGTGAAGAGTAGTCTCTGAATAATAGCCACAAGCAGGTTGAAAGCTTATGGGTAAGAATAAGAGACAGAGCCAACAAAGGGAGCTTTGTGGCTGCTGTCTACTACAGGCCTCCTGATTAAGGGGACCCTATTGACAAAGCATTCTGACTGCAGCTACAGGAGGCATCACACTCGCAGACTCTCATCTTGCTGGGGGACTTCAACCACTTCAACATATCCTGGAAAAGTAGCACACTGAGCTGTAGGCAATCCATGACACTCCTAGAATGCATTGAGGATAATTTCTTAAGCCAGGTAATAGACAGCCCTACCAGAAGAGATGTGATACTGGACCTGTTGGTCACCGATGCAAGTGAGTTAATTGGTAACATCAAGACTGGAGGAAGCCTGGGCTGCAGTGACCTGCAGAACAGAGTTGGTAGATCTTTAAGAATGCTTTCCATAGAGGGCAAGAGCTCTCAATCCCCAAATGTAAGAAATCAGGAAAGGAAGGCAAGAGACTGGTGTGGCTGACTCGAGACCTGCTGGTCAAACTAAAGGGCAAGAAAGAAATTCCCAGAAAGTGGAAGCAGGGACAGGTATCCTGGGCAGAATATAGGGACACTGCCCAGTTTTGTAGGGACGGGCTCAGGAATCATAGAATCATAGAATCATAGAATCATAGAATGGTTAGAGTTGGAAGGGACCTTAAAGATCATCGAGTTCCAACCCCTCTGCCATGGGCAGGGACACCTCCACTAGACCAGGTTGCTCAAAGCCACATCCAGCCTAGCCTTAAACACTTCCAGGGATGGGGCATCCACAACTTCCCTGGGCAACCTGTTCCAGTGCTTCACTACTAAATCTCCCCTCTTCCAATTTAAAACCATTACCCCTTGTCCTGTCACTGCATCTCCTGACAAAGAGTCCCTCTCCAGCTCTCCTGTAGGCTCCCTTCAGATATTGGAAGGCTGCTATGAGGTGTCGCTGGAGCCTTCTCTTCTCCAGGCTGAACAACCCCAGCTCTCTCAGCCTGTCTTCATAGGGGAAGTACTCCATCCCTCTGATCATCTTCGTGGCCCTCCGCTGGACCCATTCCAACAGGTCCATGTCCTTCCTGTGTCGAGGACTCCAAAGCTGGACACAGTATTCCAGGTGGGGTCTCACGAGCGCAGAGTAGAGGGGTAGAATCACCTCCCGCGACCTGCTGGCCACACTTCTCTTGATGCAGCCCAGGATCCGGTTGCCTTTCTGAGATGCCAGTGTGCACTGCCGGCTCATGTTGAGCTTCTCATCCACCAACACCCCCAAGCCCTCTCCTCAGGGCTGCTCTCCAGCCATTCTCCGCCCAACCTGTATTTGTGCCTGGGATTGCCATGTCCCAGGTGCAGTACCCTGCACTTGGCCTGGTTGAACTTCATGCGATTTGCATGAGCCCATCTCTCAAGCCTGTCCAGGTCCCCCTGGATGGCATCCCTTCCCTCCAGCGTGTCGACCGCGCCACCGAGCTTGGTGTCATCTGCAAACTTGCTGAGGGTGCACTCTATCCCACTGTCCATGTCTCCGACAAAGATGTTGAACAGCACTGGTCCCAGTACCGACCCCTGAGGAACTCCACTCATCACTGGCCGCCAATTGGGCTTTGAACCATTGACCACAGCCCTTTGAGTGCGGCCATTCAGCCAGTTCCCTACCCACCGAGTGGTCCATCCATCGAACCCACGACTTTCCAATTATGAGACCAGGATGTCATGCAGGACAGTGTCAAACGCTTTGCATAAGTCCAGGTAGATGACGTCTGTTGCTCTGGCCTTGTCCACCAAGCCTGTGGCAGTATTGTAAAAGGCCACCAAATTTGTCAGGCACGATTTGCCCTTGGTGAAGGAAAGCCAAGGCACAGCTGGGGCTGAGCTTGGCAAGGGACACAAAGAATAATTAGAAGGCTTTCTACACGTATGTCAGCCAGAAAAGGAAAGTCAAAGAAAATGTACCTGCCTTGGTGAGCAAGGCTGTCAAACTGGTAACAGCAGACGAGGAGAAGGCTGAAGTATTGAACAACTCTTGCCTCAGTCTTCACTGGCAACCTTTCTTCCCATACCTCTTGAGTGGATAGACTGTGAAACCTGCTCTAGGTGGACCTGCTTCAGCAGGGGGGTTAAAATAGATATCTCCAGAGGTCCCTTCCAACTCCATATCATTCTGTGATTCTGTGATTCTGTGTGACTGCAAGGCAGGGGTTGGGGGGGAAAAGTCGCTCCCACTGTAAGAAAAGATCAGGTTCATGGCTACCTGAGGAACCTGAACATACAGAAGTCTGTGGGACCTGATAAGAGGCACCCCAGAGTCCTGAGGGAATTGGCTGATTCAAACCACTCTCCATGATATTGACTCATGGCAGTCAGGTGAAGACCCTGGTGACTGCAAAAAGGAGAACATTACACCAGGTTTTAAAAAGGGGTAGAAAGGGGGACTCTGTGGACTACTGACCTGTCAGCCTCACCTCTGTGCCTGGCAATATCGTGGAACAGATCCTCCTAGAAGCTATGCTAAGGCAGATGGAGGACAGACAGGTGATTTGAGACAGCCAGCATGGCTTTACCAAGGGCAAGTCCTGCCTGACCAACCTTGTGGCATTCTATGATGAAATGACTGCATCACTGGAGAAGGGAAGACCTATGGATGTCATCTATCTGGACTTCTGTAAGGCCTTTGACACAGTCCCCCACAGCATCCTTCACTCTAAATTGGAGAGGTATGGATTTGATGGGTGGACTCTTGAGTGGATGAGGAATATGTTGGATGGTCACATCCACAGGGTAGTGATCAACGGCTCAATGTCCAGATGGAGATTGGTGACAAGTTATATCCTTCAGGGGTCTGTATCAGGACCAGTACTGTTCAATATCTTCATCAATGACATAGACAGTGGGATCAAGTACACCCCCAGCAAGCTGAGTAGTGTAGTTGACACACCTGAGGGATGGGATGCCATCCAGAGGGACCTCAAGAAGCTTGAGAAGTGGGCCCAGGTGAACCTTATGAGGTTCAACAAGGCCAGGTGCAGGGTCCTGCACCTGGTTTGGGACAATCCCCAGTGTCAATACAGGCTGGAGGATGAAGGGATTGAGAGCAGCCCTGCCGAGAAGGGTTTGGGGATACCAGTGGATGAAAAGCTGGACATAAGCCAACAATGTGTGTTTGCAGCCCAGAAGGCCAACCATATCCTGGGCTGCATCCCCAGCAGCACGGCCAGCAGGTCAAGAGAGGTGATTCTACCCCTCTATTCTGCTCTGGTGAGACCCCACCTGGAGTACTGAGTCCAGCTCTGGAGCCCTCAGCACAAGAAAGACAGGAACCTGCTGGAACAGGTCCAGCGGAGGGCCACAGAGACAGAGGGCTGGAACACCTCTCCTATGAAAACAGTCTGAGAGAGTTGGGATTATTCAGCCTGGAGAAGAGAAGGCTCCAGGTAGACCTTATTGTGGCCCGCTTAAAGGAGGCCTGCAGGAAAGATGGGGACAATTTTTTTAGCAGGACAAGGGGTAATGGTTTTAAACTAAAAGAGGGTAGATTTAGACTAGATATAAGGAAGACATTTTTTACAATGAGGGTGGTGAAACGCTGTAACAGGTTGCCCAGAGAGGTGGTAGGTGCCCCATCCCTGGAAACATTCAAGGTCAGGTTGAACAGGGCTCTGAGCAACTTGATGTAGTTGAAGATGTCTCTGAAACTATTCTATGATTCTATGATAGCTTTCCTTTACTACTAGACTGTGGTGTGGCTGAATCACAGTAGGGAAATGCATCAGATCCCATTTTCAATTCACCAAGCCATCAAGAATTGATTCTTCCAAAGGCTGAGGTGCCTTTGAACTGAGCATCTAAATGCCTTGTGCTCTCTTGAACTTCCTTGGCCACAATAAACTGAAATGTAGGTTAAAAACTTCAACAGTCCAGAAAAGTGCAAGGATATATACAGGATAGTATACATATTTTTATCTCAAAAACAAGAAAACAGAAAAAAACTGCTTAGAAAAAGAAAAGGAAAACATACATCTATATATGAAACACATTCATATGAAATTGAGTGACATTATTAAATCAATACACTTCCAGTGCTGTCAGGTCTTGGACCCTAACTCATTTACACTTGTTTTGTGCCCTGTGACTTTAGAGGCAGTAACTGAATAATGTGAACGCATCAGTTCTCTGTGCATCTCTTCAGTGCCACATGCAATTTCACTCACCTGTTTGAAAGGCCACAGAGAAGGTATAGAGAGGACAAGCAGAGATGCAGAGACACACAGATACTCAGAGGTTTGGAGTAGCTTCTTCAGGAAGCAAAATTAATAATCTGGGGCTCTTCAGCCTGGGAAAAGATGACTCAGGAGAATGGAGCACAGGTCTATAAAATTGCAAATGGCACAGACAAGACAAATAGCAAACAATGTGTTTTTTCCCGGCAGATGACAACCGAGGCAACAATCAGGCAGTAGTTTCAGTGCAAACAGAAGAAAGAACTTTCTCAGTCAGTACATATTTGCAGTGTGAATAGCTTTGAGATGAAAATGTAAATTGATTCAAAAGGAAATTAGACAAATTCAAGGAGGAGAGGCCCATCAGGAACTATTGATCCCGATCATCAGCTGTATTCCTCAGCTCAAGAAGTCTTATAGTACACTTTTGTGGATGCTGAATAAATGTACCAGAGGAAGGCATATATATTCCAGTACAAGAACAAGGAGCTTCAAATTAAACTAGAAGGAGGCAAGCTCAAAACAAGCGTGTAGTTCCTCTAGGAGTGTGTTATTAAACTGTGAAACTTAGGGTGTTAGAGACACAAACAGTTTAATTGGGTTCAGGGGGAGACCAGGAAAACTAATGAAAGGCAAGTCAATTGAGGTTTCCATTAGGAAGTCACTTACCTATAAATGCTCAAATAACATTCAATGAAATTGTCACACAAACTTCCTCTGTTCCTACTCACTCCTGCTACCACCACTACTGAAGACAAACCCTGTGGATTTGACCCCACACAGCTGCTCAGATGCTAGGAGTGGCTGAGTGTCTGCAGTGCAGGGTGGGGAGAGGGAGGAGTGCTGAATTGGGTACTGAAAGAATTTAAGTGGCGTTGGATTCAGTTCTCAACTCACTAAAGTCTATATGCACATCCGCCCTGTAAGCCAGTTCTCTGCACACAGGATGAGACAGCATATTGCTCCTGAGCATCAAGAAACCCTTCAATGAAATGAGGCACAGAGCTGCTGCAGAACTCATTGCCATAAATGTAAAATGATAGAAGGGTAGCTTTTAGGAATCAAATACATCATTCATAAAGGCAAGAGGATATACTCTTTAGACAGCTTAGGATCAGATCCATAAAGCCTCCTAACTGTCATTGACCTCAGTGGTTAGGATCCTAAATAACTCTGTACATGATGGCCTGGTAGTGCTGGTAAAGAAAAAATCTAGATAAACAACCAGAAGGCTGGGAACAAGAGAAAAAAAAAAAAATCAGTATTAAGTAGATACAGAAACCTGGAGGTTCCTAATCAGTGGGTTTTTCCTGTGCTATTTATCTAGGAGTTACTTTGGCTACACTTGTCTGCAGCGGATGATATGACTCCATCTCTGTAGCATGCTGTGACCAATCAGGAGGAAAAGAAAGTGGTCTGGTAAATGGCAAAAGTAATACATATACTTGTCTGAGAATGATCAATTCTGTTTTGTCAAACTTGGGCAGATCCCACTAAGTGATGATTTCATTGTGCTGCTCAGCAGTGAATATTCCAGGAACAGAAAGCTCAAGATTGACAAACAATGCTCTGATTCTCCGCCCCACACAACCTCTCCAACGAGTGAGACAGTGAAGCATGGAGGCCACTATATAATTGTAATGCAACACTGCTACTGCAAAACAAGAAGAGCAAAAGGAAACAGGGGGACAGATGTCCTTGCATCTGTGGTCAGGCTTCAATCTTGGGCCTTGTTGGGAAAATGGAGCAGAGCAGATCCCTTGGTGCTAGCCATCACAAGTCATGAAGCTGGTTGTGGTTTGCCACATAGTCCTGCTTTGTTTGGTTCTACTCGACATTGTGGGCACCTTAGCTTCTGCCAAATCCCAGCCTGAGGATCTACCAACGACTCCAGAACAGATGCTCCCACAGATGGTCTTTCCTGCCCCATATCAATGAGCTGGCACTCATCACCTTTTCCAAGAACAGGGTTTTCTCCTCAGATTCTTCACACAGGGAGGATATTGCAAAAGGTGTTTGGTCCATAGCAGGATAGAGCAAACCCCACACCATGTGGGAATAACCTGACTGAGTTCCCTGGTTGGGAAGTAAATGTTATCTTTTAAATTCACAAGGCCTACATATTCAACAGGGAGGTCTTTGTCCTTAAGCTGAGAAATTATTCGGATTCCAAACATTTGGAAATCAAAATACACCACAATGGCAGGAGTTAGTCCACCAACTTACAGATGGTGTGATATCCCCATCATCTCCCGCTCACAAAAAATCAAAGCATTCCAATTTTTTCAATATATGTGAGCTCAGACATGACTAAGAAAAAAAGTGCAGAAGATTATAACCTGACACTGAAATATCATAACCTTAAATACTCCTTCTAAGTTTTAGCATTCTTTAGCATTTTTCTCATTCTCACATTAAGATGTTTGTGTGAAATTGGAAACGTTGCCTTCTGGTTTCCCAGATAGTCTTGGCCTCACTTGTGAAGCACAGTATCTTTCCAATAATTCTATGTTTGCAAGGGAAGGGAGTATATTTTTTTAAGGCACACCTGACATCTGTAGAGGGAAGGAAGTTAGTTCTGCAGTTCATTAATCCAAACAGCAGCTCTTGTATGCAGAAAAAGTTTCGTGTTTTTTTTTCCCCTTAGCCAAATTGCCATGCCCTGTATATATGTCCAGGTGTAAAATCCGTGAAAGGTAATTACTTTCCAAGAGTGTTATCAAGGCTCAGGCACCCTCCTCATCACATAAATCTAAGGCAGCCACACATCTCTCCAAACCTGAGGAGGCTGCTTGAAAAAATATAAAACCTTTGAATTTCCCTTTTCTTATTTAAACACCTGCAAATTCCTCACAGACGCAGTGAGTGCAGAATCCCCACATATATGGTTTGTAATGCAGTTCTGAATCAAGCCCTTAAGGATTATTAAAGTAATCCATCTTAATTATACTGAAAACCTGTTACTGGCCTTACATAATAATGTTTCATTTATAATTTCCACTTAGGTTTGCTTCCCTCCTTCTCATGCTCCCCTCTCCCCTACAGTATTTTTCCTTTATCTGCCTTTGAATAGAATTACCTAACACCTTTGAAAAGTGACAGAATATTCTTAGGGTGTCAGGATGACCCTGTCATTATCACAGAGGTCTAAGGAAATTGACACTTGAGGTTTTCTTCCTAGTTATGTCTTCAGCCAAGGATTCTTGCTTTATAAGCAACTTGCTGGTCATCCTTGTAGTCCCAGCCAAGATCAGAGATGAATGAACCACCATAAAGGCTCATCTCTGCCCCAGTCTAAATACTTCTGTTTATCTGCCCTATCATTTACGTTACCTGTGCTATCAGTGCTAATAAACTATGGCTTCCTCAAAGGGAGGATGTATCTCTTAAAATCTGGTTAGTGCAATGAAATCCCCAAAAGGAAGAGCAAAGGATGATTAGAGGGCTAGGACCATATTTTGATAAAGGCTTCTGAAGATATACATCCCAAGTGTCTCTGTTGACACACATTATTATTTCCATTCATATTTGAGGGATATTTTGTGTTCTGTGCAGAATAACTGAGATGCCACTTTGGGTTCTGGCTTTGGACCTGCCACAGGTTCCTTGGGTCATGCTATGCCCAATGCTTGCACCGCAGCTTCAAAATCTGTGCATAAAATGCTTGCTGCCCTGCATCTCCTTCTTCAGGCAACAAGCCTGCAACCAGAATCATCCAGAATTTGGCAGAAATAGACTGACACCTAAGCAAAAACACATTCAAATTTTTTTGTTCAAGCAGTTTTAAATGCAGAAGTCATTGGCAAGCCATGCTTTAGTTCTTCTGTTGATATTATGACAGGCAAAATAACTCGGCTGTCCCTCAGAGTCTGATTCATCACCAATACAAGGTCATGAACAGGGTCTCCTAGATGGGTCTGAATCACTGCTGCATTCAGCTGTCCCTTTGCTACTCTGGAGAACTCATAGCTGTCCCCCACCTCTTTTCAAACCTGAGGATGTGACTAAGGGAATTCTCTTTCCTTTTTCACTGGCTCAGCCAGAGCAAAGCACAATCAAGTGACTTTCTACCAGTCTCCACCTCTGTCATCTCAGAACACTCTTTGCATCTTTTTATAACCATTTGATTCCTAAACTCTTGGAAGGACTTCATAGACATCTTTTCTAGCTTTTACCCCTCTGTAGCTTCAATAAAAGACTTGCATTTTATCCCTACTAAGACAGTAGAATAGATCAGGCACAGCACAGCCTCTCTCAGCCAAAAGGTATTTTTTGTTCAGGGATCTCACTGCTGGCAATGCTGAGTGTGCTGTATCAGTCACAGCACATAAAGCTTTGGCCATTTGGCTCTATTGGTTTTAGGTTGTCTCTGAGTTGTCCAACAGACATGTGCTAGTTAGCTTTAAAAATGAAAAAAATAATGAAATAAAAATATGCAAGCTGTGAGCTTTTTTTTTTCAGTTTTACACCTGTACAAAATAACAAGCAAGGAATTGTAATGCTCCCAGACAGCTCAGGTGACCACAAGGGAATCTGCTTCTTGACAATTCAGGTGACCTCATGAAACACTCATTTCTTCCAGTCAATTGCAACGTTTACATTATTTATATTCATTTCTGTTTTAATTTAAGTCATCTATTATCCCTTTATCATGTACAGCAGAGACCTGATCCAAAATGCTTTTGAGGTAAAGTAACTTTCTTTCCCCATGTCCTTTTGAGGTTTTTTTTTGGGGGCTGCTGATGTGCCGTATTGAAAAAATAAATAATCTCCATTTTACATGCACAATGCTTGGGAAAATAGGAACACAAAACTAATCTCCCAGGGATAGCTGAGAATCTTGTTACACATAAATGTCTACCTTGCATAATTTCTGGGTATATTACAGTCAATATTAGTATGGAGACTTCAAGCTTAGATGCCTCGCCTCATCTACGTGGAAAAGGGAAACCTAGTCTGTGGCAAACCCAGCTACAGATCAACATTTCCAAGATTAAAATTTAATTGAGTCAATTATTCTTCTCTTGCTCTCCCATGGAAGAAAAGGTTAAGCTAAATTTAAATAAGCCATGTTGATCTCTACATTATTCATTCAGTCACTGATATATCACTGTCTTGATAATTTATGGGTTCTAAAAACTACCTAGATGTTCACCGCCCATCCCAACATCTTGGGGAGTCATCAATTAAGATGTCCCTTGGTTCCAAATTCATTTCAACTGTGATAGATTCGTAGGAATTGATCAAAATTGCTATTCAATCATTTTTTCACATGGAGCCCTTTGACCTCACTGCATGGCATCAAATTTCCTCTTGTGGTGATGTGGATGTCTCCAAGCTGAAGCTCCTCAAATTAAAAACCCACTATTAATTCCAGTAGTGATTTAATAAAGTGACACTTCTAAGTCTACCTTTTTATGTTAGCTTTACATAAAATCTGGGTCCTTTAGGAATGTATGACATTTTGCCTTTTGTTTTTAAGTGAATTTTAAGCAGTATTTTTCAAATATAAGAAAGGAACTCAGAAACTAGGCACCATTTTCAAAAGGTATTTAGGTACTGAGACCCATGCTCTGCAATGCATTTTGTCCCATTGAAATCACTACAGCTGCTTTGGAAACCTTAGCAGCCTAAATGCAAGAATTCACTAAATCTACTTTAAAAGTCAGCATCAAGTCTAACCACGCTACTTAGGCTGCCTCTGAGTTCAGTGAATAGAAAGTTAAGCTCTCATTGGCATCCCACCCATCTTAAGGTGTTTGTAAGGTAGAGGGAGAGGAATTATCTTCCTGATGGAACTCACATCTCTCCTTTGACAATGTCAAACCAGGACAGACAACAAAGGTAACATAGACAAGGAACTTTGACCAGAGGAGCCATCCAACATGCAGTCTCCAGCAGTAAAACCAAAAAAGATAGTTTATAAAGCTGATACTGTAACCTTTGCAGCAAGCAACACTACATTAAATACAGGATAACATTTCCTCAAACAAATGTAAGAATAATATTTTTAAAGTGACTTCAGCAGTTGGAGGCTGAAGACCAATTGCCTTCCAATGGTACTGGGACTCACAAGGACTCCCTTTGTAGACCTATCTGAATATTGCTCTGCTTTGTGTTGTAAGATGTAATCAATCTGAATAACTAAGTCACATTTTCAGAATGATCTTCGCACTGGGGAAAATGTTTCATCTCATTGAACTCTAGTCCTCAAAACCTAGCTTTTTTTGTACTGTCCTAACATGCATTCTCATGATACAAAGAGAAAACATATTCCTTATTGCACTGCTCGCAGTCTCACAACTACTAGTGTAGCCAAGTCCTTTTACACTCTCCTCAGTCTCTCACTGGTAAAATAGAAAAAAGAAAACAAACAGTTAGAGATACAACACATCCACCCAGCACCAAGCAGTCATAATAATGTATTTTGTCTATCACACACCCTACAATGAATTGTAAAAAATTGTTAAAATCAATGATCCATACACGGACAATTAACATTTCACCCACAAGAGTTATAGAGGGGGTGAAAGAGGGAGGGCATAGACAGAGGAAGGTATTTTTGGAAGAGGGAAGGGCACAACTCCTCTAGTAGATCTTAATGACAGTTCAAGATCTGCAAACAGCCTTACATTGCTCCTGCTGAGTTATTAACTGATATTAGTATTAACTAATAATGAAAGCAACAGCAACCTTTAAAGGGAGAAGGAGGACAAAATATTTGTTATGGAAAGCAGCACTGAAGCTATCATGAGCTCATTGAGCATACAGGAGCATGTCAATCATTATCAGAGATTAAGAAGGACACAAAACCAAAGTAAATTACTTAATAGTGAAAGTCATTTAATGACTTACCAGTCATTTACAATGACTTACCAGTGGAAGTAATTTACAACCAGTAAGTGGGAAGCAGTAGGATGCAGTGATTCTGAGCTCTGTAAATGAATTACACTGGTTGTTAATCCACAGGACTGACCAGACTACCAACAACAGAGCTCAGGATCTCTAATTCCCACTGCTGGTTGGCTGACAGGCTAGAAATTAGAAAGGCCGCTGTCCTTGAAGGACCTAAAAAGTAAAGAGAGAAAAAGAAGTGTCTGCACCCACAAAGATCAAAGTATTGGCTGCTCTCAGCTAAGAGGATACTTTCTGGAAGGCAGAAGCACCACCTTGCCCCATCCCACCACCTGATTCAGTTTTTGTTGACATCGATGAGGTCTGACTTGCTGGAAAGGGAGGACACTGCTGTGAGGGTGAATAGCTTTTCCCGCCAGCAGCCAAAAGGGTACACCTGGTATGGGCTTCAGAGGCAGTCACTGCAGGCTAGAGAGGGGGCAGAAGAGGAATTTGCCATTACTGTGACACACATGGAATTGCAAAGGCACGTGTCTTCACTCCAAGAGCAAAGAGTCTGTCTTCTGCTCTCTCCTGTTTTGCAAAAATTTCAGTCACATACACAAAAAAAAAAAGCCCAAATCACAATGTGCTCAGCTACTCTTCTGTGTTCAAGGTGTTAATAAATAATTGGCAGTGGCTCCTAGAACAGACAATGTCACCATTGTCTCCCGTCAAGTAGAAGACATTTGGGAAGTTTTGGTTTGTGTTCTTTCTGTGTGTTTGATTCGATTTTCTCCCCTCCTTCCCCCTCCAGTTGCCCTAAAGCTACAAGAATAATATAAGACCTGTCTCATCCAGTATCTGTGACAGGTACAGCTCTGCACACAGGGCCGTGAGGAAGCAAGAAGTCCCCAAGCCTCCTGCAGCTGGCTGGTGAGTGTGAATTAACTCCATCTCCACTGACAGGCATTTCAGGTCCAAAAGAGATTTGCTGCTCAGTAGGATCCAGGCTGCCCTTTTCCCCATCCTTCTTGGTTATTTATGGGCTTTATTTTCCTATGTACTCTGTGCTGCAGCATTTGGAGGTGGTAGTGAGGGAACGTGAGAGCTGCCTTCCTAGGTCAGCACTAGCATACAGGATCCTGCTGCAATCTGGCACCATTCTACTTCCAGTGCAACGCCTCATGAACTGCTCAGATGCTTTAAAAATACTTATCCCAGATCCCTCTTTCAGGTTTTCCTTTGCTTATCTGTTTACAACAGCAAAGGATATTGTGAGGGTGGGGTGAGCTGTGAACAGCACTTTCTGGGAGCAGGACTGTACTGGTTTGGTATAGACTGAAGAATAAGTCAGCTTGTTCTGAAATTGCACAAAGGGCTCCAGATTTTTTCAGCCTGGCACAGTGTGATATTGTGAAACACAGATTTTACCCTGTTCTTTTCCTTGGTTTCAGGCTCGTGTGGTTATGTCTGCACCCTGCATGGCTCCTTGAGCATTACTGCAATGTAAGAAATCACCAACAGCAGCACAACCCAATGGTGCCTCTGCCACTACCCCACCACATGTCCAAAAGCTGCTCACCTACTTTGTCTTATCTGTCCCTCAAACTGTTACAGTTCATATCAGGGGAGTTAGACGGCTCTGGCTGGTGCAACAGTGCTGTTCAAGTCACCAGAAAAGCAGATGGTGTTTAGAGATGCTACTTCACATGTAGCATCCAATGCATCCAAACTGGGGGGTTTGGGATGCCTGGGGACTCCTGGAACCCACAGCCAAAAGCAAAATCAAAGATGGGTGCAGTCAGGCATCTGGATTTGATTCCCCAGAGAAACTCCTTCAGCTCAGGTTGAATCTCTCTAAGGTTTTCACGATCTTAAGTGGGGCTGTTATAGGCTGAGCACTGCAGATGCCCCTTGACATTTCAGAGTTTCTCTGTGGTGACAGGCACGTGTGTTTGAGGAAAGTTCAGGCACAGAGAGGTGTCCAGTTGTTCCTGACAGAACTGCCCTGGTTTTTCAGTCTCCATTTGCTAATGGAAACTGAGACCAAAAAAGACATGGATAGTTCTTCATTTAAGTCACCTGCTCCCTCTGTCTGTTTATTTCCATTTTTAAAAGGCCACCTTCATAACTCAGAGCAGCCTGCCTTCCTTGCTGTTACCAAAGAGAATTTCAAGCAGACTTAGACTTTATTGTCTTTTCAGACTAATAGATCCTCATTTCAAAACACCAGTCTGCACTCTGCAGGACACGGGAAAAAATTGCAGCAAGGGGATTCTCTATAGGAAGAAAAGATTCGTGCTTTCCAGAAGCATAAATACTCAGCACGCAGGCTACAACTTTTGGCTTTCAACAACTTAGCTCAAGATGTTTTATTGCAAATTTATGATTGCATCTTGAATACCAAGGGTAGTTTCTTGGCCCTTTTTTTTTCATTTTTTTTTCCCAGCTGATGGATAACTGCCCACATCTTTTCCTCCTGGCTCTGATTTAAAGTTGTCTTTGCCAGTCACATTTAGTACTTGCTCATTCCAAGAAAACCAAAAGTAAAGCCAGGTGTGGGAAAGCAGATCTGAGTTACATTGTGCAGCTTGTCTCTGTGTGACTTCTGCCAAGACTGCTGGGTAGTTATACTGTCTGATTTCTTTGGTGTCTTTTGCAATTCTGAATAAAAGAAGGAAATCACCGATAGGGAAGGTTTAAATCTTGGATAATTTTTTTTTTTTGTTTCCCTTCTTCTTAAGCATTCCACAGCATGAGGTACTGCTGATTTCGGAAGAAAATTGCCCAGGTCCTAGGTAATATGAAGACAAGCCTACATTAAGAAGTAATGCAAGCTATCTCTTGTGTATGCTTGTTAACCTGTGCTTGGGAACCCTGTGAACTATGCACATGAGCAGAGAAGAGCTGCTAATCCTGCATGGACACCTTGTTGGGGAAAAGTCAGTTCACGGGTGCACCCATTAAAGCACTGGGTAAAGCAAACAATCTGTTCCCTGCCATACAGCCCCAGATTTTACAGTCTGCTCGGGTAAAATTTCCTGAGCCAAAGGTTGTGTGCCTCTGTCTGTGTTAACAGCCTTGGAGGGGTGAATGTGTCCAACTGTTTGGGGGTTTTGACCCATTGCTAATTGGTAATACTTGTAGCGGATGCAATTACCATTCCACAGCTAAGATACGCTTTTCTTTAGCTTTATTTTACCCCTATTGCTTGACTGCTCTGCTGGATGCTCTTGTATCTTGGTGAATTCCCTGTTCTTTTTCTTCAGGCTCCTCGTGATTTGATACACCTCTGTCAAAAGTCCAACGCTGTCACCTCAGTTCCGCATTTTGGTCTTTCTTTTCAGCCCCAGACACATGAGAAGGGTCTGGCTCTCCACGGAATGGAAATATGCAGAGAATTTCCTCATGGGGAAGGAAGGATTACTCCAAAGAAAGAGCAAAATTGAACCCCAGAGACAAAAGATGACAGTAGCCTGAGAGAATACAACAGAAAAATGGGAACGCCTAGCTGGGTTAGGACATGAACAGAGGCCCTTCTGGGAGGCCTCCCTCACCATCAGCAGTGTCCCAAGTATCTCAGGCTTTCCTTGGACAGTAGCAATGGCTACCAGCTCTGGGCAAAGCCAACTCACAATCTGCTGCCAACTGCTATCGCCAAGAGACCACTCGGCACCATTTTTTTCTTTTAATTTTTTTTTCTTCCATTCAGTACTAGCTGATTCCTTACAACATACCCAGGTATTTTTCACATACTTGTGGCAGGATATTTTGGTCCCAGCCCATCTCTACTAATCAGGTGAGAGAATAACCCTTCTGTTTTCTGTTTAATAGTCACTATAAGGAAACATAATTCAGCCTTCATGTACAGCAAAGTTCTGATGAGATTTAATGGAATTGTAAGTTCTCTTTATGTATATACTGGGAATCAATGGCAAGGCTGTGAATTCATTTGCTGAGGGACATTTACAGTCCCTCCCCACAAAATAAAGACAGGCTGTTTCATGCTTTTTTGGCAGAAGTGTGATGCTTACTTCAGCAAAAAGTGAATAAATATGAGAAGCATAATTTCTTTCAGACCTCTTGCAATGCTTAATGTATATGTTATCTATTATATATTTTAAAGAATCCTGGTTAATTTCCTGACAAATGTATACATGTTGCAAATTCTTAAATTGGCAGGTATTAACTATAAGAAGGCTAGCAAAGTTCTTGTTCAGCTCTCAGAATGTGTTTCCAGCATGAGCATCACAGAGTTGAAATGTTTGATCAGTCATGATCAGTATAGCCAAGGAATGCATTTTTAGAAAGCGTTTTTGCAGGGTGTCCTTCTGTTTCACCTTTTACAAAACCTAAACCCTACTTGGTGCTTTGAAGGTTTGTTTTACTGAAAGAACTTTGGCAATAAAATTAAAATGGAAGCAGTTCCTCTCTCCTTCCCAGTTAATTTCAAGTCATGGAATCACGCGATATGGCACAAAAGGCTACACATCTCTGCATTTTTCCTGTGCATTTGATAGAGTGGAGACATAGTTCAAACATGCCACTGATCCTGAGTAAATGGCCTGAGTCATGCAAAGATATAAAGATATACGCTTTGCTCAATGGATAAGGTTAGATAAATGCATAAATCTGTGCCAGATCATTGCTGGCGGAGTTTCATCAATATAGATTCATAAACAAATTAACCCTCCTCATCTGGAGGGTCTGCTTTGCTACCATTGTAATTTTTGAACTTTAGTGTATACTGAAATCACAGCAGCGTAAAACCAGCAGAACAGAATAATATCTCAGGCCTGGTTTGCTCTCATCTCCTTCCTATGAAAGCATATTAATAAGCAATTTGTCTTATCCCACAAAGCATTCAGGGACAAAGCATGACGTTAGACCAAGAAGGATGATAAATTACCAGACCTGCAAGCCATGTTTGTGAAAATTGAAAAAGATGGTATTATTTAATGTTGTGTGCTAACCTTGCGATCTACGTTTAGTATGCATGCTTGGACCTTTCCATGGTGGGTATTTACTAGGTCACTATCTATAATGGCTTCCTTAAACATTAAATTGGTCCTCCACCCACATTCTGTATTCTTAATATATTTCATTAGCACTTCATCTCTAATCATTTCAAGGAAATTAAGTGTAATGAGTGATCACTTTTTCAAAATTGCCTCAGTGAGAGTAAAATTTGGCAGGAATTTTCTTGAAAGTTTCTAAGATGTTCAGCATCAGGGGTTTTTTTTGTGATGGGAATATAGTGCTTGAGCGATAGGAGAGCAAAAGGTCTATTTCCTGCATGGTCCAAGTGACAGGTTCTAACTGAGAACAGGTAGGAGGTGAAGCTGATATTAATAAAGTATATCTGGTGGTAATGTGACCCCAGAGTACATGCTTTTGTCTGACATGACAGCTAAGGGAAATCTTCATCTCTATCCTGCTGTTGAAGGAGGGAGTCATGGAGCGATGCAGACTCTCCTGGTGCTGTCTTTGGTGGGAGCACAGCAAAACACCACACCTTCCAGGCCAAGGGGCATATCTTGGTTCTCACTACACCAGGAGATCCTCTGGGCTCTTCAGGGCAATCTGATTTTACCTGTACTGAAGACAAGGGGCATGACACGAAGTCACCCCAGCCTTACTTCACACTTGGGTCCCCTGCTGGTGTGGGGGCAACATGGAACAGAGCCCATACAGGGGCTATTACAGAGGCAGTGTGGACAGCTGGAGGAGTAAGAAGCTATTCCAGCTTTATTCTAGCATTGCAAGAGAGAGAACACAGTTTAACCAACCTACCTTGGATCATAGTGGGAGAGCATGGGAGAGCAGAGCCCAGATCTCAACCCCTGGGCACTGTCCGAGGGGCAATCCCATGGTATGGGCTGGCCCCACCAGCAGTGGCAAGGAGTGGAGTTTGCAGCTCCAAAAGACTCACTGAATTTCCTAGTGCTGCCGAGCTGGAAGAAGCCTTTTTATCCTAGGCTAACAGAGCCAGCTAGCAAAAGGTTCAGATGTGGTGCACCAATTGCCCATGTTGCTCACTCGCAGTTGCTTTTGTGTTCTCATTCAGGGCTGTGAATCCAGCCACGTTCCAGAGAGGGGAGATTTGCAGAAAAGCGGGGGTTTAACATCACATTAAGAAGCTATTTACTGAAACTGTGAGACACTGACTGAAACTTAGCATGAAGCAAAACCGACTGCATCTCATTGCCTAAATGCTCAGACTAATAATGGTGTTTATCTGTTGAGTACAATGTGAATTTGTTGAGCAGGGGACAGCAGAGGCCTAAAGTAGGGTGTTCTGCAGCAAACTCAAGCTATTCTTAAGGCTTCAGATGTGTGAAGCAGTTTGCTGCAATTGTTGGGATACAATAGTCCTATTAATCAAAGCCTGAAAAATCTTCCTTTTTTGCTTAGTCTCAAAATTTTCTGAGAAGCATGAACAAAAATAGTGAGAATGATACAGGGTCATATTTATTGTGATTACTGTTATTACTTTAATCATCATTGTTACCATTATTTCCCTCTACCCAGGATTCAGACTGAAACTAAAGCATCATATTTGAATGTTATCACTCTCTTCAGTATTTTAGAGGTGCCCATTAATGCTGTTTTTGGAAGGATGCTTATCCCACAATATAACCAATTTCTAATTGACATCATGCTGCTTTAATATTCCCTCTGGCCTTCTGCCCTCCTGGGATCCCAGTGTGCTGCAAATAATTTTATGCTCCAGATTTTCTTCAGCTCCTGTCATATTTTTCAGTCCCATTTTGGCTCTTCAATCAAATTTCATCAGCGAGTTTGAGGATGAATTCCACCACACCACACTCTTCCTCCCTTTTCCCATAAAATAGCATGTCTCTCAGCGTGTATTTCAAGACAAGCATCTACCGACAAAAAGCATCGTATTATTATAGTCTTGCTTTTTCAGCTTTATCTGAGGTTTGGTTCTTAAATCTTTCTCAGAATCAAACTATCAGCTTTACCTTTTCCATCATTGTGAGAGTTTCAATATGCTGAACAGCCTACAGGACAGGGAGCCTGGTGACTCATCTGTGTGCTCTTCCAGACCCACATCTAGCCAGGATTACCAAAACATATGGTAAAGGAAAACTTCAGAAACTTCAGAGAACTTCAGCCTCTTTTCCAGCTCCAGCCCAGCTATTCTTTCCCTCTTAGTTCTACCAGAAATGCCTCTTAGTTCTGTCAAAAATGTTTTAGAAATTCTTCCTCCTTTCTTCGTTTTAGCAAACCAGGTAATACTTTCTGGGCAGCTCAGTCAGAAATACCCCTTTCCTGTTTGTTTGAAAATATTTTGCTTTTACCTACAAAATAAATGCTGATTTATTCCTTTTAACTAATTTCCTCAGCAAAGAGACAAAAGCAACAATAACAAAGAAATAGCAAAAGCAGCCCAAAAGTGAGGCCTCAGTCAATTAGGTTAAAGTATTTCACATCACAGACTTGTGAATCCTCTGTTTTCCCTTGGTGTTTTGAATTCAACACATTTCCTTCCAGCTTGCAAGCTTAAATGATCACACACTGCCCAATGAAATACTCTCTGGAGTGGATGATACTGCAAAGTACAGAGCACTTAGATAAATAATTTGTGCCTTTCTTCAGGGCAGTATGGACTGTTCATTCCCAAACCTAAACAGTTTCCTTGTACCCCTTGTCATTTTTCAGATATCATATTTATAAAATCAAGGGCTGACCAGGATTAGCCTCTTGCCAGCCTCAAAATACCTTTCATGAGTTAGATCTAGTCCACGCAATTAGCTAAACTATGGTTTATATATGGTTTAGGTGATTACACTTTGTAAACCTGAATTTCTCACAGCCCCAGCTATATCCTCTCTTTTCCATCACCTCCTTTGCCTCATGAAAGATGAAGGATAAAGAAAAGCGCAAACTCCGTCAGTGCTTTTAGTCTTAAAGTAAGAAGCTGAAATAGTGATTTTTTTTTTTTCTTTTTTGAAGCAGACATCTCAGAAAGAAATGTTATTTGCAACATTTTGGCTCAGCTTGACTTTGAGTTATGTCTGTCTGTGCCACCAGAGAACAGCAGCCTGCATGGCCCATGCCCCCATGGCCGTCAGCCATGCTGCTCCAGTGGCAGGAAGCAGAAACTTGAGGTTCTTGACAAAAATTTCACATTGGTCATTGCAGCAGCTCAGGCAAGCACAAACTGACCTCGAGGCAATCTGAAACAACATTTTATCCCTGGTTTTCTGACACTTTTCCCCCAAAAAAGTAAAGTCTACATTTTGCTATGGAAAATGCCCATTAAAAATACTATAAATGTTTACCAGTAAAACATAGAGAAAAAAAAAATTCTTGACGTCTCAGTGGAGCTACAGTGCTGTAATCCCACACTCTGTAAATAGTTAATTAATCACTCCCCATTTCTTTAAGTGAGTTTTTCTTTTTGTCACCTTCAAACAAAATAGTGTTGGGCATCTATCATTTAAAGAGGGCTTTAAAGCACTTTGGAGGGTAACATAAAAGAACACTATTTCTCCTGAAAAAAAAGGACCTTAATTTTTTAGAATGCAGTAGCTACATCAGTTTTAAATCAGACAGCTTGCAGGCCTTTAATTGAATATGATTCTGTGTGAATGCATTTTCTTTGCTGAAGGAGAGATGGTATTTTCTGTTAAGGAAATTGTATGCTGTGTGAAACATTGTGGGTATGATGAATCAGAGCAAGATTTGATTTTTCCATAGAAAATGTCATTAAAGAAATCATTGCCATTCTCTCTGAGATGTTTTAATGTTTTATTTAAAAAAAAAATTGAAAATCAAAAATTTTCTGAGTTCTGCTTACGTTTGGGTTCTTTTTTTTTGCAATGACATCTTCAGATTAGTGCAGAAACCTGGCACATATAACATGAAAAATGTTTATAATCTAATTTTCTGTCAAAAATAGTTGAGATAGGACATTTTTCAGTAAGTCCTAGTGAATGAAGAAATGTTGACTTTTTGCCTTTCAAGTTATACATCTCATTTGGAGAATAATTTAGCCTCTTCACTGCATATTGCATGTAGGTTTAGATAACTTTGTTGAGGACATAGTACATATTGGAAAATACAAGTGAGAGAAAACTTTTTTTAAAATTACATTTTATAAATTTAAAAATTTAAAGAGACTTTTAAAAATGAGCATAACAGTAAAGGAATATAGATTAAGTAATCACAGAAACAACAAAATAAGGAAAATCCACTCTCTTTTGGTACATTTCTTTTTTCAAGACAGCATTTTTCTTTTTTATTTTATGCAAAGTTTGCTGTGTTTCAGAAATACTCATGCATTTGTCTTTACTAAATATATTGCAGGTGAAAACTAATTTACTATGTGGGACAACTTTTCACTTGAAGTACAAAAAAATGCATTCCATTCACCACGTATGTCCAGCAAAAGTGTAAGGGAAAGTGACACATCTCATGTCCTGGTTTGCTTTGTCTTTTTTCCCCAAAGTACAAAAGTAAAGTAACTGTTAGCACAGCTCTGCTGATAAATTCATAACCTGTCCTTTCTCTTACACAGTAAAAAAAAAAAAAATAAAACAAAATAAAGCAAAACTTGTTTATGCTTCTATTGAAATGACAAAACTCTCTGTGATATTGATAGGTACTGATAAGGCACTAAATAAATAAATGTGAGTGAATTCTTGGGATTTCAAACACCAGATTTGCCAGCAGAGTGCATTCCTCTAAGTAGGGTTGCTCTCCAAACAGTATCTGCGGAGGAGTGCAGAATATAAACTACTTGTGAACACATGAGCCTCACATGGCTGCCTCCTGCCTTGTCTTGCCACCGGAGCCAACAGCACCTTGTCATGGGTACATTTCCCTTTGCTGACCCCAAGTGAGCAGTGTAGCAGAGGGGTTCTTCCCCTTTCCCCACACCCATTGGCATGGCTGAGCCCAGTGAAGCCCATGCTGGGAGGCCAGAGGCAGCGTGCCCAGTATGTGGCAATATCTCCCCTTGGGTAGGTATCAAATCCAGAGACCCATCTAGCCACAAGTAGACCACTGCAAGCGCTCCTGCAAGGCCATGGCTACTTCACTCTATTTCTTGAAGAAAAGGTCTCCAAGCCAACTGCATGCATGCAATACTTACCCCATCCTGCTGTGGGCGAGTGGGAGCCACAGCAGACACACAGCCACCATTGCTCACCATAACCTCCACAAAAGATTCATTTTCTCTTCTGGTCCTCTTCTCCCATCTCTTTCCATGTGACCTCTGAGCCCCCAAGTTCCTTCCCATTTCACCCTACCAAGGTACCTTCTGCTGCAATCATCTGGCAACTGATTTCCCGAACACTCCTTGACATTCACATGCATTCACAGATGTAAATGTTGATAGCAATCAGTTTTAAATCCAGCCTTTGCCCTGGCAGATCATTAGACTGTGAATAAAACATGGAGATAGATACCTGGGTTTCCGATCAGCAGTAGGTATGTTGATGACTTTCATGTGAGGCACGAATTGTAAGTGTGACAGTACTCATTATCTATAAATCACTGGTTGGATTGTGGTTAACTTTCCGTGGTAACAAAGATAAAACACACTCTCTCCCTCATTAGCTGAGCACTGACAAAGCACTGCGGGGATCTGCTGCTGCACAGAAAACATCTGCCTGCATTAAACTTCAGGAGATCGCTCACAAAATCTTTTCATCTGAGGCATCTCTCTAGATGAACTCACACATGGGAGATCAAGGTCTGTTCCCTGCCCCTGCCCTGGGGCAGCACAGCATCCTCCTTCATGCACCTAACTCACACGGACCCATAGCGTCCCAAACCCCAAAAGCAAGGCTCCCCCCTGCAACAAGCCCCCATTAAGTCAGAGGTACTCGACTCACAGTTACAAAAACAAGACTCAGGCAGGATTTCAAATATGCCTCCACCTTCTGTGTTTTTATTTACTGAAGAGGTTTCAGGCCATGCATGCTCTGGAGAAGTTCAACCCATCTGTGCAGTTTTCTCTCTGGCTCCATCATGGTCTCACCTGCTACAACACATTACCTGTAAATCTCTATCGTGTTGTTGGACTGCCTCTTTCTGCCTCTCTTCTTTCAATTTACCTTTGGTGCCCCTGAAATATTGGACAAAACTGCTTATGTGCTCAATATGCCAATTTTCAATATGCTGGTTTTCAAATCAATATGCTCCTTTCTATCAGTGTTGCGTTGTGTTTCGTTTACCATTTCTCTATCCATGTGACAAGGCAGTAAAACCCTTGGGGCAGGGACTGCAGGTTAGCAGTGTGCTTCCACAGCTCTGGGATGAATGCAGCGCTGGTCCTTCACTGAAACCCAGAGATGCTGTTGCTGTGCAAGGATGCAGATGCCTGCCCCCCATTTGCATTCATGAATTCTTGCATTACACAACCTGCACCTTTCTAAGAGCATTTCTGCCTGAAAATAAATCTTTAGATAACCACATCTCAGAAAATCTACACAAACTCAAGGGCAGAGATTCTTTTTTGGAAAAACAGCAGAGAATCTGAAGGACCAAAGAAATGGCTGGAGAAGAGAAGGCTGAGAGGTAAATTTCCCCTGATATTGTCATAGTATGCTCATGTTGCTAATGGATCACAATTTTTTTACAGATTTTTTTTTTTTTACAGATAATATTAGTTATTAAAAGAAAAGTAAGGACATAACTATTGCTAGGAGTATAAACTGCAAAAGAATATCGTGCAAATTATGAGTTAAATGTAGTACCCTGTCATGGGGACCTGTAAGACCTAGTTTTTCTGCTGCTGTGCCCTTGTGAGAGGCAGTGGCTAGAGGGTAATTCAGAAAATGGATGATAAGTGCTTGTTGACCTCCAGGTCTGGCAAGTCCCTTTTCCATCAGAGACAACCAAGAGCAAGAAAGCATGTACTGAGACCAGGTACAAGGAAGAAGGGACAGGGAGGTGAAAGGAGATGAATCTTTTCCTGTTGTTGCTGACAGCAGCAAAGTCAGCTGCTACAGCCTGGGAAGGCAATGGTTGCTTTCTCCAAATAATCTTGTAGCATTTTTACAAGGTATTAATCAGCCTTCACAATCCTCCAGGTGGGTAAATAGCACTTTCCATGTTTATAATGTGGATACCCGAGTTACTGGATGACACAGAGATTAACTCAGATTCTTACAGCAAGTTAGCAGTAGGTTTATAAAAAGCACCTTGTTGCTCTGAGCTTTCACTCCTAATTCTCACATCCCCTTTCTGAAATGGAAGCACTTATACCTCCATTAGCTTTTGGTGAATAAAACCTATGAGCCCTCCTACTTGGCTGTAAATACTAGGCTGCTCAGTCCCGACCACACTTCCTTCCAGAGCCAGGGGTCTTGACTTCCTCACTCTAAGCAGTGGACTAACCTCCTACCCTTCCTCTGACTTTCTTCTTCAGCAGCTGATGTGTCTCTCTGAGCAGCCCACAGATCAGGGAAACTCATATCAAATGGTGGATGTCCTCTTTGGAAAGGACTCGGTTTGGGAACAGGTGGTCACCACTGTATTTGCAATGCTGCTTTCTTTCGTTCCTACTAATTAAGGACTTGATCCTGGGAAGTGGCGAGCAGCTCCTGAGACATGCTGAGAACCCCTTCCAACCAATGGTACTTGCTACAGAAGGCAGGAGGCATTGCTCCCAAGTATTACCTGGCCTACGCTGCCTTGCTTATTTTCAGCCCTGAGAGTCAGATCTGGGAACCTCCACCTTTTAGTGGCCATCTCTCAGGGTACCTTGACTCTTCACTCACAACCTTATTACAACTCACCTGCACCCCTTTCTAAGTTTGTCTTTGACACTTTTTATAGCTTCTTTGTCTTTGCTGTGCCTTGTTACTAGTCATGCTGATGACAATATTGCCAAATGGAACCAGCAATTTTTAAAGTGACTGATAATGTAGAGAGAAGGCCTAAGGGTGAATGAAAGACAAGCCAGCGTTCTGTGGACTGTCAAAGAGGATCCATGTGGTCGTGCAGAGGAAACTCAATAATAGTTAACTTTTATGGGTTGCAACTGTGCTGATGCTCCTCTCTCTTTCCTTAATCACACACATTTACCTTGTATTGATGCTGGGATGATTTGTATGCCATGAGTTTCTGCTGAATTTCAAGAAGAAATATATTAACTGAAAATGAATAGCATTGTGTCAGTTGAGGGTGAGTATTTATTTCTGGTGTGTTGCTTTTCTTTTCTGCTGTGCAGTCAGATTGTCTGCAGGGCAGCAGCACCCAGTGTAGCAGGTGAATCACTGCACTTCATTCCAAAGTGTGATTTATACTTCTCCAGTTTTGGTCATGCTGTTTCTGCCTCTAGTATTTATTGCTCTTTTTTCAGGCATTACATTTAAGACTAGGATCTTGATCCTCTGTGCTCTCAGAACTCATGGCACCATTTATGCCTACCCGGGTAACAAGTCATTGGATTGGAATAGCTGATTTATACGTAATTACAACAGGGCCTGTTTTACATAGAGACAGTAGGCAGTTGTCTACAGTGGCAGATTATTAAGGGCTAGAAGACTACAGCCTTTAGCAAGCGTGAAGGAAAGAGACCATCTGAGACACCCAACAACAGCTATGCAATGGTGGATGTGCTGGGCTTCATTTTGCTTGAGGGCCTCAGGGTCGGTAGACTATCAAGAGGTTATCTCCAGTAGGTGAAACAGTCTTACCAAGCTCTGTTCTCCACCTGCCTCTACTGATTCCCAAGGAAAATGGAGGTTTCTGGTCCCCCACAACCTCTCTTCATTTGGCTGTCAGCCCTGCACTGCTGACGTGTGTTCAGTACCAATGCAGCATGTACACAATGGGGCCAGGCATAGCATAGCAAAACCTCAATTATCTGTTACAGGAGCCAAGGAGATTTCAGTCACAGCCTGTTCACCTCTTGAGAAGGTCAGATTTCAGGATAATCACTCTACTGCAGCCTTAAACATTGAACTATGATGAGAGCAAAAGATACTACTCCATTATAATTTTTGGAGGTTACGCTACACAATTTTGCCTATGCACTAATACATCTTGGTTTTTGTAAGTGGCAGTGCACACTGCAGCTGATAAGGATCTGCTCCATGCTTGTGCCTCCCAAATCCTTCAAGGATCATCATTGTTTGACAAAGAACTTTGTATTGCTGGTGGAATGCAGCCAACGATTCTCTCTCCTTCATCTACTCCAAAGGCATTAAATCAGAGCAGCTACAGGAACTGATCACAAGAACAAGCTTGAACCCACTTTTAAAACACCATCATTAGTAGCCTGGCTGCTGGCTGAATGCAGACGATACAAGGGGCTTCATGTTACAAAGCAATTCTTGATGATTATTAAATTCCTAAGGTCAAAATAAAATCATACAAGTGGGATGTGTAGGAAAGTCATCTAGAAATTTCTAAACTAGATTATTAAATAACGATATGTAATTTCACTTGCTGGAAAAGCAATATTTTGCAAACAGTAGAAAACAGATGTTTGTAGGGAGAGAACTGTCTCTTGTTCTGGGTACTTACAGGGGCTAGGACAATGAGTCTCCCTACTACAAGATAAGCAATAAAATTGTTTTACTAAGTCACTGACAGGAGAAAATAATGTGCAGGCACAGAAGAATATGCAGTAGTATTTGCAAAATAAGAAGCCTTTAAAACTGTTGTTGAGTGCTACAAAGAGGACGATTTTTAGCTGCCTTCTCCACTCTCATAACTAAGGGACCAGGATCCTCTTGTTCTTCTCTCATGCAACCAATCCCAGTGAGCAGCCATTTAATGTCTTTTGCAAGGCAAGATAGAGCTTATATGCTAGCACTTATATACTAGGACCTATGTAGTAACTTGAGCTTCCCAGAGTTCTATAAAGTTCTCCAGTGGAAATCTGGGAACCTTCATACATTTCCACTAGTCTTTCCACATTTATGGTTTTTTTGGGCTATGCTTCCCTTCTGTGTTTAATAATATGATGCATGCTTTTATCCAGGCTGGGTTTGATGACCCAAGAGGTCTTATCCAGTCCTACATTTCAGCATGTCACATTTGTGGCATTTTCAACAGGCTGCCACTGATGCATGAATAACCTCAATTAATCTCTTGAGAGATAAGGAAAGAGAGGGCATCAGATCCATGCAAAGTGCAAAAGCAGTCAAAACTATCCTAAAACCTTGGAGGGGATAAACATCACTCTTTTCATGACCTTGAAACCTGAGAAATCCCCAATACAACTGAAAATGGATAAGAGAGGTTTTGCTTTTTAGTCATCCAGAAAGTGAAAATCCATGTGACAGGTGTCACAACATCCTGACTGCTGGATAACCCCCAAGGACCACAGGCAATGCGTTTACTTGGCACCTTGCTACTGCAGGTGTCAATCCCAGCCAAAAGGAAACCCCACACCAATGTTCTTGCTCAAGGTCCAGTGTGGAGGGCAAGCAAGGTAACTGAAGGTAGCCGTGTCCCTGAGTTAGCTCTGCAGATGAAAATCTCAGATGGTCACTCCACAGCTATTAAAGGGTGGGTATGTCAAGCCTGGAAAAAGACAGCCAGTGTATCTCTAAGAGACTTCTCTCTCCATGGTTTTAAGGCATCCATCTACTAACTTTTTCTGGAGCACCAATGAAAAACAAAGAAAAACCCAAGTAATCTTTTTTCCCAATTTTGGGTGACAATAAAAGTGCTGAGAATCCAGAATTTTCTCATAGACAGGACATTTTAAATTTTATGCAGGTCCAGCAGTAACACTTGTGCTCAATTTCAAAGAGAGTTCCTGGGAAATAATAACTGTCAGTCATATTCATGTCAACTTCTCTATGCTGCCTTGTTCACTGAATGTCCTCTTGAAACTTTTATTCTCCCAGTGCATCCTTCAGTCAAGCACTGCCACTGAGCTGCCACGGTATAAAATCAGAAGTATGTGAATAATAGGAGAAAAAAAAAAAAAGAGAGAAATAGCAAGGTGTGAGAATAAGCTCTGGAAAGAAATTATGAAAATGGGCTGCTACCTTCCTAATTTTTCCTGGAGGCTGCATACCTGCCATGTTCCCTATATGTCTATATGCCACAGCCTACATCTACAGAGATCTTACGTTTGTGGAACTATTTTGAAAAGGTGAATATCTTCTAATGAAGGTAACATTTTAACTTGTGTCAGCCATCTGTTTTCATCCCTGGCTCCTATCTATCCATTTGTGACCCTGTCCAGGAACAAAAAATTACAGCTATAGACTATTTGTTCTGTGAAGCAGATTGCCTTTACCAAGAATTTCAAAAACCACTTGACACAACTTTGGGTGTCCACTTTGAGATTTTTTGCAGGTTTTCATGACTCTGCTGGAGAAACCTCTCTGGGTGAGGACCCAAAAATCAATCCTTCTCCGAAACTCCTGGGTTTTTTTTTTCCTTATTTGCTTTGTGATTGGATTTGTTCTGAGACTTAAGGTGACCTGTAAGGAGGTGGTTGTTAGGATTCCAAATACGATGAATAATAGTTAGAAACACAGATTTTTACTACTTAAGGACATCAAAGAACTAAACGGATTTCCTGGGTTACTACATTCACTCCCTGCTGCGTGTCCTAAAATCATAAATTTGTACAGTTAACAGTCTCTGCTTTCCTGCTCATGCTGCTTCTTTCCCAGAATAGATTTCCATACTACTGAGAAATCCTCCCACTTTCACGATTTCTTGCAGTTTTCCCAGCAAACACAGAAGAGCTCCCTGCTGTGCTTTGTATTTGGTCACCCTTCAGCTCTGTTTCTCCCAGGCACCAGACACTCTTCTTCCCACATGACCCATTTTCCAGCTCTTTTACTGTTTTGCTTGGTTTCCCTCTCACTCGTTACAATTTGACCTCTCTCTCTAAAAAAAAAACCCACATTTTGCACCCAAACTGGCTCTGGGTAAGTTTGCAATGGCAGTGGAATAAATTCCCTCTTTCTACTTGTAATATATGATACTTTTATTAACACAACCCCAATAGAGCATTTCCTTTTTTTGTGACTCTGTCATTTCCAGCTTATCATCCCCTCCATAAATTCTAGCTCCCCTGTCCTTCTCAGTGGCACTGCTGCCTCTTCAGGATGATTATGAACTCAGTGGTAGACTACCAACTACTTAAAAACAATAAAAAAGATGTGTTGCACTTTATCTCCAGCTTGGGATATGTTGGGGTATCTATTCTTTATTGGCTTTATTTCTCCCTTCTTTTTTTTTCCAGCTTCCAGTAGCTATTTGGAACAATAGCAAGGATAACAATGAAGCAGCTGAAAACGTTGTTGTTATTTTGATTTAATGAGCCCTCTATTCTGTAAAATACTCAATACTTCCCAAAAATAACATCAATGCTTCCTGTAAGACTATAAGAGGGAGCGGAAAAGTTTGTGATAGTAGCAGAGTCCTTTCTAGGCCACTATTCATCCTTTGGGGACTGATGGAAGAACAAAAGGCATATGTTGTTTGATGTCTGGTAAACCTAGTGCAGAGAGTAAATGATTCTGATAACTTCTGTGGTAGCAGAACGGGATCTTTTATCTGAAAACAAGGACTCGTACTATTTCTCACATGATGGCAAAATGTTTTCACCATAAACAGGGCTCAAAGGTGCCTCTTTGCTTATCCAGGTGCCCAAGACAAAAATCTCCCTGCAAAGAGGGACAGGCCACAAAAAGGATGTATGTGTCAGGATACATCTGTCAGAGCTCAGGGTACCGGGCAGCACCCCTCTGCACTTACTGAAGGTTGTGGATTACTCAGAGTGGAAATAGTTTGCCCGGGAATGACCAGGAGTGCAAGGGGGTGATAATTTTAGGGGCAGGAACAAATAACATATTGGTGAGCTGCAGTAAGTACTACACTGTCCTTGCCTGAGCTTGAAGCATGCATTGTGAGTACAGAAAACATTCCCACAAAGAAGAATAGGGGATAGAGGAAAGTCCAAAGGGTCAGTCAGCAGAAAACTGCATCTTCCTTAGATATGGGCAATTTGATGATTACACGTTTCTTTCACATCCCTGTGAAAGACCTGGCTTCGCTATGTATTCATTCCAAGCTGAGTCTGCCTTATCTATTAACTAAACATACAGCTCTTCACAGTTTTGTAGATACATTTACATAGGATGAAAATCTCTTTCAAAAATATATTCAATCTTAAGAAAACAATGTCCAGCACATAAGAATCCAATGTAACCTTTGGTAGTTTAGTTTCATGACTACTTGCCCTAACAAGTAGAAATATTTCTTGTCTGAACATTAATGGTGAGCCATGACGCCTGATATCTGATCAGGGACATTTTCAGGCAATAAAAATTTATTATTTGTAAACATATTTTTTTTCTTTTTGTGAAGGCATGATTATTTTTTTCTTCATATTCTTGATAACTTAAGATTTAAAAAGTAGAATTTTAATGAATAGTTTAGAGAATTGGTAGACAACATAAATAGTCTGAAACAGAATGACTAAATCTAGGAAAAGGGAAAAGATGAAAATTATTTGTGTGAGAGCAAAGATGCTGGACAAATGTATAAGTCATTACAAAAAAAATTATGATCCTGCAAATTAAGATGTCTCCGGTCACCAGAATAAAGCATTGATGTCCTGGGTGAAAGTGTCCTCAGTTTCCACCCTTTTTCTGCTAGAAAGAAAAGCCAAGCTTTCAACACACTTGTGTTTAACTATTGTTGTGACTCATTTCTAACCACACTTCACAGTGTTGAGGCAGGCACAGGTCTCCTCCAGTTCTCATGCCACCATTGCCTACAGAATGGTATCTGGACCTGGACATGGACATGTCCCAGATGGCTTTAGATCAGGCTTAAGCAATTGAACTCAGTCCCTGTCTCACATGCAAACAGTTGCCATTTAATATTTATATCTAGAGGTCTTCACCTGAAGCTGAATCCCACAGAGGCAAGTTTTGGTTATCCAAGCGTAAGTCTGTAGTGCCATTCGAGACATCCATTAAGGCTGCCTGAGATGGCTCAGCACCTATAGGAAAGTCATGCTTGTCTGGAGCATAGTGGTAAGTCAGGCAGGATATACACAACATTACACTGCTGTGCAGTGCAGAATTGAAATATCCACACCGCTCACTGTGTGACCAGGAGATCAGTCCACTTAAGCTCAATCAGTTTATTGATTAATGATCTATAATATTATACTAAGTCAGAGAGGCAAAGTTTATGATTCCAAATCTATAACCTTTGATTTTTTCACAGGTGCTGCAGTAGCTCAAAGCAAAGCCAGATTAATATGCAGAAATCTCTAACAGCATTTATCCTCGCTGTTGATTACACTTAACAAACTTTCCATCATGTCACTTAATTCCCTCCTGCCTCCTTCAGAAGCATAAATTAAAATGTCACCTACAAGAACACCCTTCAGAAACTTTCCATCAGAAACAGTCAGAAACAGTCAGCATTCTTGCAAGAGAAAAACAGAGAAGAATGCAGAATACAAGCCTCATCTATGTTTCCTATGAATAGGAACTGAAATCAACAGCTTAATGAATTGCAAAAATATCTCATGAAACTGTTGTTTTTCAAAATATTTACTCAAGTTCTCAGTCTAACTAGTAAAGCATTATAGAAGTTTTGTTCATTGCTTGTCCAGACAATACTAACCCTTTATCCTAATAAACACAGATACTAAAATCAACATGTAAGTAATAGATGAGCCACCAGAGCTCTGAACAGGTTAGTTTTGATATCAGAAACAGCCTGTTTGTAATCATATGGAGCTTTATATAAGCAAGCTGATGTTGTTCCTCAATGGCTTTTCAATTTGTACTCTTTGTTTATAGCCATCTCAGGCACCGTGCAGTGTAGACATAGCTATAGAACAAGCTACCTCATGGTACTGTCCCAAGACAGATCTCCTACAGTACAGCCATTCATGTTCCATTGAAGTCAAATGCATAATCTTCATTGATTCCTGTTTATTGCTTTTGCTTCCAGGTTTTTCTGTGCTGCTTTATCAGCCACAGAGGGATGGTGTTGTGACAACAGGTGTTTTCTGAGCTCATCAGTTAGTGCTGCATATTCCCGTTTGAATCCCTGGTTGTTGCTTTGTCTGGCTGTCTGATTTGTGCATTTCTAAGGTATTTGTCTATAGCAGCATCAGTTACTCTGGAAATGATTATCAATTGAACAAATACCCAGGTTTTGTGTTGACTTTTAAAAGCAACCCTCCCCTTCACACTGAAAGAGGTGATGGCAATCACTGGGCTCAGAGCCACGCAAGAGCAAAATTAATCTTTTGTGCCACAGGACTTTGTCAGATGCCAGTGACCTTTATTGAAGCACAAACATATGGGAAAGATGACCTCAGAGGCAAGATTGAAAGAATAAGCATTGTTTAGTCTAGAAGAGAGTAATGAGATACATGACAACAGCATTCAAATACGTAAAAGGTAGCTTCAGTGGGAAATCCGTTCTCCACAAGCCACTTGAGAGACGACAGGAAGTATTGAGCTTGAAGGGCAACAAGGGAGGTTTGGACTGGGTATTAGGAAAATCTTTCTCAATGTAAGGATAGGGAAGCACTGGGAAGAAGGAGAAAATCATTTGTGTGGACAAATGCTTGTCCCACCTGTCAGACAAGCATTTCCCAAGAATGGCTCAGGTCAAGCTGCTCCTGTTCAGGTGCAGCAGATGGGACTGAACCACCACAGGAAAGCTTTTCCAGTAGTGTCCTCCAGATTTCTAAAATGGTGCAAAAGAGGGGAGGAAAGGGTAGCACATCTTTAACATGTTGATATCCATGTGAAACCTCTGTTCCTGGTGTTCCCAGGGAGAAGGCTGAGGCTGAGCACATGGACCTACTTGTTATTCCTCGCTCTGGATGAACAGGACACGTGAGTGTCTGAGAACAGGATCCACAGCCAAAATCCATTGGCTTCCATGGTTAATTTTGAAACCTAGTGCCAGACCCTTCTAAGTTAGATGCTATATTTGAACATCGGTGACAAAGAAATGGATGAAGAGCAATTTGGCATATATCTTATCAGGGAAGGTATGTCTCTAAAGACAATATCACCTAAGCTTTTTGTGATGTGTTTCTTACTCCCCTTGCATTTTGCCGTGCGGCTGGACGATGTGATCTTAGCCAGGGAACTGCTAAATGCTGGCAAATTTACAGCACAAGACAAGCTCTACCTCAGCAAATGTTTCATGTTATCTAGGTTTATCTTTCTCCCTGAACCTTCTTTGTAAACAGAGAGGGGCAGAATATGGATTCCCTGTCAGATAGCTGATTCCAGTTCCTGTCACTTTCCAGCTGGACTACCCCTTGGAAAAACAGGAAGCAAACTTTTTTTTATTGAAATTGCTGAGCTGGGTCTGAACCAAGCTGGTGCCCTGGTGACATTTGAGTAGCAGTGATTTTTTTTGTTGTTTCAAGTATGACTTTGAAGCAGCAAGATTCAGTGCTCCACATCTCTTATTGATTTTGGCTGCTGAATGTTTGATGACAAGGAGTCGCCCCGCATGAATTCTGAATAGGAGATCAATAGGCTGCTTAAGATGTCGTGCTGTGTTTAGCTGACTGACGCACTTCCTTTCCATCAGTAGCACCACTTCTAACCCTTTTCCTAACATCCCATTCCAAGTCTGACTTTTTTCCACGTGCATTCCTTGAAAGGCTTCACCTGCAGTGTTATTACCTTTCTGATGTACACCTTAACAGATCGGACACTCAATTGGCCTGCAACTTTTCTTGTTATCAACATAATTAGCACAATGGCACAATCTGTAGGAAGGAAAAAAGTGAGTTTGCAAAAAACCTCTTTTCCTTACATCTTCAAAATTTCCATCCCAAGAATAGATTCCTAGAAAAAAAATTTCTTTGTGTGAGGAGTATATTATGTCTTTTTCTAAAGAAATATAGGTTTATGCCTCATCCTTACTTGGGGACATTCTTAGGGATTTCACTAGACCAGAGTGGTCTAAACCAAATGCTCTTTTGAGCTTGTGGAAACAGCTGTGCTCTTTCTCAACCTTAGTTCCCTCAGCTGTTTTGGATCTGGGAACAGAAGTGCTGTAACCCAGCCAGAGAATAGCTCCCTCCTCTGAGAATCAGGTCTAGTTCCCTCTTGCTTATCTCCCCATATCTGATCTCAGAAGATGGTGCAATGACAAGAGAGACCTGAAAGGAGCACCAGTGGTGACGTGACACTTTCACTAAGAACTGGACCCAGATCAACCCATTTCATAGAAACCAACACACCACACAGTCAGTATTTGACACAGTTCACTGCAAACAGTGCTCACCACAACAAAGCAGCACTAACCCCACAATCTTTCTTGGCTGTGCCACGGATCTAAGGAGGCAGTAGGCAGAGACTGCTGCCTCTCCTGGAAGTCTGGGATGAGCAAAGTACCACCCCAAGACCTCCTGGTGGCCAGATGATCTGTAAACCCAGATTTCTAGGGCTTCCCCACACCACTTAACCCCGTCTTTGCCATTTCCCCTTCTCATGAGCAAGCTCAACTGCACTCCTTCATCCTTCAGGGAGGAAAAATGCAATTCTGTGTCACTGCCTTGAGTCAGTTCAGGCTCAGGAATCACCCAACAGATTGTATTTCAAGGGAGAAACAGAACTCCCACCACTGAACTCTTCTGTTTCCTCCTGCTTACTCAGAGGGATAAAGCAAAAAGCTCAGAAAATTCAAAAAAAGCTGTAGTTCAAAAGCAACATTTGAATTTATGAACAGTGAATAAATATCCTAATGAATTTTTAAAAACTGTTGGCTCAGAAAAAAAATCTTATTCTATTCTGTTACTTGCATCTATAGTGGAGAAGGGTTTAAGCAACAGAGCTCAGTTCCTATCCCAGAAGACTGTCCAGGTTCTAGAGGCTATGGTCCAAAGACTATTAATGAAGCAACCAAGAAGTCATTTTAGTGGCTTTTATGTTAATTAGCTCTTTCCAATTCAACAAAAAAAAAAAAAAAAAAAAAAAGCAACAAACCCAAACAAAAAAAAAAAAACACAACACATAACATGAATCTCAGAAAGAACGAATCTGTCAGGCAAAAAAGTCAGAAGAGAATACACATCTAAGTTATCTGTTCTGCGCCATTTCCAAGAGTAATAGTCATCAGTCATTAACAGCAGCTGCAGATCTCCTCCTTCTCTGTTGTCATTTCTTCATTTTCCCAGGAGGAGACAGAGTAAGGAGAAGACAGAGTTCCAGATAATTCTTATAGGACACATTTTTACTTTCCCAGAAGTAGCTCCATTAAAGTCTTTATGTAATAGAATATTATAAAAATTATTATACTGAAAAGGAACAGCACAGCACAAGAGACACACATGGTTATTTTCAAATCTATCTCCAAAATATGTTTTTATTTTCCAGCCAGGCTCTATAATAGATTGGAAAATGTGATCAGTCTTATGTTCAGAATAGAACCAGCAAAACTGAAATCAAACAACATTTTGTGTTAGCAAAGTGAATAAAACATTTGTTCTTTATTAAAAATTTTGATTTCTTTTAGAAAAAATTTTCATTAAAAATGTCTTGAGCCTTCCACATATTAAAAACTACAAAACTTTGTTTATTATCTTTATGACTGCCAAAAGTGAAGAATTCTGAGGTTTTCAATTGGAAAAAAAAATTAAGAAATTTAAAAGAACATTCTAAAAAAATTCTCATTCAACCTTTTACACACTAAAATATCATATTTCCATACAATTTTCTTTAATGTCTTTTAGTCATCAGTTATCTCAATAGTATCCTCTTTTATTAGCCATTTCTGGCCCATCAAGAAGTGGGTGACTCAAGAAATCCCAGGTTCAGAGCAAGGAAGGGCCTGTGGTTCTGAAGGGTGGGAGGTGGCTACAAAGAAAGGCAGCACGGTACAGGTTTCTTAATAAAGATTAAGAATTGGGACTGTGGACAACGTCTGTACCTCCCTTCATGTGAAGAGATACTGCAAAGGATCTATCCCTTCAGTTGTGAGGAAGGAATAGCATCAGCTCCAACTAGCACGGTGCTCCACGTAACCCCCAATCCTGGTGGTAACCCCCAATCCTGGTGGGGTGGGCAATGCATACAGAGCTTTTCAGGGGAAACCATAAGAAAGAGATGACTAAAAGCCTTTAGCAGTACATCAAAAGCTGCAAATGCTCCTTTTACTTAATCAGTGGGAGGTGTTGTCTTAGAGGAGGTTGCAGGTCACACAACAGACCAGCCAGGTATTTGCCAGGCAAGCAAATTTGTAAAAGCTGACCTTAAAACAAAGACTGCATTATTTGCATGTCACCTAACTTATATTGTTTAAACTGAAAACTGAACTAGACTGAAGCATTTTGAAGACTGCAGCAAGTAGATGGAAACTAACTTAAGAAAGCTTGTGACTGAATGGAAGTTATTATTCTGCATAGTGCCTAGGAGTCTGTAAGAAGTGACTACGGGGGCAGGGGAGCAGAGAACTAGTAAAAGAAAGAGAATCCTGAGCCTACAACGTTAACGAAAAGCATGACATCAATGTACAATAGAAAGACATGAGAAACAACACAGATAACCCAGATTCTTCTACATAGAAGTATTGAATCTAATCTAATCTCACTTAACTGTGGATTGTGCATTTGTAGCAGATGTTCACCTAACTAAACATCTTCAGTAGTCGCTGAGAGTGAAATCAAGCATTTGGTGACTGCTAACATAGTGTGTGACTCTTGTTGAGCTTTGCTGTGGTGATTTGTATTAAGTATTTGCCATACCATAGAAGTTGCCACGCCTACCTCATTTACAAATCAAGGTTTGACTGGGCAAAGTATTCCCTTAATCGCCTGGCCCAGCTGATGAGCAGCAGCGACCCTTGCCACAGAACAGCCATGACTTAGAATAGATTTGGAGCAACTTCACTTGGAGTATTTCTCTTCCATGAACACTTACAAGAGCATGAGATTGGAGTTAAGGCATTGAACTTGAATGTAGACTATCTGATTAACATGGCCTGATTAGAATAAAAATAAAACAGGGATCACAGAGCCACTAAGGAGCCTCATACTTTGGTCTTAAACTGAAATCCAGATGTGTTTCTCAAAGACAAGATATCCACTACTTTTCATGAGCAGGAGGACATTTATATAGAATCCTATCAAGGGCCAAATACCTCTCCCAGGACTGGAGAAGTGGAAAGAGATTGTGTGAAGAGAACTTCATGGCATTTTCATCCCCTTTTACCACACTTTGGTGTTTTTTTCAGGAAGGTGGGTTAACTGGTCTTGAGAATGGAAGGAGGACCTACACTGGAAGCACAGAGATCCTGAGAGCTCAGGAGTAATTTACAATGGTCTCAGCCTGGCTTTCCATTTTGTTACAGCAATCCTTCTGGTGTCCCACATGTGCTTTGTAAAACTGTTTATCTATCTAGTCTGAAAAATCTTTGTGCTTATTTAAAGTTCGTAACATGGTTTGACTACTACTCCAGTATTTCGGACACAGGCACACATTTGTTAGGCATCAGATATAGTATGGGAGCATACTTGGGAATCTCCCTTGGATTTTCTGCTCTTCAAGTAATTACCTTTTGCTCGCATGGATGCTTTAAACTTAGTGTAATCCAAGCTAATGGGAACTGGCAGAGAGAGCACAGAAGAGACCCCCCAGATGGAGAAGCGTAAAGTAAGCATGAACTCCATAAGCTTCTCCTTAGATGTTAATTGTCTTCAATTTTAATATGTTTTCTGAGCTAACTGGTTCTTAGATGAAATCTTTTAAAGCTCCTCTTTAGAAAGGAGCTAAGCTGTCTCCTGCTGGGTATAATCCAAATGGAGACTGTGCTCCCCTTCCCTACAGAGAGATATGACCAATCTCCTTCCCTGAGATGGGGATGGTCTGACACAACAATTCTGCTCTCCCACACAGACCGCTCAGAGATGCTTTGATATTCGTTGATATTGCTACAAGGCTCTAAATCCTCCAGCCTTTTAATCTCTCTTCAGGGGCTTTCTCCAGATCCTCTGAATATAAAGAGCTACTGATATATTCAGGCAAATATTTACAATGTCACAATTTACAGCAGGGCTGAGACTTCTCAAACTGTCTCTTGGAGCTGAATGACCAGTATTTATGACTGTTAATGGAAATCAATTGCCTCAATACCCCACAGAGCTTTGCAAATAATCACTGGAGTCCATTGGCTTGTAAAAGTATCTGGCTTTTTTCCTTTCTATGCCTATTAGTTACCATCTCAAGCAAGTTGAAGTCGTGGAACATGTGTCTCTCCACCACAAAATGGTTTCGAAATGTCATATAGAATTTCAACCCATGCAGAAATACTTCAGTGAACTTTCAATTTTTCCTTTCAAAATCATTTTTGTGGCAAACAGTAATTTTATTTGGCAAACACATATCCTTGATTTTTGTAAAAAGTAGCAAGAAACTGATTATAAGGACTAGTAGAATTAGTATGAGACCAGTTTTAAATGAACAGAATTTTGACACAGAGATAAATCCCTCATCTTACAGGTTTGAAAGTTTTTCTCTTCCCTAGAAAAATGTACATGAAACCTCTCTGCCATGTTCACCCCTAGAAATTATATCAGTCCTAATTTGTATGGAAAAACATAAGTTTTGGTCAAAAGATAAAAGACACCAAGTTTTCAGCTGCAAACCAGGTCAACAAATATTGACAAAAACACAAGAATGAACCCACAATCTAAATTTTCTCTAAAGCAAGTGTCTTCATTTCACTGTCTCAAAAAGAAGTTTCCAGTCAAAAGAATGAAAATATTCTGTCCTTGTTTAGTATTTCATAGAATCAAATTTTCTTACGTATTTCAACAGGATCTGGAGGATCAACAGGAATTCTAGGCCTGTCCTAGAATTTACAATTTTTTATAATTTTATAATTTTTTGCCATCTGAAGCTATTGAATTTTAAAGATTAGGATGGAATTGATCAGAACTCCTTGAACATTCAACATGTCTCTTTGGTTGACCATGAAGGCTCCCACCACAATCAAAGGAGGCATAAAAGTGTATTTCCAGAGGGGATTTATTTTGAGGCAGGAGTACAACACTGGTAGGAGGAATCACACTGTAAAGTTGTTTCTTTCTATGTTAATATTCTTGGAGAAGTTTAAAGAGTACGTAGATGAGGATGATCAGATTGGACACTTGCAGGAAAGTAAGAGGGAAAGAGAAGTAAAAAAAAGTGTTTGGAAGAACAGAAACAAAGTGTAGTAGTAAATGAGGAATTCTCACAAGGGATGGAAGTCAGGAGTGGGTTCCACAAAGCTCTGTCCTGAGAGGTATGCTGATAAACTTATTCATAATTTGTGTGGAAAAGGAGACAAGCATGAAATAACAGGAGTTTGCTGATGACATGAGTTATCCAAGGTAATAGAGAAGAAAAAAGATCATGAAAAATTACAGAAGAACTTTAAAAAATTAACTGACTGAATAGTAAAAGGATAAGTGAAAGTCAATGTAAAGAAATATTTAAAAAATATAAAATGGTGCATATGGGGAAAAACAATCCTCAGCACATAAAAAGCGATGAACCGTGAGCTGACCATTACCATTCAGGAGCAACACCTTTAAGTTATGACAAATAGTCCCGTGAAAACATCAGCTTAGCGCTTGATAGTTGTTGAAAAAAAGCGAATCAAATGTTAGGCATGGTTAGGGCAAAATTAATAAATGAAGCAGAAAATGTGACTCTGCCTCTATGAATTTACTGTTTGACCACTCCTTGAATAGTCTGTGCTGTTCTGGTCCCCACGCCTCTAAAATTGTATAGTAGAGCTGGAAATGGCATTGCTTTTCACACAGAGCATTCTAGAACTGGGGAACTCCTTTCCAAAAGATGATGAAGCCCCAAATTCATAGAAATTCAAGGAGAGGTTGAACATGTACTTAAGAGATATAGCCATTAAGAGTTACAGAACAGTCCAACCACAAGAGGCTCAGGCAATCCCAAGCTCTGAACAGGATGGTAGAATATCATATATGTATCACACACGTTTGTCCTGCATTTACTTGCCTTTAAGTATCCCCTTATGGCCAATACTGGACAGAGGATACCAGCTAGACAGACTCTCTATGTTCTTTGGTGGGCAGCTTTTCAAATGAATTTAAAGACAGCACCATGCTTTGATAGTAGAGTTACATGTGTGTAGAGTATATAGTGAAACTGAGCAGCTGCAGCACTATGGTAAAACAAAAACAGCCTCTTTCTCTGTCTACTCTATCTACTTTAACCCGGTCTCCCTTTCTAATTTACCTCTAAAGCCAATGGGTCTGGTAAGTCTTAGAATTTCCCTTGGGAACAAGATTTCTTGAACCTTTCTCCCAAGCAGGTGGTCCCCACCTATGTTAACCAACAGCCTTTCATTGACAGCCTCAATTCTTGTCTCATCTACTGGATGGGTTTTGCCCTGAAAAGTCATTTTAGTCAATAAAAATGGACCATTGAGAAAATCTGTAAAACTCAGCTAGATAGTAGAGACAGAGCTCCTTTATAAATAGCAAATTCTAAATACCCATTGTTTTACATTACACTTATTTTAGTTTAAAATAATTCAAGGAAGAAATCTTCTCAGATAACCAAGGACTACTGAATATAGTTCTTTTGGAAATGTTTCCAATGAAAAAAGTTGCATTCAAGTCCACTGAAGGCTAATTAACACTGCTGTTATTAACCTGGGGCTGGTTCTTCATTTTTCTTATTCAATTTTAATTCCAATAAAGCTGTGAATGACTTCTGCCTGGGATACAGCTCAGTTCAGCTCCAATTGACTTACAGTACGTAGAGTGCACAAGTGTGTAACATAATCACTACAGAGTGGCTTGAAGAGAGTTCACATGAAGCTCTATTTTTAACACCTAAAGTGACAGTGAATGCAATCAGTGAACCTCAAAAATGAGATAAAAAATTGGGCTGTGATTTAAAGAAATGTCAAAGTGATTATTTTCCAACCCAGCAGATTTCTTATTTGAGCATGCAATCCCAGTGTTTTAGTAACTAGTTAATATCATCAGATCATGGAAGATGTGTGTGGTATGCGATGGAGGTATGAGCTCTCAAGTACAGTCCCGGGATGCTAGGTGCTACATCCTCAAAGAGAGGGACTCTGAGGAGCATGAAGTGCAACGTGATGGAAGAAGGACCAAATCTGTCCAGGCATGGGTTCATTTTTCAGCTTCAAAATACCCCTGGTTTGTTGCAGACCCTCTGTTGGTCTCTCTGGTAAAGTGAACAAACTGGCAAATAAGGTGGACTGTTATGGAGTATCTGCATCAGTTATACTGAGTTGACAGTTACTCAAATTTTGCTGTGTAATAGCAAATCCAGACGTGAGAGAAGATCAGCAGTATCAGAAAGCAAGTGACAGCACTTTCTTAGCAGTCTGGATGAAAGACCGGGACCATTTCCCACAGCCATAGTCCCCAAAGTGTGTACTGTTCTCCAGTAGGGATTTGAGCCATGCCCTCAGGCTTCCAGACATTAAGGCAACATTTACATGGGAAGAGAAAGGCTTTAACACAGCTTTGTGACCCATATGTTTTTCACCTACACTCCTGGCTGTGGCCTGCTTATGTACCTCATGCTCAAAGTACATGATTAAATGTAGATGTCCACTTTGGGAATGCCTTCATCTGAACTAAATATCTAAAGAAAAGCTATTTATCTCATCCCAAAATAGACCTCTTAAAGAAAACTCCCCAAAACTTCTGTTTCCCTCTGTTGACTATAAAAAGATCTTCTTAAATGGAGAAATCTAAAGTTAGGCGAAACAAACCCTACCCAAGAATCATCAGTGTTTAGTAATGGACAGGACCCAAGTATTTGTTGGATGAAGTAGACTTTGTCTATGCCTGATCTGTCCTTACCACATACATGAGACTATGGACAGGCTAATGTGAGAGAAAAAGATAACAAAGTCTTATGCAGAGTGGCTGAGGGAACTGGGGCTGTTTAGCCTGGAGAAAAGGAGGCTCAGGGGAGACATCGCTCTCTACAACTACCTGAAAGGAGGTTGTAGAGTTGGTGGTTGGTCTCTTCTCCAAAGTAACAAGCAACAGGACAATAGGAAATGGCCTCAAGTTGTGCCGGGGAGGGGGGTTAGATTGGATATTAGGAAAAATTTCTACACCAAAAGGGTTATCAAACATTGGAATAACCTGCCCGGGGAAGTGTTGGAATCGCCATCCCTGGAGGTATTTAAAAGACGCTAGATGTGGTTCCTACGGACATAGTTTAGTGATAGTTATGTCAGTGTTAGGTTAATGGTTGGACTAGATGATCTGAAAAGTCCATTCCAACCTAGACAATTCTGTGGATTCTGTCATTTGTGTCCATGTCAGGATGAAAGTGTGAGGTTTCACTATAGATAGTAAATTATTCTAGTCCTAGGGGCAGGATTGGACTTTGAGTTAATATGTTTGTGTACACTGATCCATGAATCAATCATCTATCAGAGGTTCACAATGTCCACATACAAAAGCATTCCCCTCCAGAATTTTATCCCTTCAGACTTTCAGCCCTGGTATTACCTGCCAAGTTAGCAGGAATTGTGACCTTAATTGGGAATAGCACTGTCTGTTATTAGCCTACAATGTGCATTACTGAAATGATTTGTACAACCTGACTGCCACATACAGTTAAGGAGAATCACACAAAAACGTCTCATTAAGTCCTCCAATCACCCAACTCCCACACTATTTGGTAACAAGTAATTATTTAGGTAAAATGCCTTCATGAAAGTTTTGTTCAGTGCCGTGTCATCATTTATGAAGCAACAAACTTTTCTTCCCTGGGAGTTAGACATAATTTAGTAGCAAGGCTATTTATCTTTTAATCTAAATTCTTTCCAGCTCTTCCTTAGTTCATTACTCCTTTTATCATGTCTTTTCTGTACTTAAAACTGAAAATTCATAAAGCACAGGATTCTGTTTTAACTTGCATATCTCATTTGCCATTGACAAGCAGAGATGATAAGATATTCTGCAAATTTTTTGGTTTGAATGTTGATGAGACTTCAACATTCAACATGAGAAGGATCTTCCAAACTATCATGTCTTTTGTTTAATTTCTTTTTTGTGTTTTGTCTTTGTTGCTTTTTATTTTAAGAAGAGATTGTTTGCTGCTACACAAATTAAAAAATAATAAAATATGGTCAAATATAATAAAATAGAAAGGAAAAAACAAGTGCAATACAAATAAATAAATAGATGCAGATGGCTGGGGAAAATTTGCTCTGTTGTCCCAGGAACAAATCATTACATTCTATCTCCTAGGACACTTAAATTACAGCAAGTGGATCATGCTAGGCATAAGAGGACAATGAAGAGCTGGTCTTGATTGTGTGGGGACTGAGGTTTGCAGCACTAGAGGTTTTCTTTAAGATGAGGTGAGACAGTCAGTGGGGAATAAAGTTTAAACAGAAAATGCCTGCACTGGGAACAAAAGGATGAATAGTGTGGCCTTCTGAGTCCTTTCTGACTCTTGATTCTGCAAAATTTGTGACCCCAATGTCTTCAGCTTTTATACATTTTTTGAAACTGTGTGGCTGTGTATATATGCACAGCTGTGCACTACAGTGCCATGAGCTCCAAAATATGCAGCACCACCAGGCTTTATTAAACCAGTCTGTTCTGCACAGGCAAAGAACCACTTCATGGACCAGTATGTGCTGGATTTATTTGAACCTGAGACAATTTTTCAAGCAATCATGAGTCTCTGTGTCAGAGTCCTGACCTGGAAAATCTCTAGAGTGTGACATCAGCACTTAACTGCCTATCATATTTTACTTTATGCAGTAATATACATATCTGTCCTATTTCTTTGGGATGAAGCTCTCAATATTACAAAGCTTGGTCAATCATGAAATAGGGGGAAGCACACCTGTAAGAGCAATATTTACATAGTGGGTCAGAAGACAGTAAACAATCGCTAGACATGATAGACAGATCTGATCTGAAGGTAAACCAGCCAGCAAAGGGCCATGTCACCACTCAGGGATTTTTATGTCTCTGTATTTATTTCCCTATTTACAGAATAAGTGACTTGATGACTTGGCAGTCATCCTAGGAAGACTCTTGTTGCCCATCTCTACATACATACTCTGTAACTAAATGAAAAAATTTCTGTTGCCATGGCTACTGGGCCCTTTTTATATTTTTCTTCCATTCTTTTGCCTCCACAAGCAACAATCTGCTAATCAATTAAATAAAAAATAATACAGAGGAAAGTAAGAAGGCAATGGTTTCACATGTGTCCTCATCTCTAGCTCATTTGAATGCTGAGTGGCTACCAAGAAGAAGAGAACTTTCAAGTTTAAAGGTTTCTGACTGAACTAATAAAAAAAACCACAGAGATTTCAGAGCAGCTGGACGCGTGCAGGTTTTTTGATGCATTATATCATCTTAGGCAGCTAGCAAAGTGCCTGGAATGGTGCAGCAATTCCAATCAGGTTTTAAGTCTTGCACTAGGACAATCAGGGGTTGCCTCACTATCCCCACCTCCCTGGTCCATTATGTAAATAAGCTCCCTTCAGAGTGGATCAGGATATCCTTGTTTATCTGAATCACTAGCTGTTAAACCCAGACAAGACTGAGCATTAATGGCTTGCATTCGCATCGCAAAATTCTACTTTTCACCTGGGTAACTAAGCTGGCCAAAAAAGCATGATTTAAAAGAACTGACTTTTTTTGACCAAATACATGGGCAAATTCAGTAATAAATTTATGCTGAAGGAGTTCATGCAAAGAGAACACTTTTGAGATGTTTAAGACACACATATTAGTATCAATGTGTTTTTCAGAATAACATTGACAAAGTGAATCATCAGGTGCCAGCCACTTCAGCCTTAAGACGCCATAAAGCAGAGCAGATGCAGCCCTGGTCAAAAAGAAGTGACAGTGCAGACTGTGCACTGTGGGGGCCTCCATCTGCCTGCCTAAGAGGGCAGGCACAGTGGGACAGGAGGAATGGGTCCATGCCAGAAATCTTTGAGCACCACAATCCCTGCAGGCAAAAGTCTGGGGTTCCCCAGTGCACCACAGTCCATATTCACAGTCCTCACACTCACACCCAGCTCTGTATTTCTATGGGACATCAAAGTAAAAACAGTCAAGCTAAAACTTGATTGAGTGCCCAGGCAGAGCTAGCAGACTGGCTTGGGTCCTTGGGGACTGTTCCACCAGTTGATCCTTCTTTCCTTTCCATTCTGTAACAAAACCAATTCTGGAACCACAATTCTTCCATAACAAAGTTGTATCAATTATCTAAGTTTGGGATCAGAACCTTTGTTTTGGGGTTGAATGAGACTCCTGCAATACTGTCTGGTGCTTTGGGGCATTAGGAGATCTCCTGTGGCCTAGGAGGTGTAAATGTGTGGAGAAGATACCTTCTCCTGCACAGCCAAATTTTTTAAAACAGTAGCCATTCTCTTCATTGACCCACAAAATTTACATTGAAATTGCATCCAGCATTTATAACAGTTACACTGCCCAAGATAAGCAAGCCACTTCACACTATGCACCAGGAAGAGCAAACTTCTTTAGGTCCTACCACCTGACACATTCCTACAGATCCTGATTATTTTTTTCTGTACTTTTTGAATCCTATCCTGTCCAATTAATTTTTTAACCTCCTTTTAATACCTCTCCTAATAGTCTTATAGAGGAGAAATTGTCTCACTACTCTTGGACTGTTACCTGCTCAAGCAGCTTTAGCAGCACACAAAGCCCCAAGCTGCATCCTCTCTGCAAGTTTATCTATCTCCCACTGCTTATAAGTGATGATTTCTATGACTTTTCCAAGTTCACTATATTTTAAGATATACCTCGTATCATATATATACCTCATAATATATATCTCATTATGTGTTCGAGAGTCACTTTTTGGTGTGTTTGTTGACAGTGGATGCCAAAGTAAACTGTAACAGGTGAAGAAAATCAATAGGGAAGGTCAAGGAATTGTGCCCAAGTTTTGTGCTTTCTGCATTCTCCACCTGTTCCTTATATAGAAGAAAGACTGCTACAATGTAGAAGTCATCACAGTTATGTTTTTCTTACCTGGCCATTGTTTCAGGGAGAAGTCTACAAATGCTGCAGCAAAATCCATCCTCAAGTTTTGCTGGAGAAATGTGCCTTTTTACTGCCACAGTCTCAGAGCTGACTCATGCAGGCATAATCAAGCCCTAAAGCAATTAAGCTACTTTGGCCTTTGTTAAGCAGTTTAAGAGACAGATCCATTTCAGCACAATTCAAACGACACAAAGAAAATCTTTTATTATCCTGATTTATTGAGTTTTTCCATTTCTCTTTTATTTAAGTCCAATGTCTTGCATTCAATTTAATGACAATGATCCTGTAAAGCATTAAAACACCCAGTGACTATTAAAGGAACATTTATTGAGGTCTAATAAGAGACAAATCAACTTTTCATTTAAGTCCCTCAAAAATAACACAAGCAATAAATGGCTGATTATATATTTAATGATACTGTAACTTATACTGTACTAACAGAAAAAGCTTTTGCATTTCCAATTTACCACTATTGCCCGTTGTTATCATTAGGGAAAATGTTTATTATTATTCTAATTGGAAGCAGCAAGTTAAAATCCATCTTCATTTAAAACCAAATAATGTTGCTCAAATGTTTTATATACATATTTAACTCTTGGGGATTATTCTGGCAATACTTATGTTTATTAGAGTGGTCCATTTCCAAGCATGGATATAACACAGGACTGGAGGATGCCACTGGAAGGCACTGGAGGATTCATTTCAGAAAAGGATGCTCCAGTAGGAAAAGCATTATCAGCCAAATTCTGACATCAGACTTGTATATAATACCAGTAACTACAGAAGAAAGCATTAAAAAAAAATTTCCAATAGTAGAATCCAAATTTTCACCTTTGTCCTGGAAAAACTACATTTTCAGAGTGTCTCGCTTGTCAAAGTGAGTGCCGAGACTGTTTTCTTGTCTATTCTTTCTATTGTTCTGGTCTATGTATTTTTTTCTTTCTCCACTGTATAACTTTTTAAAACTTTGCCAACATGACAAAGTCACAAAATTTCTTTTTGTTAATCTGTGAAAATTTTGAGAGATGAAGGAAAACAACCATAGAGATAAACCTTTATAGTGCATTCAGTTGGGAAGAAGCAAAATAAATTGTCAAAATTATTTCAATCTGTGTCCCCTAAAAGAAAGGAAAATTGGAAAGATTTTCAGGAGAAGTTAAAGTTTTGAAAGAAAACCTTTTCTTTTCCAACTGAAAAACAGAGGCACAAACAAATTAAGTAGCTGGCAGCAAAAAATGACAACTGAAAGAAGCACTTTTAAATCTTATGCTGTTGTCTTGACTTCATTCTGACCCGGAGTGATTAATGTGTCTTATTTTAGAGTACACAGGACCATTTCTCTGTATTCTGATTCTAGCTCAGTTTGTCCCTACCATTTAGGTTCTCAAGCCCAATGTTCTGCAATTCCAAGAACCAATGCAATAGCAATTTCATCCAGAAGTGTCTTTCAAGCATTCCTTGATAATCCACCCCCGGGTATCTCATGACAGACTAGACTGTTAGGAAAAGACCAAAAGCCACAATTACTGAGCAGTATAGGAAAGGGAGAGAGGTAAAGGCTATCCCACTTTCTTATGAAGCAGACCCCAGTGCTACTTGATGTCCATCACAGTGCTGTCCAGGACACAGATGCATTGCCCAGTGCTGGCTCCTTCTGTGGAGTCAAACCCCATGGAGGTTTCTCCTGGGGAAATTTTTCCAGCCTGTGCCTAAGGAATCTCTAAATATTTTAACTTTGTACAAGAGTTGTCCTACATTGCTTCATACATTTGAGCTTTACTGACAAAGACACTGAAATAAATGGGTATGGTGATGGCAACCACTCATTGTAAATGAGAGAGATATGACTGTCTGTGTTACCATGATGGCAACATATCAGCCCCTCTGAAACCCCTTTTGGTTTGCAATTCCTGTATTTTTTCTCTTCACCCCCTTCCATTTCTAGGAAAGTTCAGAGTTGATTTACTTTATATTATCTGCAACTGGCTCTAAGGAAAGGTAGACCACTGTGGGTATGAATCACTGACAAGCTTATTTTCTTTCCTAAGAATTGATTTAACTATAAAAGCAAAGGGTATGACAGCTATCGAACCAGTTAAATGATTTAAAAATTTGGGACTGTTTGATTCATCAACAGGCATCAGCACTGAGATTAAACCTGCAAGAAGGCAAGGATTTTATTTAATTTTTTTTAAAGCCCATGAGAAGTTATTTACACTTGAGACAAAGATTAAAGATGCTGTGAAATTTACTGTCCCTGCACTTAACTAGGGAGTATGGCAGAGTGGAGTCGTGGCGTGGATGTTGCCATTGCTGACACCCTGTTAGCATGCTAGGATGAAATACGTTCAGACAGCACGGTAATATTTGTAAAGCTTATTGGGAAGGATATCAAATCATTCTGATGTTTATTCAGTGAAGCTTAAGAACATCACCATTGAGGTTATTCTGTGACTCGCTTACACCCTTCCTTTGCAAAGTGTCTCTCATAAAAGATTTGCATTTACCCCCATGTTCAAACTGTTTTGCACCATTTCACTGTTCAGTAATGTAAATTATTCAATTCACAGCTAAGATTTGAAGCCATAAAAGCAGAGATTTGTAGTTTTCTACAGTCCGCATATGTTGCTGAAAGGCATATTTAGAGAGTCTGGGGAGAATAAACAGGTAGCAGTCCACGTGATTCCTGCTATCCTGGTGATCACATTTTACTTGCTCTCGACTTCCTATCCTGTCCTCTTTCATTTGTGTTATTCACCTGTTGAATCCCGTTTGTCAATCAAATTGAAAATTTACAGGGCCAAAATATGTTGTTTTGTTCAGTCTCATAACCAAGTTACTAACAGCATCAGCTCGTACTTACACATTTGCTGCAGATGAAAAGTATATATGTTATCATCCTTTCCTAAATATGGCTAAATTTTCAGCAATTACAGTTGATTTAGAGTGCCTGGTATCTGAGTGCCAATATGAGCCATTTTAAAAGGCCCTGATCACTGAAGGGAAAATTGAGCACTCCTTGGGTTAAAAAAAAATAAATAAAAGGAGAGTTTTAGAGGTCACAAGCTGAATGCTTTGAAAATAATGCATCTAAAAATATGTCTGTTTCAGACATTTCAAGCATGAGCCATACCTTACTTCAGAATAATCCTCGCTTCCACACAGAGCATTACAATAAAATTAAAATGCAATCAACAGAAAGAGAGATAGCATGTAATACGAAAGATGGTACATCATGATATGTAGTGGACTGGAGTAAATTCATATATTAATTTAAAGGTGGATCCCATTAGTGTCTGGTGGGGGCATGCTTCTGTACCTGGTTATTTATTAACACTGTCTTTCTTCCCAGAACTGATATACCCTGTATTGACAAGATGACAGAAATACCATCTCTTGCTTGATTTCAGATAACCACATCCACTTATCATAAAACACATAATTAACCATGGAGAGAATACTTCTTAATTAAATATGGCTGAAATTAATCAAACACTGGCTTTGCAGGGTGCTCCTGGTTCTGCTCTAACTTCCTTGCTTGCTCAGAGCAAAGCTCAGCTGGTTGTTTTAATGGTCTCCTTTGCAGGTTGTTAAATGAATGACACAAAATGGCTCAGCAGAACTGATTGAATATAGAAGTCATAGATTCATAGAATCATTTAGGTTGGAAACCTAACACTGTCAAGTCCACTTCTAAACCATGTCCCTAAGCACCACATCTAGCTGGTTTTTAAATACCTCCAGGGGTGGTGATTCCACTTTTCCCAATGTTTGATAGCCCTTGTGGTGTAGAAATTTTTCCTAATATCCAATCTAAACCTCCCCTGGTGCAACTTGAGGCCATTTCCTCTTGTCCTATCACTTGTTACTTGGGAGAAAAGACCAACCACCAACTCTCTACAATCTCCATTCAAGTAACTGTAGAGAGCAATAAGGTCTCCCCTGAGCCTCCTTTTCTCCAGACTAAACAACCCCAGTTCCCTCAACCACTCCTCATAAGACTTCTTCTCTAGACCCTTCACTAGCTCTGTTTCTCCTCTTTGGATGCACAGTCAACACAAAGTGGTATGAGAAAAGCTGAAATATTTTTCATTTGTTAAGATATGCTTCCCACTAGAGTATGTTTTTGGAGCAGCACTACAAGCCCTAGATATGGGTGGCCAATGAGTAACCTTAGATGGGTTTGAGAGAGCTGGTGGGCTGGATTCAGAGAATGGCATGAAAAAAGTGATCGGAGTTTAGGCTTCCAGCAAAGATACTGGCCACTGTGCTGAAGGTTCCCTTTCGGCAGTGTCTGTGAGATGTGGCACCAGCCTGAAGAGACACCACAGGCAAGAACGGGTGGTTAATGGCAAAGTCTTAAAACTGCACTGCACAATCCCAGCCAAGGGGGATTCAAAGTGTCAGATATGGACAGGTGCCAGCTTAACTAACAGCAGGAGCATTGAAATCCAAGGGATATTATATGAAAGACAACAAATCTGGAATACCCAATAACTGAGTCATGCATGGAACAGGGAAAGAAACAGAGAGGTTTGGCTTCATTATAGGCACTTAAGGTTGAAATTCCTCTGGACAGCTTAAAAAAATCCTTGTCATCACCTCCCCAGGCTTCACCATGCTCAACATAGCCCATTACCAGAGTCGCCCATGACGTCATGACACAGAAGTGCTCACCTTCATAACACAGCCAGGGTGGCTTAATTTTATGGTCTGGGATGGCTAACTCTCCGAGTCCTTCTCATCAGTAAATGGCAAGCAAGGAAGAGACAGTAGTAGCCATGAGCAATGCTATGTCTTCTGCATCGAGGATTATTTTGACCTTTGCTTTCTAAAACCATATAGGAAATAAGCCCAACAGCTGTTTCTCCAAAAGGAGGGAACTCTGGGCCTGCCTACTCAGTAGGTACAGATGCTCCCAGAGGAACCCAATTGCAGAGAGTACTGGGGAGGTCTGTGAAGATGCACATGAACTTGCCCTAGGAAAAGAAGCTTGGGAGATGCTGAGCAGAGACACTGAGACCACCGTGCAGCACTGGAACAGGAGGGGGGAACAGTTCATAAGCTGCCTCTGCTCTGGGCTGGCCAAGGGCAACGCTCCCTCTCTGAAACTCAGCCGGTATCTGCACTCTAACGTGCACTACAGGGATCACAGATAGCTCAGGGGCTGCAAGACACAGACATGCCATAGTAAAGGTGGATCATATGGGCAGGGTGGTCTGTTTGTCCGTCCAACGCTGGAGACTTAGTACCAGCAATTCCACATCCAAGGGCTGTGAAGATGCCCTTGTGGAAATCAAAAAGAAAGATCAAAGGCAGGCCTGAACAAGGAATAGCACTTTCTGAAGTTACTACTTTCATTGTTACTTTTGTGCTTCATAGCCTAGTACATCACAGGGGATTTTTCATTCTTTTTTCTCTCTCTCTTTTTTTTTTTTTTTTTTTGATGTTCAGCAGAGTATCTTCTTCTTTTCATCTTATTTGATGGATTTTCCCCTAGCTGTTTCAGTCCTCTTATTCCCCAAAACACAGCTTAGGGCTACCTTGTTTTCTCCTGTTAAGGTGGCATCGTGAACCTTCTCACTGTACCACGGCATGATCTCACACTGACAGCTCTTGAGAACAAAGCCCCACTTTAACTGCGAGTTCAGTCTCCAGGGCTCCACACCTGCAGAGTTCAGTTAAACTCACTGAGGTCTTGCACCTTTTTGTTGGGGAGAGGACATGGTGAGAATCCGCTGAGTAGGAGGGAAGGAGAATACCCTGAGATGAAGCCGAGTATGTATCACGTATCTCTTTAATTCCATTTTAAATTCAGCCTCTGAACTTAGTCAGGGCATGCAATATGTTCAGTGCTGGCTAGTAATGGAGGCACACAGTACCTCCATGGGTAACCACGGCATAAGGAACAGAACAGAAAAGAACAAAACAGAACACAACAGTGTATACACAGAAAGAAGAGAAAAAAATTACATTTTTTTTCCAAGGTAGAGAGAGGATCCCATAAATTCCAAATAAACTATTTTAGGAGAAGGATGTTGAAATCTTCCAGAGGAAAACGTTTATAAACTGATATGTGTATTTTATATAGATAAAATATTATGAACTTCTTTCTTAAGAGATCAAAGAAACCTTAACTCTGCCCCAGAAATGAGCATAGTACAATGCTAAAACAGCTGTGTGGCTTAACTGGGTGGTGTGTGAAGTGTAGGGGCTGTGCTGTGATGTGCCCAAGCTCTCCCACATTGCAGTAGGGACATGATGCTGCTTCCTGGCATTGTAAAAGGCATCTGCCAGGTCCAGGCTCCAGGGAGGTGAGAGATGGGGGCACTGAACCCCCTCAGACAGGGAAGGAGCCAAAGCCCAGCACCATAGCTTCGTAAATTCCCATTCTCCAACTCATTGTCCCTGGGGCAGACTCACCAAGGATGTGACTACTTTGGGCTCCTGCTGTCATGCCCAGCTCCATGGAGAACTTCTCTTAGGCGAGTTATCATGCTGGTCCCAGCTGTCTGCCCATGTGCTCCCACAGATCTGGTCTTTCAGAGCAGGGGTGAATGTATCTCTGGAAACTGCTCCCCATGCTGGAGGCTCCACTTTAGGAGGGCTGCCCAGCAGGAACCAGTATCTCCTCACTCCAAGCAGTGACTCCCACACCTCTGGTTACTGAAGGAGATCATTCTCTAAGCTCTTTGATCTGACTTTCTTCCAAGCTGACTAAATCCCTTCATTATATACCCTTCCTAGCATAAGTTTTTTTTGGCTTTGCAAAAAGAGCAGGGCTCCCTTGGAGATTTTTGCTATTTTCGTAGCACTAGAACACTAATGCAGAATAAGGGATAGGGTTGCTAAAGCATGTGATTCTGTAGCAATCATGCAAGACTACCTAACTCTCATATGCACACATGATGCACTGTGATTCAAATTTGTGCAACTTTTATCCTGATATTTTATCCTTGTTCAGTCTTATGGCGCATTATTGCTGAGTTCACACCTGCCATACTCCACTAAGGTAGCTTTCTGCTTTTCTTTTGCCTTCTTTCACTATCGGTCTTTCTCTGTGCTCTCATCTTGATGCAGAAGATGGGTTTTCCCATGCACATAGACAAGCTTTACATTTCTTTTGAGGGGAAAGTCATAGGTGTGTTAACCATCGATTCTCTTCTACTGTGAAAGATGCATCAGGGAGCTTTGGCCAATGGTGGGATCCTCTTGTGCTATGTGCCTACAGGCAGAGATACTTTTACTCCAAAACAGGTACAACATGTCTGTTAGTTCTTCTTTTTACATGATGTACAGAAGTACAGGAAAGTTAGGGTGAGAAGCATGAGCAGAAGATCCCCCAGCTTGGTCTGTATAATGCAGCACTGTGGTTTCTTCCCTGTTCAAAGGAGAAGATAACCAGCAGTCCTCTGTGAGGGGCAGGACATTTCCTGTAGCATTCAGTGGCCAGCACTGCCAAAACAGTAGTTTTGTTGAACAGCATCTTTTCAGTCACGGTTCCATCAAGGAGCAAAGCATTGGCCCTGACTGCCCAGGGAGGAGACATCCTCATTTTACCACAGACCCTGCCAGAAATGTCACACATGTTTGGTTTCCATATTAACAGCTTTCAGAGACAAGGACCTTTATCTACAGGCCAATACACGGCACATTTTTGAGCACTCAGTCGTGAAATAACGTTCGTCCATGAAAAGAGTGTGAGGGGGCTGTTTTAATGATTTCTTTTAACCTAAAGGGAGCTCGTACCATCTGTCCTGCTGACAGGTTCACTGAGGAGAGATGTCCATGGTTTGTCAGCCAGGTTTCACACACTCGCTTGTGAATCCTGTCCGTGAATGGGATTCTTCTATCTCGTGCCAAAGGTACTTGCTGCTTTAATTGAAGATAACACAGAGATCCTCCCATGTCTGTAATCATTGGGAAGGCTTGGGCTTCCATTTCCCGTAAGTATTGCCTTTTTTTAATGTCCTCACCAGTTTCAGCTAGACTCATTGCTGCTTTTTAACTACCCAAAACCCTCCCTGTAATTTTCATTAAGGAGAGCTAATTTTTATCCTTCTCTTCTCATTCAGTACCCTGTATTGTTTCAAACAGCCACCAGGTTTCTCCCAAAGAGGCCTGTGTTTCAGGGATGCCAACATTTCATGAGCTTTGTATTTCCAGTATGTGAAATGCTGAATGTCAGTGCAATTGAGCACTGTAGGCGGCAGAGACTTAAGAGGGTATTGGACACCACTTCTGTGTTTCCACCAAGATATTCTTCTTTGGTTTATAACAAACAGTGATGTCCATGATTATTTACTGTCACAATCTTGCATGTGATTTTTTGTCCAGTTTAAAAGAAGTCACTGCCCAATTGATGAATCCTACATATAAATAGAAGCATCTACAAAGACACACTTCTTGACTTTTTATGGAAAGAGGCTCGTCTGCATCTCAAATTCAGAAATTGTGTCTTTATTCCATTGGCCCTTCTCCATGTCCAGCAACTGCCCGTGATGAGAAAGATCTCCCATCACAGTGCCCCTCTCCTGCTTGAGAGTACAAATGGGTCTCAGCTCAGTGTCTCCCCTGCAGGAAGACGTAGTAGAGGTAAATTTTCCCTTGGCTTCTCCTGTCACTTCCAGGAACAGAAAAGACCCTTAGGTGAAGGAGTCAACCAAATCCTTTATTGCAAGTGATACTATTCAAGCTTTCTGCAGGGAGCCAAATTGGAGTATAATGATTACATTGAAGAGCACCTCAGAGAGAGAGGATGGAGTAATCTAAGAAAAATGAAGACTGAAAGTAGTAGCTGACACTTAGCCTTGCATTATAGCCCATGGGACAGAAGGCACAAATACAGTAAATTACCTGTAAGATGTCTCTTCTTCCTAGAACGAATGACTTCTAAGATGCTGGCAATACAGTGAAATGAATGAGAGATTCTCCCTTTATGTCTTTAGAGGACTGAGTAATAACTCACATGCTTCCTTGTACAGCAATACTTTTGTCAATATTTATAGAACAATGCAGTAAAGCAGCTTTGAATTTGTTCCCTATTTGATAATAAATAAAGATGGTATTCAGATTTCTAGTTGCCTTTAAAACTGTCTAATCTTCTATTTTTATGTGATTTCAGGCTTAATAATTTAGTACCAGAAGAAAGCTTGCCCCAAACATACGAGGTCTCAAAACATCCAGAGAGGAAATTAGAGAAGCAAAAGAAAATGTTCATCTGTGCAATGTAACTACAAGTGGCACATCCAGACATTTTACAAGACAGGTCAAAACTCAGGGAAAAATCTTATTCCTTGTCCCTCTTGCCGATTATCGTATGTTAAATAAATAAGGAGGTGCTAATTACAGCTGTTACTGTGGCAAAAGTGTCCAGTCCTTCATTCTTTCTGAGTGCCTTGCTCTGCCCTGCATCCAGTAGTTTCAACAAAAGCCATGTCTCTTCTCCCTCTTTTCTCAGTTTGGACTAAAGCAATGGGTTACATGGGTATAATAGTCATGGCTGTGGGAACAGAAGAGCATAGAGCTCCTTTATTTCCCTTCACCGGTGTATGCCTGTTTCCTATTCTTCCATTATGTCATATGCTCATCACTCCAACATCATGCTTATTGGTCACTGACTAAATCTGTAATCTTAAGTGTTTTGAGCTGCTGGAATAAAACAGATATATTAAACTCCACTGAAAGCTGTCCTTAGCACCATTCATGTTTTAATATACCGTACTGTTTCCTTCATCGTTACAGGTTATCTTGCATTCACCTCAGGTCTTCCAGCTCTTTGTATTCTGCCCATGATACCTCAGTGAGTGAACCACCAGAAACCTCACTACACCTCTCCCCTCTCCAAATCACTTATTAAATCACACTGTATTCCTCAGAAGTGAGTAAAGCTAGTCATATCCCTACAAAAGGATTTCTTCCATTAGTGTTTTTCTGACAGAAACAGATAAATCCATTCTATTTCTCTTCTGAAACTTAAATTCCATTTAAAGATAAGGGAAGGGATCAGATATGAGTGGGGTTAGCTGCATCACCAAACTGAAAAGGCCATGACACTAAAAGTTAGCAACCCAACTTGAAAAGGCTGAAGGTGGACAAACTGCAGACCAGTCCTGCAGAGCTCCCACATGCAAGGCAGCCAAGGACCAGGGCACTGGAATCCAAATAAATCTTGATTTACAAGAGCTGTGTATCAGACAATGAGGCATCAGCCCATCCCATCACAAGACCAGCTGTGCTGCTGACCTTTAGACCACACATGTCGTCACCTTAGCTGAGCAACCACATTATAAATCACTGCAATAATAATTGAAATGTAGTGGTCAGTCCCTGATTACTAAACTACTACTACTAAATAAAGTTCCTGACTTTATTTAAATTTGTTCCTGGAGGATCTGTGTAATCCAGGGGCTCCTTCCCCAATGAACATGCCACTACCATTATGTTTCTTTTGTTCATTCACAAGTTTGACTAATGTACAAATTTCTTTCAAAAACACTCAAAGAAAAGCCAGAAAAAGAAGATTTTTGCCTTGGTCTATTTAAGATAGATAGTTCCTTTTGGGCAGATAACAGACAATTAAAACTCCCCAGTCTGAGTTAACCTTTTACAAAGCAATGGGCATGCAGCAGACTTCAGCAGGAAGCAGCTGTAGCAACATGGTAATAGACACTCTCGTCTGTGCAGCTGGTCCCCACTCTGCACAGTGATAAACCATCTGTCTGAACCTGAGGGTCTTTGGCTCCAGCATCTGAGATGCTCAGGTACCATCTGGACTTCAGTGACAGCAGTCCAGAGGGAAGGACCCATTTCTTAGTCAACATCTTCACATCTTTAAATCCTTCCTCCATCTCTCCAAACTGATAACTTGGGTTTTATTCACTACTTTACTTCTCTAAGAACTATTGATTTTAAAAAACATGATGTTTCCACCTGTTTGACAGAGTAACACAGAGAGCAGAGAAAGGAGCACAGAAATGGCAACAGTTTACTGCCTAATCCAAAGTGCATCAGAATTAATAGAAAACTACCCATGTTCTCCAACAGGATCTGGCTCAGGCCTGAGAGACAAAGGAGTTCTGGTAGCCGTGAGTTATTTTTACAGCATTTCATATGGCATCCAACAGGACCCTGCTGTGGTATCTCAAGAAAGTAGCTCAGCCTTTTCAGGGCTTTGAGGACTCAGCATCCTCGACAGCCATGGGAGAGAGACAACTGTAACATGCCTGAAATAAGGTTAAATAAGGCAGCCACAGGCCACAGATAGCAAATGGAGCCAGGATCTAGCACCGGTGTGTGTAAACATCCATAAATCAGTCCTCCCTGACAAATTCACACACCACTTAGAGTTCATCTAAAACCAGAAGAAATGGGTTCTGTCAGCTCTGCCCCACCATCTTGCCTGTGACATTTGGGTTCCTGAGCCTCAATTTTCCTGTATAATGAAGAGGACCTTCACAATATGTTTCCCTGCCCAGTCTCTTTAGGTTGGTAGCTCTTTAGGACCAAAGCTGGTTCTTACTTTGGAATAGAGAAAATACTTTTGCTTGGGACCTAGTCTTGATAAAGGTTTCCAGGCATTTACCGTAGTAACATCTGGTCAAGTAAAAATGTTGGATAGCTTTCCTCACTCCCTATTGGTTGGCTGCAAGTCCAATGCAAGACACTTTCTAAAAATACTATGAGCAAAATCTAAGCAAACACTTCACCATTTAGGCTTTCCCTTTTTCACCTGTGTAAACTATAGTCCTCAGTCAGATCTGGGTCATGGCATATTGATGAGTAGCTGTGTAGTCATCAGTAAGTGCCCACAACATGGCACTCAAGAAAGGGGCTGCAGCTTCATCAGTGCATTCAATCAAGGTGTAATTGCAGGAGCCGTTAGGTTGCAGACAGCTCCTGCACTCTGCTATCAAGATTGTAATGACACCTCTTGTTTTGCTTTTCAGCTATCATTTCTGTAATGAATAAAGGCTTGTGGAAGCATTCTACTTTACAGACAGGTGACGAGCCAGAACAGAGACTCTGTAGTGCAGGGAGGCACTAAAAGTTTATGAGAAAATGTATTTGGTGTGCATTTTGGGCTCTTGGGGGATTTAAATTATGAAAAAGGATTACAAATCAATTTTTTCTGCTAGAGAAAAATCCTTTGCTTCCTATATATGGGTCAATTACAGAAATTCTGTTATGACAACTTCAAATATTGTGTTGAACAGGGAATGAGTAGAAGGACAGGTCAAGGGATGAAAGGAATGAGAAAAAGACTGAGAGAAAGTGAGTAAATCCAGTGTTTGGTGTTACCAGCAACTCACAAGATCTATGCTTGTTAAGTTGTGATCTGTCTTGTTAAACACTGAGCACGAAGCTCAATGACACTGCATCCTAATTATAAATCTTCCCAAAGTTGTTAGATGTCAACAGTGCTTGTTAGCTTTCCTGGAAGTAGGGGGAGTATTTGCAAAGGGAAGGGTTCTGCTCTGGGTTTGTTTCTTTTTCAGCTGCAAGGGAGAAGATGCAATTTTAATTGTTTTATGAGCGTGACTTGGCAGGGACAGAGAAAAGATGCAAATGCCTTTTGCAAATATAGATTTCTTGCAGTAAAATGCCAGGCTCAGCAGATTAGTATCTACCCTGACCCTACCACAGATTTCCCAGTTACTGGGATGCATCCTTCCCTTTCTTTGCCCTGCAGTGAGAAGGTTGCTAAAGTTGAGGAAGCTATCTTGTGTAATAATCCCAGTCAGCAGATTACTTCCTTGAGGAAACTTGGAGCCTGAAAAGAAGAGCAGGCTACAAAATGGAAATTGTGCTGTGTCCTTTCTATGCTCCGCTATGTCTCCTCAGACTTCTGGTTTTTTGAAGTGGCATATAGTAAAATAGAATAGATGGTTACTACTGTCTATTTATAATGCACTCATCATTTACATAGCAAGGTGCTATGAGTCATGTGCTTGACGGTGTCTTTGGCTCAGAGAATCAGCAGTTACTGCTATTTGCAGAAAATCTTGATGAATAACTTAGTGGCGACAAGAGTACAACACTGATATCCTGTGCCTGGTTGTACCAATCCAGTCTGTTTCAGCATCCCTAACAAATAAAGAGACAAAGAAACTCTAACTGTGATGCTCCTATTAATTGGGACTGAAATGTATGTTCTAGCCAAAAATAATATATGCAGCTAGTTTACTTGAGAGCTTCTGGCCCAAGCTGTGGAAGTTTCAAGGCTGAGGTTCCCTCAACGATCTACTGAACACTTTAAACACAGGCGATAACAAATGACTTCCTGAAATACTCCACTTCTGTAATGCAGGGATCAGTGCTTGGAGCAAAGGAAACATCTCAACCCAGTCACTCATGGGACCATTGGTCCTTCCTCTAAGACAAGCAAGTATGGATCAGGCTGGGGTTTGGGTTGTTTTGGGTTTGTAGGGTTTGGGGCTTTTGGCAATGGGAACATTTAGAGAGCAAATTCTGCTACAAGTCAGCTCAAATGAGGGCACAAATGTGTGGCCTTGCTGAGGGGCTCCACTCCCTCAGTGATGGGACAGGTCTGGTGCTGAGCCTCTGCCCTACCAGGTACCATCTGGTGGCAGAGACAAGGGGTCACACAGACACCAACATGGAAGATGAGGCTGCATTGCGGGAAGCTTTTGTTCATGGCACTCCGCAGATGGGCACAATCCTGTCATCAGGGCACAATCCCCTGCCATCGAGGAGGGGAAAGGCAGTGGTTTGATAGCTCAAGCCAGGAGATTGCTTAGCATTTTCTGTAAAAGAATATTTTCATCTGGAAAAACAATGAGGGTCGCACTTCTTTCTCGCAATATGTTGATCACTGTGATTTCTGCAAGCTGACGAATTTCACTGAGCCTTTGAAACTGGTAATTAACCATTTATTACGGGAAGGGGGAAACAAAGGGGAAGAGCAAATTGAATCTTAACTAGGTTCATTGTGTCAGCACTAAACACAATTACAACTGCTTTACTGGACACCTTCAATTTTCACCATCATTAAATAGAGACATATTTCAACCACTTATTGAATACAGCCTAAAATGAGACCTTTAGTTTAGAAAAAGGCTTCTGCAAAGCTGGAGCTGCAGTTGGCCACAGGGCCCTGAGCCAAAGCTGTTAACAACTCAAGATGATTAGTCCCTTCTTGATTTGAAATTCAGGATGCTATGTCTGGTTGGGGTTGCTCAACTCTTCCCTTTCCCACAGAGGCAGATTTGGTCCTTAACTAGACTTCCAATGTCTTTGCCAAAATGTGGACACTGCTACATCGTGTCACATGAGAGTGGTAAGCCTAGGGTGTATGGGGATCACCTTCTAACAAGCTTTATTTAAAAGTTTAAAAGGTTTTTTAAAGACACTCCTTTAAAAGATTTAGAGGAGTCCCTGTGTCATCAGTGCCAGGGCAACATCATGACCTTAACCCACTTCAGGATCACATGAGCCAAACTCAGTGGATCAGATGTCAAATCTCAAGCCCCAGAGAGCCAGGGGCTGATGCAGAGCTGCCTGGACCAATGCAGGTGATTCACACCTAGGCGGCGAGGGCTATACTCCTGGTATATTCCTCTGCAGTCACTGGTATCATGCTTATTGAACCAATATCTAAAGATTTATTCTCATTTCTGTACATCTTACTTTGGCAAAACAGTCACACATTTAGTTTAGTGCACGTGTGAGCCTATCTCTGTTCAGTTAAGTACCCCCTTAACTTTGAACATGAGGTTTAAATGCTTTCAAGGTTGCTGGGTATCCAGAGCATATGCTTAAAATTAAATATCTGATAAAAGATTTTGCTAAAGCCATAAAACAACCTAAAATGAACACATACAGAAAATGTAAGTGCAGTGGAGCAAATAATAACAATAACAGCAAAAAATTCCACTCATTTTTACCATGCGGAACTGAAACATATTGTGATAGCCTTAGCACTGAACCCAGGGGACTCTGGCATCCTGCACCAGAACATGATCTGGGAAGAACCTGTTGTGCTCATGCACACTCATTTCAGAGAACAGAGTTGTTCTTATAAAGCTGAGCCAGGATGCAGGGACCTCCATTGTAGCCCTGACTTTGATACTGCTCCTCTAAGAAAACTTGGGCAAGTTCCTTCTTGGGTTCTGTGTCAGTTTGTGCATCTGTAAAATACTGATCACCTTTGTAAAGTTCTTTTGATATGTATAAATTCAGTAATGAAGCACGGTTGATCACGTCTCCATTTTTCTGTTGTGCAGTGGAGGTCAATGCAGGGACATCTAAACTTGTCCCATGACCAGAATAGCTGCATATATTAAGGAGGCTGATTGGGTGAAGATAATTACCACCAAAGAGTCACAAGGTAGGGCATCTCGATTCCAGCACAATGCCACTCTTACACAGCTCTACTGTTTTCAAACAGCTCCATGACAGCCAGCTCCTTACAGGGTGCCCCACACTCATTCATGTCCGCTAGTGACAGCACTTCCCAGTGGAAGGGCCAAGTTCCATTGGCTCTACCTCCTCAAACACTTTTCTCAGTGTACCAGTGTTGATGATATTTTTGCAACTATTTTGAAACCGAGGTCTAATAAACTACAATTGCTTTTCTCCTCCCATTAAATTGATCAACAGTAGACACCATAGGGTGCAAAGGCAAGCCCCGGGTGCTTCATACAGCCTTTTCCTCTGCATAGATTAATTCAGGTCAGATCCCAGTTTCCCTAGCAGCCTGTTGAGCTGAGATCCAAGACTGCAGGTTAAGCCCACTGATACGTACTTCCAGGAGACAGTTTACACTCCTGTTGCCTTTTTGATAGGAGGATTGACAATTTCACAGATTCTTCCACTTCCATCTGTCTCAGCCTCTTTCTTCTTGTTACCCCCTGCAGAGAAGTAAATGAATTCGAGGCACTGAAGGTCTTCACTGGTCAAATGCACTTAAACTGCCGGAGCCTCCTCAACAGTTAGCGCTACAAACTTGACTAGATGCCTTGTGACACCTCCCCAGCAGGAGAGCCATTGGTCTTCAGCAGCAAGATTGACCTTGGACAGTCCACACCGACCTCCCACTGGGTGAAATACAGCAGAGATGCAGGGGATCCTGCCACGCAAGTAAACAAAGGTCAGATTCAATTCAATTTGTGAGATTGCTGCAACAGCCAGCACAAAAAGCTTTGATAACCTTGGAGTGCAGTTCCTGAACAATCCAGGGGGCAAAACAAATAGATTAGTTTTTTTTTTTAAAATGAGTGCTAATCAACTGATGCTAAAACCGTTGTTAGTACTGGTTATTATTTTGTATGAGTGCACAAAGAGATTTCTCTTGTGGAGTATTTGGATAGGAAGGAGAAAAAATACAAAGAACTGCAGTTAAGTTTACTTTGCAAATCCAGACATCACTTTGGGATGAAATACTGTGGTCAAAAAAATAAATAAAATAAAATAAAATAAAAATTCTAGTGTTCAGCCTTAGAGCCTTTCCTGAAAAACACAGCTTTTCAAGCACCAAAACATCCCCCAATATCTTGAGGAACAGTGTGTAGTTTTGAGGCAGCTGACTGTGCCGTAAAAACCACACAAGCTTCTCATTTTAATCAGGGTTTGAGACCAGTCTATTGTGAATGAGAGTGGGTGTGACCGAGCCCCACCTTATTCCTTCATTTGGGAAACCTGGGGAAAGCAGTAAAAAAGTCGCTTATTTTCCTCAGAGTAAGCTTTGGAGAGTGGAGTAGGATTCTCTCTCAGGTATGCAAAATGCTAATGAGTGTTGTGTAAGTTAGTAGGAATATTCTATCTTTCTGGTGCATTTTGGGTTTCTTTTGGTGTTTGTTTGGATTTTTTTTTGTCTGAGTGCAAGATTTGAGGAGAGTTTCTCTGGAATTCAGACTTGGAAAGCTTTGCTTTTCAGACAGATTGCTTCCCTTCTTTCTCCTTTTGTTTAAAAAATTGTTTGTTTAAATAAGCTTTTTTGGCTATAGGATTTCTGTGTATTACCTCGCTTCAGCAGTGAAACACCCTGTGTGGAAACTCTGAAGGGCCTCTGTGCTATTTATAGGGTAGTGAGGACACTGGAGGTTTGTGCTTAGGAACAGCAAATTAGGAGTTGGTGAATTAGGGCGTTGAGTAATCAAATACTGACATTCCAGGTAGCTCAGTCTGATGCACCACCTTCTTCTACCTGAGGTTTATTTGAAATTTCTTCAGGCCTGGTAAGTGCCAGGAGTCCCACAATTGGAGGCCTTGATGATAAGAATGAGCTGCTGCTTCTTCATTTCCCTCCAGGTACCAATAAAATTGCTCCAGTAGAAAAAAACAGGCAATGCACCAAGATCCCCTACTCTAGTTAGAGCCAGAAGAAGCAGACCAAGGAGATGGTCCTCTGTCTTGCTGATATCTTCCTAGGTGCCTGAGCCTTCAGCATCACTTGCATGTCATTTGGTGGACTGGCCTTTCTAGGTTTTCATTATATGACCAACCTTCTACATGAGTAATTAATTTCTGGACTTCCCACTGATATGGCTAGTGTACAGGCTAAGATGCATCTTTGCTGCCATAAATATTGTGAATCATAATACTTGCATAAGCAAGCTACTGAAGTGTGGTCTAGGTGGAACCATTGAAAAGTGCAAAACTTTTTGGAAAAGTAGCTCTTTGGGTCAGATATCGGTCCCATCCCATTCAATTCTACATTAATGACCTGGCTGAAGGAGTAGTTGTGCTACTTATTGAATTTGCAGAGTGATATCAGGCTGGAAGGGGCTGCCAGCACTTTGGAGGAATGGATCACTGTCAAAATTATCCTGAAATTAGTGGAGAAATAAAGGCAGAAAAATAACTCAAAGACGACGAAAAAATATGGGGTTCTATAGGAGCAGTCACAACTGGATCTGCAGGTTAGGAGGGATCTCAAAACTAAATTTAATAATGTCATACAGGAAAGTAAACTTTATTCTGAGACACATATAAAAGGAGAAGGTCATAAGGAAGCCAAGAAAAATAATGGGTAATTCCTCCTTTCTGGTGTGAACTAGCATAGGGTGGTGCAGCATGTCCATTCTGGAACAATATATTTAAAAGGAAAAAAATGTGAACTGAGTGAAGAAAGGGGAAATAAGAACAGTCACTGGACTCAAAAACATGAGCTGTGAGGAAAATCTGAAGGACGAGTTTTCTCAGTTTGTGGAGAGGAACAACAATCTTCAAATAAATAAAGATTGTGTACAGAACAAAAGATCGTTGGCTTAAATTGTGACAAGCATGATTTCTGGGCTCAATTCAGTCATATAAACAGAGATGTTTGAAGCCATTTCAGATGCTTCAGAGTATGTGATACATTTCTACAAGGCTGAAAACATGACACAGGTACTACAGCAGATCAGACCTTTCTGGTAGCTGGAGATGGGCTGGCAAGATGAGCAGACTTTAAGCACAGTACCAATTACCTGCCTTCCCAAAGCCTCTGCCAGCCAGAATGGACATCCCTAATTCAGTTAGTATTCTCTCTCTCACCCCTCCAGGTAAGTAGGGTTTACTGGGAAACTTGTAAAGCCTGTGCCAATGGAGCCTGCTAGAGGAGCATCAGGTATGGCCAACCAGACGTGAACTCCAGAACCCTCAGAGTATCTCCAGCCTCCATATTGTTGTTGTTGCAGGTAGATTGACAGGGATGAAATGCCTTTAGTAACTATTACTTAGTATCAGGGCTTACTATGGCTGCAGTGTACAAGATGTGCAGTGTGAGAATTTCCCCCACAAGCGATGTATTGGCTTGGTGTGATGGCTGTGAGAAGGGGCTGCACGAAGCCATGTGGACTGGTATGAGGGGGACACTGCAAATGTGTTTGGTACTTATTTCTATAGCTGCAGTTAGAGGATGGTAAATCAATATATAGAGGAAAGGAACCACATAGGACAGTTAAGGATAGCTTCTGCATACAGGGAGCAGAAGCATGAACAGGGCACAACAACCCACCCTGAAATTTACTTTTCCTGTTCCAACATTTCTTTAATTTTTATATTCATTCCCTTTCTCCCTCTTCCACTTCCTGGTCTACAAGAAGAGCAAGATAATTTGAACACAACTTTAACAGAATATTTGCCTTGAGCTGGAAGAAGGAGAAGGAATCCACCCTACATGGCTTCAGTTCAAGTTATTAGCATTGCTTCTACTGTAAAAGGACTACATTTTCTTGTGTGCTTTCTTATATTTCAGGCCAAAAAGTTGGCAAGAAAAGGAAGAATTCATTTGAACTTTTCAGCCTCTAGATTAACAAAGGTTTTTGTGATCTGTGAAGCTCTCAAGGTACAAGTCGTAAAGGCACATGACGAGTTTCTGGCTAGCAGCGATGGCTGGGGAGTGTGATGGCTGCTTAGCAAGTGGGGCAGCCACACTGGGGAACATCAGAGAGGGGGAGAAACTTGATGTGCAGAGACTGTTCAACGTATGGTTACAGATAACAGTTGCTGATGCCTTTAAAAAATAAAACCCCCTTCCTTCAGCTTGTCAGCAGAGACAGCAGCGTATTTCCTTTAAAAACAAAAACATAATGTTTGCCTCATTTCCGTCTCACTGCCAGGAGCCTCATGGTGCGCATAATTCCTGGTACCAAGTTTGGCACCTCATAACAGCCCTGCTTGCTGAGAAAAACCTGCTTCCCATTCTGGGGAGCACTTTCAGTCTCATGTGGATTGAAATCAGGAGTCACATCCCTGAAGGAAATCAAGGTGTTGAAATGGAGGCAGAAATTCCATGCTGTGCAGCCCCTCAGAGGCGGCCTGTGGGCAATAATAAGCCTTGTGCTGGCCCCTGCAAAGAAGGGAGAGCTTCAACTCCACCTTTTGCAGAAGCAGCAAACATTTCTCAAGGAACAAAGCTCACAGAATATTGGAATATAAGGCCCTTCTATCAGGATCCAAACAGTCACAGCATGCCCACCTCTGTCTATGCAGAAAGCTGACTTAATTTTTCCTCTGTTTCTTCATTGCCCAATTGGTGCATAAAGCCCTCTGGCAACTCTAAGATATTTTTTAGTAACCTTAGCATGAAAACTTGAGAGGAAAAGTGCCTAGACTGGCTAAAGTAGCATCTGAGACTGAAAAGGCATCTAGGCTTTGTGTATATTTAATGTTTCAATCAGAAATACAGTCTCCATGCTTCAGTTTAAAGACAGAGAAGTTCTAATCTTTGCAATACTGTGGGCTGGAGATCACGCCAGAAAAAAAAAAAAAAAGAGAGAGTTGGGAAGACTATCATAACCACTTAATTAGCTGCTAGATCAGCCACTGTAGCAGAGCAGGATTTATTTGGGAGACAAATGGGATTTCAGGTTTCTGTCTTACAGTTTTACGATTCTCATCATGAGATAAAACAAGTAAAATAACTCAGAGTGAAATACCAGAATAGGTTTTACACGATGGGTGGTTTCCCCTCCTTCTCTCACCGTTTTCACTCTTTTCAACCCACTCTCCTATTTAATGGAAACTCAGAGCTTTCCAAAACTTTTCAAGTCTGAAATAAAAACTAAAAAGCCATTGCAGAAACATTTGGGTAGTAAAAATTTGTAGCAAGTTTTCAAGTTTCTGGCATGAATAAGTGTGGAGGGCTCACAGCATACTTAGGAAATAATTGTGCATTGTGAATTGGCTTCCTTTACACTGTAGGAAATACAAGGAGAAAGCTGGAAGAAAAACCTGAATTTCCTACCTGTCATTGTTATGCGGTAACAAGGCATGGCTGTGGTATTAGTACTTGCCTCAGAAATGGATGCCCAAGCCATGGCCACCCCTGTGCTTTGCATGTCTGAGCTGACACACAGTGTTCCTGCCCTTCATCCATCATGGCTACAGCCAATGCAAGGCTGTTGTCCAGTTGTACTTCCCACCTTATGAGCCTCGTGTGAGATGTCACCTGCTGTCCCCATGGTCAGAATATGTCGACCCTTAGGGGAGAGTACAGAAAGCCCAGCCTACCCTGTAAATTATCCTGCAGCCTTTCTGCCTCCCTGAATGTTTTGTCCATTGCACTGTAATTTTCCTCTGCCTGCTGCAACCGCTCTGCTCTTCTCAGAGGCTGTAGCTGTATCAGTAAGTCACACAATCTTTCTTCGTAGGTTCACTTCTTCATGGCACCCCTTGCAATGCCCTTGAAAAGTAATAAGGTAACAATGCTGCAGTCATCTGTTACATGGCCATCCACGACACTCATAAGCCAAAGGAGTCAGATTGCTCCATGAAGGCAGCCTTGATGCAGATGCAGCAAGAAGAGATGGCTTTCAAATATTTCCAGCATCTGGATCCAAACTCACAATGAACCAAGAAAGGGAGAAGTACATGGACCAATTTCAGGACTGTGTGGTTGGGCATCAGGGTTAGAAGCGAGACAACGATGTGCAAGGATAAAATTTCTTTTCAGTGTAATGTAGAACGCGTGGATATTTAACTTTGGTAACTAAATGGGTCAAATCAATGACTTGACTTTATTCTTAAACTAATATCTATCTTTCAAGTCCATTCCCTAACCTGTTATTTTAAAGGGTAAATGCACAAATAGAGTTGTTTCTCTCCTCTCCTCTCCTCTCCTCTCCTCTCCTCTCCTCTCCTCTCCTCTCCTCTCCTCTCCTCTCCTCTCCTCTCCTCTCCTCTCCTCTCCTCTCCTCTCCTCTCCTCTCCTCTCCTCTCCTCTCCTCTCCTCTCCTCTCCTCTCCTCTCCTCTCCTCTCCTCTCCTCTCCTCTCCTCTTCCTTTCTTTTCTTTTTATTTTTATTTTTTAACTCAGGATACCTATACTGCTATTGTGTGGTGTTAAAATGTGGCTTTTTTCCCCGTTCTCACTGTGTTTGTAAATAATCCTACCTATTGAAGAGCAATTGACACAGAAAATTGCTGTGCACAATGACAAACCAAAAGTCTATCTAGCCTCATATCCTGCCTCCTTGCCTCAGATCAAAAGCAGATCTCTAAGGAAAAGGATATATAATAATACTTCTTCCAAGGACTCTTCCATCCTCGAGCAACGTGGAGCTCAAGGGTTTCAAATGCTTTGTACTGAATTGTTTGCAGTAGAGCAGAGTGTCATTTTCTGGGTTTTCCTCTGATATTCCTTATTGGAAATGTTTTCTGTCTGTCTTTCATACAAAACAGCTTTCTCTTCATTCATTCTTTGTTGTGATCCTCACTTGAAAAAGGAAATAAGCTTGGCTAAAGAATACTTTGGGCAGAGTTAACAAAACAATTGGAAATGATCAGAAGATATTTCAGATATCTGATTAATTTGATTTCGCTCATGCAGAGACTTGAGGCTCTGTCATACACTTACTCAGCACAAGCTCCCGTGTCTTTCAGTTCATTTGGTACTTCAGACTGGGCAAGAAAGCTAGAAAGATCTTCACTGCCACCTTCTAATTTGCAGCTGCTGTCTTGGATGTTAATACTTTGAAGAGCTCTGTTCTGCTGACTGTTCATAGCCATTATTTCTATCAACACCCTCACAGTTTTCTAAGCCTCCCATTTCAAAATGCTTAAGAAATTACTCACTGGCAAGACATGGCTAAGCAGGGGATAGTGCTGATAATGTAGGAAAACTAGTCATCAATGAAGCAGCAAAGTTTGGACCTCAAATAATTAAGAAATTACATTACCCTCTGAAATGCACAGGATACTTCAAGCTCCCATCAGCTTGTTCTCAGCTGGAAGCAAGCCTGTTTCTAGCAAAATCTGCTTTACTACATGGCTTTCTAAATTTCAGATTTATAAGACTGCATTTATGAGAGATCCCTGACTGCACAGGGACAAGCATCAATTAAAGAATCACTTAGTTTTTCACTCTAGGCTCTGGGGTGTATTTTGGAGCAGACTGAGGTAGATGAACAACGGTGATGAACGTGAGGATGCTGTAAGCCCGTGTCAGCAGGTATGAGCACAAGAAGAAAATGACAGCCATTAATACAGCACTGGGTGTTAAACTCTAAATGAGCCTGAATGCAGTTCTCTGAAATGAATCTATTTCTTTTTTCCCCAAAGTGTAAAAGGTCTCCGTGCCTGAAGAAAAGGAGGGACGCCATCACTGTCAGAGGAAGACTGTTATCTGTAGGGAAGGTCTTTGCCTCATCTTCACTTTCCATTAATCAAGCAGTTTTTATGGAGAGGTCAGGAAAGGCTAGCGATACAGGTTCTTCACTGCAGGGAGACGGCAGGGCAACACGGATTTTGATGGAAAAAATGCACATTGGGTTGACTGAAAGAATTTGTGGGTTTATAGTCTTTTTCCTTATCACTGGTTGTCATTTACAAAAGGCCAAAGCATTTCAGTGACTTTTTTGCACAGTGAGTTTCTACATTCCGTTTTAAAGCAAACTGGCTTTTACAAATTTCTTTTAATAAAAATCTTCAAAGTAGGTCTAAAGAAAAGAAGATCAAACACCAAAATATCTTTCAGAATAATGTAAACTTTTTTTTTTTTTACTTAAATGTTGATTTCTGGCAGATTTTTTTTAATCCTTTAAGAATTTATATAAGCCTTGTGTTGTATGTTTTTTGGGGCGGAGGTCAGTGTTTCTTCTTCCTGTCTGGCTACCAATTCAGAAATTTTCACAGCTTAAAAGTAAGGCTATTTGGCCTTTTACCCTGGAAAGTTTTGAAAAGACAGCTGTAACCCTGAATATGTGTTCATATGAGTCCAGAGGGGGACTTTTTTGGGGAGTGATTTTTATCTCAGGCACCTCTCTTTAGTGTCTTCCATGCCTGCCTGGGAAGCACACAACCATAAACAAAATGCAGTAGTCACTCCTGGTTGTGTTCAGAACTACAAGAATGTGTTTTCACTGCACCACAAGTGACTGGTGCATGTTGTGCACTCACACAAATGAAGGTCTGGACCTGGATTATCTAAAGGCCCCCTCACAACTGAGATGTCTGAATTCATAATTCTACATCTGAATCTCCTTTTCTTTTTCTTCTTGCTGCTGGTGTGCCTGACACAAAGGAACACAAAAATAAATCTTCCCAAGATACCAGACTACAGCATCCTCTCCGTGTCTACTAAAAAGGACCATATGGTTTTATTCCGCACCTTGAAATCAGCACCACACTTTCAGTCTGCCTCCTCAGACTCTGGCTCGCTTTTTGAAGGGTTCTATAAAAAACCCTCTTAAATTTGTTCCTCTATTACTGAAGAAAGAGTGAAGTTGCAAAAAAGCCAGAGAATTCAAAGGCAAGGCAAATGCACTGTTCGTTTAGACCCAGATGCTGCCAAGACTTCCCGATCAGTGGGTGATTGTGGGTGCCTTTCTTTACACACACACCTTTTCTGCAATTCCTACTGGGTAAAATAGCACATCCTCAAGAAAAGGTGTTCCCTGCAGCCATTTAAAAATTCTCGTCACACAACACCAAAGGTGAGGAAATACTTATTCTTTCTGCTGGCTTTGCCACAAATCAGTAGAGGCAGTTATTGCTGCCTGACAGGGCAATTGAATGAAGTGTTTTTTCAGAGGTGGTACTATAAAGGATATTGACCATTGATATAAGCTACTCATTAATAGCTTTCTCTGAGTTCCCTTTTCAAGATTATGTGCCAAATAGCAAAGGTCTCACACTACAACCAAAAATCAGCAAGGGGTTCATCTTCTAGTTCAATTCTCGCAGTAAACAATTCTAAAGAAAGAAATATGGTAGAATAATGAGGTAAGGGAATTAAGTGATGTTTAAGATAGGACCTGTGATGTTAAACCAGATCAGATATACAAAAATAATGAGCAGTGACACTGAAAATCATTCTTGTGCTGAAGGACTATACAAACCAGCAGACACGCTTAGGCCTATAAATATCTTGTCAGCAAACTGTTCTGTGGAGGGGCCCTCTTAGAGGGGCACTGTGGGGTTTGTTAAAATATAGGTAACCAAAAAGACTGTGGTATGATTACCTGAGACAGGATGAACAAAATGAAGCTTGCTCTTTTGATAGTCTTTGGTTTGCCTGTAAAGGATCATTGTAGTTGATTTTGTCTAGGAAAACAGGGTTTATGGACCCCTACTATCTGCCTGAAGGCCCAGACTCTGAGTGTCGCCTCAACAATAAATTCTGAAAGCATCATTTGACTTGGCTAAATTTGACAGATGAAGAGAGTTCTCAAATGCCCGCCTACAAGTTCCATGAAAATTTGTGCTGTGGAAAGAGGAGAAGAACGTACAGGTATTTTAATGGATGAAAACTCGTCAGGATGAACACGTCCTTTCCTAGACACCAGCAAGCTCAGTCACAAGTCACAAAGCTGTGCAAATAATGTTTCATTCAGTGTGCTGCTCTCAGCAATATTTGTTTATCTAAATAAGCACATGTGATCAGATACTCTGTAGGAGACTCAGGGGCTAGGTGACATTCATGAGCAATCAGCTTCTCAATGAAGCTGGAATCTATGGACCTGTGATTAAGGTGGACAATCAGGGAACAGAAAGTGAAATTTCATCATCATGTCAGCAGCGTGCTCACAGGGCAAGACAGGCACTTCATTTTCACCACTCAATTCTGTCTCTGTATCCAGAAAATGGACACAGTCATTCAAGCAGAAAGAAGAATTTACAATAAATGATGTATTTGACTTTGGTCCTTCTGACTTACAAAAAAGGAGACCACGGTTTGCACTTTTGAATGGATTTAGTGTGTATCCTCTGTGATACCTCCTTTGGTCACCCTGTCACATTCTAGCAACTCCAACAAATGGAGAGAAAAATGAGCAAAATCATAGAATCATATAATGGTTTGGGGTGGAAGGGGCCTTAAAGATCATCTAGTTCCAACCCCCCTGCCATGGACAGGGATACCTCCCAATAGACCAGATTACTCAAAGACCCATCCAACCTGGCCTTGAACATTTCCAGGGATGGGGCCTCCACAACTTCTCTGGGCAACCTGTTCTGGTGTCTTAACACCCTCACAGTAAAGAGTTTCTTTCTAGTATCTAATCTAAATCTACCGTCTTTCAGTTTAAAACTGTTACACCTCATCCTATCACTACAGTTTCTGATAAAGAGTCTCTCCCCATCTTTCCTCTAAGTCCCCTTTAAGTACTGAAAGTTTGCAAAAAGGTCCCCCGGAGCCTTCTCTTCTCCAGAGAAGAGAGTAACCCCAGCTCTCTCAGCCTGTCTTCACAGGAGAGGTGCTCCAGTCCCCTGACCATCTTCATAGCCCTCCTCTGGACTCGCTCCGACAGGTCTATGTCCTTCATGTTGGGGGCCCCAGAGCTGGACACAGTACTCCAGATGGGATCTCAGGAGAGCATAGTAGAGGAAGAGAATCACCTCCCTTGACCTGCTGGCCACGCTTCTTCTGATGCAGCCCAGAATGCGGTTGGCTTTCTGGGCTGCAAGCACGCATTGAAACATTGAAAATGTTTCACCTAGAATGATCTAAGCAACTAAAGTCGGGTTTGTCCATCTACTGTAAGGCCCATGTTCAACCAGTGACACTCCACAGACAGAAAGAGGTAGCTCTGAACCAAAAAATAACTACTTAAAACATGAGGTTCCATTTGTATCGCCAATAAACCTCTTCAGAGAGATTATTTCACACGTTGCCATAAGAAATTCAATTAAATTTTAGTTAATAACCAAAAATGGTCACATAAATACATCCGCCAATGATCATTTAATTAATTTCACATCATTATTACGTGGCAATTAAATGCTTAATACCATCTCTTGATTTACCATATTAATAAGCAATATGTGTATAATTATGTTGGTTATGAAACTTCAGGCCCATCTAGAATCCTGGGTATGCAGTCGGTCTGAGAAGCAGCTGTTGCTTTTCCTTTACCAAATAGACTCTAGGATCAAGTTATCCAGTGATATAATGCCATGTCATCAATGTAATTATGCTGACACAGAAAATCACCTTCTGATGTTATGTTCAGCTATTTAAGAAATATTTCCGAATGTAAAGGGCATATCTTCACTTATGCTTTTTATGCTTCAAAATAATGTCATCTGTTTCTGTGGTTCCCTAAAGTTTAGGCTGGAAATTAACCTGAGATTGAAGAAAATCGGCTATAACAGAGGAGCCTGATTTACTCCATTAACTGCTCCTTTGGCCAGCTTGGTCCCTTTGTTTCCACTGAGCATTTGAGGGGGCAGGTGAGGCTTGATTGCTCAATGCCTTCACTTTCAGCATTATAGCCCCATTTCTTCTCTGCCACTCAGTACCAAAGCTGTGTTGATTTCTGCTGTGTTCCGGGAAAAGTTTCCTCCTCCAAGCAGCAGACTCTACCCGCCAGTGCAAAGGAGTGGGATATAAGAAACCACCTCCACAAATCAAGCTGTTGAGTAATCCCAGTGCACCAGGCAGCATGAACGCTGGCTGCTCCAGAGCAGGGAGGAAGTCTAAATTTTAATGGTAATGAAGGTGGGCAGAGAAGAATAAATACTGTCAGAGCCTGCTAATTATGAAAAGAGATGGATGGCTGCTGTAAGTCAGTGTGCTGTGGGGAGAGAGTCTTGAGACAGATTAAGTTATTATTCATACTGGTGCTGTTCAAATAAATCAATGGAAATTCCATCAGCAGCAGGTTCCATTTTTGTTTCACTTCTTGATTTATGGGTTATGCCTTTGGTCTTTTTATCAGAATCCCCTTCTGCTTTATTCCTAACAGGTATGTATAATCTAATCTGAAGCCACCAGATACTTTCTTGTGCAAAAAGATTTTCATAAACAGCCCAGTAACATAAGAATTCACAAGGCAAGCTCCTTTTTATATTTCAAACCCTTTCAAAGTACTTTACTGCATTGCTCTTTGCTTACATTCCTCACCACAAAAGCCAGGATTAAAATAGTAATTTCTTCCATGTTGTTTAGCCTGGTCTTCTAATAAAGTAGTATCAATACTCAGCCTTTCCACAGTACATTTTTCTAAGTCTTTTCACCAGTTTCAACTAAATTTGGTGAAGGATAAAGGTATCTGGGAAAATATGTTCCTAGTGGAATGAAAATAGGCAGTTAGGTAGAAGACCCGATGTGTCTTTATGAGGAAAGTCTTCAGCTCAGATATATTATGGATAGAGAAGAACCTAAGTGGGAAACAGCCAGGGATCCAGGTCCTGAGCTCTGACATTCATAAGATTATTTGCTTGCCTGTTTAGGTGGCAAATTCTCTGTAATGCTGTCTGTCTTTCTGTGGTGATCTACAGCACTTTATGTGTTGCAAGATTCTCTACGTGCTGCCATGGGAGAAACAATAAATGACCCAAAGCATGGGGTCAGGAAGGCCAAAAGCATTGCATTGCATTTTTAACCTCTGCTTCAGTTTGTAATTATGTAGCCTTACCTACCCCACCAGCAGTGTCTCAGGATCTAAATATAGATAATGCTGTAAAGTCTTGGTGGGTAGTTATGTCTACCAGTTTTTGATGGCCCAGATGCAGGGGAAAATACATGGCTTGTATAGCCAAGAGATGAATGTCCGGGCAGTGCCTGAACAGCACAACAGAGCATGGAAAGTAGAAGTGTTTCAAGGATAATCTGAAGAGTTTGACAGAGGGCAACCAGCCACCTCTATTGAACAGACAGGCATAAGCAGGCAGTAATGGGGCAGAGACGCCTTTGAACAACAAGAGCAAGATAATGGGCTGGGCACGGGTGGTGAGCAATGAAGGCAATGGTTAAGGACCAGCTCACATCTGTAGAGATCTGGGTTGTCATCAGGCAGGTGCCTGATGAATGTGTACGTGAATGGTCCAACCTTTACCTGTTAACAACTGTTTAAAATCACCTCTGACTACATTATAGGAACAATGATGCAGACAGTAGTAAAACTGGATGGAAAGCATTTGTCTGTACCAGTCTCTTACTAGCTTGACAGAGCCATTGATACTACTCAAGGAGCCTGCCATACCATGTGTGCTGCTACTGCTTGCCCTCTTGCTTTGCGATTGTAAAAAAAAATGTCTTTTACATTTCAGCAGTCTGGCATAGTATGTTTAGATGCCCTGATCCCAGCAGAGTATTTGCAAACCCAGTAATTGTATATCATTACCTTCTTTTGTTGCTGATGTTGTTGCCTGTGCATTAGTTTACCTGTGGCTTTGGACCATTTAGTGTTAGAGAGGGCTATCTTTAATGGTCTTCTCTCTAATGGTTTGTTTGAAGTAGTGCCCATACATCTTTGAGCCTTGCAAGTAAAGCAGCATGCCACAGAGCTTAATTAAACAGGAAATAAAAAAAGAAGTCCTTCCCCAGTGAGCTGAGAGAGATGCATACTGCTGAAGCTGATGGGACGAGATTGATTGTCTGATGTTAACAGGTAGAAAAGGGAAACTTTTGACAGAGGTGGGAGAGCTATACTTCATTAGGGACAGCAGCATTAAAAAGGACATTCACTTATAATCTACTCAGGTTTTTTTATTATTTCTGTATCCAGCAGTGGTTTAAAGTAATTCCCATCCTGCCTCCTGCTGTAAGCTTGGAAGTAAAAGAAGCCAGTTTTATACATTAAAGCAGTACTAATAGTCCCTTTTCTCTCCCATGAACCATTAGCATGGGACCACCAATACTGACAGGTCATGGCTGTGCTATTTCTATCGAACATCAGACCTGTGCTGGAAATGATTGCAGTATCTCATCCAATTAGTCTGGAAAAGGCACTAGGACATCTCTTCCAGATGATTCCTACTGACAGCCAGGTCCACTATTTTGCATTTTCTGGAGGTGCCTACATACCAGTATTAGCAGTCACCATTTCAGAGCCCTGAGGACTCTCCTTGCTCTCTGTAAAGGCATAAAGCAGCTGCCTATAGGATTTTGAAATGGTTATACAAGGCGGTTTGTAATTAGCCAATGACAAAGCCATGACTGTTGGATTTATTCCTTTCTCTCCAAAGTAGCAAAGCACTTTTAAAAATCAAATTTTTGAACAGAATGTCATTGTGGATCTCCATTAAACGCTGAAAAACATCCTTGAACCTGCTGGAGCCTGGGCTGCCAAGGCAGAGGATGCACACTCAGTGAGTGCCGGCTACACGAGCCACTTGTGCAGAGGGACTGGTCCCTGTGTCCACATCAAGAGGCAGTTCCCAGCAGAGCTTCCCATGTGCATGCTTCTCTGTGATTATTCATTCTTGATAGCAGTGACATCCTCTCTTTTGAGAGCTTCCTTATTCCAACATCAGCTGTCTGGGAATTCACCCCAAGATTGTGAGGCAGGCTCTGCTCTATCTTCCTTGCTCGCCAGCCACATGAAAGGGATGGTGAGGGTTAGCTCTGGGTGACCCAGCTGGTGAACCTAAGAGGAATCCAGCAGCTCAGGGTGTGCTCCAAGGACAACTGCACTGTTCTGTCTGTGGGGTACTTGCTTAGCAACCTCCAAATCTCCCCCTCTGTCTCTGCAGCTCAGGGTCTTTCCTGCAAGGACACCCCGCTGCCAGGACACAGAGGATGGGCTGGCAGCCTGAACCCCCGCTGAGCTCAGGCGGCCTCCAAGAGAGATTTGGAGGCACAGTAACCCAGTTCTTGCTGCTCTGTGTACTCAAAGCTAAAGAGCGCTTTGGTGGCTGGACTTTTACGCAGCCACGAGTACCAGTACAAAGACTGTACCTGAGCAGAATGATAATATTTCACAGGAGTGTAACTACCAGTCTTTCAGCTGTAGTTGGCTATAACTCATTCTTCTACTTAGGAGGCAGAAGAGGCCATGCCTCAGGTCATTTTCCTTAGGTGACAGTAACTTTGCTCACAGAAACATGCACAAAAATACTTAGATGGGTCCTCTGCTCTACCAGCAAGGCCGCCTCTGCCCAGGGTTACTTTCCTGCTCTGTCTTTCAAATCCCCACCTTTAATGGTATGTAAATTGGAGTTAAGTCCTTCTCTTGACATGTGCCACCAAAGGGAAGATATCTCCTTCTCCTTGCCATGTCCTTACAGGGATGCTTTCCCACACCCATGCGTCATCCACACAAGCCAGATAATTATGCTGAAACTGCACCTCCAGCCCTCCATGGTCATATGGATTAACAGCCCATGTGGCTCTTTCTCTTGGTTCCTATCAGCTAATCAAGAATCTCTGGTTTTGTGTCATTTCACAAATACCACTCCTTTCCCTGGGATAATTTTAACTGCATAATAATGACCTGTAAGTGCCAATTGTAATATCCAGCTGACCTTCAAGGTAAATTGTGCTTTGCATTTGCCTTACACACTTTCATAGAAACATAATCCACTGTCTAACATAAATGATCATTTCCAAAGAACATAATGGTTCTGAGTGCAGACAATAACCGGCCGCAATTTGCTTCATGAGCAATTTTATTTACATCGACAGCAGAAGAACTAAATTGAAAGGTCTGCTCTTTGACTGTGGCTGTATCTGTGCTAACGCCAAAAGTCTGTTCAGCTTCAGGAAATCAATTCACCTTTGATTTAGCCCTCTGTATTATTAACACAAGAATAATACAAAATATAGATTTCCTGCCCAGATGAAATGTGAATGTCTCTCTTCATGCCAAGGCAAGCACCACCCAAATTATTGAGAAATAACTATTTGATGGTGGGACACTGCACCTCTCTGTGGATAGGATCCATACAAATGGAGCTAGCTGGAGATAATTGCCATGCAGGCATGCTCAGGGCGCCCCGTACTGTGTTGTGTGGTTCTTGGGTCATCTTCATTGCATGCTAAAGGTAGCCTTGAGGCAACCTTCATGGTCAGATTGGGCTGCCTCATAGACTGTAAGTGGCAAGCTAGGTCTTAGATGTGGCTGGAGTACACTGCCTGGATCAGGCTGTGTATAACACGGCTGCGTTGCCTAACAAAAGGAAGGATGTATTGCACTCGCTGTCTTTCAAAATGACAGAGGTCACTTTTCCAAAGCAATACAAACAAAGCCACTGGACTGCACAGTCTAAGTGGGCTACTCAAGTGGACCAGTACTTGCCTGACATGGAAATGGGGTGGGATGTCTCAGGGTCATAGTTCTCTCTAAACTCTTCATTCCTGGTGGGACGTCACGGCTGCAGAGGGAGATTGTCTTGATGCCAAATACACTCCAATTTTTAGAAAATATTCTCTTTTAATGTTCATATCACTTTTTTCCTTAATCAGAAGGATAAATCATGGGGTCCTGCACAGAAGTTAAAGGAGACAGTTTGCTATTTTTTTTCCCCAAAGATACTGTATGAGAGACTCCAGGTGCTCCCAGTCCCAAAGAACCTGCAAATTACTTAGAAAGTCAACAGCATGTAAATAATGTAGAGAACAATCATAAAAGCTTTGTGGATTATTCAAGAGGAAGGAAGAGTGTGATGTCCATTTAATGAGTGGCAAGTGGAAGCAAAGAAAGACTAAATAAGTTACCCAAGGACTTCTGATAAGTATTTCACAAAACTTTTTAACTATTAATCTAATACATTAACATGAAGTCGATTGCTCTGAGCCATAACCTAGTAACAGTGGGGGTGATGAATTTAGGAGTGATTCCAATTTACCCCCACTGAAGATTTGGTAAAGGTGAGGGAATCGTATACTAAATTACATTTAGATTTTGCTATGATGAAAGCCTATGAAGAAATAAGGTCATACAAATTCAGGCTAACCAAGCCACAACAATTTGCCAGCTGACACCATTGCTAGCAGAGCACTAAAGAAATATTAAGTGCCTCAAGGTCAGGGAAAAGAAGCTTTCATTGTGAAGGCTGAGAAAAGGAGATGAAGCCTGTCTCAAGTGCCCCATCAGCCCCTCGGACAAGACTTTGCAAGTACTCTTTGACCTCCATCACAGGGAGTGATTGAGAGCTGGTGGCAGTGGTGTGAAAGTGACACACAGCAAGGAGGAAAGCACGGGAAGGAGCTCTGTGCAGCAGTGACACTTGCACATATAGTCATGGGCTGATGTACAGCCTTACTTACTGGTGCCTCTTGTGTTCTGGAAAAGAACAGTAAAAATAACTGTTAATAAAAATAAATATACCTTAATTCAATAGTGGCCTAATAAAAAAGTATAGGAAAAATATATTATTGAGTTTCCTTTTTTTTTTTTTTTTTCAGAAAGTATATAAATAGCCATAAAAATGTCAGTGGAAGAGAGGGAGTTGAGTGAATAAAAATGAAGCATCTGGTGATCACAAGAAGTTTATAACCGGAACCCCAAGACTTTCTGTTGTTATCTTGAAGGCAAATTTTCACCACAACATGGAGTACAACCCAGACTGCCCCCAGAGCTAGTGGCAGCAGGGAGGCAGGCCTGCCAGACTGTCCATAGCCCCGTGCTAACCCAGAGCTGTGCTAGACCATGTGGTTATAACAGCAGTCCACTCAGCAATCCATTGCCCCAAGGAAAGGGACCATGGCACAAGGAGGTACAGTAAAGCAGGAAGGGAAGGACAGATGCAGCAAAGAAGCAAGAGTGTGCCTTGAAGAAGGGGGAGGGAGGTATTGGGGAAGAGCTTAGCAGCACCCCCAGCAGCATCATGTCAGAGGCCACCCAGCTGTTTGCTTGGGGAAAGTGGAAGTGAGCAGGACCAGATGAAATGGCTGGGTTGGCACTGTACATGGTCACTAGACCAGGTGCTGCACCTCGTGCTAGGCTAGCAAGGTCTGGAATAGCTCCCTTCTCTGCCCCAGAGTGGGACTGCCAAGAAGATCTCCAGGGCCTACAGAGACCTAACCATCCCACCAGGTCTTTGTCCCTTGCATAAAAGCTCCTGAGTCACATGGACCCTCCTGGGGGTCCTGAACTAACAGTTCATGCAAGCATAGTCCTGGCAGTCCTTCCCCATCTGCATTTTACCCCAGAGTGCTAATACACTGCCTGTGTTATTAATAAAGATAATTATTCATCTCATAACCCACACCCCTGCAGATTTATTTCAGAAAGATTTCAGAAAAATATTTAACAATTACAACCAATCTTCTTTTTTTTTTAATACGATTAAAATTTTGTATCTAAACTCAAAAGGTAAACATTTGCTGGCTTCCTCAATGGTTATTTTTATTTCTATTTTTTTAGATCAGCTCTGTTGTCAATTAGCCACTCTTCTGATGTGAGAATTCTGACAGCAAGAATAGGAGAGATTTGCAACAAATGCCTCCAATTTAAAAGCAGAAAAACACAGCAGGAGCAAGTGATGTCCAAATTATGAAGACCACTTCACTTCGGTCCAGGATGATAATCACGGTTCCACAGAGGGAAGGAAGATGTGTGTCCTACCATTATAATAGGGCATTATGCTATCATACATTGAATATGTATTCCCATAGAGGGACTTTTCCTTCATCAGGCCTTCAATTTAAAGGGCTATGCTGTATCAAGAAGTGCTGTTCATGTCTCAGCAATGCTGCATGATTTAGACATTAGATACAATCAAATCTATTAAGGAGTGGTTTAATAATCCGCATCCTCTTTCACTTCATTTTGTATTTATTGCCACAGTATGCAGCAAATGCGAGGCATTTCATGGCTAACAAGATTCAGAAAGGTATTAAAAAAAAAGAATTGAAGATGGTTTTGTTTTGCTGGTTTCACACAGTTCATAATGGGACACTCTACACAGCATGATGTTCACAGAGCTGGGCTCATTCCAAAGGGAAAACAGTAAATGTGTAATAGGTTTATAATCTGTGAGATACAACTCAAGTGCCCTGGTTTCACCAAATGGGTCCTGGAAAACTTTTCTTTTTTTTCCTGTTTCAAGACACACTCATACACTTATGGTTTATTAAATCTTTTTGCATCTTGCTGAATTATATGAAGGGGAGGAAAAGAGAACAATTCCTGTGCCTGCAAAAGATTTAACCAGTGCTGTACTCTGGCCTATCCACCAACAAAAGACAGTTACATTCCCAAAAACCTTAAAGGTAAAAAGCTGTTGCAGTAGTGTTTAAAGAAAGTCTCAGCTGTGTTTGCATCTCATCACAGCTACTTATATGTATATTGCAATGCACTTTTTAAGCCTCAAATGCGGGGCTTTAAAGGAGCGGCAGTGAAGGAATAGGAGGAGAGCAGTTTTTCCTACAGACCTGCCTGAGCACTGCTGCTCCAGAGGAAAAAGGACTGGCAGCTGAGTCCCTGCTTGCTTCCACTGCTCCATAGGTACTTCTGGGTAACTATTGACATCAGCAGGGTTTCTCCCAGTTTTGCACCCATGTGAGGGGAGAGCAGCATGAATAATTTCTGATCACTCCCTGCTGAGCTAGCTGGATTTGTGTGTCCATCAGGAGAAAGCCACCGGAGCCATGAGCACCTCTGTTTCAGGACAGCTCCTGGCAAAAGCAACTTGGAGAGGGTGGCCAGTGGGTCCCTCTGAGAGGCCAACATCTTCAGGTCAGCTGCAGTTGCCCACTACTTGTCCAAGAGCCATAAAGTTGGCGATGCTCCTTCTTAGCCAAGTCATGCCATAAATATATTGAGGGGGTTGTTTTGCCACCTGCTCACATTTCCTCATGTCCAGCAGTGACATTTAAGAAACTGTGCTCTTCCTCCATGAAAAGCTTTAATAAACAGCCCACTGAGCTTTGCTGCCAATAAATGGCAGCACTGTGAAGTATTGGTACAGAAGCTCAGCCTGAGAGGGAGGACAGGAGGTTCTCACTGCACTTTACCCTCCCACCAAATGCGGTCAGGGCTGCTATTTGGTCCTGTGGGAGTTTCAAAAGAGAAAGGGCAGTTGCAAGGTTTCTGCTGAGCTTCCAGCCTCCAGAAATGCCAAAGCTAAAGTAAAAAAACATAAATCGGTCGATCATAAAATATTGGAGATGCTCAAGGTGGAGAAGCCTCTTCAACTACTGAGGCTTGAAAGGCTCCCTTGAAAGACTGGCCAGCATGTTTGACTTCTGCATTTAAACATTTCCCCAGCATAACAACATGCCCAAAGTCTGCTACCAAAGAGGTTTTTAGCACACAGAAATCTCCATAGTAAATTACTCATGGCATCTTAACCTAAGCAAGCTCCTTTTGTAGGAGTTTCCCCAGAGAGATGCTGGAATGAACAGGGTACAAAGCTTGAGCTCTCCTTCCACTCTTACAGCCTAGACATGTTCCAGGGGAATCTAAAAGGGGACTGTAACAATCCCTCAAGCTACGGCGCAGGGTAACCCACCCCAGTGATGCATACTGGTGATGTAGCCATTGCAGCAGGTAGTTTCCACCACCATGATGCTGGCTGACCCATGTCATGGGGCTGGACCAAGGAAAGGTGCGTGCAGCCTCTTCCATCCCCAACTACCACAAACAAGGAAGACACAATTTCCTGGGAAAACAGCCCATCCTACCCAGTAGCTTCCTAATTCCTTCTGGTTGTAGATGAACGCTGTTTCTCAGGAGAACCCAGCCAGCCAGCAGCTGTTTGCCTCAGCATTCAAAGCTTTTCCTATTGGCAGGTTTTTTCAGCTGCTGCACCTCCATGACAGGGCTGATAAATTCAGTTCTGATTCAGACTGGGTGACAGCTGAAAACAAAAAGTACAAGCAATCCTGACAGTGCCTCACTTCAAAGGAAAGAAAAGGCAAGGTAGGAAAATGTTCTTGAGGCAATCTGGTGGAGGGGAGCTGCTAGTGAGCCGCTGCATTCACCAGCGTTTTCCAAAGGTGACTCTTATCCTCCCTCTTTCTGCAGTCTCTCATAGACCATCTGTGGTTCAGATAACACAGCCTTCGTTGGGCTCCCCACATGTCTCAGCAAAACCTGCTTATATATATTTTGCCTTTGTGGACATTTCCTCTCCTTGTTCTCTTCCTTACCTCTATTCTTTCATTCATCTCAAGGTGGTCAAAACTGTCGCATAGTCAAGGGCAGCTCTCATAAATGTCATAAATGTTTTAAAACTTCATAAATGTCATTAAAATCTTACTTTTGTGGTCTGCCCTGATAGTGATCTGCAGTTGTGGTATAGCGCAACCAAAGTTTATGAGAACAGTAGCATACAAAGCAACAGTATCCCTTATTTGTTACTGAGATAAGACTAGCAAGACAATAATATTTAGCAATCATAAAATAGAAAACTGAAAAAAAATGGCTATTTCCTTGCGCACTGTAATTCTCCTACTCACACCTTTTCATGGTCAGCCCAGTTGCTGCTGTACTGCACGTCTAAATATTAGTCAAAAAAATAGTATCTATGGAAACTTGTTGCTACATGTAACAAGATTTCATATACATATATATTTTTTCATATATTTATATTTGTATATATGCATGTCTTTTACTAGTTTATTACTGAGTTCCCATGCATTTGTATGCCTGCACAGTAGCCCTTCGAGGGGATGTTGCTGGCTGCCCTCAAGTTTGCAGACAGGCAAGTAGCGACTTGGTTTGAGTATGGAAATGGGCACATAAGAGAAAGTTCAAAGTCCTTTACAAGGTAATGCCCATTTGCAACTCATAATAGTATTTTCAAATATTCTAATCTTGTTAGGTATTATTTTGATACTCCATAATCTATACTGATCGTATTTCATATAATATTGAGCTCTTAAACGTCCTTTGTATTGTACACACACGTGTGTGTGTGCACACATAAAAAATTCTACTACAAAATTTTCTGTTGAGATGCCACAGGCTAAAAGATATTAGAGACCACTTTTTATTTCCTTGCATGAATGTCACAGTTTAGCAAAGCATTCAAACACATGCTTAGTCTTGGAAACCTCACTGATTGCTGTGTGACTTTTGCTGGCCCTAGGCTTGAATCAGACTGAAAGTTGCCTTTCTCAGACTCTCCTATGGGAATATGAGTGTTATGAACTAAAAAGGTATGCCCCTTTTTTTGTCACTCTGGGATTTAAAAAAAAAGACAGTGCTCTTTTCCTGGGTCTCAACATTTTAAAGAGCTCTGTGGAGCCTTAGGATCCTGTTGTGTTGTTACACAAAATGCAAACATCAAACAGGGTGCATTAACAGGATTGTGTTCACACAGTTGTGTGAAATGTTTCTTCTCAGCCCTGCTACAGTGCTGCACCCAGGTTTGGAAACTGTTCTTTGAGAAAGACGTAAGCTAACTAACTTAAAAATAGTTATCAGCACAACAAAAAGGATCACCAGATATCTAGTGAGCCCAACTTAATTTAGAAAGACTGAAAGAAATTAGCTCGTGTAAGTCTAATGATTGAAAAAAGAGGAATTAGAATAGCAGATTTCACATGCGCTGAGGGTAGCTGCAAAGTGAGTCATAAATAAATAAATGCATGTCCACTGTGGATAGAAGAAGGTATTGGCTTGAAAGCAAGCAAGGGGGATTTAAAGTGAGATATCAGGAAAAGGCTGGCAAGTCCCTGAATAGACTAACATCTCTCAGGAGCGTTTTGGGTAAACCTGATTCTGCCCTGAGGATGGATCTGGGTGAGATGATGTGTCACTGTCCCTCCCTCCTGCATTTTTTACTATAGAAGGTGGTACCCCTTCCCTTGGAAGAAGTTACGTCCTAGAAACATTTTTCCAGCCAGTTTTCCAGCCACTGGAAGTAACATTACTCTTTGGCAGTGCCAAAAGACACTGGCCAATTTAATAGGACTGCTTTCTGCTTTCATAGGCTGGGATTTCAAGGGGATCCTGAAGTTACTCAACTGCCTTAGACTTTCAATGAGATTTGGACCTTTGAGTGCTTCTGATTTTTTGTTTGTTAAAATAAAATTGCAGTTTTGGTAATAAAGGTATTAACAACATCTTCTCTAAGTAGTGGAGCAGCAAGCAGGCTACCACGACACTGCTGTTCCTGTTTATTTTTTGTCAAGGACATGTCCTGATGACTAGGAGGGGATGATCGTGTGGGTCCAAACAGTAGGAAAAGCCAGTCCTGATGAGTCCCACATGAGTTACTAGGTCTTACCTTGCCTGCTCTGAGTGTGGCTATGAATGCTGGGGAGCGTAACCAGCTGCGTAACCAGTTGTAGAAACAGGAAGCAACAGAGTTGGACACTGCAAAGAGTAAACTCCATTTCATGACTGACTCTGGAGTTTGTCACGACTTAAAAATGTGTAACTTCTTCACTTTATACAAGCAAAAGACATCCTGGGGAAGAGGCGGGGAGTGGTATACAAACTATAACACAAACTTTTCCACATTACCACATAAAGCAGCAGGCTGTTTTAGACCACTTATCCTTGAAATTTTCTCCTCTTTAGGAAACTGTGTCATTTGTTTTCCTCCATTCAAAACCATCCAGATACATCTTCTTATGCTGAAATAGACCACCCTGTGCTCTCCACACAAAAAGGTAATTGGCTTTAAGTACAAACAGAGAGCTACCTAAATAAAACCTCCTTCCTGGTCTGCATAGATAGGCAGCAGAAAATGGGATGGCTTTGGTGGTGAGATGTCTTGCAGAGAAAAGAAGTTTCTGGAAGGTCACTCCCAGCAGGACAAAGATGCATTAGAATAGCCTGGTATTCAAGCACCACTGCTTATTTCCAAGGAGAGTGGCAATTTCACTTTGGTTGTCCCGGGAGATAATAACCTCCTAAAATAGAGCATTTCACACTCCTCTGTAGGGTAATCACATGACTCCAAGGAAGATGGGCAAGCCCAGAGCAGAGGGCACTGTGCAGAGAGCATCTTCAACATCAGAGAGGCACAAAACCCACTGAGATGCAGAGAAGCCCTCGCTCTTCCTCAGCTTTGGCTTCTGCTGCTTCTCAGTTCTGTACCTGTAGTGATTTGAGCCTCATCCCCCATTTGGCCCTCCAGTATTTTTTGTGGCTCCAAGGTGAAAATTGCTTAGTTATCCAGTCATCAAATTCACCTTACTTGAGACCATATTTCTATAGCAATCAATTCACTAATACTCACAGTAATATTAATAATATTATTAATATTACTGTTAATACTCTGCTTCCAAGATCAAGCGGACACCCTCTGGTGGTTTCTAAATATCCTGTTGAAACCCTGAACATACTTGAAGCTCCTTTTTACCCCAGTTTGTTACTTCACCCTGTGAGAAATGCAAGATGCAGGGAGGCAGAGAGGGTAGGAGGATAGGAGAGGCAGCAAGAGAACCGAAAGATCAAGGAAACCTGTGCAAAATCCAGACACACCACCAGCCTCACTTGTGTGATCTGTACCCTTGTCGGTCATAGCAAGCCAATTAGACTTTCTCAGCACAGTGCCTATTCATGAGCCTGAATACCTTCTCGTGTTCAAGCGCTGTCAACAAAGAACTTTGCTCTGAGCTGTCCAAATGTTCTATAATTAAGATGAATTAGCAAGTGGAGAAGCAACTGCAGCAAGAAGAAATAAGAAGGAAGCAATTGTGCAGAATACTAAATTCCTTCCTCAAGCTTTAGGTATGAACTCACAGACTTGTGCACGTTCTTTGCTAACTTTTCTCTTCCTCTTTTTTTTTTTTATCTTCTCTTTCCTTTGGTAACAGATGAGTGAAAAGGACACAACCCCCTAGTAAACTGAAGCACTATTTCTTTTGTATCCCCTTGTGTTTTTTGGTTTTTTTTTTTGTATGCTATGCTTTACAGAGCCCTTTAAGCTCACAGAACTTCTCCTCATCTCCTCCCTGAAACACTGATTAAACCAAAAGGGTCAGATGTGGTAAGAAGCAAGCGAACACGGGAAATGTGTTCCTGCCACCTAGAGTCTGAAAGCACTGCTCTGGTCACCAGAAAGTGCACTTTCTCTAGGAGAAAGCGGAGATTTAAATGGCTTTCAACCTTGAATTTAAAGTGACCATAAGTATCCTTCAGGACATCAGAAGGGAAAAGGAGATCTTTCTTAGCCTAGATGTTTTCTTCTGTCTTCTCCCTTGTGGTCTACTAGCAAGATGTGGTTTGGATATGTAAGACTCATGTCCAGGAGCAGCTTGGCTCTCTTTTTTGGCTTTCCCTGCTGCAGGTCCCAAGCACAGTGGAAAAATTGAGTAACCAAATGGCAACAAGAAGCCTACATGGACATAGGTCAGTCTCACAGGGTCCCCAGCCCTCAGAAAAAAAAAAAAAAAACCACCAAAAAATTGTAAGATACTGCTTCCCTAGCCCTGTTTGTACTGTTGGTTGCTGGAACTGCTCCTCCCCACAAACAGCAAAACAGAAGATGTAATAGACAAGATTAACACTTTGGATCTAATTCTGGGAGCAGAGGAAGTCTGGGCTGAGCCCACAGGTGCCAGAACCCTACAGCTCCCTCCTTGAGCATTATTTGGGTGATCACAGGACTTTTAATCTGCCAGATACATGTTTTGGAACAACTTCCTGACACCCCCAGAAATTTGGAGAGATGAAGGTTTGTTTTCTGACCTAGGTGAAAACAGGTTACTCAGTTCAAGACAGCTTGGGCCATGAAACTTCTCTCAGGAACTACTATCTAAGTAAAGAAAGTCTGTGAGGTTAAGGCAGCAGCAGAAGTGAATACTTCTAAGGATTGCCACTCCGTATTTTGGCACTATCTGTCTCTCAATCATCCTTTAGGGACATAAATCCCAGCAGAGTCCTTAGGCCATTCCTAAAATGATTTGCTAGATGTGACTGAACTGTGTCAGGGGCATAAAAAGAGCTTTGCTCAGCAGGGGTTTCTGCTCACAAGAGAAAGGGCAGTTCTGGAGCTGGCCTAGAGACTAATAAAACAGGTATAGTTTGTTTGGGGTATGCAATAATATTATTCAATTTTTTAAAAAAACTCTAATTGTTTAGGAGAACTTTATTTCCTCTTGCTGTTATGGGAGGTTTGGGGTTTTTCTCCTTCTGGTGGATTTCTGCTTCTCTGATGCAGGACACATCTTTACTCCTGGGCTAATAAGAGCTCTTCATTTAGCACATGAAATGGGCCATTACTCTTTAAAAAGAACAGTAAGATGTGGCTTTAAGTATAAAAGACTGTACGTACAGGCTTGTTAAGGCAAGGTGGACCTTTCAGTGTGGTTTTGCTACACATTTTTTGGTGGGAGGAAAGGGGAAATGGACATGAGGTAGCCCATTTTGCTGACAGTCTAGAAAGCTGCTCAGTTTCTTTCACCATGGGAAAAAAGCTTACCCAGTTCAATCCCCAGCATCCTCCTTGCCCAGAGAGCTCCTGTAATCAGATTCAGCCATTCAGAGATGCTGAGAAGTAACGGTTGCATGGAAAGTTCAATACAGAGAGCATTCAGTATCCAGGCACCCCTGGCCCCGAGGTTCATCATCATTGCAGAAATGTAGCTGTGTTCCTCATTACAAGCAAGATTGATGTATTTACATTGCCCTGCAGCTCTCCTTAATCAGCTATCTAATTTTAGGCCTTTGCATCGAGGCTGGAAAAGGGAAAAGGGAGGGAGGGTATTGACAGAGTTCTTAAAATACTGTAGCAAAACCATACACTTGTTAATCATTCTCTTTATCTGATTTATACCCAAAAGATATAAACTGTTCTTCCCTCCCTCAACTCCTTTATTCCCTCCAGGATTCACATTGCAAAGAGCTAAGAGCAACTGCAAAAAAACTTTGATGAAGTTTCACATTGGATTTAGTTCTCTGTACCAGGTACCTCATTGCAGCAGTGTGCTGACTTAACCCCTTCTTAGCTTCTTGGTTGCAATAGAGAGTCTCAGCTCTCAAGCACTATTTGTCTGACCTATTGTCAGTCACAATCCCAGCAACTTTCCATCCTTTTGGCTCATTTCAACTACATTTGAAGAAGGAGTGTTTTGACAGCAGATAGCCAGAAATGTTGGGTGGCTCCTGCTGGGAAACCCAGGGACTGTAGTCCCAGAAATCATGAGAGCATTCTGACTCCTGCAGGCCGGTGATTTATTTCTATGTTTCTCTGGAAGAGCAATGTCAATAAAAAGTTATTACAACTCTTTCTTTTCCTATAAAACCAAGTCAATAATATATTATTGCGGTGGCTTGTTTTAAAGGAAAGCCTGGCAGCCAAAACCACACAGAGAAATAAGAAGGGGACTGAGAGGAATCCCCTAAATACAGAAGGTGTGTGTTTATCCACCAAGTGTTTCTGAGGCAGCAGTTCAGGATCTGAATATCATAAAGATAGACTCCATGCACAGCCTAGATGCTCTTATAGTCTTTCACAGCAGCACTAGCTAGGGAAGTGCAACAGTCCCTCCCAGCTAGAGCCCTGCTGCAGCTCTCCTCCCTTTGGGCCATAGACAAGATCCTCACAGACTGAAAATCACTGTGCTAGATTAGTCTTCAGTGGTGGATTTTATTATTTCCAAGCCAGAAGTGACCTAACTTGATTCTTTATTTACTGCAGATCATTCAGATTTATGCTGAAGGGTTAGTGTGCTTTGGGCCGAAATCCAAGCAGCAAGCAGAGCTGCAAGAAAAGCATTACACATGTTCTACAGCTAAAGTACAAAAGAAAACTTCTTGCAAAGTCTGTCCAAGGTGATCTCATTACCTGTTTGGTGGGCATCCCATCACCTGCCTGCCTATGTCACACCCTTTTCCATATCTCAGTATATCTGAATGCCTATTGAGTAGAGTTGCTTAACAGTGGTGTTAACCACTTAACAGTGGTCTAATTCCTACAGTGGTCTAATTCTAATAGACAGCTGTGAAAACCGTCATCATCCAAAGGTTTAACTTGTGACATCTGGTGTGAGTCCAGCAAAAGCTGGTCCTCACTCAGAATTGACTTCTGAGGACCGTTCCTTTGCTTATATAGTCCAAATGAAATATCTGAATTTCCCAGAGTAGTAGAGAAAAAAAACCTTATCGGTCTGATGTTCACTAACCTCATTACTGTATAACTGATGGCAGGGACGGGCTGGTTACAGCTAGTCCATTAATCAGTTTCCTGGTGAAGCATCTCAGCTAGAGTTAAAATTAACGTTAGCAAATTAATCGGGACTTCACAATGGAAACCGCAAAGCATATGGTGTCAGCTAATGGAGAGGCTGTAGGGCTGAAGCATGTGAAACTTCGTGTCTTCCTGAAATCTAATTAGACCCTAATGGAAGGAAGACTGAGTGAAGGCTCTTAATTGAAAATTACACTTCCAGTTCAATCAAAGCCTGCTTCCGTGTTGCTATTAACGGCCTTTTAAAAATAGCTGAATTCTACAGTGACCTTGCATACAAAGTGTTCACTTACAGAGAGTAGCTGTATGGATAATCAATGGATGCCTCAGTGATGGATTTGGACTCATTCTGTAATAATTTATGACTAGTGTGTATTGACCTGGTTACTGGGATGTTGTCTGTATGAATGAATATACGGTTTAACTTAATAGGAGTTGTCCAGAAAGAACAAACAAGCAGGTAAAAACATCTCAAGGCAAGCCACTCCTTGGCAAACACTTCAGAAGTGTTAAGACATAATGCACAGACAGGAAAAAGCCTGGAAATAGTCACATACCCAAAACGGAAAAAAAAATCCAAAGAAGTAATAATTGTTCTCCAGGTTCTCAGTTTCACCTAACTTTGGACATGTAACGAAGGTACACAGATTACTGAGTAAAGGTACCCAAGTGCAATTGCTGTAGGCTCCCTCTATAACTTCTCGTCTGTTGCAGAGACAAGTACCAAACAACTTACTTAAATGCCACTGGAAATCACAGGACAGAGACAGCGAGCTGCCTTCAGAGTAGGCACCAGAATATCTCCATCAGGAGCAGCAGGAATTATATGACTGTCGCACTTTGGAAATCGAGGCTAGAATTTGCTCAGCAGGGGCTGCTTGGTGAAAGCAAGGTCAGAAGTATTTGCATCATCTCAGACCTTCAAACTTCAAGACTTTGTAACTAGTTTCCTAAGTTCTCAGCCCCATGCCTGAAACTTTCCATGTCAAGGCAGCTGAAGGCAACTCTGCTCAACTGGGTGAATCATTCCACTTTCCACTTTAGTACACAACTCAAAAGTACATCTCAGCTGCCTAAGTGCTCTGTGAAGCATCCTCTAAACTTGCTTTGCTTGCATTTAGCAATACAGTGAGTTCATCCTCTATTTCCCTCTCCTACAGCTCAGCTTACCTGTCTCAATGCCCCCCCAGCCCTAGCACTCCCCAAGGTTTGCCACCTCACTGCTCTGCCTTGCAGATTCGGAGACCTCCTTGCAGCTTCCACACCTTCACCTGCCAGTTTAATTTTTATGGCTTGGTTTGCCTTTACTCTCAGCAGTGGTTTCTGTGCTGCTTCTCATATCAACCAATGATTATGATGCACCCTATGAAGGTTTGCTCTCCTGAAACAGCTTACCCTATCTGAAAGGCAATGATTCTTCCTGCATTAGGATATTTTTCTCCCCAAATTGTGTTTGTGAGTCCTGTGTAACTCACAGATTTTTTTTTCCACTGTTCTGACTCTGGCACAGCGTTACATAAAGCCTCAATATGTCACTCATTGCCTTCGATGTGAGTTCTCCCTTCAGTATACTTCTGTCCCTCTCTTTCTCTTGGACTTGAGGCTTTACAGGCTGTGACAGGAGATGCATGAGTGGTCATTTATTCACAGTTTGTCTGACACTGACTCATGGCTTAGTTTCCAAGCTCAAGCTTGGAATGGAGCCGAATGGATGGGATTCTTACATCAGCTTGAGAAAGTAAAGCTCAAAATCATCCTTTAATGTTCTCAGCCATCTGGGGAATTATTTTCTATGTGCAAAACACACTAGGTAATAGGGAAAAATTTATATCTAAAATCAAAATACTCAAAACTATCTGGATTATTTCACTCTGTATCCCCTCCACTCGCCTCGCAAAATGGGTCTCAACTGCTGCTTCAGGCAGCAAAGGCTGAAGCAGTCCATTGACAAAACCCCAAGAGACCCTCTCTATTTCTACACAGGGGTTTTTCCTCCTCTTGGGCTGTGCAGTGCAAAAAGCATGGAAATTATTCTCAAAAGAGTCTCTTTGCAGTGAACAGCCACAGGGACAGTTCTTCTGCTTTAAATGGTGAGACCTTAATGAATCCAGGTGCTTTACTGGAGACTCATTGCAAAGCTAGATAGTCTCGTGAAATGCAGCTGGCAAACCATAATGACAGTACAAAAAACATAACCCAGTGATAACTTGTAAATGCTTAAAGCAGCTCCTGGAATAACAGCAAAGTAAATACTCATCCAACCAGAGTTTTGCATAAGGTGCCTCCATATTTATTCCAGAAGTTCAGTAGGTAATTAATTACCATGCCACAGGTAATTAGCAAATTAGTTAAAACAACTGTACCAACAAAGGTAAGTAATTACTGCTAATAAATATTACATCTGTGTATATTTAAATTCCCACAGCCAGCTCCGCATTGATTTACAGATGGTGTCAAGCAAGCATTATTTCCTTCTGATGCAAACTGAAGAAACCTCTACTTAGGGCAGTGTGATCTCACATCTAGGTCAGGTCCTCTAGGTGATTTATATCCCAAGCTTTAACACAAAGTACATTCCCAGTCACTGTCCTTCACATACACACCCCACTTCAAATAACCAGCCATATCTATCCATTACTGTAATGATCAAATCACCTCGTATTTGATTGTCAAAAATGAGACTCCTCTTGGAAAACAAAAAAAAAAAAAGAGGATGTAACTGTCTCAGAACTGCAAAGGATGGACAAACAATAGCCATTAGTCTTTGACTCTCCCTGTTGTCATTCTGTTCCACTGACTTTATTTAGGAGTGAATTCATTTTAACAATGTAGTTGAGAAACACTCGGGTGCATCTGCCCATTATCCATGGGTTTATACTGGAAATGCTGCACAGTGACACTCCATCATACAAAGCAGAGGTAGTGCCTTGAGTACCATATACCAGTAACATCAGACAGAGATATAACTGGACCAGTGCCAGGAACCTGAAGGCATGCAAATCCCAAACAGATGCAAAGCGAACATTTTAAGCCATGTTTATGGCAGTTAAAGCACTAATAAATCAAAGGAAGTCATGGTTCCCCCACCTCTTCCTGTCCTTAAGTCAAGACTACAGGCACTGAATTTCTTCCTTTCTCTAATACAAGTTTCCAGGCAGAAACTAGGCAGTTCTACCCCTATGAGTCACTTACTGCTATTCCTGTCTAGTCCATATCTGCTATTGCTTCCTCTGAACGTATCTTCTGGGTAATCTCATATCTTCTTTGATTTCCACGTAACTCCTTCATCTTCATGTCTGGACATTGTCATGTACAGCTAATTCCAGATATGCTGTTTCCCTTTGATTCAAGTGAATAAACAACTGCATGGGGGCATTTCCACATCTCTTTGTTTGTGGGAAAGTCCCCCTACCCACTGTTAAGACTCCTCATATGTTTTTATTCTCCAAGGTGTCTGTTTTTTCCTGTGTAGCACTTTGGCAGTTTACCACATCTCATGGCAAAATGTTGTATTTGAGATAACATTTAAATGGGAAATTCTCTTGCTTGCTCTAGTGCCGTAGGTTTCCAACGAGAAATCAAAGAGCTTTGATCTATTTCAGCATGTTGAAGGAGAAAACAGGTAAAATTCTGCAGCCTAAGTTGAACAGGATGCTGGAAAGAGTAGTCTAGTGATCTTAAAAATCCACGTGTCTCTTAATTACCCCACTGGAAAAAGCTCTGATTTTCTAAGCTTTATTGTAAGTCTATTTCTAAGCTTCATAAGATTGAACCAACCAATGTATAATACATAAAGTGAAAATGGGATTGGACACGACACATTGCAACTCAGATGCCCCCTTCAATCCAATTCTGGGCTGCCACCATCATGTTTCAGACTGTCTTGTCAGACTGCCAAGGCAGCATCTTTCTTAGGGGCAAGATCCTCTATATTTACTCACTGAACCAACATCACACTGGGATCCAGTGAGAATAAATGTCTCTTACCAAGCTCAGCAGAACTTTCTGATGGTTTGTGTATTTTGTAGGGCCCAAGAAATTTGGATTCACTTCTTCCTGAATGAGCCTGGTTAACTCCTCACACATTTGTCCATCTGCAAACTGGAAGTAATGAAAGTTATTTCTTTTGTAAAGTGCATCAAGTTGTTTTCATGGATGATGTGGAATGGCCTTACTCCATCAGATATTCACCTGCAAGTTCTGAAGAAACTGTTCCTTTGCAAATCTACATCATAGCTGGGAGGTGGGTAATTATCCTAATTACAAGTAGTGGGGTTTTTATTATTACTTTTTAGGTAACAGTGGAAACTTAAACATGGTCTTCTGATTTCTCTGTCTTTTCCCACTTCTTTTTCTGCCCTCTAACTGAAGCCTTTTTCATAGCAACAGCAAAGAAAGATTGGAAGAAATGAGAAAAACATCTAAAAATTAGAAATCAGAGCAAGGCTTTCACAAGAGCTAATCTTCCTTTGTCAATCCAAAACCACCCTCAAAAAGAACCTAATCACCTGCCTTTGTCACTGCCTCTGTGAACACAGAGGGAGCTGTTCCTTCATTTTAATTGTCCTGATTCCTTTTTAATTATACCCCCTCCTCTGTTCTGCTCAATACCATAAAATACTGGAAGAAGATGTTGGATTGCAGCCTAATGCATTTTGGCTAAATCAAGACTCACCAGTTTCAAGTTTCTTTCCCCACTTACAGACACAAAAAACCTTTCTTAATTAATGAAGTTTTGTCAGAGGCCTCTTGCAATTTGTGCAAGTGCTTGTTCACACGATCTGGTTTTGCAAAGGTTCTCATCTGCTTCTCTGAGGTTAACTTCCCTTCACTATGTTAATAAGTAAAACCCAAAGCTTCTGACTAATTTGATATAAAACTGAGTTCCTCAAATTTAAGATAAGCATTTTTGTTTATTGGCAGCATATAAACTGGGAGTGAAATTACATCTCTGTCACAGGCAGAAGAGCTTTCCAAATCAGTTGTGTTTCTTAACACACTTCACATCTGGAATTCAAAACAGGCAAACTGGCTGCAATGCTTTGCTTCTGGTGCATGGGAAGTCTGAATGAATGACAACAGCAATCCACTCGAGTCTAATAAATCTCTGACACTATTAGCTATGAATTTAAGAATTAAAAAACACTTTTCCCAAGAGCAATAAACAAACATAAGTAAGGGTAAAAAAGTTCATACATATAGAGTTAATATTTTTCTTTAAATGTTTGCTCTTTCAATTTTGTCTACAGGTTGGATCCAGAACAGCTTATTGGGCAGTTGTTTAGTACTAATATAAGATCGAAATGACAGATGGACCACAGTATCTCCAGCTGTACATATTTGATGATGCCTGGGATCCTGATACCTCATGCACTCAGAAAAACAAACCTATTGTTTTAAAGTGGGATTTCTCCCACACAGTTTTACAAATCCCACATTTCACACATCCCGCAGTTTCATTGCTATTCTTCCAGTTGCTCCCAAAGATATTAAGCACAAAAACCCTTGAACAGTATCCCATCAAAAGAATAGACACTCAGATGGGAAGAGAGATCTCAGGCTTTCCCCTGACACAGTAGTGTCTCTACCGTAAATCTCTTCTGTGCTAGAAACAAGAATTATCTCAGACTACATGTGCTGGATCAGACTCCCACAAGACCAAGAATAATTTCAAAGTGTTTTGCAGAGTACCAAGTATGTGTTTTGAGTCTCCTTTCCCCCAAAGAGACGTGCGGTGGTAGAAGCAATAAGAGCAAGGCAAAACTTATGAGAAGTGTGCCTCTTCTCATACTACTCTGAAAAAGTAAACCTTATAAGGCAGATGTCATGTGACTTAACACACAACCAAAGGGCATTCAGGTAGTAGCCTAGAAATTCATGGCTGAAAGGAGTACAATAGGATTTGCTCCATCCCCTTAACTAACTGGACAGAATAGACATAGTTCATCTCCTGTAAGAGGTTTGTCTCACTCGTCCTTAAGCATTTGCAAGACCAGGAACCTACAACCTTTCCACATTACCCATCCCAATACACATCTGCATTTCCAGTTAGAGAGCGGTACAATATTCCAGGACAAGGAACTAGCACACGGAGTGTACTGGAAATAGTTGCAAGTTTTAGTAACGTGATGCTGCACTTCAGCAAGGAACAGTTTTCAGGAAGACCAAATCAATGTAATAGATTATTAGACCAACTCATAAAGCTTCCATGCATACAAAGCCCCTCACATTCTTTCATGTTGTTGTTAACCATCTGTGCTCAGACCTTCAAAAAGGCTGTGCAAGTCCAGCACCTACATCCAACAGGACATCAGTGAGACTCAAACTCCTAAATCTGTTGGGTGATTCTGAAAACTCTTTTATGAACAAGTTCATTCTTTATGTGAAGTAAAATCACGATTTCTACTTCTCCCATCACCTTCTCATTCCAGGAGCTGCCTCTATCACAGCACTCAGAAAACGATACTCCTCCACCTAAAATGGTCGCTGTCTTCCATATGTTTCTCTCATGCATGGGTAGATTAAAAAGCTGCTGCTCATTTCTTTCTGAAGGAGTTAAAATTCACACAGGCCTGCTATACTGAAGAAGTTTTACAGGGATTACAGAAGAATGCAAGCAGCGGAGAGACATTTAAGCCTTTTCCTTCTTTTTAATCTAAAACCTGTTTGCAGTTATGAAACAGGGACTAGAGACCTCATTTGCACTGCTTCTGGCAGCATTTCTGTTTCCTTTTAGCTCTTGGCAATGCCTACATACACCTAGAAATGCAGAAAAACTTTCTGAGAAGAGATTCTTCCAAATCACGTTTGTAAGTAAGTGGAGTAATCCATGCTTGACCTATATACAAACCGTTTTGAGCTTCACCACTGCAATTCAAAGTGGCACCTGCCAGTTAACAACAAAATCTCCTTATTACTTGAACAGGAGAAAGAAATTCAATTTGATTTGTAAGTTCACTAAGGATACATCTATATTGCAGGGCTGTAGAGGGAGAGGTAAGTGGCATTTTCCTCATCAGTCTGAGTGTCCATGTCACCTGGCTGGCTTTTTGCAGCCCAGGCTGAATCCCGGGAAAGGCTGACCCTGAGCACCAGCAAAGTAAAGCAGTTGTCGGGTAGGGCAGCAAACTGAGAGGGGCAGGAAAATCATATCCTGAGGTATGGAAGATATGCATTAGTCACAATTCTGGGCTGCCTCAAAGAGGAGGTCTCTTGGGTGACAGTCTCCCAAGCAGAGAGATCATCCAGACCAGCCTCTCCACCAGGCAGCCTCAGCACACTCATGCCCTGTCACAGGCCAGCAAGGAGCCAGCAAGGGACAGGCCATGCAAGGAGTGACCCTCCAATACCAATGGGTTTTGTCCCCCAGGCTGAGACACAGCAAATGGCTGGAGCAAGTGCTTGCTACCACAGCGTTACTGGTACTTGAGGCAGCTTGCTTAAAGCCATTAGAGTTGCTTCCCCTTGAGCTAGTCATGCTCTCCAACAGAGGTGTGCTTTAGGCAGCTAATAGGATATTTGGGCTATTACAAAGGCAGATGTCAAAGAAAACAAAAATCAGGCACTCGCTGTGATAAAGGAACTGGAGTCTGAAGTGCTTCACAGATAATTCTTACTGCTGACAAGGAAACAGCATTTTTCAGCTCCAAAATACACTGAAAGCTTTAGCTAACTATATCTTACAGAGTACCCGAGTGGCATAGTGGCTGCACCTATTTTAATACATAGGGAAAATGAGTTATAGAGACTAAACTCACCAAAAAGGCAAGTTGAGCCTTTCTTTGCAAGTTTTCCAGAAGCTGGCTGTTCCGCCAGCATGCATCGCAGGAGGTGTAGTTGAACTCTTTTCTCCTAGAAGAAAACAGAATATGAAGTACAGCTGCCTGGAGGTGTCACAGAGGTATTGCTAAGTTAGAAAAGAAATCAGTCTTCACAATATTCACATTTTTATCAAAAACTATTTTTTCCCCAGAAAACTGATACATTTATTTTTTAAAAGCTAATTTTTTAGCAGAAAAGTTGACTGGCCATTTTTTCTGATGCCTGAGCCTACTCTTGCTCTGGGAGACAGATCTTCAAATTACTGCGTGTTCCACAGTCTGCCAGTGGGAACAAAACCTTGCACGCTCCCTCCTTCCTATCATTCACAGTGCTGAGAATATGAGTCATTCCCTGGTATAATGCTGGCAAACAGCAAACCAAAAAGCCATCATGAAAACAGAAACACTCTCAGGGCTTAAATCAACAATATTAGTCAGCCCAAGGTTGGGGTGATGAGTTAAAATGGAATTCCTTATTACTTCACTTTTCTTCTCATAAAATGAAATAGAAAAAGAACAAAGTGATTCCACGGTGAAGGAATTTCTTGCCACGCTGAGTCTGCAGAGCCAAGCAAGCACTGCACTCTTAGCAAACATGATCAGAGGAGACCAGTCCTCATTTTCTTTACAAGGAAATGGTTTGCCTTGAGGGCCTCTGCAGACAGCTTCCCTCCCACAAACATACTCACAGGGCCCTGCAAAACAGTGTGGTTTACAAAGCCTGCCAAGCCCCAGGTACCCCCACAGAAAACTGCACACCAAGATAAGTCAGCATGGCAGAAATTAGCAGGCATGAACAAAAGCACGCTTATTTAGCCTCTAGTCACAATGACAAATCACAACCCATTTTCATCAGATGGCTGTCAGCACATTTGCAAAAATTAAGACTTGACCATCGGCTCCTGCCTTTTAAGGGCAGACATGACTCTCAACAGATTTGTTTCCTGCTCTTCCTTTAATTTCATCCATGCAGCTGAATTGCCCTCCTTCAGACTTCGCACCTGAGAGACAAGCTGTCAGTCTTCAGAGCTGAGACACAAAAGCTTCTCTTTGCCTTTCGGTGCTTATCTAGGGAACAATACTTGGCTAAAGAGCTCTTCAAACCAGTAGGTTGGTACAAAAGCAATCCCAAAAATAGTCACTGCAGTGAGATAACAAGAAGGAAACCCATAACAGTTCTGGTAATTAAGAGCTAGGACTGCCTGCACTTGTGATGATTTTCTGTCACTGGGAAGCCTGGAATCAAGACTGGACAGCTTTTCCAGTCAAGCTGTCAATGAAATAAGAGTCAATACAGGGAAGCGATCTGGTCCGCCAAACAGAAAATATCAGAACAGACAGTCACAATGGGGGGGGTTTGACCTAATGAATTAAGAAACAGTCAGACCACAAAACTAAAAGGCATAAAAAAAATCTGGAAACAACTCCCTTAGAGCACACGTGCTCTGATAACATTAGTTCCAAGTGTTTCCGTCTGTTCAGTCTTCCAAGCTGAAGGCAATGTTACCCCCTGTGTGGACATCATTTCCCTGTTGCCATGTTAATGGCAAACCTCTCCGAGCTGACTCATCTAGATCCGCAAACACAGGGCAGCCTGCCTGGAGCCACAGCATTCACTCCAGCACGGCTGTCTGATGCGATCCTCCCAGTAGAGGTGGATGGCATCGTGCTGGTCCATCTACCGGTGAATGCCAAGCTGATCTGCAGTAACTCCTTATACTCCGCTTGTACTTGAAACCTGAATGTCTCCACGTTCCTGGTGCAAAGAGGAAAGTCTGAAGTAAAGCTTGAAACTCTGCCCATGGAGCAAGTATCATGTCTCTCCAAGGCTTTGCAGCTTCTCTCACCTGAAAGGAGATCATCATTGATGGGAGCTGTCAGTGAGCTCACTGCCTCCTTCATTTTTTGTAGTCATTTCAGAGACTTCCTGCTCCTGTCCTGGGACAACCTAAAGCTGACTCCAGATGAAAACCTAGAAAACCCAGGGATCACCCTCTTCTGAAGAGTCAGCCATCCATTGCAACTATTGATAATAATATACCTGGTGCCTATCTCAATATCTGCAGTATGGGGATTTGTCTGAGGTGGCCAGAAAGTTTTTCTCAGTGAACGGTGGATAAGAAGCCTATTTTACTCATAGCTTCCATGTTTTCCTTACTGTTTTGGCATGGCAGTTTCATTCCTTGCCAAGAAGTTTCCCTGCCCAGCCACCAGGATCACACTGCCTTGGAGACATGCCCCTCCAACTCAAAACTTGAGTTATAATTATCAAACAGGCAGTGTACTTCAGAGAGAGAGCAAACTGCACAGCAAAGCCCATTCCTGCTGAGCCCAGCTGTGGAAATAGTGTTGTTTGGGACTTTCCTCTACAGTCGTACCCATAATAAACCAGGACATCCTCCATTCTCACTCCAAAGATGACACTCCAGCAAGAATTACTGGGACATTTTTGGCCTGGCATCAACCACGGTATTGTCACATTGTGAGCACACCTGCTTACTGGTAACAAACACTACCATATTGTAAGCAAGAAGCTGCCGTAAGTTTAGTTCTTACACATCCTTTGGGGTGTTTTTCCTCCATGATGCCCCATCCCATGGTGATTGTGAACACAGATCCATTTCAATGTTGCAGGAGGCTTCTAATTATTTTTGTTTATTAAGCTGTTTATTTAGTAGTCTCGCACAGGGAGATGTGTTTACATGGGGAAAAAACAAACAAAATATGAGCCAACTTCCTTTATTGCTAAAATCAACGTTAGCGCTAATGACAGATGAGCTTTCCCATATTTGCAGCACCAGTATGCTGGAAATAAGATGAATAGCAGCTCCTCCAACATCACCTTAGGAAACCACTCAAGGCAGCTATTGTTTTTATGTTTCAAGAGTCTAATTTACATAAACATTATTTAGGTAAATATGGCAAGTATGACCTCACAAAAACATTCAGGGTATCATATTCTGTTTGCTTACCACAACTGTGTTTTCAGTGACCTCATTGTAACATTAAATTATACCATTACTTTACTTAACCTGAAAACCAAAACAAAGTTGGAAGCCAAAAAACCCCTGCTTTTATGGAATGCATTGACTGTTATAAATATCAAAACGTTTTTTTCTTTCAACTTATTTAAACCCATTCCAATGACAATAAATTGACACATGAAGTTTAATGCTATGGAGCTTACTTAGCAAAACAATACAGACACAGGATCATAGAAATGTTGGTGTGACGGGACCTCTGGAGGTCACCTAGTCCTACTTACTGCTGGGAGCAGGGCTGCTGCCAACACTAGAGCTCATAAGCTGTGTCTTTGATTCTGGTGCATGGCTATCCAATAGCAAGCCAGGGCAAATTCAGTGCACCGTGCTCAGGAGGAAGATCAGTGGAGAGGACAAAACTTAACTTCAGGCAGTGCAAAGTGCCCATGACCTGCCCCCAGTATACCAGCCTGTTCTCCACCAGGCTGTGAAACCTCAGCCACTGTGCTGAGATGGTTTGCAAGAACTGATAGGAGTGACCCTTTTCCATCTCAGCAAAGACTCCACAAAGCCAGGCAATAGGCAGTGCATCTTTCCTGCTGCTAATTGCACTTTTTAGACACCAGGTCCCCTGAGGAATCAAAGAAATGCCTGAGACATTCTTGTTGTGCTCAACCACACATGCCAGAGCAGCTGTGTGTGGGCACACCATGTCTCTCAGATCATTGCAAACTAATTAAGGGTTTCCCTCCACACATGGATAATTATTATTATTATTCCAAATGCATTGATTCATGAAAGAAGTAGGTTCAGAAACAGTAATTCCCTTGGTCTTGGGGAAGGAGGCTGTTGTATAGCTCAGCCTTGGCTTCTGGTACTTTCCACTAGAGTTTCAGTGTCTGTCTGATTGTTCCCAGGTTGCATCCTTCCAATTTCTTGCCCTTAGAGGAAGCTGTGCTAGAGAAGATGGACGAAAGCTGGGGTTTCCAGAAGGAACAGCAGCAGCAGACTGTGTCAAATTTTTCAAAAGCTTGCCACGTTGAAGGAAATCAGGTTTGAACTTCTCTAGGAGTCAAGCTTCCAAAAACCCAGGCCCAAGCTAATAAGAAAGATTAATAGCATCAAACACTGGAGACCCCAAGGGAACATCATGTCATCTTGTTCAACACCCTGCATAATGCAAATGAGATAATTCCATCTTGCACTCAGTGTGGCATGAAAGCACATTGCCCAAAAGGCAGCTTGCCTTGATTTGACAACTTCAAAAGAGGCCAAATCCATACAAGGTTAAAAAATCCTCCTCTGTCAGTTCAGAGAAAGATGGGAGATATGGACTGAACTTTGCTGCACCCTGTGCTTAAATTATTTGCTTGCCACACCTGGCTGCTGCCCAGTTTAGCCAAGGAATTTGGCTAATTTCTTCCTAAGAGGAGGAAGTTGAGGTCTACAGAGATCACACGGTTTATTTGCAAATATGCATAAAATCAACTTCCTCTGAGTAAGGGATGACTTCAGGAAATATGTCCCTGTGTCTAAGCTCCTGTTTGACATTTCTGAACCAAAAATGTCCACTCATCCTCTGCTTTCCTCTCACTGCATTCTGGACCTGCATCTCATCTTCTTTTGCTTCCTTTTGTCCATCTCTGAGGAGTTAATTTGGCTTCCCCAAGGCTGAGGGACTTGGGTCTTTTTAGTCTGGAGAAGAGAAGACTGAGGGGGAATCTGATCAATGCCTATAAATACTTAAAAGGTGGGTGTCAAGAGGATGGGGACAGTCTTTTTTCAGTGGTGCCCAGCGACAAGAGGTAATGGGCACAAACTTGAACATAGGAAGTTCCATCTAAACATGAGGAGGAACTTCTTCACTTTGAGGGTGGCAGAGCACTGGAACAGGCTGCCCAGAGAGGTTCGTAGATTCATAGATTCATAGATTGGTCCAGGCCAGAAGGGACCTCCAAAGGTCATCTAGTCCAACCTCCCTGCAGTCAGCAGGGACACCTCCAACTAGATGAGGTTCCCCAAGGACTCGTCGAGCTTCACCTTGGATATCTCAAGGGAAGGGGCTTCAACCACCTCCCTGGGCAACCTGTTCCAGTGTTCCACCACCCTCATAGTAAAGAACTTGTTCCTAATATCAAAATTAAATCTCCCCTTCTCCAACTTAAAACCATTGCCCCTCGTCCTGTCACTGCAGGCCTTTGTAAACAGACCCTCCCCAGCCTTCCTGTAGGCCCCCCTCAGGTACTGGAAGGCCACTATTAGGTCTCCCCAGAGCCTCCTCTTCTCCAGGCTGAACAACCTTAGCTCCCTCAGCCTGTCCTCGTAGCAGAGGTGCTCCAACCCCCTGATCATTTTAGTGGCCCTCCTCTGGACCCACTCCATCAGGTCCATGTCCTTTCTATATTGAGGGCTCCAGAGCTGTACACAGTACTCCAGGTAAGGTCTCACCAGAGCAAAGTGGCAGAATCACCTCTCTGGATCTGCTGGCAACACTTCTTTTGATGCAGCCCAGGATGTGATTGGCCTTCTGGGCTGCAAGTGCACACTGCCTGCTCATGTCCAGCTTCTCATCCATCAACACCCCCAAGTCTCTTTCCTTGGGGCTGCTTTCTAATACCTCATCCCCCAGTCTGTATTTATACCAAGGATTGTTTCGGCCCAGGTGCAGGACCCTGCCCTTACTCTTGTTGAACCTCATGAGGTTCACCTGGGCCCACATCTCCAGCCTGTCCATGTCCCTCTGAATGACATCCCGTCCCTCTGGTGTATCGACAACACCACACAGCTTGGTGTCATCTGCAAACTTGCTGATAGTGCTCTCAATCCCTCTGTCTATGTCACTGATAAAAATGTTAAACAGTACCGGTCCCAGCACGGACCCTTGAGGGACACCACTTGTCACTGCTCTCCATCTGGACTTCAAGCCATTGAGTACCACCCTCTGGGTGCGACCATCCAGCCAATTCCTTATCCACTGAACAGTCGACCCATCAAATCCATATCCCTCCAATTTGGCAAGCAGGATGTTGTGAGGGACCGTGTCAAAGGCCTTACTGAAGTCCAGATAGATCACGTCCATAGGTCGTCCCTTATCTACTGACCTAGTCACTCTATCATAGAAGGCCACTAGGTTAGTCAGGCAGGACCTGCCCCTAGTAAAGCCATACTGGCTATCTTGAATTATCTCCATGTCCTCCATGTGCCCAAGCATGGCATCTAGAAGGATCTGTTCCATGATCTTCCCAGGCACAGAGGTGAGGCTGACAGGTTGGTAGTTCCCAGAGTCTTCCTTTCTACCCTTTTTAAAAATGGGTGTGATGTTTCCTCTCTTCCAGTCCGCAGGGACTTCACCTGACCTCCACGACTTTTCAAATATCATGGAAAGTGGCTTGGCAACTACATCAGCTAGTTCCTTCAGGACTCTGCGGTGTATTTCATCGGGTCCCATGGACTTGTATATCTTCAGGTTCCTCAGTTGATCACCTACTATGTCTTCACTTACAGTGGGAGGGACTTTGTCACCTTGGTCACTAATTTGTGGGCCATCAACATGGGAGCTAGGAGGAAAGGTGTTGCCAGTGAAGACAGAGGCAAAAAAGTTGTTGAGAACTTCCGCCTTCTCCTCATCTGTTGATACAAGTTCCCCACTGTTGCTCATCAGGGGGGGTATGTTTTCTTTGACCCTCCTTTTCTGGTTAATGTACCTGTAGAAACCTTTCTTGTTTTTTTTCACATCCCTTGCCAAATTCAGTTCTAGCTGTGCCTTGGCCTTTCTGACCTCATCTCTCCACAGCCGGGCAACGTCTCTATACTCTTCCCAGGGTGCCTTTTTCCATTTTCTGTGTAGCTCCATCTTGCCCTTTAGTTTGACCAGCAAGTCACGGCTCAACCATGGTGGTCTCTTGCCCTCCTTGCCCAATTTCCTACATGTCGGGATTGAGATCTTTTGCGCTCTATAGAGAGCGTCCTTACAGATCTGCCAGCTTTGTTCTGCTCCCTTGTCCTTGAGGGCCATTTCCCACGGGGTCCTATTTACTAACTCCTTGAAGAGTTGGAAGTTTGCTTTCTTAAAATTCAGAGTCCTAACTGTGCTTCTTATGGGCTTCAAATTTCTTAGGACAGTGAACTGCACTAGGGCATGATCACTGCAGCCCAGGCTGCCTTCAACTTTGACATCTCTGATAATTTCACTTGCATTTGTGACCAACAGGTCCAACAATGCATCTCCTCGAGTAGGGCTGTTAATTTCTTGTGTCAAGAAGTTGTCATCTAGGCACTCTAGGAGCTTCTTGGAGTGCCTGCAGCCAGCCGTGTTGCTTATCCAACAGATGTCAGGGTGGTTGAAATCCCCCAGCAGGATGAGAGGTGGTGGAGTCTCCGTCCCTGGAGATATTCAAAACCCGCCTGGACACATTCCTGTGCAACCTGCTCTAGGTGGACCTGCTTTGGCAGAGGGGTTGGACTAGATGATCTCCAGAGGTCCCTTCCAACACCATATCATTCTGTGAGTCTGCGATTCTTTCTCATTCTCACACACATACAAACACAACTGCTAAAATGAAGAGCTAGACAAGACTCATACCTCTCTGCACCACTACTGACCTCTTCAGCACTCCCACATGCATCTTGTACCACATTCCCATACTGGGTGGATATTACTCTAATTTCTTACAGAAACTTAGTCACCTTCTACGCTTATCTTAACTATGAGGTAATGGTAACACAGAAGCGTTATAAGATTTTCATCCAGACAGCAGCCTCATCTATCAAACCAGGAAGTCCCAACAACTGGCTAGATATTCGGCTCTGAATACCAAAGTCAGCCCCTAACTCCTCAGGGCACCTCTGGGATCATTTGGTCATCTCAGGTGTAGTGTAACTAGGCTAGGATGTCTTGGGATCTGGTAGGAGTTCACCACCCTTAGGAAAAGTACTAACAACACAAATTAAAGGCTTCAGCCTGTGAAAAGAGCAGAATAGCATGGTGGTGTCTTCCCAAGTGTCCCTTCCATGTTCGGTGGCCGACAGACCTTATTGCAGCACATCTTATGTTTCATAAATGTTCTACACCTTGTTGCCATGAAAAATATACAAAGACTAGCTACCTCTTGTGGCTGAATTCTGGTTTCTGGTGACTGGTAAATCCGTCTACAAATTATTGCACAAGACTTTATAACTGGGACCTGCTCTACATTTATACCAATGAGTTCAGGAACATACATTCAGTTCCTTTCCATATTGCACATCCTCATCCTAGCAAAACACTTCATTCTTGAAGGCACACATTTTTCCTTGATTAAATATGAAAGCTGTTCAAACACAAAGATGACCCTTAATTATAGCTTTAAACGCTCTTGGTTAGAATTACCTCCTTGCTCATCTTGGGAAAGTATAATAAGAAGTAACACGATAATATGCAGAGCTGTAGTTTTGGAGTAATTGCCTACTATGCTTGAACTCTGTGATGCCTTTTCCAATTACATTTGTAGCTTGCTAATGTTTGGGGATTTTCCAGGATAAATTACGTTAATTGTGTTCCTTGGATCTGTTTTCCACAAAAAGCCCAATAAACAGCAAGAAGTGGGAGGGAGTGAATTAAGTGGTGGAGTTAATTAGATTAGGCTGGTGCTGTAGTGAAGCAGGAAGATTCCACTAAATCCTATAATAGGCCCTAATGAGGATTTTATCATGCTTGTTAAACGGGTCATTTAGTTGTGTGACGGGGCCGCTGAGTGTAATGTAAAAACTGGTTAATAAAAAAAAGTCTTTTAATTGCACACACAGGCAAAGCAGTATCAAAAGAGTCCAGCCAAATGGAATAGCCTCCAACCAAATACAGGAAAAGCTCTGCAGTTCTTGTAATGGTGAACATGTAATGTGATTAGGCCACATAATTTTCCTTGACTGGCATAAAAATTAATGTTCCATGAGTGATTTACACTGGGGAGCTTTAATAATTCAGATTGATCAAGATAGAAATTACTTAGTTTTTCTGCCTTATTTTGTTTTTTTGCAGAGAGGGTTAAAATGAATGTAGATCTGGTTGCTGTTGAATCATCTGTACCTGTCCCTTTCATAAGCGTTTGTAGAAAAATCCATAACACAGTCACTGAATACTCTGGGTGTTCTCCGTCCAGGGATGGGATGAGACAATCTTTGCATTTTGTTTTCAGGTAGCAGACATCACATAGGAAAATGAGAGTCCTGGAAAACACACTTCATAAAGTATGCTTCCTTATCAGTTTTATTTTTAATTTGAAGACAAAGCTTCTGGATATCCTACTTAATACTGGGCACAAGAACCCATATCTGCCCTGACTTCACCAAGGGGTTTACACATCCAATACTCTGTTGGTTCTCTGCTCTCCCACTGGTGAGACCAGCTACGAGAGACTAACTTTAACAGTGCAGATACATCTTAAGGCTAGTTTTAGTAAACAAGAACAGAAGCAAATCTAGGCCATCAGCAAAAAGCATGAAGATATCACTTGATCCACCTGCTTGTCAAAGTCTACCAGTTCAAAATGAGACACATGGTAGGGGTCTCTGAGCTCAAAGGTCTCCTATCTCCTGGCAGCCTGTAAATGGTTGTTCCCTACAAGCTACTTTCTTAGGTGACATCTGGCCTGTATGTCTTCAGAGGAAGAGTCCATCCCTTCCCCTAGCTGTTTTTTCAGCCCAGAGCTCACTGCCACTATATACAATAAGGGAAGATGTGTCCTTTGTCTTGCCCTGGCCTTTGATTTGGACTTTACTCCTCCGGTTTTTCTCCCAGAGGTGTTCCCTCTTGTTGATGACTCCTTTCAGCGTTCAGTCCAAGCAGCGTGACAACCCCCCCGCTCACTGGCAGACTGTTAGGGCTGCATCTCTTACACTTCCTTTCTTGTGCTTTAAAACATCAATTTGTTTTCTCAAGCCTTCACTGCAGAGAGGGTTTGATTTATATCAATCTCTGTGGCATGTGACAGGGACCAGGTGGTGACTAAGCAGAAGACCACCGTGACTTCCACCCATCCAGCAAATGACAGCCATTACTCCGAGTACCCCACTGAGACATACCAGCTGCTGCTGCCTCCAGCCCAGGTTGGTGGCACCCCCAGAGGCGACGACACGGAATAGCAGGTCATTCATAAACGCCTCTTCCAGCATCCGGTGGCTCTGATGCCTCAACAACTGAACATCTGCTGGGGAAAATGAAAACAAGAAGTTCAACTCTTTCCTGCTTATTCATTCTACACTAGTGATTTTTCAACCTCTTTCAGTTTGCAGGGGTCTGCAAGTATCCCAGCAGCAGCATGTGAAAGCCTCTGCAGTGATTCAAGCCAACTGTTAACAAACTTTCTTTTCCTAGTTCCTTTTCAGGGATGTCCTAGAAGCACCCAGAGACCCAGGACTAGCTACAGGTAGAATATCACTGTCCTGATCAACACTTTCTAATAATAACATAACAAGTAAGATAAAAGTAAAAATACCTACCCATTAAAAGCATGTCAAAACCAATTCACATATTATTGGCATAGTAACTATACAATCAGTTGTGTCTGAGGTTGTTTAAAATCCAAGCTTTAACTGTGACAGATATGTTCCTTACGGAGCAGCTACCAGAATTGGCTATATTTATGAAAACTACCTCATCTTCCTTCCTTGAGTCCTTCTTACAACTCTCCTGTGCCATATCAACTCCCCAAAACTATGCAAACATTAAATAATTTTCACTGCTTTGCAAGATTTATATCCTTGTTGTACTAAGCCCCCCTGTATCATTCTCTTATCCTTTATTTAGGTTTAGTTTGTGATCACTAAATTCTCTGCTCTGTGTTTCTACAGCACTTGACACAATAGAGTCCTATCTTTATCTGGATTTCCTCCACACTACAAATATGCAAATATTAAAATTACGTTATCTCTTGAAGTAGTTGTATTGTAGCATGGCTCTTGGGCCAAGTTAAGGCAAGGAAGCTCTTAGAAATAAGGTGGCTCCCAGATAAATAAACTAGAACTGCAGTTTGGCTTCCTTGCTTCTTTGCTCTACAGGTTTTCAGAGCTATATTCGGCCAGATTACTACAGACCGATTCTCCTGTCCATCAAGGTATTTGCACATAGAAGTGATCCCTGTTGCTCACAGCCAGGTTCCGAAGTGCAACCCTGTTGGTGATCCTGGAACCAGCACAAGCTCCTGTTCACAGTCCATTTCTTCAAAATCACATTATCAGTGAACATAGGGATGCTGAAGAGCTGGCTGGGACAACAGGTTAAAATCTTGCTGATGGTCAAAGCCACAGCAATGCCAGCCAGACAAGTAGGTAAATGCACTCTGAAAGGAGATTTGAGAGACTCTTACCTTCAACAGGGACTGCTGAAATGGTTAAAGCCAAGCATATGCTCTGTTGCCATACCAACAACCGTGTTACATCCATCATACTACAAGATGTAAATGCTTCTATAGTGGCCAGATAGCATATTGCCATTTAATGTTTCATTGCACTTCACATTGCACAACTCAGTCTGTTACTCCCAGCATGCAGAATTAAGTTCACTTTACCAAATCATTTCGCCAAGGAAATTCTTCTGGTCCTGTTGCTCTAGTCATCAAAATTATCCATGTATGCGTGTGTCTGTGTATGGGTGCACACATGTAGATATATGAGAGCATCCATCATATATACAGCTATGACTAATAACTTGGCAATAACTAATAAACACAGTCTAGCAAATGTGATCTGTGGAAAAAGATTCAAAGAATTGATGTCAAACTGCTTAGAGGACAGGAGAGAAGATCTGGCAATGGTATTCAAGTAAGTCAACTGTTGTCACCGAGGGAGAGAAAGCCCCTTGCTTTGACTTTAGAGTTAGCCCTGCTTTGAACAGGAGGCTGTGCACCTGACATCTGCCTGATTTCATGATATGTCATCTCCTTGTGTCCATTATGGACAGAGCAAAAACAGCGGTGTTAAACTCTTAAACTGCAGCAAAGGAGATTTAAATTAGATATCAGGAGAATTAGGAACTAGGTAGCTCAGGAAAGTATGATGACTCTTGCAGGGTTTTAAGAACCGCATAGAAAAACATCTCCCTGGAAGAGCCTCTGGGGTGAAGGAGTGGATTAGATGATCTCTAGAGTCTCTGCTATATGTCTGATATCTGTGATTTGGTACATTTTCTGACAAGAGCTGGGCAAGTAGGATGTACTTGAAAGGACTGTATTGCTTCAGAGCAGAGCAGACAACCCTGTGCTTTCTCTTCCAATCGATGAGGCTCTCAGAGCACAAAGTGCTGAAATAAACTCAAGTCATTTTAATTGGCAACTTTCTTTGTTTAAACAATAAAGAAGTAATATGGGTCACTTCTGCTGTGAAGCAGCTATCTGTCAGACACAGAAAAGACTTGTACGAGACAGGAAGTGCTGACTTCGTGTTCTCTTCTATTATATTTGTGACCTGGACTACTTCTTTTTCTTCCTTTTTTTTTTCCTCACTCTCTTTTGCTTTTTTCCTCCTAATACCAAACCCTGAAAACATCCCAACTTGCCAAGCTTTCTTCCTACAGACAGTTGAAACTGCTAATTGCAATCCCATCACTGAAATGCAGACCTGCCCTTCATCTATACTGTGTCATTCCTGTCTTTCCCCTGCAGTTAATGAAGTGTCTCACACTGAAGAAGGAGTAGTTTGTAAGCCTGGCTTTCACCAAGATACTTACAATGCTGTGCTCGCAGCAAGGAATTTGAGCCAAAGCTCTCTAAAAATCAAAGGAATGAAGAAGTATCCACTCTTTTGTAACCTGGGCAGGCAGTGGGCAGCAAATGACTCCAGGTAACTGGGAATGACTGTATTGCATGGGCTTTGGATGCTACGTGCAGCGTCTCCCCCGAGCCAAGGACTGTTTATTTGCTTTGTCCCTGATATAGCCCAGCAAGTCCCTCATCCAAGACTCCTCTCTTTGTTATTTGTCAAAAGGTCAACTCTGTGGCTTTTTCTTGAGGGGCAGAAGAAATGTTCTTCCCAGGGAAGAGAGAAGTGCTTTGGCATGACAGTATTGATGCATGGGGAGTGGATCTGTCTTTCAGCTCAGTTGCTGAAAGATGCTGACAGAAACTACCCTTGTGCCACCTAGCAAACTGAGCAAGCTTCCCAGCATGGCATGAAAGCCCACAGCCATGCTCCAGTTGGGGGGTGCAAAAGTTATTTCTTCCCTAGGGGTTTGGTTTGGCTTTGAGGTCTATCCCTCCAGTAATAGGTTATACTGAAATAACAACTTTAAAATTACTACCTAAATCAAGCTGACTTGAGACCATCTCTAAAATTCCCCAGAAAAGTGGGCCTTAACATGTAAAGGGTAAAAATTGCTCATAGCCTGACTTCAACATCCAGTGGTGATGGAGGATGTGGCTATGGATGTCTCACAACAACATTAGTTTCAGACACAGGGAAACAGAATTGCCTATGGACCCTCTAGCCTAATCTGTGTCATACTGAATGTCACCTAGGCAGATAAGGTGACCAATAATCCCTGTGAACAAATAAACTTCTGGTATGCCATGACAATTGCCTACGTTTGCACTCAGTACTGGCTCACAGGGTCCTTGCCCGTCTCTGCTGATCCATGCCTGTCTGCCTGTGCATCTTCTACACAAGCAAACCAAATACTGTGCCCCCAGAGGAGAGGTGCTCTGGAGATTAATACATGGCAATATTTATGTTAGCACCTGATCTCTTCAGACACAGAAAGCTGGCTGTCATTCCTATCACAGCTGTCTCTGCTTTCTGCAGAAAAGGTTGAAATGGCCAAACCTCAAACAGCATTGCCAGATCCAGGCTTGCAAACAGAGCAAGGAAAACCAACAAACATATGGGATTTTGAAAAAGAAATATATGTAAAGATTGAGGAACATTTTATTGCCTTTTGCTTTTTATTGGAAAGGGTCCATTTTTAAGTCTTATCTCCAGCTATGAAAGCTGAAAGCTATCCACAGTTACCCAAGATTCACAGTTTAGCTATTCCTTAAGCATCTGTGAAAGGAGGCTAAACAAAAGAAGACCATGTGTGCTGAACAGTAACCCACAGATGCAGAATTTCAGAGGGTCTCTTCATCTCCATGGGAAATGTTTAGGAGTCAACAAACTACAGCTGTTTGGAAAAGCGTTTGATTTATAAAGCTGTGAGCACTTAATCCATCCTTGTATTCTGACATCCATCTGTTTCTGATAAACTCTTCTCAGGTTAAAAGTCCCCAAATCTTACTGGTTGAATGTAACAAACCCAATTGTGCTGAAAGTGTTCCCAGCCACGGCAAGAAAGAGGCCATGTGCCCTCACCGACTGCTAAAGCCCTTCTCAAGATGCAGCCAGCTCAGCAAGGAAAGTACAAAGCTTTCCCATGCTTCTTGTCACCAGGTGCTAAATCCAGTCCAAGGAGAAGTGCTCCCAGCCAACAAAAGCTTTAATTTTTGCTCACTTATTTCTGTTAATGAGGATGAGATGCATATATCACCTGCCTGAGTCAGACCTCCAGCCCTAGATGTGGGCAACGATTTTTCCACAAACAGCTCTGCCAGCACTTCTCAGCCAGGGCTGCCCTGGGACTTATCTGCTGTCCCTGCTGCCCAGCTCTATGGTCTCCACTAACATCCCCTGGGCTGAGACCACCTTCTCCCTCTGCTGTATTGTACAGCTCTATTCTCAAGAGGTGAATGGCTATTAACATATCTCACTGCTGCTAAAAATCTTAATAAGAACATACACTTATATACATACAGAGAAATCAAGAAATTCATCAAATTAATGGATAGCCCCTGCAGCACTGTAAATCCAAGCATATGAATTTTAACATCTTCAGGGGTTTTAATGCCATTTTTCCCTTCTGGTATCTGAACATTATAAAACTCCAGGCAAATCAGCGAACCAGGGAATGCAACTGATTTGAAATAAAAGCAAAATGACTCAGGAGTTTAATTGTCCAAGCTGGGCAAAGTGAAAAAAAGTAAATAAGCACTTTGTTATACATGATGAAAAACAAATTGGAGCAGAGTCCAATTCTGCAAGCTTTCTGCAGGCAAAATTCTCATCAGTTTCACTGGCAGGGGCATGTATGAGTTCTCAGAGTGGGACCAAGTGGCTGGAAATCATCAAGAGTTTCCAGAGCCACAGGGCATTTCTGAACATCAACCGTGAAAGAGCCAGAAGGTGGGTGATTTTCAGAGCATTTCACCTGTAAAAATCTGGTCTTCTTAAGGTATGCCTATCAGAGCAACAAAAAGTCTGATGCTGAAGTTGCACTCCCTCAAACAGCATTTGGGGTGGTGGCTGATGTGAAAAATACTTAAGTTACCACCCTACAGTGAGTTCAATTCTTTTGATAAAATACTTCCTTCATGAAAGAGAGGAGTTTGGTTTTTTTCTTTTAATTACAGGTGATATTTTTCACAGGAAAACTTTGTTTCAACTTGATGATCTTGTTTTTTTCAGTCAAGAAGAGTCAAATAAGAGAATTTTAGCTTTGCACTGACATTTCAAAAATGCCACAAACATCAACATTTGTTTAGATCAAAGATGTCACTATTCATCAATCTGATATTTCAGAATTGGGATTTTCCACAGCAAAACATTCAACAAAAACTTGATTTTCCTCACAGTTGAAAACCACCTTTTCAAAAAGCTCTCCCAGTCCCTAGTTGAAATGACTGTGTCCACCAGTGGCTGTATGTCTCAGGAGTCCCCAGAGCAGCCTGGGTGGGGGCAACCTGCCACAGCCCCACTTCTGGGCACTTGCACAGTGTAGCTGCAGTAGTGTTCAGCTCCACCATGATTGGAAGCAACACAGCACCCTCTCAAGTGCTCAGCTCTCTCATCTGAGCTGAAGAGCTCCAGGTCTGCTGAGATCAACAAGAGGCTCACTTTGAGCAGGCAGAGGAAGAGATGTGCAACATCCTCTGCATTTTGGGACTGTAAATAGACAGAACAGACAGCACAGCCCTCACAATGAGGCTATACCGGTGAGTACCTATAGTAAATATAGGTGGTACCACAATGAAAAGACCCAGAATGATTAGGAAATGTTACCAAGTACCCAGCATTACCAGCCTTGTCTGCTGTCTGATGCCACCATGCTGCCACCTCTGCTCCTTTCTTCTCAATCCAGCTGGGCGCCACTGCCTGCTACCCATCTGCATGAAGGGAGAAGGCCAGGAGAAGGGTCCCTCCCTGTCTGGCAATGTTCATCTCCATCCCCAAGACATGGGTGGGACAGCAGAGCAGAGCCACTGCACAGCAGTCCATAGAGCTCTGTCGTCAAGGAAGGGGTGTCTGGCATAAAGTTATCCAATACCACTGGGAAACTGAAGGAAGACTAAGAAAGCACTTCCCAGTGTTAAACTGGGCAGGCAGAGGAGCTGGAAATTCATCCATTTTTCCCATCAAGCCAACAGTTTCTTTAGAGGGCGAGTCCTTACAAACTCATTTGCCTGTCCCATCTTTCCCTTCTCCAGGTGGTGGCACTAAGGATGAGGCACATGATTTCCCTGAGGCCTGTTCACGTCAGGAGGCTGAAAGCTCCTCCAGAATTGGCAGTGCCGCTAAAATCTAATCAGGTGCTTGTGTGCAACAGACCCAGAAGCAATTGCAATCAAGCCAATTGCTGCATCTGATTACACATGAAAACCCTCATGCCACTAAGTGTTTTGTGGTCCTTAATAAAATGTGCCTGTCTTGCCTCAAATTGCATCAGGCAGGGGTGGTTTGGTTTTTTTTTTTTAATATTAAGAGTTACCTGAAAGGAGAGAGGGAGGGAGAATAGGATGAAATTAGAAAAAGCAACCAGTGAAAACAAGGTAAATAAATGCCTAAAATACACTCATTGCCTCATATGCCTTCATCATAGTGAAATAGGATTTTCAGGATGAACTTCGTAGAAATCCCAGCAATCCCAGGAGAGAATATGGCCAAGTGCCCACAGCTCCTTTGCTGGCCTCAAAGAGACAGTTGCACAGGTTGGTTAAAGGCAGGGACCAAATTCCTCAGGGAACAGTAGATTTTGGGCTTAACATGCAATGGGTTTTGTGGCTGATTGTGTTTGGTATTGCACACACAGCAACCACAGGTCATGTACACAAAAATACACACAAACAGCCCCGTACAAAGACACTGCACAAGTCAAACCATATAAAACCCCCAGTACTTGTGTCTCTTCTAGCTCTAGAGTCTATTTTCTAGCAATCTGCACAAAGACAGGATGAAAAATGCTAACTGAATTTTCCTTGTTGGCCTGTCATTGAAAAGTTGTGGATTTTGCAATTGTCACATCAGGACAGCCCATACCAGGGCCCCTAAAGTTACTCTTGATATAAATTGGGCCAGCTGGAGAAAAGAAACTGCATGCCTGTGATAACACTGGAGAAATCTCCCCTATGCCATGCTTAGTCTAAGTGGAAATCCACCATTTCACAGACCCCCGCAAGCCACACATCTCCTCCTCCAGCCAGTCCCACTACATCCTACCTCCCATGCGCGCAGTGCAGCACCGCCATCATCGCTTCTTGCTGAGGCCCCACACTCTCAGTGCAGCCAGGCAGCATTTCTCAGACCTATTGCGACCATGGAAGTGCCATCCCTTGGCTGTCTGGACGCCCACTTCCACATCTGCTCATCTCACACACTCGCTGCCTGGGCCAAGCACCCACAGCAGTACACGGTATCCACCAGCCACACAGAGCCTCAGCAAGAAGAGCAATAATTTCCAGAAAGTCCCAGAGTGAGGGAAGCCCCAAAGAGGCTGTCTCAGCATATGGGAGAAACAAAGAGAGGTGGAGAAGAGAGACTAATGAGCAAAATACCAACCACATGTATTTTCTTTTATAACTGAAATGTCACGGTGTAGGATAAAGTCTAGTCATTGCAGAGGAATTTATATTGCAGTAATAATGAGTGAAAGCCTGGAGCTGCCACGTGTCATGGAGCAAGAGGCCACTCACCCCTGCTGCAGTGTTTTGCAGCTGTGAAATGCAAAACTCTGTAATAGAGAGATCCTCCCCTCACAGCTTTGACAAAGGCAAAAAGAGAGCAAGGAATTGCAATGGGAGAGGGAAGCATCAGCTCAACAGCTATTTCCATGCACACCCAACCTCTGCCAATTACAGCCAAGAATTTTACTCCTTTTCCTGCATTTCAGCAAGGGGGAAATTGGAGCTGATAAATTAACGACCTCTAAAAGTCAAACCTGTTCCTTGCAACTGTTGGTCAGGGTTTGGCAGAAGAGCTGCAGAAATCCATGTCTTGGAGGAGAAGCAGCTGGAAGCAGGGACTTGCAGACACCAGAGCATGTCTTCTTCCAACAGTGCGAGTCCCTTGACAAGAGGCTGAGCTCAGCAGGCGAATTCCAGGGTGGGAAATTGTACCCTAGTACAATTAAAGAAATTAAAGTTATAAAATATTTCATGATACAATAAAGAATAGGGAATCATTAAAATCATTATTATTTTAACTTAAGGGAAAGACAACTAATAGCAAGAAGCACTACTTTCCTCATGAAATGACTCAGCCTCCAGGAACATGGGGAAATCTGGAAATATCCTCTGTACAGTTCCACAGGTCCATCATATCCATCTTATCTCTTTGGTTTCCATGTGAAGGCCCCTGGGCCCTCTTTCAAAGTCTACCAAGATAATGGTTTTGCAACTGCTGGTGAAGTCCATTCACGACCCCAAAGCAAAGGCACTGGAAGGGTTAATGCATCCTGAGTGCTGGAAAAGGCACCGCTTAAAACATTCAGCAGATGGATGAGGCTGTGCATGCCTGTTCAGAGACTCACATCAGGAATTAAGCCTGCAGTGCTCATTAATAATAATGGGAGCTAAATGCTGTATTGCATGTGTCACAATGGGAGCGGACTCCTTCTGCTACAGCATGGGGCTGTCCTAAACAGATGATTTAATTAGTATATTACAAGTATTGATTCTGGGAATAAATATGAATTCAGCAAATATTGCTAATGAGCTTCTTAACCCAGCAGTATGTCCCCTGCACAAACTAGAAGCACTTGCTAATTTAATATATGCCATAACCCAATACTGACAGGAAATCTGAAAATCACTGTTAATGGCAGGAACAAAAATAATGGTTGCCTCCCTCAAATCTCTGTTTAAAGTTAAAATTTATAACTAGCCTTTCCATATTTTCATTTTAATGGGTAGATTTCTCTTTTAAAAGATGTTATTTTCTTAGCGAGCAGAATGTAGGTGTGAGGATTGGGAATGGGCTTACTGAGAGGGACCCAGGAGGTAGGTCTCTGCTAGTGCTCAGACTAAAACCGAAGATCTACACAATACTCAGTTTTCTCTGGGCACAAGGCTTTTCCCTGGGTAGAGATGACCCTCAGCCTGCATAGATACACCTCTCCCAGATACCAGGACAAGCGCATACCCTGTATTAAAATATGTGTTCAGAACAGTCCTTCTGTACCTCCTCCAGTTCATGCTTCCAACTCCCTTTCTTTCTGTGCTTCTTATTCTGCACCTTGTTTAAACTGTACTGCCTGCTCACCCCTGTAAGAAGAAAAATACTAGTGCAGCAATAAGGAGATCAGCAGGATTTTAACCATCTTTCTTCAACATGGCAATGCACCTGGGTGCTCAGTGAGACTCACAGTTGGTCCACAGAGTATGAGCACTACAAGGTCCAAGAGTGAGTCCTCCTCTGCTATCCATCAGTGAGCCAGACCTTTCCCATATAATCCTATGTCTCTTGATTTTGATTTCTTCCTTCTGATGACCCATTGCACTACCAGATTTTGCATCCGTCTTGCCTCATATGTTTGAGTAGTTCCAAATTGGGAAGGAGAGACTGTTTCTTTCTACAGCAGTGAAGTGACCCAATGCAGTAAATAGAAGAGTCGTTGCAAGGATTCTGTCCAATGAATTCGACCTTCACTTAATAGTAACTCATAAATATATATACATATATATATATGAATAAAACTTTCATCTGGAGTATCTGCCTTTTTGCAAAGAAGAGATTCCAAAGCTCGTACATATGGTCATTAGCTGATGCCTTCCCATCTGCTCTTTGTAGGGAGTATGCAGGCTTGTTGATAGTATTAGATGTGGTAGTCAAGGGAAAAATCTCTGATCGTTGTGCATTAGCTCAGCTTTTCTCTGCTCTGGCAAGTTTGACTTATCATTAAACATCCCAGAAATGCCAGCTCTAAAAATCATTTCTACTTTGATGTTATTTTCCACCTCTGAGAAATTGCTGCTCTCTTTCTGGGATTTGATTTTTATTAGAAACTTTTTTAAAGGCCAGAAAGCTAGAAATGCGTCAACAAAATCAAACAACCCCACCTCTAATTCAGGAACAGAGTCAAAACCCTTCCACATTTTGGGCATTTTTTTGTGCACATTTTCCAATCCATCCCATTCTCCCCTTTCTTTACTATACAAATGTATGAAAGGAAGATAGATTTTCTAGTCAAAGTTACTAGCTATTATGTTATATGAGAACCTAAAAACAGTCACTCTAGGTTTAAACAAGTGTCTAGCCCAGTATCTTTCCACAACACATAAGCAATGCCCATTGGAGTTCAAGAGAGCATTTACAATACTTCACCCCAAACACTCCTTCCAAACATGAAGCCATTAGTATTTTCTTCATGTTCAGTAACACTCACTTGCACATAATTAATTACATGTAGTCCATGCAGCTCAAATTCAGTGTTAATTTATGATACCTAGCTGGTGCTAATCTATACTGGTGCTGAAAGAGCCAAGTGCTACCTTCCTTTATCCCAATTATCTAAATGCCAATCCACACGCACCTATACAGAGATGTTTAGCAGAAGACATTTCTCACCATTTCCAATTTACCCTGAGAAGAGTTTTCACTGCAAATGATCCCAACCTTGTATACCAATTAGTTCTTCTTGTCCAGTCATGTCTCCAGAGTGATCTGCTTGCTATCAACTGTATGGATCTGCAGCCCAGAATCACTCTCATGAATAAATACGAAAGCACGGTCAGTTATCAGGAGTATCAACATGCTGGAGAAGAAAGCTCACTAGGGAGAAAAAAAATCTTGTTATTACCTTTAGATGCCCTTTTGATCTTATTAGAAAGGAAACTGTGGGACAAGAAAGTGAAGGGAGATAAGGTATAGCTGGCACAGGTTGATTTGATTTTATTTTTTTTAAAACCAGGGAACATATATACATTGCCAAGTTCCTGTTCCCGCCTGGGAAATCCTGTGTGGCCTTTAAGCCCTGCTAACACAGAGTGCAGCGTTAACGCAGCAGCACCAATTCCAGGAGGGGCTGTTAGCACAGGAACGTCCTCCCAGCCTGGGTTTGTTAAGGACCGGGCACATCACCAAACCCGTGTTTGGGTGCCAGAGCTGCAACCAGTTTACCTCCTTATAGCTAGTCCATTACAGGACTGCTTCTGCCCCTCCTTCCTAACCACCGACTTATTTCATTTCACTCAGCTGGACTCTAGTCAGAGCCACCATCTAACTTAGAAGCAGCAAAGGATGCAGAATCTGGCCTTGCATGTGTTTATTATTCCTACCTGCAGGCTGGAACAAGCCTTTCTCTTTTCCTATTGATTCAGGTGTTCTAATGCAAGGACTTCAGGGTCTATAGACCTAAATAAAGAACTGAACTATATAAAAATCGTAGCATGGAGGCTCTGCAGAGACAAATCTTGGATCATTGCTAAGAACACTTAATGATCCTTGAATTCATGAGGAGGAGAGAGGGCCTCGCTTCTCCCATGAGTCCATTTTTGTTATGTAGAATCAGACCCAAAGAAAAAGATAGTAATTTTCTTTCAGGGAAATTTCTGCAGGTTTGATTCTGCAAAGAAAACACTGAGATTAAAGGTAATTGAAATGAGTTGTTTCATTGGCTGTTTCTTTGGCTGGATTTTCTGGTGTCTAATAGAGTGTGACTTCTGAAGCTTTCTCCCAAGCTTGGACCATAATAACAGTGCGCTCTTATGTAGACTCTCTACTATCTAGTAAATGCTGTGATCATGCACTGACAATACAGATAAATTCTCCTTAACCTCTTTCAGGCCACTTCTTTTTACAAAATGTGTAGAACTGGCTATACTTGAGATTACTACCCCTCTGACAAATTTGGTGATAATTCAACCCACTAAAAAAAAAATTCAGGCAGGCAGAAGATGGACACACAGGCAGCATGGTCACATAAGCCAAGGAGACCAGGATAGAGAATTAGCTGACCCAGGATCTCTCCTCCAATGCTGTTCAACACCAGTTATTTTAGGAAACATATTAGAACAGGACAAGAATTCAATGATGCTCCTCCACGTATTTCTCCAGCCTCCAGGAAACCCTGTTTAAGGTTTTCCCAAACCAAAGAGGCTACCTATCAAAAGATTTTTTTCTTAGCAATTTGTCCACTTATGTTTTACATCTGTGTAAACTTCTAGTATTTACAGCATCTGCAGCAAGGAACTCCACAGCCTAAGGACATGTTTTGTGAAGATGACTTGATTTTGTTTGCCCTAAGACTGCATCATGATAGTTTCATGCTCCCATATTGAAAAAGGCATAGGGTTTGTATTTCATAAGATTTAAAAATAAAATAAAATAAAATAAAATAAAATAAAATAAAATAAAATAAAATCATCCCAGTCAGTACAAGAAAGTACTCCAAGATACTCCAGAGACCAACATCAGTCTCTCATTAGGCATGTTAGATGTTCAAATATGCACAAATGTGAAGGTTACTAGTACTTGGTTTACCCATCCCCATGTCAAGAGCTCTGAAAAAATTCTGAAGCTCAGGACAGGAAATGCAAGAGACTATAAGTTCTTAGTCCGAACTCCCTTTCTTTCTACAAGTTATCCATCACATTTTCAAACCTAAGATATTTGATTCTGGCTTTGAAGACTTCTGTAAGCTCTTTTCCTACATAAATAGCTGGGCCATTTTCTCTATGTATGATATATTAATTAAATAACATCCAGTGACTACTGGAATCAATGAAAGCCCTCCAGTTCAGCTTGAAATAGTTAATCAGTCTACAAAAGGTGATCTTTATTAATCTGCTTTGAAAATCTAAAAATCAAGACTTTTTTTTTCTTTTGAGGCTTCTCAACATCTTGAAGAACTACTCAATGAGACCCTCAGAGTAGATTATTTATTAATATGTTCTGAAAACCTAAAATAGAGAAAAAAATTAAGATTATCAATGTCTTCAAGATTGATGAAAGTGATTTTCACTGACTCTCTGTGGAGGAAAACTTAGGGCTGCTAATACCAAATATAGGTCAATAAATCATTCTAGTAAGAGTGACCTAATTAACACTCAAGCCCTGATTTGAATGCATGAAGCTCATTATCTTGACACAAGGTTCACTCTCACAGAAAAAAAAATATTAAAACTTATGGAAAACTTTGTGGGAGCAAAGTGTCTGGACAAGATGGAAAGCAGCTGCCTTCTGTGCAAATGTTGCTGCTGGTTTCTCCGTCCTAGATTCTTCTTGAACAAGGGGAGATAATAGGAAACACTTTCAGTAGTCTGGTACAGCAGAGAGGTGAAAAGAGGCACCACTAAACACACAAATGGTTGTTATACTCCCGCACCAGAGACATACTAGTATTACTGAGGAGAAACTATAACCTTCATTGGATTGGCACTCATTGGTGATGACTACCTTTGTAAAAGCACCCACTGCCGGGCACCAAAGCACACAGAGGTTGTTGCAGTACCCAGATAGCACCTCTGCAGTCACACATGGCCATGAAATACAGAAGCACACACCTGACAGGCAGCCTGAGAGACCTCAGGGAGTTTGTCTGGAGGAAACCAATCCATTGTTTTGTCACCTCAGAGAGGCTGAGGGCCAAAGTTAATTGTATGATCACAAAGGTACCAAAGTGCAAAAATTGTTCCCTAAGTTATTGTAATCACCCAAGGCTAAATCTACATAATTTCCATTTACAATCCCTTCTTTTACGACTCCAACCAGTTGAAATAAGAATTTTCTCCCTGCTTTTGTTCTAGAAAATGAACAATGACCAAGGGAATATACTATGGCAGATGAACACAGTAGCATTTTTTCTGAGTAAATTCATATGTAAATTCAGAAAGATTTAGACCAGAAAGTGACAAGAGCCTGCTCTTTGACAGACAGGATGGATTCTCTCTGTGGTACAAATGCCCACTATTGCATCCCCAAGTAAGCATCAGACATAAGGGAAGGTAGCCCAACCATGAACAGTCAGCTTTTGAAAGAACTAAATACAAGGTAGTTTAGACATAGTTAATCTGGAAACTAGTAAATTATTTCTAGTAGATTGAGGAGAGGATTTCTAGAACAAGAGATGTAGAGACTAGTGGTGTTGAAGCTGAAACTTGATTATGTGACAGGGATTACACAGTGTAAAGGCACAAGTGCCTGCAGTGGAGCAGAGCTCTTCTGTGTCCTGTAGCCCTGTCTTTACAAAATACAGCTGTGAGACTACGCACAAACATAAACTCATCTACATAGTTCTTTTACAGTCTTTGGGGAAGGTGTATGAAATTGGGAAACTGAATCCATTTATCTTATTAAATGAAAAAACCCAAAGTGGAATCCTGTTCCGTACAGCTCACTTGACTTAATTAACTAACATCTGAATCAGTGCTTGATTGCAGAGACTGCCATTCTAAACCAGGAGCCATAACCAGCAATTGTTCTTTTTCTATTAGAGTAATTGAGGAGGGTGCCATTTGATTAGCCCATGGCTTTATTGATTAATTTATCATTTCTTTGTTTGCATTTGATTTTGATTGATTTTCTGTGCTCTTTGCAAATGAGCGGGTTGTTGTGAATACAAAAGCGCTTCACACACAACCACTATCACAGCTCGTTTGTCTGTTGTTTTCCTGATGTCTTCTTCACTGGATCTGCATCCTTTTGCTGTCCACCAGCTTTCACTCACAGCAGCTGCTGGCTGAACTAATGAGTGCACCTGGGCTGCAGCTTGCAAAAAAGCACAGTGTGCTTAACAGCAACACAACAGGACAGAACAGCGTGGAGTCACAGTGCTGCTTTGGTGTGAAATTAAGGTCTACTTAGACACAAGTCTCAGTGCCACAAGACATCAGATTTCTGCAGACCTATGACATTTGTAGAAATCTCTGCTGATACGCAATAGTAAATATTTTAGGAAGAAAACAGGGATATGGTGGTACTTTGCAGGGCAATACAATACCCATATGGTGGGTATCACCTTGTCCTGTTTGGTTTTGCAATGAGCAGAAACACATGCCATCGCTAAAGAAACCTTATTCCAGTTTACATAGCTAGCTAGTACATATAAAGAGCTCCTCGGGAAGGCTGCAAAGCAGTATTATAAGGCTCACTTCTCATGGCTGGATTAACAAGGTGTATTAGCAGAACTATGATATGGTCTTAGGCAGAGGATTGGAAAAGAAGTCCACAGTTCAAGCTTTGAGGAGTCTTGCACAGCATTTCTTGATCAACTTTCCATTACTCAGGATATGACTGGTTCCTGGGAGCATGGCAAGACGAACGGCAACTTGGGACTTAGCCCTGATTTTGACAAGGGCTGACCCAAACATCTCCTTTAAGCCTCCCCTGTAAGGCACAAAGTGCACAAAGTGAGCACGCTGTCCTCCAAGAGTAGTGGGAAGCAGATGTAACACACCTACTGAACAGCTAGTTTTGCGAAGAGAGCCTTCCCTTGTGAGTGAGTTACCTGAGACTGTGTTACAGCCCTTCCATGCATTGCTACCTCTCCTCTGGGCCAACATCCCTGATCAAGGAAATCCATTTATAAGCTTCTTGCAATGCCACAGATAAATGTGTTAGTAACCAACCAGCAGGATGGCTTGCAACTGCACTGAGCTCGGGATTCTCAGTCCTTTACTACAGATCAGCTGTTCAGTGACAACTTGAGCTGCGGTAGGTCCAGCACTGCTATCACCTTGGCCTGATCTTCTTGGCTGGAGACTATACGCACCTTGCTCATGCACTGCCACTTTCTTACAAAGCCAATGGAAGAAAATACAGATGTCCTTCCAGCAAACTGCCGTCAGAAAGCTCAGCATCAGCTGTGAAGGCTAGTAATTTGTAATACAAAAAAGAAATCAAGCAAAAAGGAAAGGATGTACTCCAGACTGTCGGTTCACCACAGAGTTTGCGTTGGTTTGTTTTCTAGTAAGACAGTGATGAATTGCAGCTTAGACTGATGAAGGGCAAGGGGTCTTTGGGATCTGAAACCAACAGCCCTGAAACCTTTCCATGTTCAGTGAATGGAATAACTCAAAATTTAAAGCAGTATAGAAACAATATCAAAATATCCATGTTTTGTATCCTGCTTTGGGACTCAGATTTGAAAGCACAGCTGTTCACTTCTCCACTTTGCTTTTTTGATCCCCAGCAAACTGTTTAGTTTCTTTGTGCCTAAATTTCTCCCATAAAATAGAATATCTCATTGCCTGGCTTTAGCTGGGGCTTGTGATAAAGAAGCGTCCAATATACTCAATGACTGGGATTTGATGAGTAGATAGATGGGGAGAAAGTAAAACAGAGTAGTAACAATCATATTACATGACATTAGGTAGAACTTAACTTTAAGTTGTTAAACTTGTTACTTTGGTTAGGTTTAATTCTGCCAGCTCATTACAGAAAGCCCCAGCCACAAATTGATCAGAGCCATCTTAATGGTATTTATTTTTTAAAAATAAATAAATTAATAGTCTGATAAAGCAAAAAGCTTGCAAGCAGCTTGTTAGTCTCTTCATAATCCCAGACTTCTTAGGCTAGCAGGCTAGCAGTTGTTATTAAAAAAATCTCATACTAAATAAAACCCCAAAGAACTACTTTTCATACATGCCCTTTTATAAGTCAGACTAACTAGCTTCCATATCACACTAGTTCATTATACATACATATATATACATGAAGGTTCTTCAAGCAGTCATTAAAATTAATCTGCATTAACAGCGCTTCTACAATTTGTAGTATCATTAAGGTCACAATATTTTTTAAGATGTTTTCCCAAACCTTTTATAGATACTTGCCTATTCTTATCTTATCAAAACCTTGACTGTCTAAACACCTAGCCTCCCAACCATACTATCAAGATTTTCTTATCACCTGATATGAAAGCAGCCTTGACATCCTCTAAACACATTCCAGTTGAACAAATTAACAGAATATACAAACCTAAAGCCTCCACCTCTAAACACATTCCAGTTGAACAAATTAACAGAATATACAAACCTAAAGCCTCCAACATGGAAGAGATTATTTACATTTGTTGAGAAAAGTAGTTGGCTAAAAGTAGCTGATTCCTATTTCTGCAATGCCAAACACCAAAGTTCCTAACAAGATAGAAACTTTAGAAGTTGAGTTCCCTCCTATTTACTATTACCAAAAGATATTAGCCCAAAATTATAGCCAGCAGTCAGATGGACACAAACAGAAAGACGTAGGATCTTTAAATTCAAATACACAATACAGGTACTATTGAAAGGAATTTGATCTTATGGTTAAAAGTTCAGCAGTCGAGACCTAGGTTTGACTTGTGACTCTTCCTTATATGTCATTAGGAAGTCAATTAATAATTATGTGCATCCGTTCATCATCAGCAAACCCAGATATTATACTCTTGTCTCCTGGGGGAAGTTGTCTGGCAGATAAAAACTTTAATGCTATGAAGTGTTCAGATACTGCATGGACCAATTGTCAAGCAGTTAATGCAAATATCAGTACTTTGTGCTCAGTTTCCTGAACCAGTGAGTTGTTTAATTACCATTCTATCCACAACATTGCAAGAAATTAAATCCCAAGTGAGAATAGCTATTCTTTTGTTATCTCGTGCTGCACTATTGAAAAAATTAGAGGGGCTGTGCTAACAGAAAATGAAACTGACTGTTAACAAGAGACAAACTTCAACTATGAAGACCAATTAGGAAAGAAAAAAAAATTCTGGGAGAGAGGGGAAAACCGCAGAAATAATCCCTGTGCTTTCAACAGTGTGGCAGAAATGCTGTCCTTTAGAGCAGCACCATTAGAAATTGAAGGTGGGGATTACAATTTTGTATATATGTGCCTTTGTATATGTATGTACATATATGTATTTATTCATATTTGTACATTAGTATTTCTTCAGTTGGCAGTCATGAGTTCTTTATCCATCCCTCAAACATAGTTCACTGGAACTGGACGTATCATAACATAGCCTCTTGCTAGTTATAGTTTTAAAATATAGAACAACAGCCAGCTTGAGGCAGTCCCCATTCATCTGTGATGGAAAGCAGAACAAAGACAATGGATTCAGGCTAGCAAGAGAGAAGGCATAAATGTGGAGCACATCAGGAGTCTGAACCTTTTTCCATTTACCCCAATAGAAGTTCCATATTAAATTGAAAGGATTCCACTGAATTTTTAACAGCATGCCATAGCACTATCCTAATGTCACTTCACTCAAACCTAATAGTAAGCAAGCCAGAGAGGTAGAGGCACAACCCAGGTCTTCAGGGAATTAGAATCTCAACCATTAAGTTAGTGAGGTAACGATTAAAAGCCTTTAGAGTGCGATAAAAAGCACAAAAGCTACTGAGAACCTGGGTATCCAGATACCATCTTTTAACATTTGTTGCTTGATAGAATGCTGATGTACCCAGGATGATTCTTAGAAGATAAATAAGTAACCCCACTAGCTTTTTCAATAAAGGACTATACAGCACTGAATGAAGCCAAACTATTTTTCATTAAATTTAAGGTTGCTGGAGAAATAAAGTGGGATACTCTCCTTTTTACCTCATGAAAGAAACTATAATGATAACAATCCTGTGATATCCATCCATGCTGCCTGGCATTATAGAAACCTCACCAAAAAGTAATTAAAGAGCCAAACACCATGCTATCTAATTTAAGACATCTTTTAAAAAGTTCTTAGAGACCCTGTTGGGCTAATTCTGTGAGCTTAGGAAAAACAGCACTCATCATTACTCCCAGACGCACAAAGGCACAGGTGGGACCTAAGCAGCCCTTTTTGCCTGAGGATTAAAATAGCATGCTGCTTCCAATTTTAGGTCTGATACACAACAGAAAATGTCAGAAGGTCGAAAAACACGATTAGATCCAAACCACAGACAAGCAGATCTTCACTTCAGCCCACATCTCCAAACAGCAGCCAGTTGGCAGGGAGAAGCTCAGCAGGTTAGCCATGTCCTCTCTGCCCACTTGCGAGAACAAATGGTGCTATTTCAGCCTGCCACGGCTGCAGGCAAGAGAGTAACTCTCAGGCTGATGAATTGAGAGTAGAACTAAATGAAGCAACTCAATTTTTCCGTGGGGTTCTCTAATCACAATTCACCACCTAGTAGGAGGAAGTGTAATCTCAGATTTTTGTAGCCTTTCTGCTAGGTAACATGATGATGCTGTAGAGCCATAATACAGTATAATGGTGTATACCTTTATGGAGCCTCTGACAGTTTAGTGGCGTTGTAAGGGAAATCCCAGCCCATGTTATACATAGAATATCTTCAGCCCCTGTCACAAAAAAGTTAGGACGATAAGTCTTAGCTGATCAATATAGCCTGCAAAACCTCCCTGCAATGAAGCAATATGGGACAGATGGACTCAGGGTGTGGCAGAATCAAAAAGTAGTACAGGAGAGAAATCCTAAAATTAAAGAGGAACAAGGAGTCGTCACTTACTGAGAGGTGAAGAAAGTTATATAGGAGGGCATAAGATCAACATGGGGAAACTGAGGGAGGATTTCAAACAGACTGCACTGAACTCTAGAGAAGGGAAAATGTGGGGACCAGAGGAGGAGCAGTCAAGTATTCAAAGACAGGGACAAGAATGGCTGCAATGAAGAGTCTCAGTGGAGGAGGCCTGAGAGAGCAAATATGGGGCAAGGAATAGAAGAAGCAGAACAGAGACATTTGAGTTTAAAGGAGGCAGGGAAAGGAACTCCCAGTAGTGAGGCAGAGAAGAGCTGAAAGAAACAGAGAAATGGGTGCAAAGAAGAAATAAATAATTAAAACCCAGGAGATGTGGTCCTTTGGGAATATCAAGGATTTTACATACATTGAGGCACTCACAATCTAGTTCATTTTTGGTTCTGGCTTTTGACAGGAGGTTCTGCTGTTGCTTCATCCATAACCCTACAGAAAACGTCAAAACCATCATTAAGATGTTACACATTTTTCACGCTTTCCCTGCAACAGAACAGCAGGAACATTGTTCCTAGGGAGATGCTGGTGGTGACCTCTGATTTGGACAGGTACCTTTCCCATCCGAAACAGCCAAACCTCATGGTCCTGGCAGCTCCCTACTATAGGGGACACATACAGCCGGGTAGTAAACCCACTACTCCTCAGATCTGCTTGGTTTGCCTTCTGTATGATTATATCATTTTACTTGGCTCAGAGCAGCTGGCAGGAACACGCCTGATGGATGCGTTCGGATTGCTTGCCTTTCACTTCCACCCCAACTGTAACCTCTCACACCCATCCATTAACACCTCCCAGCCCAGAGAGAGGGCAGGATAACTAAACTAAACTAACTAAAGGCATTGGATGGGAAGCCTGCAGACTCCCTGGTGCTAAAAGGAAAGATAGTTCTCTCTGGCTTGTCTGACCACCTTTCTTGCAGGTTGGTTTTCAATCGGCTTTTTGGCTACCCTGGAGCACAGTGTTCAAGAGATATACAAGCCTGTTCTTGCACATGAGCCTTTCATCTGTTATCTCGGCAAGGTGGGAATAAAAGACTGGGCCACAGCATTCAGCTAAGGCTTCTAAAGGAGTTGGCTTCCTCTTCCCCATGGATAGCCTGAGATCACACCAGGAAAAAGGAATTGCCACAAGTTTGTTATGATCAAGCACTGGGACTGCTGATTCACGTTCTCCCAGCTCTGCAGTATGTGCAGATGGAGTCTAGCGCTAAACTGCTAGCAAATAGCGTTTTAAACTAAGGTCCCCAGACCATACAGCTGGAAACCCTTGTGATCTTATCATTTATATTTCCTACAGAAGCTGCAGAGGGAACAGGGCTGGTTTAATCCTTCCTGAAGCACTCCCTGAAGCACGACCCCTTGGAAGAACCTCTCTCCCCCCTCACCACTAAGGCAGTCAGTTAGTTTGATTTAGGTGTCTGCGTGCGGGTGGCTAAATTGGCCAGATGAGCTCTGGAAACTGCAAAATGAAGGGGGGGGGGGGGGGGGGGAAGACCAACAACAAAACCAAACAAGAAACCCAAACAACTAAACAAAACCAAACACACACACAAAACTACTTAGGACTAATCTCTCATGATCATTATAGTGCTGATTCCACTAGTCTTTACTGCAAGGCTTCATCAAAAGCCATTTTAAAAAGAGGGGACGGGAATAAAAGTGTTATTTTTGTTTTAATTGCCTTACCCAGGTGATGAGCTATTTGAGATGAAATAGAGCAAATGTCAAGAGGAGGGAGTGTCTAGATGCAGAAGAGAATCTTCTGCCTTGAGAATTAATCAAACCTCTGCAGAAGTTCAGAAAGTTTCCAAAAGCTTTTTCCAATTTTTTGACCACGCCAGGGACCTTGTTTACAGCAATACACTGGAAGCCTGATCTTCAGAGTGGATTGGTATACAACTTTCAGTGCCCCCAAACAAAGATACAATATTGTAACAGATTGCAATGTACTCCATGCAAAATACCTGAGCACTAGCAGAACTTGCTCCGCAAATGCAGATCCTTTGGGGAACACGTGGAACCACCTGAACCATCAGTAAACTGGAGCAGTCTGGCAAAACACAAATTCACAAATGCTACTAAGATGTTTTATCACAGTTTTCTTTTGAATGTTTTATAAGCTCAGCACACCCATTGGTATGAAAATTGGACTCACTCACATCTGCTCAAAAGCAAGCTGAGGCCAAGTTAAAAAGGCATCCTGCGCATAACACCTCTGCTTGGAAACCACGGTTTATCAGTAGTGGAAAATATTTGTGGAAAGTCCATTTTGCAAAAGGCAGGAACTGTAAAAAGAAAAATTCCCCACGGTGTTTACTAACCTCAGAGTCCCTGCACAGCCCATGCCAGTTACACACACAGGAGCCCCTTCAAAGACCAAAGGACAAGTTCATACCTTCTCCTACAAACCATCTGAAATGCTCAAGAAAGGTGGAGGTTAGGCCATATTTACTTTTCTCTCCCACACCTTTTTTACAGTTACCATATTAATATCGGAATTGGAAATGTAACAAACATTTCTTCTCATCCAGAGCAGGGATTTGACAACATTGTTTAAGTCTCCTCATACATTCAATAAATCCCTTAACTTCTAGTAGGATTACTTTGGTGCTGCATGTGCATATGTATCAGCACAATTGAGACATAGGGCTTCACACTTGAATATAACAGGTTCAACATGATTTACCAGGTGGCCTGGCAGCAAAAAACATTCTTAGTACGGCAATTTAGACACTTTCCTCTGTCCTTATTCTTATAAGGATTTAATTCCTTACTTCCTACTAAGAAGACAAGACAGCCCACAAATGTTACTTTGATGCCCAGGACATGGAGATTTCCCACGCCTCTGAAATGGCCATTGCCATGGCCCCAGGAAGATGGGGAAAGGACTTGAGGGAAAAAAAGCTCGCTCTTCCACTTTAAAGGTGCAGCCTCAAGACCCTGCACACAGTGTGCTCAGATCCTCTGAGATGGGATGTAGTACTTGAGAGAAAGGCTGTATTTTTGTGGGGAGGGCTTTGAAATGTATGGGAGAGAAGCCCCACTGCATTACCAGCATTCAGTAGAGCACTACTCCCAGCATGCAGGTAATGAGATCACACCACATTGAAAGTCAATTAAGACTTCGAAGCTCTGAATTCACAAAGACAAACTAATTCTTACAGTTCTTGCCTTTCCCAAGCCAGCATTTCTGGCAGGCACCTGAAAAGAAATGCTAACTAGACTTAGAGTAAATACAAACAATTACTGTGTTTTACCCGTGTGTTATCCCAGCGGTACTTGGCATTTTAAGAGTTTAAAGTTTAATTACATTTTTGCTTTTGGTACATTGGATAGCCATTCACCTATGAAGAAAAACGTCTGAGAGGGTTTCAAGCTCATTTAAAACACTCAGAAGCAAAGATTGCTGAAGCGTGTGAGGCTGGCTCTGTGTTTTGATGTGCTATAGAATAATGTATGGAATTATTCATATATTCACTAAGTGGTGCATTTTCATTGTGCTTTCAGCTAACTTGCAAACTCCACTGGCCCCGTCTCAGGAACCCTTTCTCTCCACACTTGCTAACGCTTCCAAGTAATATGCTGAGTTTTTCCTTGCCCCATCGCACTGTTGTGTGGAAGAGATATTTGAAAGTCTGCCCAGGCTGCAGATGTTACAAGAAAGGGGGAAATAAATGATCGAGAACATTTCAGTCACTCCGTTGCTCACAGAATTGCTCATTTATTCAGATTTTCCACTCCCAGATTCCTTGGTTTCTGATGCCTTTCCTACCACTCCTTTGTGAGACAGAAGCCAGGGACCTTTCACATCGAATGTCTCTGAATGCATTCATTAGCAAGGAACCCTCACTACAACATTAGGCTCCAAAGATCATGACCACAAGGTCATAACATGCTCCCCAAAAGAACTCTGTCATCACAGGCTGCATCGAGAGGACAGAAACGGCAACATAGAAGGCAGCTCTTGATTTTTGTTAGGGGCTGAGAAGCGTGAGCAAAGGCAAAGAGCCACCAGTCCTATCAAGCTGGAAAGGTTGAGCAAAAGGTATGGCCATGGTCTTGAGCTGTGACCCCTGCCACAGCTGGGTGAGTGGAGTAGAGCGTTTTAAAACTGTCCCATTCCCTGAAGGAAACCAGGCATAAAAAATCACTAAGCTTCAAACTTCCCCCTTCAGCAGGGAACCCACACCACCAGTGCCCTGGCATGGAGGAGGCACCTGGAAACCAAAGAGCACAGCATGAGACCACAGAGGAAATAAATCCATGCACACCACACCGACCTCAGCAGTGGCTGCTCAACACAGCAGCTGTGCAGGCCTAGAAATGCCCCACCACGGTGCCTGCATGGAGCTGGCAGGTACAGGGTCAAGGGAATGCCCATTGCTGAGAGTCACATGTCATTTGCCTCCTCCATCCCTCACTTGCTGTCCCGAGCACTTGCCTGCTGCCGCAGGCACAGAGCCCCTGCTGTGCTCAGCCTCCACCAGCCTGCACTCCGGAGTGGGCGAATTGATTTCGCTAACACACATCTACAAACACACTTTTTTTCCGCTGCGGTAAATCAACACAGCTCCACAGGATCAGACCAATAAAACACGAAGCAAGCTGGGGGTCTATTTCCTCTGCCTGAAGGGTCCTCCATCACACCAAGCTATGATTACTACAGCCCCACGCCAGCAATCTCTTCCATTTCTCAGGTCCAGTCTCGGTAGTGGGGTGTAGGAACACATGGTTGTTTGTTTTAATCTAATCACCATTTATTTTCAGTTATCTGGGGAAAAGAGAAAATCTTTCACCCATACAAAGCCCAGTATTTCTTTTCTTCTGGCTATGAGTGGGACGGTTGCAGAAAGACAGGGCCTGGCCACACACGTTCTGAGCTGGGGAAAATATAGAAAATGTGTTAGTGGGCAAGAAAAGTATAAAAAAGAGCATACAGAAGCAGAGGGAAAGATACCATCAAAGGGAAACAGCTAAAACAATACCTAAGATTTCTTATACGTAGGTGTATACATATATGTCTATATTTATATATGTAAAGTCGCTGTGTACCTGTGTATAAAGGTATGCATGGACATACCGAAAATGCCCCCCTCACCACGTGTGGGGCTCATTAGGAATGCCATTATTTTCATTCTAATCTGTGAGAGAATTAAGCAGCCTGGTGTGATCTTTCAAAGTAGGGGGAGCATTTGAAGACGCTGACACCTACACTGCCTTCTCCCATTTTCCGTGAGGCTTTTTTCCGCGCTCCAAGCTGTCCAAAGGATTCACACGCACGCACACACACATGTGCTTATCTCTCTGCTCAGAAGCTTGAAAGGCTGTCCTTGCCAGCAGCTACCCTCTAAGTCACAGGGAAAGCTTGTCTTTTAGCAGCAAACTTTGTGAGAGGCCTCTGGACTTCCCTGCTGTTGTTTTGGGTTTTGTTACTTTTTCTTATTTAGCTGCAGAAAATGGTTAAAGAGAAGTAGTCCAGCTCCTCACAGGGCCTTTCAAAAGCATTTCAAATGCATCCCACTGGGCTGAGACAGCTGTTTTTCCCTTCTTAGGGAAAAAAAAAAAGAAGAAGAAAACAGAAAACGGAAAAAAAAATAATGAGAGAGAGTACTTTTGCTCCATTTTTTTCCACGCTACAGACTCTGCTTTATAAAGCCACGTGTGTTTCCACTTCTGGCCAAAGTTTCACGGCAGAAAGGCAGCTTCTCCCCCACCGCCAGCAGCCACAAAGCCTCACTGTTGCACGGGGAAAGGCTGCAGAGCTTAAGGCATTACCTCTTTCTCTCTGCACTAGCTGGGGCAAATCCCAGCATAGCGTCACACCACGTTACTTCTTGTCACTGGAGAAAGAGAGATTACAAGGGCACTTTCATTTTAAGGTGACAACATCAAGAGTATCATGCATCAGGACCAGCTATTATCAACTCTTTAGAAACTTATCTGAAAAACCATGGTGGTTGGGCTTCTAATCCATACATCCTAATCCATGCCATGACTACAGGTGTTCTTGCAAAAATGGAAACATCCAGGTTTAAGTGAGAGCAGTGACTACCTGCATTCCTGGGGTGGACCCATTAGATATCCTCATGAAGTTTCTCACAGGTTTGCAGAAGAGATGAGGTTGTTTGCAAAACCAGGTCGTGTTCAGGCCAGTGGGTCTTGGGCAGGACTGGATTTGATATGGCAACTGATCAGGCTGCAGAACCCAAAATCATATACAGAACCAGGAATCCATCAGTTTACATGGGGCTACCAGGCTGACGAGCAATCTGTCTTGCTGCTATCCAGCCTTCTTTTGTGAGGACTCACTTCTCATCGCTGGCATGGGATATCCCCAGCCTGCACTAGGGAGCTGAAACTCTCACTAATTATGGTTTTGTCATTAACCCTTCAGACTCCAGTGCTAGTGGGGCTGCTGCTGACATCAAGAGAAGGGATAAGGGGTGTTGTGGGATCAGCTCTCTCTAAACCAAGGGCCAGATGAGTGGAGTTTTAAGGCATTGGAAAGTTATATCAAAAATTATTTATAATTGTAGCTGTTACAGAGCAGCTCCAATTAAAAAAGTAGAACTGTTTTGACAGAAATAAAGGCAACTACAAACTGACTGTCTCATGTCAGAGCCTGAAACCAAATCTAGACTGCAAAGAAATACTTTTCTGAAAAACCATGCCACAGTCCATTGGCTGGGTCATGCATGTGAACTGAACTGTGACTTTTGGATCTAAAAGCATCAGTCACTCCTGTCAGTGCAGCTTTAGTTGTTGTGAAGCAGGAACCAGGATCTGATCCCTGCAAGGGGACATACACAAGTTCGACCAATATATTATTTGCTGTGTCTATACTGACAGTTGGATTGGGTCCAAGCCCCCTGGCCACCCTCTGCATTTACCGGAAACTTTTAGAAGCCGCCATCTCCACTTTAGCACAGTGGTGTGCCAGAATTACCAAGCCCTGCTGAGATCCCCAAAGAAGGTTTGCAGTAGGTCAGGGCAGCAGTAGCTGTGAGGAGAAAATGGCAGGTTTCTGTCAGTGTCCAGTTAGAGATATTATGGCAGCTCTGTGGGATCCTTTTCCTAAAATAAGCTAGGTAAATCTGTCATGCCATTAAGGCTGATTGAGCAGCTGTCCAAGAATGCTGTCACTTGCAATTGGATGTAAATAGTTACAAAGAAGAGTTTTGTGACTGAATTAAGAACCGTTTTTCTTGGCCAGCAGTGGATACTCACTTTTGCATCTTCTCAGAGAAACTCCTATACTGTATTTCCAGAGGACCGACATTGTATTCAGCTACAGTGTCCCGGCAGAGACCTGTCTTGGTTCATTATATCAAAGTCACCCTGGCCCTGCTGCAGGCTCTCACACTCTCCAATCTGAAAAAGGAAGCACAGAGTCAGGGCAGTGAGGAAAAGGATACTTTATGGAAAGTTCTCCACAGGCTTAACTAAAATACAGTGAACTGTGAACTCACCCAAGGGACACTCAAACCAAATCACACTCAAAGCTCGGTCTCCAAATCAGGTTGGAGCAGAACATCAGGTTGCTGATCAGCACATTATTACACAGCAGCTGGAATACAGTAATTGTCCACACACTCCTCCCTAGCCCAGGGTAACCTCCCAGACAATACAGCATGGCTTTTCCTCAGGAAAAAGAAAAAGTTACATCACTCTGCACCCATTGCACACTGAAAACGTGTGACCAGAGGGGCAGTCACCAGTGTCCAGCTGCCTCCCAGTAACACGCTGAGTTGCTTTAATTTGGAAAATTGTCGAAGCCTCATATTTCATAGCATCTCTTTTAATATGCATGCTGGAGGCTGTTTCTGATGTTGGGCTGTGTAGTTTAGGGTTCTTCTGTGGTCTCTTATGGAGTACACTGTATTAAGTTTCCTGACAGCACCCTGTGCAGGTGCTGGGGAGGATCACAGGCATCACCTTCCACGCCAGGAAGACATGCGCTGCTCCTCTCAGGCCATCTTGCCAGCCTCTCCAATTGTACAGGAGTGATCCCTATGCTGCTTTATCGGTTTTAAAGTCCCATTAAGGCTGACACTTATGCAAATGGAAGTGTCTCATCCTTATTAAAAGGGATGTTTAACTCTGAGCTCCTAAAAGAGGAATATGTGTGCGCTGTAGCCATGCGAGAGCCTCTCACACACCTTCTGCCTGCTGAGAAAAATGGGTCATTTCCACCAGCCTCCCACCTTCTTCCCTGTGAGACCACAGACTGCCTGAAAAAGGGGCTGAGGAAAGCCAGAGACATATTGACACAGACCGACTTGTTCTGTGCCTGCACCAAGGAAGGACGGACAGACATTTTAATCTTCATTAGCACAGAGCCCTGCATCTGAAAGGGAAAAATTGAACACTAGGAAAGGACACAAGAAGCCTGAAAAATGAACACAGGGCCACCTTCTCACCCCTTTCTTGTCGTATGAGGAAAGGATACTCTGATCAGGACTGTAAAGGGAGCCCCCCCTTTTGTGAGAGATGTCGAGATGAGCAATTTTTCCCCATGCTCTGTCTCCCACAGATGCCACTAAGTGATAGTAATGGAGAACTAAGCTGCCATCCCTTTCCTGGAGTGATTTCCAGTTACTTTGCCTACATGGCTGGTTTTGGTCACATTGCATGCTTTGTTAAGTGATCTCAAAAACTTTTCAAAAGCTGGCTCCTAGAACTAACATCCCTGCAGAGAGGGGCAACTGAGGTGTATCATGGTGAGGGACCTTGCCTATGGTCTCAGGGACTGGGAATAAGTGGAGCTGGTTTTGCAGCCATGGAGTAATTCAGGCTGCATAGTCCAGGGGGTGCTGGGTAGCTGCTGGCATCCTCAGCTTTTGTTCCCGAAAGGAAACAATTCTTTGATCAAGAGATTTCTCATACCCATATATCTGGCATGTACACATGGAATTAATTATAATTGCCTCCAATCTAAGCCACGTGAAGTCATTAAAATTCATTCCAATTAATGCAATGAGCCAAAAACAAACCCAGCACCTGCAAGCCAGAGAGAAATCAGCAGTTACAATACTTTACATATGCCACCCTACCTTGGAAATTCTTCTGTAGCTTTAATGTGCAGGATGTGAACTGAAAATGAGCATTTCTCTGCTCAGACAGATCTTCCCAGCTAAGGAGTCGAGGAGATTAGAGGGGTCAGTTAACCTCACTGTAGTACGCTGCATGAGATGGTCCAGAAGAACCTGCCTGAGGGAGTTTGGAGACCTTTCCCTTACAGCCAGGGAAAGTGAGGCACAGAAGGAAAGGCATGTTGGCAGTAGAAGTGGTCACTTCTGAGTCCCACCTTGAGGAAGGGCACACGCACAGTTGTTTAGCTGAGCAGGGTTAGACAAGCAGGCAGAGTCTGCAGTCCCATGAGCCCATGCTGCTTCATCAGGGAGCTGGGAGACAGGAATTACCAAGACACCTGGCTGCCAAAAGCAGGCACATGCTGGTGGCAAGAACAGCCCAACAAGCTGCTGAGGTCCAGCTTCAGCTGCCAACCTCTGCTTAAGACCCTCCATCGATCAACTACAGCCCTCTGGGTAGGGAAGAGAGCCTGAAAGCATGAGAGCACACAGGTTATTTACAATAGCCCACAATACAGTGGCGTCTCCCAGCTCTGTACCAGCCTCTGAACTCGAGGGGATAGAGCTGCATCCCCTCCACAAAACCATTTCCCTTCCCAGAGTGGGCCCCAGCTCTGGAGATGTTAACTCACGGGGACTTCACTCTAGTCTCGCCCACATGAATATGCAAACTGCAGTAAAAGTACCATTGCTTTGTGTCACTCTGTCATTCATAATCTGGGCTGATGGAGCTTTTGGGGAAGGAGGCAGAAAAAAAGAAAAGATAAAAACTTCTGAAATTCATACGAACTATTTCCTGTGCTTTTGTAACACTGCAGCACTTCAGAGACACAATGTACATTGTGTTCATTCCCTCTCCTATCTGCAGCATTGGTATTTGCTTTAATGATCTTTTTTCATTTCTTCTCTGGGTGTTCAGTGGGAACATCAGCATCTCTGTTTCCCTACCAGGAGTGAATGAACCACGAGTGCGTTTTGTATTCATCTTAACAGACTGATTGACTTTAGACTAAGTTTCACTATTTCCCATCTGACTTTCATTACCTAGAATAAGATGGTAAGTCAACCTGAACTGAAAGTAATTAAGGGAGCTTTGGAAGGGGGGAAAAAGAAAAGAAGAAAAAAGCATTCTCTCTTCAAACACATAATTGTACAAAAATAACACAAAATGCAAATGACTTAGAGATGCACCGATCTAGCTCTTTTATTGTCACTTTGAAGGCAGTAACTACAAAGGGCTAATATTTGTAATCTGCCAACACAGTAGTACTGCTAAAGTATGTTATTTAGCATCTTCCAAAAACACCTCCTGGGTTTGTCTAAAAGTATCTGAAGGAAGCTTAAAAACCCCTTCCCATTTAGACGTTGGGCAGGGTGTGGAACAGACTCATAACACTCCCCATCTTGGATTTCACATAAAGTCAAGCACAGCCCCTTTGTCAGCATGACTGGCTGCAAGATCAAAGGGACATGGCTTTAAGGGCTGTGTTCAAGGCCAAAATATCTTAAATGTACCTTCTCCAAACTTAGGGAGGTTTATGTGCTGGTAGGTATCAGCTGGACGTTAAAGAGTGCCGAGATAAAGGATGGATGGAGGGGTGGATGGAAGGATGTCTCTTACTGTTTTACTTTACTGTTAATGATGGGAAACACTGTAGAAGAAAATCAGTGCCTTGTAATCTTAAAGACAAGATGTCACAGCCATTTGGTACCATCACAGCAAGATCTACTTCTGTACCTGCACTGGGGAGGCAGGATTTGTTATGTAGCCACAATCAGCAGTAGAAGCTTCCAGCACTAGATGATGACAAAGGTAAAATCCCAGAGAGCTATGAGGGACATCACAGAATCATGTTGGAAATTATGTAAACATGTTCCAGTTTGGTTTAGGAAAAAAATCAGACTCATTGGGACAACATGTGCTGGGAATGCTGGTGATGTCACCCTGCAGCGCTACCTGCTTCATCTCATAATTGTAAAAACCTCTATTCAGCAGGTTCCATTAAAACTCTGGTATTTGAGAGTAAATCAGGAATCATTTTGTTCAGGAGCTGTTCTACTGAGCAGGAGATGGCAGACAGCAGGGCACCGTACACTCTGCCTCCAGCCCAATATAAATTGCGTTCCTCAGAAAAATCGCCTAATGGTGATTTCAACCTAGACATTATGTTGCTTAAACCACAGGGTCTCCAGGAAGAGATACCAGGCTCTGTATATGGACCACCATTCACATTAACCATGAGAAATTAAGAAGAAAAGACACTGAGTAATGACACAAAATCCCCAGGAACAAGACAAAGACCAGTAGCGCAGGAGGAGGAATGCACGGCACCAACTTGTTTGAGTCCTTACCTCAAACAGCTAATAAACTCCTGCATTGAATCAGCTTGTGGTCACTCATCTAAATAATGTTTCCCATAAAGCAGGAGGCTTCATCAGACAAGGAGAACTAAGCTCTGATCTTAAAGCCTTCCTCCATCTCAGCAGCATGGCAAAATGGATTAAAGATAAAATTTGGGCGAGGGCTTTACTTCATGCTGGGACAAAACCACAAAGTCCAGAGTTTGTCCTTCCCCCAAAGCACATGAAGTAAACAACAGCCATGTGGCTGCTGCAGCTGCTGTGAGATGTCCATGAAAGCAAATGATTTCTGGCCACTGCATTTTGCTCAAGATGCATGGACCAGAACCACGTGTCAGATGTGTGTCCATAGCCTTTGGAGGCTTGCTTCTGGATAAATTAACATGAAAAAACATTCTTCTGTCTTGTTTCTAGGCAAGCATGCGCTGCTGGGGATTTATCCTCTAAACAAGCTCCTCTGACACATTAAAAATAGTCAAACCTATTATCTCTTATTACAAAGAGGAATGCATCTTCAGATAGTGTGTTTAAGCATCCAACAAAATGAAAGGGGATAATTTATACATCAAATAAGAAGCTGCCACTTCGCTCTTTGATGGTGAATGGTGTGAAATTCATCTCTTGTGATACCTCCCAGCAGGAACTGTAGGGAACACGGATGTGTGCAGAGTGCCCTGGGTAGCAGGAGTCTGCAAACCAGCATCCTCACTAGGCTGTGAGACTTCAGCCTGTCCTTTGGATATTTACAAGCAAAAATTTACATACATGAGAAACAGGCAGGGAATTCAAGTGTAGGTTTGTTGGATCACCTGGTTTGTTTGTAGGCTCTTAGTCTGCGTTTGTTGCAGGTACCTACATGCCTTCCTATCAGGTGATAGATATGAATATGTATGACCCTGTCTCATGCTGGGTCTTTCATCCGTGCTTCAGAAGGAAATGTATTCAATGTCTTGCTTGGTCAGGAATTTGTTTTCTTCTGAGTTTTATCAGGAGAGCAAGATCTGGTTTGTCAAAGCTGCTGCAAAGCAGCATGATGGTAAGAAGACTTTATCCTCACAGCACATCTGGCCTCCAGTGATATCAAGACCTTCTCTGGAAATCGAGTCTTTCACAACTACATGGAGGCCCATTATTCTTCAAATCTAACTCTCAAAACTAACAAAGCAAACAGTAACAATCCATCCTAAACCCTACCCATAGATACCCAATGCATCTGTTTCTCTACCATCCACCATGAAATGTCATTCTGCTCTCAGGGTCTCTCCATGGTCACATCTTAGGCTCACCTTACATGACAGACAATCTCTGAACAGCATGCCCTTGGTACAACACTGTTTGTCCTATGTAGCATAAGGGTGGCCAGCCAGCCCTTTCCAACTTTCTGCTAATTTTTAGTGATGCCAGGTCCAGCTGAGCAAAATGGACACCAGCTATTCATAGCATTAGTTCTGGAAGCAGCAGGGCCACGAGTTGAAATTTTTAGCAGCGACTGCCCTCTCGACCTACTCCTACAGTTGTCCTGTGACCTAAAGGAAAAAGCTTAAAAGATAATTTTTTTTCATGAATTATTTTTGAACTCGCACAGTTCCCCGATCCTGTTCACAGCACCTTAATACAAGCAGCGGTTGGCTGTGCAGAAGAGATAAGAACAGGAACAAACAGCAAGGGGAAGGGAGGGATTGAATACCTGACTCAGTATCATCGTGAAAGCTTGTCTTGGGAAATCAAACCTGAATGTTCCCACCTGCTTCTGAGATTTTAACAGCCCTTTCCTCTCTAATTGTTTAACCAATTCATGTAATTAAATCAAAGTAGGACAATTGTCCCTAATGTTTATTTACCTGGAAGTTTGCTGCTTCTGGTTCAGACCCAAAGAAAAGCTGTTGTGCACGTAAGTTCCTTTGATATTTTTTTTTTTTAGATATAGCTCTTGATCTAATAATAAAAGATATTATCCCTGTCTGTCAACCTTGTCTTCAGTATTTATGGCAATTATGCTACTAGGGCATGTAGAGTTACTTATTTGTCAATATCTGCTCACTAATTTATTTGTTTATAATATTTTTCTTAACTTACCTGCAAGGCTGTTTTTTCCTCCTTCTTTATTTCTATTAAACAGTAGATCTTCCCTTATGACAACGATTCCAAGCACCAGAGGCAGCAAAGAAGGCTCACACCATGAAAGCCCCTGCGTTTGGCTGCCTTCGTGATGCAAGGTCAGAAGATGGGGGAGATGTTTCTTTTGCCAGTTCTAGTACAGTAGTTCTTGTCGGTTTGCACTCTACTTTCCCCTCATCCCTGTTCCTGTGGTGTTCACCGACTGTTGCACTCACCCACATCTCTCACTGGGCACTTTCCTACTGGGAAATTTGACTTCTTCAGGATTTCAACTTAGAAGACTTAGCAGAGGCAGGTTAAACTTGAGCTACATCTAGAGAAGCCAGGTTTGGTGCAGAAGCGCAGATACCTCCTCCCGCACATTCCCTCTGATTTATGTGTGTAAATACAAACACATAACAGCTACCAAACTGCATTTATACAGCTGATCTCATATCCAAGTTGATGCCTTTAGGTGTCTAAAAACCTTCAAAAAGCCGTACCAAGTCCGGTGGCTGAGACAAACCTACTGCAGGTCACCTTCTGAGCTGGACAGACACAGTGGTTTCCTCATAGAGAAGTTATCTTCATAAAAAACAAGTTCAAAGCAATTCCAGGCTAAATAACAGAAAAAAGTCATGCTGAAAGCACAGCTGGGACTGAAGGCAAAGGCAACATGAGAATCCTATGGGAATTCAGTGGGGATAAACACAAAGTCTTTGGGATGACATTGGAGGATTTGGTAGATCTCTTTACAGCGAGTCTCCCATTTGACATTATGCAAATCTTATACAGTAAAATCCTGAAAAATAAGGTTTATGAAGGTTTAGTCAAAAGGCCTTCCTTCTCTTTCATCCCTTAGTGCCATCTTTATATCATACAAGAAACTCATGGGGCTTGAACAGAGCCTCTGGCTGGAGTATTATCAGTGAGAAAATGTGGGAGGGAGGGGCATCCTTTCAGGTTGCCTAAATTGTACTCGGTGCAGGTCAGCACCTCTCATCTCCAGGGATTTTCATCTTTCATTCAGCTTCTTCACTTTCCCAGGGAGCTGATCACCCGTTCTCCTTTCGTCCCGTTTACCACCGTGATGCCAATTTTGGTCATTTGGGGGACTTTTCAGCACCCTTCCAGGTTCTGCCAGCTGACACAAGGGAGAGAGACTTTTAGACAAAACAAGCTCAACAGAAACACTATCCTCTTTATTTTTTCAAGCACAAAACCCTTGATTTGGATTTGCTTTCAGAGGACATCCACATGTCTGCAAAGCACTGTGTTAATGCCAGAACTAAGAATGAATCAGTTGGGCAATTACCCAACTGCTAATTTTGATAAACAGAGCAGCGTCTGATCTGAAACTCGCTGGAAGGACAGAAGCCACCAACCACTTTCAACGCACGTTGGAGCTGTTGTTCCTTTAACTTCAGAGGAGCCGTTTTATCTCCACACCCCAGCAGCGAGCGACTGGAGGAGCCATGTCAAATGCGAAATAAAAATGAGCAATGCCTATAAAAGAGAGATATCATGAGAATCTGCCACTTGGGAATAATGAAAGGCTCGAGCAGGTTGCGCTGATTGTGCAACCTACCAGAGGCCTGTCAGCTTTGATAACAATGGCAGCCATCAATTCCTGTAAAAATGGCAACAGCGTGAATTGAAAATTGTGAAGCACCATTTAGGGGCAAAATGAGATTTCTTCAGAATGCATTTGTCGGCGTGTTCCCACTCACTCGAAAAGCTCTGGACAGATCAGAAGCAACGTGCAGTAACCAGGGTTGGGAACTTTTTTTTTTTATTTTTTATTCCCCCTCCTCCTCCTTCTTACAAAGCAGTTTTAAATGCCAAGAGCTTTCACAAAACAACAGCGGTTTCCAATCTGCCAAAGGGCAATTTGAAAGTGAAAGGTATTCTCTTTAAATTACCTTGGAAAATGATACATGTTATGAAAGGAGTTTACTTTTTGGAGTGTTAAAGAGATACCAAAAATCCAATTTTACTGTCAGATTACAGGGGCAGGCGGTGGGGGGAGGAAAGAGCTGTGTAAAATTGCCAGAGCTCCTCTTTAGACTCCACAGTCATCTATTTGCCTTTCACGGACACCTACAATGAGGTATGAGACAGGACCGAAAAAGACAAAAAAAGTTGTGATTGTTTGGAAAATCTTTTTTTGTTAGAATATTTTTTAAAAAGTCAGAACTTCCACAAATGGTACATATTAATAGTGGGGAAAGCACACAGCTTGAGACAATGCTGGTCAAACTTCCTGGAGAGACAGGAGTTACAAGAAATTTTTGTATTGGCTAAAGGAAGGTTAAGATAGAAGAAGAAAATAAGTCTATGACCATATTTGTCAGCTCTAGATTACAGTATTTATGATGCGGATTTTTAAATGGTTTTCTCCCCACACCCTTTGTTGCATGGAAAGGGTTTTTTTTTCTTTTCATTTTTCTAATCATCTTGACATCTATTTTTCCCCAAAGGAAAGAACAAATCAAGTCAGCCTCTTAAATGTACGCTTCCTAACTGTAAGAGTGGCTGGATGGAAAATAACAGCACAGGTCTTAAAAAAAGGAAGAAAAATTGAGTCTGGAATCTGAATAGGATGAACATAATCGCTGTGTTCAGTGCAGAGGAGAAGGCAAACCTCAGGACTGAATTTTCTCCCAAGATGAACAGTGAAATGTAAAAAACTAGAGGATGGATTCAGACCTGATACACAATAGAGTTTTTTTGCTTATAAGTTCCAGTTCTATTTTCCCTCTTTTCTGTGTTCTTGCTTTGCTTTTGATCCTTCAGAGAAAGAATCAGCAAAGAGGCCACTTTTTGAAGAGCCTAGCACACTTAGCATGCAGTCAGTAAATGTTTCTCCCTCTGAAACTGCAGAAGATTTCTTTTTTTTCTTCCAGGCCAGACTGCCAAGTGGCAGCATCTCTTGTGGCCAGAGATGATACCCACCCACCCAAACCTAAACATGGCAGTAATGGATGATGTCCACAGCCAGTTTCTAGGAGACAAATTCCAACTTGAGTAAATCAGAACAGTAGAATCCAGCTCCCGCTGGGGTCAGGTACTCCGCGCTCTCGTTTTAGTCCTTCAATGAGCAGCAAGTAGTCAGACGAGGAGGTAGGACTGGCGAGAACTGGGAAACGTTTTCCATCTCTCCATTGCTTGAAAACAGAAAACAACAAGGTGCCTCTTCTTCCTGGAGAGGCCCTTTTCAGGTGGAACCAAATCTGGCAGACCCTTCCTGGAGGGCTGTCCCCCTACATTCTCTGGCTCTGGCCTTTTGCTCATGCTAAGTCACAAGGCCCGTTGGGAACTTTTTCAAGCTGAAGTCTGTAACTGCACATAATTTGTTTTAAGATGCACTATTACTTTCTTTGTATAACAGGCAGAGAGCCACAACCCTGGTTAGTGCTCGCTATGAGCCCTGTGGAGGAGAGACTGAAAGCACACTTACCTCTAACTTTTCCCTGCACCCGTGACCCCTAAAAGCACATCTGCAAGAAGGCAGCAAAGTTGTGTTTATAATTTCTTTGAGCTCCAAGACTTGCCTTCAAGGGAGAGAGATTGCAGCCTCACCCTGTGTGAAACACCCTATATTTGTACAATCCAGTATATTGCATATAACCATTATGAACCAAACAAGCTTCAGACAGCAACTCACTGCATTGCTTTTAACCTGTGTTTTCCTTGCCAGCTTCAGTTTATACAAATGCACTAGGATAGATTGGACAATTTCTTTATGAATCAGAAAGGCCAAAAGAAAAAAAGGAAAAAAGAATTCTTTCACACTTTTCATTGTTGATTGCTTGCTTTTCTATTTGAGGTGCAAAGTTCTTTCATCAAATAGGCCACAGATCCATGTTTTCTGAGGATGAAGTAGGGACACACACACACTCATGAAGTATCAATTGCATCTGTAAACTGCAGTGTGCTCTTTCCTCACGTGTTTTTTGGAGAAAGCTGGGGGAGCACGTTCCCTAGACCACACCAAAGTTAGCGGTGATGTAGCAGAGATAACAGATTCAGACTAAGGGGGACTGAAAACTTGTTTTCTGAATTATCACATTAGAAAGATGTGTTAAGCTTACAAAGCCAAACACGCCAAAATCAGGCATTAAGTCCTTTTGGAAAACAAACCCTAATTTGTTTGTAAGTAACACCTGTACGTATATGTATGCACACGAATATCCTCCCACTACCAGAAGTTCTGATTGTACCTGCTCTTTGAAAGCCGGAGTTTACTGTTTCACAGCTGCAAGGGAAGTTTCCAAGGAGAAATACAGCTCACTGCAGGAAAACAGCGTTCAAAATTCACATTAGCGGCATAATTGTTAAGGGGGTGGGACCATAGAGGAGCCATTTCCTCGGGTGGGATATTAAAAAGCAAGATATTTGAGTGTTTGTGGCTAGCATGGTTTGCTAGGGATGTTACCCAGTGAGGGCCTGAGGGCTGGTATTCCTCTGACCAGCTCTCAAGTCTCCCTGATTACATTCTGCTCCCTGTTGGCAGCTGCAACTGAAGCAATTTTTTTCCCTTCGTATTTTATCCTCAGATGCTGGCTTTTCAGTCTTACCATCAGTAGGCAACAGATGCTTCAATTTGCAGTGAAGAACATGTTTGGCAGGTAGAGAAGGCAGCCTGGGGGGAAAAGCAGCTCCTTTTCCAACCAGAGCCCTCGGGGGGAGTTCGGGGCAGGCTGGAGCCTTGTCTATCCACCTTGTGGGAAAGCTTGGAGAGACTCAAACAGCAGAGCTGGATCTTGGTGACACACATAAGTGAATGGCGCTAGGCTGTCAGCACAGCAGTCATGGTGAGACATTTGCAGGAGCCAGGGACACACGCTCACACTGCTCTGGTAGTAGTTGCACACTGCAGTCTTCTCCCAACACATCCCTATATGCCCTGGGTGTCCTGTGCCGTGCTGTGGGTGTCCCTTTCAGACCATGGAGTGATGTAGATTCAGCTCCTTTCCTCTGCCAAGGGATTTCTATTCACTTTCATCAACTCCATAAACCATCTTTCAGTGATTCATTCCCACAAGAACCAAAGGGTTTAAGTCCTCCTCCTGCCTTCGCTTCCTCATCTGTCACCCTGCAGTGGCACGGTGGTAATGAATGCATTAGAGACAGGGAGATGTTCACATGCTAGCAGGATGCAGGAGAAGGCTGGCACAGGCTTATTTCGGCCAGCTGGGAGAGAAAAGCCTTGAGAACAGCTTAGGGCTCCATGTGTGCTTCCAGAACAGCAAGAGCATGTGCTACAATGTTTGCCCATCTTTGATATTCCACTTCCATCATCATCACAAAGAAGTAATCGATTAAAAATTAATACTGCAGCTCTAAGGTAGCAGTATTATTTCCTAATAAGTTTCTTGCCAGCCACTGCAAGGCAGTAAATCTGACGAGACATGGACATAAGAGGAAAAATATTAAATTTCACCTTTTTTTTATGTCTATTCAAAATTCACCTCCATGCTTGCAGAAGTTTCCAGGTGTAGGAAACCTTGCCCTTCCCTTTTAAGCAATGTAAGGAGCAGTAGCGAACAACAGCTAATTGTAATATTTGACTTGATGAAGCCTTTTTCAGTGTTTGGCAACACCCTCCTCATTAGAGACCCCTCTTTCCCCTAGGGTGTTCATCACATCGCCATTTGCCCACTGCCTGATAATTACTTTTGTGTTAACTCCTAGCAGCCTTAGAAGGCTAAATCTGAAGTGAGAAAGGTCTCATACCTTGAGTTACTAGTAGGATCTCCATTCAACCACTCTTCCTTAAAATTTCTTGCCCAGAATATTCATAACCTGTAACACAGGATTTCATCCCCTTATTTCTCCTCCCTAAGGTTTCATCCTTCCCACAGCAAAAGGATGCTGGGACCTGATATGTTCTTGCCCCCCAAACCTGGTGTTAACAGCTAGAGTGGGGTGTTTATCTCTTACTAACCCCACACGTCCCCAAATCTAGCCTCCGTAGTGCTCAGACTGAGTTCCTTACCTGCTGAGGCCCCGGTGACTCAATTCTCAGCATCCTTAGACCGTTTGCTAGGTACAAGCAGACTTTGTTCAAAGTAGGGCATTTCGAGGCAGAGAGGGGATTTAACAATCGAAGGAAGAAACAGCAGCAGCCAAAAGAAAAAAAAAAATACTGACTTGTCCACTGTGAGCTGAAAAGTGTAATAATAACCAATAAAGTCCCTCTACTCCCCAGCCTAAAAATCTCTGCTTTTCGGATTAACTCATAGCTACTCAGGCTCCTTGCCTTCATCCCTTTAATGTTTAACACAAAATATTAAAGTAGAAAACAATGCCCTTGGCTCTTTTTCAGGAAGCACTATGAAGTAAAGTATATCATAATCTACCTCTTTATCTTTTCTCTGAGGGAAACTTTGCTCTCCTTCCTTCATAAACTTTCCCGGTGAACTGGTACTGTTGATTACCTTCTGCTCTCAGTTGGACTGGCTTTGCCATTTGCTCCATTTAATTCTCTTTTCTCCAATGCCTTTTTGCTCTGAGGTTCAGTCCCCAAATTCACAACAACCAACAAAACAGCCATGGAGCGCTTTGATTTTGGACTGGGCATGTTGTGTGCAATCTCTTTCTGAAGAGAAATGCTGGAGGCCTTCATTCAGCTCCAGCCTCCAGTCAGAGAGTGAGATGGAAGAGGAGGAACCATATGTGGGGAGAGATCTGACCCTTGCACAAGTGTGTAGACACACATGGTAACTCCTTCCTCTAACAGCAAGGGCTCCTCCCGGCGTTGCCCGCCTCTGCCTGTGTCTGACAACCCCAGAAGAAACCGGTTCCAGTTTTACACTGGAAAGTGGCAAAGCCGAAAGCAAAGACAACCAAGGGCAGAGCGAGCATCCAGCCTCCCAGGCGACAGCCGGGCTGCGGCACAGCAGCACGCAGAGCCCAGACCCCCTGTCTCTCAGCCCTCTGCCTAAACCACAGGGCTATTAAGCTAATAGGCATTAGTGTATGATTTTTCCCACAGGAGCATTTATTTCCTTGTGTGGTTAACAGCTCTGTCTTGTATTTCTCGCTGCCATTGCTGTGTTGGCATTCTGCAAACCTCCTTATTTACACCGTTCTTTGCCCTTCTCTCTTGGGTTTCTGTCTGCCCTAGGATTGAGGTAGACTGAGGCGTATTTCATCTTGCCTGCTGTAGTAATGATGTTTGCCATGAGAGAAAGGGTTTGATCAGGGAGGAGAAGGGGGAGGATTTAGAAGGAGAAAAGCTGTGAAAGAAACATGAAGGAAAAGCAACTCAGGCAGAGAGAAGAGATTGAAAATGTTGATTTGACATCTGATGCTTTGGAGAAATTCTTGGCCATGTCTACTAAACAGGAGCCTCTGTGCTCCCTTTCTAGCAGCAGCAGGAGCAGCACAGCAGCAGAGATTCGTGCTGCAGACAGTCAACAGAATCTCTCAGCCTCCAAAAAAGCAAATGTTGTCCCTGTTCTGAGGGATAAAATGCCCTGCCTGGATTTCATGGGGTTTGCAAATCCTAGAAAACTGTGTTTGGCTCCATTTTACACATGGCTGCTTCTCCTTATTCTTTGTGCTTAGCCTTCTTTTTATTTCAAGCCAAAGAGTCTCCAAAGCCTTGGAAAAATATCCTGCTGTTTTACACTTCGGGAAAGAAACAGAAAAGCAAATGTCTCTGATGAAGCTGTTTCCCCAAACACCAAGTTTGACTCCACATAGCCATAGTGTTGTAAAAAACAGATCTAGAAGCAAGTGGAGATGGTCATCCACCACCACCACCGCCTAAGCACTGCTAACACTACTTTATAAGCACAATGATTAACCAATCCCCTTATGGCTCAGGGTTATTACTTCACTGCACAAAGAGCAGATCCAAAGCATAGCAAAGGGAAAAGAGATGGCAAGGGAAACCTCCAGCTAGATGAGGAGCAGAAATCATGATTCAAAAGCCAACTGCCTGCCCTGGGCATTGCCTAAGCTCAGGGGAAGCCCCGATGCTGCCTAGAACAAGTGGAGGCGCTTTTTTTCCCAAATAACAAAGCTTCAAGGATATTTCAGGCCTTAGATCTGCCACTGGGCCAGGACAAGATGTTATCTCTGAGGCTGGAATAATCCTGAGTGACAGGACGCCTTCCTACCAGGACTCCTGAAACTCCCCACCACGAAACTGACAGCCAGCCACTGTAAATGGGAGGAGAGGGGGGGAGTGTTTGGATTTGTGATTCATATATAGATACATAAATGTATTTCTATATCTCTCTATGCATCTTGAGGACTGCCTTGTTTCCGTCTGGGAGTACCTGGACAAATATATGTGCTTTTAAGCACATGGGCCACAGGTTCCACATAAAAGGCACAGAGCATCCACACAGCAGATCTATTGTTCAGGGGAAAGGTAACTGTACAGCATAGGTACCTTAAGTCACACTACACTGGAAATCCAGAAAAAATAAGGGAAATTCTTAAAATCAAGCTGGACAATAATTTTTGGGTGGATAAAGTGGACATGGCTAGGAAAAATGCCCCATTGCCCTAATCTCTATTTATACAACTGTATCTAATTAAGTAGGTAAGTAGATTCTATTAGATAAATAGATTTCATAGATAATAAGTTGCATAGGAAAATAAATGAAACATATTTAGTAGGCAGATTTTGCATCCATATATCAGCTGCTTGAAGTTTCTCAAACATGAGACACAGTCAATCGTTCCCAGGAGATTGGTCAGTGCAAAGAGCACGAGTGGAATAGCAACCAGTGCACCACAAGGCTGTGTCCATACCAGATACGCGTGCCACTGCGATCTCCCAGTCAGGTGATGTTGAGATGAAGTGCTGTCCTTCAAAGGCTACACTTTCCTTTGGGACTAGGCAGCGCTAACAATCAATGGCGTGGCATTTCACATTGCTCCTTTCCAATCTTTCCTACAGAGGTTACACATTTTTTTTTCTTTCTACCAGTTGTAGCTGAAATGTGTTTGGCACACGTAGTCACTCCAAACGCAGAAAATAGAAATAACCTCCTCTTCCTACAGGGCTGTGATTTAATATTGCCAGATGTGAACCCAAAATCAGTCTTGCCATAAAGCCACTTGAATTCCAACAAAGCGTGACTGCACAGAGGTGTTACAGAACTGGGATTTTTTCAGTGTGCCCTTAATTAAAACCAGCATGGCGGGACACAGGATTTCTGAAGTTTGCATCTGTGGTTTTTTTATATGAACCTCCTGATGCTCACTCTGGGGATACAACTCCCTGCATGTCAGCAAGAAAAGAAAATCAGCCCAGGGAACAGTTCAAACCACAAGGCAGCACTGCCACCCTGAGCTGTTCTGGTGGATATGCAGACCAGCAAGGCAGAGCAAGAAGTTTAGCTGCATAAGGCAATAAGATTTTTGTGTTTCTTGTTTCAGGCAGCAGCTCCCATAGCCATGAAGAAAGCTCTCACACTACTTCTGTCTTCAGAAAGTTCTCTTTCTCTCTGCATCACCTTTGGGTTACACCACAGAAGCCACAGATGGTGTGGGATCCTGGGAAGGACACTGCAGTCTCCATGTACTTGCAGCAGTGTGGGTATACTCAATGATCCCAGACTGGCTACTCACAGTTTGCAGACTCTCAGACATCTACGTCTGCAGACTGGGTTGTTTTGGAGACCTAAGCACGGATCATGCCCCTCTACATACATCCCATTCATTCAGTCACCCCAACACCGCAAATCCAGCACCATGTGGCTGATCTTCTGCCCTCTGAGGGTACTCGTGTGGCTGATCACTCGTGCCTGGGGACTTACATGAGATTTCAGCTCAGTAACAAGTGTTGGTCTTATATCAGGTGGCCAAAGTAGAGTGTGAACTGGAGTATTAGAAGTCACCTTTCTCCAATGATACCCACAGGGCTGAAGGGAGAACAGGTCTAAATTGGTTTAAACCCAGACAGACCTGACATGCCTAACTTCTGCTTTGGTCGTGTCCACAGAGATGGACTGCTCTCCTGCTCTGTGTGAGTGCATGTACTTAAGAGGGCGTGGAACTGTCATCTGAACATGGGAAACTTCAACCTTCCTTTAAGCTCATGGGAAAACTCAAACCATTTCTGTCCACACAGTGCATTTCAGTTCCCCACACCTAACCCAACACACCTTGCTGGTGCTATCTATATCTGAGTTAGCTGGCTCAATTCCTCTTCAGTCAACAGGGACAACTTTGTCTGGTCTACATTAGGCATCTACCACCAGACAAAATGTATTGTAACCTATAGGTGCTTTTCCTCTCCCTGCCTGGGCACTGGACCACCAGCTTAGCTCTAGACAACTTCTATAATAAGTTACAAAAGTGGAATAGATGTATCTCATTCCTAAAGTCCAAGTAATAAGACAACCAGACATTGCACCCATATCCGCGCTCTCTAGATAAAAGCCTGTCAGGTGCCAGCTGTAACACCAGTGCATCAATCCAGATTCCCTGGTTGTTCTGCACAGACAGAAAGTGAAAAGGAAATTTGACAGAGCCATTGATGAACCTCACAACCTTCCTCAAGGGGAGTAATTCTGCAGTTCCAAAAAAAGATGCAACATGAAGTGTTTAAGGGAAAGAGACTTTGCTTGCCACCATGACATAAAGGTCCTTACCCATACCTGGGTGTTTATCTACAAGCTGTGACTGTGTCTCAGCCTTGACTGCAAGACCTCCTTTCCCTCCCCATAGCGGGCTATTCCTCTTCTGCCAGGGCCACCCTTCACACATCCTTCCCTGCTCACCACCTGCCTCATGCAATTTCCCCATGGCTGAGAGGCCACACTGCTCCCAGGAGACCTGGCCACCTCCCCAGGACTATTTTGCTTCCTCACAGGGGCTGAGTCATTTTGAAGGAAGAAATATGCCCTTGCACAAGCGTATCAGTAACACACATAGGTTCCCTGAAGGGTGGTTCATGGAGGTACCCTGTCTGCCATGTCTTGTGCAACACTCAGCACACTGGCTCTTTAACATTAGCCTGAATTCAGGAGCAGAAAGAATGATATTCCTTATAATGCACAAGCCAGTGCTATAAATCTGTCCTTTTGCAAGTGCCTGGTGTGATGAGCTCTTTTGCTACCTTTCAGTGTGGCTGTAACTAGTCCTGTGGCTTTCACTCACCACAGGGTGTTGCAAATGGACTACTTTGGTGCAGCAGCCCCGGCGCTTTTACACCACTGAAATTTGTTTTGTCACAGAGTCCATTAAGGGGAAACGGTGGCGCACTGCGAAGCAACTCTTTTGTACCCCCGTAAAATCATATAAATCTACCAGTCTCACTGCCGGGAGCGACTGCAAACAGGCTGAGGGAGTTCTGAGGGAAGCTGGGGCTATTAAGTGCTACCAACTGGACTTTAAAACACAGGGCGCTGCCAGTTCTTTTAAACTCCGTGCTAATGACTGTAACACACACTCCCCAGCTCCTCGTCTCCCTCCTTTTCATTAGAAAAGGTGGCTTTGTCTTCTATTTTTTGCTGAAAAACCTGCTCAGCTGTCATTATCCTCTGCCCTTTTCTCAATCTGATGGCTGGACCACACTCCTGGGTGCAATCCAGCCTCAGACAACAAAACTTTTATCCTCTGAGGAGCGGGTGACACAACTCACTTCCCTGTAATACGAAAGCAGAAAAGAAATTACAAAGCTGGCAGATGTAGGACTTTATCCTAATTACAGAGCTCTTTTCCCCAGCTGAGATAAGGCCTGTTAGTTTTCCTCCATCCCATCGCACGGACCAGTGACACCTGCAAGACAATTTCCAGCCGCAGCATGAGGCTGGATGTGGAGAGCTCGCCTCTTGCTGGGGCTCCACAGCCTCCCTCCCGCTCTGATTTTTTTTTTCCCCCCCAAAACACAGAGCCAGGCTGAGACACTGCAGAGCTGAGGTCCGCATGAAATGTTTCTGCTGAAGGAAGGCAACTGCAACAGGGTGGCAGCGGCAGGATCATAGCAAAAGCCCCAAATGTCACAGCAGCAAGTCCTACAAGAGCTGTAAAGGAACTGTTTGCAAGCAAGGACTCACCCCTGTCAAAGCCAAGCTCCCGAGTCAGCCGTGACCCTGGTTGTAGCAAGATCTGAATGTCGTAAGGAAGAATCAAGCCTGAAAGAAGTCAGAAGAGGAGGGCACTGCTTGTTCTCCATGTCTGACAGCTGAAGATGGCCTGCTGCCCTGTAACCTCATATCTGAAGAAGCAAAGTCATACAGTGCTGTCTCTGGTAACACTGAAAAGACATTTTATCCCTTCTGCAACGGCATTTACAAGAGAGACGTTTCTTCCAGCCTGTCCTGAAGGGAAGATCAACCCTGAGGAGACACACATCAGCCTAGCATGGTACTGGGCTTTTTGTGACAGGTTTTCTGCTGAGAAAACATGGACAGTATCAGTTCTGGAGATGAGAAGAAGCCTCTGGCTACTGCCTAGTGCCAGCTAGCAGAGAGTAACCCCAACCTCCACCCACAGCAGAAGGTGCCAGCATAGGGAACACCAAGTCCACTCTGATGCAAAACCCTTGAAGGCACCAGTGACAGATGCCACATGCATCTACTTGCTACACAGGGCTGTTGTGTGGGTACGTGGCCTTCAAGGGCAGGTTTTGCATGTGCAAAGTGACTCCTCAAGCTTCTGCCTGCCCAGATGGGCTGAGCCCAGGCACAGGGCTGGGCTTCCCCCTGAAGCCCAGGGGAACAGGGACAGATAAAACCTTCTGTAACAAGGAACCACATTTTACCCAAACAGCCAGAGGAGACCAATGTGTTATTAATTTGTGATGGAAATTGGATACAGTGGCCGTCAAAATCTGCTCAGGGACTAAAGAGGACTTGGGGTAAGAGACCTCTGAACCAGCCTCAACTGCTATATTATCAAGAGCCTGGGCCTCTGTTACCCTCCTGTGATCCCACAACAAGTCTGGGGCAGGGCAAAGACTGAAGCCAGCCCTCCTGAAGCCTGTTCCAGCTGAACTTTCTTTCCTGGCCCAGCTACCCTTTCTTGTAGATGATCTCTAACATTTCAAATCCCTTCCAATCACAGAATCGTAGAATGGTCCAGGCCAGAAGGGACCTCCAAAGGTCATCTAGTCCGACCTCCCCGCAGTCAGCAGGGACACCCCCAACTAAACCAGGTTGCCCAGGGCCTCGTCGAGCCTCACCTTGGATATCTCAAGGGAAGGGGCCTCAACCACCTCCCTGGGCAACCTGTTCCAGTGTTCCAACACCCTCATAGTAAAGAACTTGTTCCTAATATCAAAATTAAATCTCCCCTTCTCCACCTTAAAGCCATTGCCCCTCGTCCTGTCACTGCAGGCCTTTGTAAACAGACCCTCCCCAGCTTTCCTGTAGGCCCCCCTCAGGTACTGGAAGGCCACTATTAGGTCTCCCCAGAGCCTCCTCTTCTCCAGGCTGAACAACCCCAGCTCCCTCAGTCTGTCCTCATAGCAGAGGTGCTCCAACCCCCTGATCATTTTAGTGGCCCTCCTCTGGACCCACTCCATCAGGTCCATGTCCTTTCTATATTGAGGGCTCCAGACCTGCACACAGTACTCACCAGAGCAGAGCAAAGTGGCAGAATCACCTCTCTGAATCTGCTGGCAACACTTCTTTTGATGCAGCCCAGGATGTGATTGGCCTTCTGGGCTGCGAGAGCACATTGCCTGCTCATGTCCAGCTTCTCGTCAATCAGCACCCCCAAGTCCCTTTCCTCAGGGCTGCTTTCTAATACCACATCCCCCAGTATTTATACCAAGGATTGTTCCGGCTCAGGTGCAGAATCCTGCACTTGCTTTTGTTGAACCTCATGAGGTTCACCTGGGCCCACCTCTCCAGCCTGTCCAGGTCCCTCTGGATGACATCCCATCCCTCTGGTGTATCGACAACACCACACAGCTTATCCACACACAATCCCTGATCCATATCCCTTTTCAACAGCAAGGGCACCAAATTATACATTTATCTTGTTTATTCTAAGTTGGCATAGGGTATTTTTGTTGCTGTCACCTCTCCGTGACACAAAGTATATTACCAACCTTTCTTTTTACAAATGGGACTTTCCAGAAGCATCATAGCGGCTCCACCACCAAAACGCCCATGATTTCAGTAAGATTTAGGCACAGAGGCTTCTCAGGCACTGTCAATACCCACAGGCACTTATCTGAATCTTCCAGCACCTAAACACCTTTGAAAATCCAGCCCAAACATCACACTGTAGCCTCCCACTAGGATGCCTAAATCGTTCCATAATCAGCATGAAAACCCAGCAGCCTCCATGCAATTATCCAGCTGACAGCTGCTTCCACTACAGCACTGCTAACATTTGTATGAGTGAGTATCAAAGTGGGACAGCTTTTGTACATCAGCATAGGAATATTTGGCCAGAAGACGACTAAGCATCCTATGAAAGCTGATGCATGTAACAACACAGATAACAGAAGATGGTTTCCAAGTACAACGCAATGTATTCATTCACCCTTCCCCCGCCCCGTTTTCTTTGCTATTTTTTTTTTCCTTCTTTTTTCCACTCAATCAACTACCTAGTGACAATCTCACACCTGAAGGCAGGCGAAGCAGAGGTGCTCTAGGACTGCCACTGCTGTGAGACACCCCACGGCTGGCAGCAGCAGGTGTGTGTCGCAAAGGCTTGCCCTGGCTATCTGTCCTGCAGAGAAGGGGCGCTGAAAACTTTCTCCCTTTGCTAGTTAGTGTTGTGCCGATGTCTCCCTTCGCCTTTAGCCATGGAAAGCATAATTTTGTCTTCTGCAGCTCAAGATCTTTCTGCTCAGCAAGTGAGATGGTTGACATCAACCCCGACCATGAAACCAACCCCTCAGTTTTAAAAACTAGGCTGAATCCACTTCTTCATCTAAGGCCAGCAATGCTCCTCCAGCTTGTTGAAGCATCTGTGTAGCTGTTCATACAGGCTAAGGTGTAAAAACTGCTTGGATCTAAAATAAACAGTACTATGCACAGGCCTAGGGAGGGCAGAAGCAGGAATTAATTTAGTGTTATAAGTGTGTGGTGTATTACATACTTACATACACAGACACATACATAGAGGAAGCATTTCAGTTGCTACAGGCTCCATACAGAACAATGGAGCCATGATAGCCATATACCTTACGATGTTGTTTTCTTCAGGCTATGCTCAATCCCTTCAACGGCAGCATCGTTTATACACCCACACATTAATAAAAAGAGGGTATGCACTCTCCTTGCGCAAGTCCTTTGATGGAACCTAAATGAGTCCTTGCAGGAGTTAAAGAGCACCGGAACAGTAGAAAGTTCAAGTGGGAATGAAGAAAAGTCATTACAGATTTAACCAGCTGTGTAAAACCCCCAAAGCTTAGAATTAAAAGCTTTTAAAAAGCCTTGACTGGACTCACTGAGTCATCAAAATTTAAAGGCAGAATTATTCCAAAGGAGATGTTAACCAGGCCTTTAACTTAATGATGGAGAAAGAAGTGGGGCAGGAGAGGATTTTAAAAAATAAAGAAGAAAAAAATCCCTTCAAAGCCACTGATAGACTTGGGCTGGTCAAGCTACTGATAGCAGTACTTCTGAGTGCCTGTAAATCCCACGCTTAATCTGCGGTGCGGAGCATGAGGAAAATGCACAACTGGAAATTGTAAGGGAAGTTGCTACAAAAGGCTTGAGTGTGCTGGGTCACTCACATGGTCCCCTTCCGAGCAGCTCGCCTCCCAAGGTCTTGCAGCCACCACGCCTGAGGTGGTGGTCCTGTGAGGTAGTTAATTCAAGGACCAAAGGCAGCAATGAGACATTCAAGGCTGGGAAAGTCTGCCTCGGATTCATGCTTCCTATGCTGTATCCACAGCTGTATCCAGGAGTCACAGCAACCAGCAGGACTGGTGCTGGTTGTGACTCTGAACATTGGCTTTCAGCAATTTTCCCCTGCCCTTTCATGCTCTTTAGCCTAATAAATACAAGGACTGCTGCATTTCAGGGCTGGGTACATCATTCTTGAGATTCAGAAGCAGGCCTCAGAGAGAAACAGAGGTACAGAAAGCCTCAATTTTAACACCTGAAAAGTCTCTATAGGAAATTGTCTTTTGGGCATCTTGATTCATATTGAAAAGCTTGGGGTTTACCCCTTTCTTTTTCTGGCTATTTTAACATGATGACACATAATTTAGCAGACAATTGCACTTTCTTTTCCCCTTTGGTTTCTTAATGCGCACTAAGCCCTGCAGGATTCCCTCCTGCTGATGGAGGTGAAAGTGGTGCAAGCCTGGGGCTCTTCTCCTGAGGAGTGCTCCTTTTATAAACCAAAGCTGGTCAGCACTCCTCCAGCTGCATCGCCTTCTGTCAAAAAACCATTAACAGATTCGTAAAGTTTTGTAGAACTTCGCTAACTTTGCTGAGAATATCTGTAGTAAAAATGTTACCATTTAGCGTTTTGGGTTTGACAGTGCAGTTTTCATTTCCACAAAAGCATCATGTAATTAAAATCAGGAAACAGATGTTTAAAATACAATAGAAAAGTTGAAACAGGAAAACAGATAAAATAGGGGTTCTGTGTTAGGCAGAAAAATACTTTGCATCAGCTCATTGAAACCAAATTTTAACTTTTCATCTCAATTTGCTTTTAAGGCAAATTGGGAAGTCTCAGGGTAGCCCACAAGTAGCAAGTCAAACTTTTGTGTCAACTCCAATCCCAACTCATATTCATCTCTGCACCACCTTCATCATCCAGAATTTATTTGATCAGGACAATAATGGCAGAGGAAGACCCTATTTTTGGCTTTTGCCCAAACTTCCAGCACTAACAGGCAATTCCTGTGGATTGAGAAAGCTGCAATTCCTGCAAAGGGCCTTGGAAAATACACACAGAGCTCTCTGAGTCTGCTTCTACAGCCTCTTAATGTAGTTCAGGTTCTTTGGATTGCAGCTATCCCTGTTGCAGATCCCATGAAAAATCCACGTAAGACAGTACTGCTTACAAAAAGCTTGAGCATCAAAATGAATCACAACCAAGTAACAGGCCACAGGAATGGCACCTGAAGGGACGAAACCAACAACATGGTCTAGTTTCAGCCAGAGAAGACCTTCCTGGCTGTCTCACACACACATCAGGAAACCATTTGTTTATACATTATTATTATTTATGATAAATGGAATGTGCTGTAAACCCAAGGCCGGAAGAAGCTGTGCAGCTGGAATAAGATGCTCCTCAGATGGCTGCTCTGGGGAGACTGAAATGTTTTTGCAGAGCTAATTGCCTCATAAATTGGTTTTATTCTCCTGGCTGAGGCTAATGTCTTCTTTTAAAGTTAATAAAAAGAACTCAATTTGCTGATTGTTCTGGACTGGTACTAGCAAAAAGGGCTGCTCAGGGACTCTGGTGAGGCCTAGACAATTCCTCAAAGCCATTGCAGCTTGGATGCTAAGTGGTGACAAGCAAGGTGTTCCCTGCCTGCCACTTAATCTGCTTTCCAGTAACACTGTCTCGCTGGGTGCCTTGGGTGTCCCCATAAATGGCTGAGGGGGAGAGATTACAATTGACAGCCTCCTGTAGCGGACCCCAGGGCTCGGGGATTGAGAGAACAGAGCACACGTTTATGCTAAAAGAGCACATTATCAGCAGGCGTGATATGAGCTACAGCGTCACAGCAGCTCTCAAGGCCCCGCCTGGCCTCACGCAGCTTGGCGCGTGGTCCCACAGCCTCCTCGTACCCGCCCGTTTCATGGGTCAGTGCCATCCGCCAGCTAGCACACCAGTTAAAAGTCCATCCCTCCGGAGATCAAAGCTGGAGCAACTCTGCAAAGGTTTCTCAAATGGAGCTCGTAGAGTTGCGTATAAAACTGATGCTCATCGACAAATCCCCATGCGCAGGCAGATATTATGGCCTGTCCCACCAGCCCCAGCTCTTACCCATGGCCAGAGCCTGGGAGCAAGTGGAAGAGCACCAGCATTGACTTTTTTGCCCTGGTCAGGTAAGATACGAGCTAATCCCAGCTGCTGATCCTTAACCCGACATCCAGAGTGAAGTGTGAGCCCCTCACAACACAAACTCCACGCTTTTCTAGCCAGGAAGAAAATAAACTCCTTACCCAACACATACCTGAATGAAATGTTGAAACCTGTGAGATGACACAAACCAGATTTAAAAATCCGTGAACCTCCTTTGGACTTGTTTTCAGTATTTCTTCTTTTCTGGTAAACAAACTTGTCTTCACTGAGGGGGAAAAAAGCACCAAAACCCTCTGTCACATTGGTGCCCTAAGCAATAGCAAAACTGGTTCAGGGTGAGGTCTTCTTCTGAGCGGACACCAGGTCAGTCACCAGCACTGCCATGGATTGGCAAAGATTTCACCCAAATGCCAGTGTGGATAGTAAGGTACAGTGGTTAACTGTTAAGCTAACCTTAAGTGTTTAAGATAGTACATTAACAGCAGGTTAGATTGTTTCAGTGACGGGACGGGACAGCTTTCAACAGGCATCTTTGACAATCTGAGATAATCAGGAAGGTGCGAAACCTACAGCTTCTTACATGGACACAAATTTCTTTAGAGTTAGGCAGGGATTGATTCAGGGAAGGAAACCTTAGCAAATATCCAAGGAGACTGCTTAAAACTTGGGCCCCTCAGCCCCCCTGGGCATTGAGAGGATCAAGTCCTCTCCTAGTGCTGAGTATAGGGAATTCAGCTCTGATGCTGAGCTTAATTAAATAGAAATATGAAGTAAGAAAGGCTAATTAGATAGAAATGCAGAGTTACAGGATGTGAATGCCGATTAACCTAATAATAGACAATAATGCTGTTAAGGGGAGTTAAATGGTTTGTTTAATGGCTGGAATGATCTATAGTATATAATATATAAAGTACTTAACAGTAAACATTTAATTACCAACTTCAGTTGCATTTTTCTTCACTGTGCAGAGGAAGAGTGTTTCATAAAAGAGTTACTGGATGGGAGTAATTTACACTCTTGCAAAAACATCTGTATCATATGGGAAAGAGCAAGAATGTTTCGCAGACACAGCAGAGCGCCTGAGACACAGTGAGCAATGCTGGGAGCTGCCATGTAGGGGAGGGAAAAGCAAAATAAAATGCCTGTCCTCCTGATATGTACATCACTACCTCTGTGGGGCAGGGCGTACAGCCTTCCATGACGTGCCTGCCCATGGGAAGGAGGGCTTGGGAGGCAGAAGATGAGCATGAGACTTCACAAGATGTCTCCAGGAGCAACTTGCTAAGGATTTAGGAAGGTGGCTGCTTGTCACAGAGGAGCAAAGCCAGCCTCTGTTGCAGGTTATGGGGAAACCTCTTAGAGGGCTGAAAGCATCTCTGGCTAATGTGATCCTTCATGTGATCAGCAATAGCAAAGCCATGGCCCAGCCACTAAAATACCCTTCCTGCTCCCAGGATGGATGCTCTCAACATGAGCTCTCTTCAGACCTCCTTACAGGGGCCAGAAGTCTGGCATACGGAAGGTGTTCATCAGAGGTTTGGGATGTTTTGCACTGAGATAAGGCACTCTAAGATTTCACGAATGCCTCCGTGTGGCTGGATCGCTGCACACCTAACCACAGCATTATCTTCAGCAGCAAATACAGCACATTCAGCTAAATCAATAGTCTGGTCTCTCCTAGCAGCCTCTAATAGAAATGTACAGAAGCAACCCTGGACATTAGAGAAGGGAAGTCACTCCAGGAGGCTCTCACAGGTCTCCAAATTGGAGATCGGAAGAAAATACAGTCTGTGGCACAGGGGTTTCCAAACACTCATGACTTCTGCCATAATAGCCAACATTGTGGCAGTCAAAAAAGGTACCCTAAAGGGGAACATGATCCCCTTTAGGACACAGGACAACAGGCTTGCACTGCTCCTCGTATTGGCACAGCAGCAGTCCCCATCCCATCACATTAATTTCACACCTTAGGCTGTGTCATGCTGACCAAACAAGGTGAATGTGTGCAATTTAATTTTAATACCTTGCACTCCTGCTAGAGCTCTTCTTTCTCATACCTTATTGCAAAGCAGCTGGGATGGAGGTGATGACCTGCACGCGGTGGAGCTCAGCCCCCTGCCTGGCAGGGTCACCTGTGGAGCAGATCATTCCATCCTGCTTAGATTTCAAAAAACAGCCTTGCTCGCATGTCCTCATTACTGCACGGCTCTGCCACCCCCTGTGCCTGATGCAGCATAGGTGGTACCTGAATTTCTGTGTATTAATTCATGGGAAAGTGCTGAGACAAGCAGAGTACATGTGAAGAAGTCAAGAGGCAAGACATGGGATAACGCCACTGCTAGGAAAAGAAAAGCTGATATTAGATTGGGCCTCTGCCAGAGAGTTGGCTCAGATAACTAGCAAGTCCCCTTACAGATCTATCCCCACAGCATCTGAAAAAACGATCTCACCAAACATCTATCAGTGCTGCATCAAAACAGCTTGCAAATCCTGCCCATCGCTCCTAGCAGAGGGCTGCGCTTTGCCCAGTGAGAACTGATGCCTGCTCCATTACCTGCACCACAGGGCCAAGGAGAGCAGGCTGGCCATCAACTGCCCTTGATGAACTAATTAATCATGGGCACTTGCTGCATTCCTGTTCCCGCACTGTTATTAATGGCTCTATGGACTGGGCCAAGTGGCAGACGGGCAGCAGAGGCTCCTCCTCCTGCTGAAGCAGCAGTCCTGCTCTGCAAAGGGCACCGGCTTCACCCAGCCAGCAAATGGGAGAAATTGCCAAGAGCTGCCCCAAACTCCCATTTTCTCCTCCTCAGGGTTGCAGAGTCACTCCCAGGGCTCCAACTCCCTGGCGCGGGGTCTTCCCAGGTAGCATGGGCTGCCACCGAAGGACAGGTGGCAGCTGTCCAACTTCTCCCTTCACGTGGGGATTCCATGCAGCGACTGACACCAGCCACTTCCAGTGCCCTGCAGCACGTAACACCCGGGCTTCCACCTTGCCCACTCCCAGGCACCCCAGCCTCACCTGGTGCCATCTTGTGCCTCCTCCATCTGAACAGGCTTCAGCTGCGTTCCCGGAGTGAAGCCCAGTTCTCCCCGCAGCTTGGTGAGGGCTCTCAGGGCTGGATGCAGGCACCCTTAAGGCTGTTCCTGCTCCAAATGTGCTGCCAGGTCTCACATAGCCACAGCCTGCACATGGCCAACGAGCCCAAGTGCCACTTGTTTGGAGCAAGAAGACATCACTGGGAATGAATTATGCAGCCGAGCAGAGGCAGAGGACAATGAATTATGCACGCTGCTCCCCCTCGGCCGCCTTCTTCCCTCCCCTGTTTTCTTTATATTACTGGGTGACAAGAAGGAAACTGCACGAGGAAGGGCAACCAGAAGGCGTGCACAGAGCCCCTGTGCCTCAGGGCTTCACTCCTGCCCTGCAAGCCGCGCTCACAGCCCCGGCAGAGCTGGCCCGGCTCAGTCCAGCAGGAGACATGATGCCAAGCTGAGCCTGTCACCAACTGCAGCAATAGTTTCAGGGACACAGACTCCCTCCTTCCCTCCCTCCACTGCAGGATTTGGTTCAGGTCCATCTGAGCGCCATAGAGGTGAGAGGCTAAAAGGCACTAAACTCTCCGGGCCGTCTGGAAACGAAGGAACCGTGCAAGTACCGTCTGGCCGGCTCCCCGGGCTGGCCGAGGCATGCACACCCGCATGCTAAAGCGGAGGACTCTGGCAGTCCATTCATCAAAGTGCTAATTGGCACCGATTTGCATCAGATCGTATTCCAACCTTTGCCCAGCGCTCGCTATTTACACACCGTGTCCCACCTGCGGCTGCACCGAGCCTGGCTGGAACGAGACATCCCAGGGAGTGGCCCCAAAACAGTCCGCTGTGAGCTGTGAACCCCTCTAATCCTTTCCCTCCAGGATCCCCAAGCACTCTGGCAAAGGGCAGAAGCACCCCCTTTCTACAGGTAAAGAAAACACCCCATTAAAGAGCAGACCCCAAAGCCAGCCTGGAAACTAAGAGCTCACCCGGGTGTGCCGACAGGAGAAGGGAGGTGGGAGATGTTTGGCCAGATGGGGTAGGGTGCCCAGGTGGAGTCATATTCCCATTAACCAATTTGCCTTAGAGGATGAAGATCACATCACCTTGGGGTTAGCAGCTACTAAAAAGCAAAGGTCTCAAATCCTTCCATCCACTGCGTTCGTTTGGTGTCAGGTCCTCACAACAGACGGGAAGAGATGGCTGTGAGAAGAGTTTATTCTGCTGTTGTACTCGTTCAGGGAAGGACCAGCATCGCCCTCTCCACCCCCTGTGTTTGTAAGAACTCCCAGTGTTAACGGAGCCTGGACAAACCAAATCTTTTTGAAGCTACTCACCTCTTTGAGGAGAAACAAGCCTTAAATTGTTTCAGCTTCTTAATATAAATGGGGGAAAATAAGAAAGAGAAGAACTGACAACGAACTTGGGATGACACAAATTATATTTCTGAACATCGCCAAGAAACAAAATGGGACAAATCCATCTAGTACTTGTCACTGGAACTGGGCATCACAGCTCTGAATACAATGGGAATTGTTCAGCTTTGTTTAAACAAAACAAAAATTAAAATATTTTAAAAAACACTCAAAACCCAAACATTTCTCAGGTCATTGTGGTTAAACTCAGAGACCAAATTAACAGAAGAAAAAGATTGCCAATACATTGCCAAAGTCATTGCCATTTGATTCAGTTAAAGAGAAGCAATAAGCCCAGGACTGCATCTGGCAAGTTCCAAGTAGGGACCATCTATGTGAAATGCAGACTAGGGACAGGATTAGCAGAATACACTGTAAAAACAGGTGAAGGAATTACAGCCATAAAAGCACAAGCTCGTACAGACCACTCTTCACAGCTGTAGCTTCTCCATTTAATCTCACAAACAAAATTTCTGAAATTGCTGTCTAATTCTCAGCCCCCATGTGCCAGCTACGGACCCCAAGCTTCGCAAGGGCTGGTGACATAGTCCAGCCCTGGGGGTCACACAGAACACCTTCACGTAAGGAGTTTGCTACTCAGAAATGCCTAAACCAGAGCATGCAAGCAGAGAGGTGTCTGCACCAGTGTCAGTGTGATAGTTCCTGCGCGGCAAGGCATAGCTTTCCCTTGGCAGCCCACAGAAAAAAAGCTGTTGCTTGTTTTCCTGGTATCAACATTATCACGCTGCACTGAGTCAGATTTGCCGATGGACACATTGGTGCATCTTCTAGCTTTGCATTTTAGGCTGGTGGGAAGTGCCCTGTGCTACTGTCATCCTCAAAGAGCATGGGAGAGGCTGTGAAGGAGGAGCTGGAGAGTGGAGGCAGAAATCACAGGCTACTGCGTTAGAAGCAGACAGGCCTTGTCTGTAAAAGATCAGTAGCTCTTCCTAGAAAGGGCTGAGAAAGACACCTCTGCATCCTCTAACAAAGGACATTCACTGTTTTGGGGTATGGACTGCACAGCATCCAAAACATCTACAATAGTGACAGAGAACATTCAATCTCTCTGACACAGAGCAGAAAAGAGGAAACTCTGAACTCAGTGTCCTTTGCAGGAGAGAGACACCCATTACCATATTAACCATGCACATCTTGACCACTCACATTTTGTTCTCAGCCCTAAATAAAGAGGTTCTAGACGTCCCTGGAACCAAGAGGTGAAGCAGTCAGCACATCAACCCAAAATGGAAAAAGAAATTTAGTTTTGGGCCTTTTACTATCACGAAGCTGTTGCAAGATTAACTAAGACAACATCCCAATTCCGGGCAGAATATGGAGTCCTTACATCTGGTTCCAGGTCATCAAAGAGAGATCCCTTTGACCTGGGGGTGTTTGCCTTGGCCACAGTCTTTGGATGGTGGGACAGGAAAGGGTCCTGAACAAGGCTTCAAGAATTGTGGCAAACAGATCACAAAGCAGGACTAGCTCTGAGCACCTGGAGCGAAGCCTACACAATCCCTTTTACTGTGACATCTTCACACCCAAGAAACACAAAGGTGGTAAAAGCATACAACTGAGGAATGCCCACGGAAAGTAGCACAGAGTGTGCAGGAGTCTGTCTGGAGCAACACGTTCATCTTTACCCTGGGACCTTTCCCTAATTCTATCTAATAAAGATATATTACTGACATTGCTAAGATAGAAAAAAGAGAGAAAAAGCAATGCCTTATTTCTTTGATATCAGTTGGGCAAATGATAATTCCCACTGCACAATGGGATTAGGCTCGAATTGGAGTAGCATCGTAAATCTGTAGTCGCAAATCTGTGACCAAACTGGGACCGATAGAGCAAGAACGTCTTTCTAAGCCAGGCTACAAAACAGTCAATGGCATGGGATGAGAGATGCCTTTATTGTTCACCCAATAAAACAATCAAGTGGAAGATTATTAGATGGGAAACAGCAGCTTTGCTGACACCAGGTAATCCCTGAAATGTGTCCAGTGTACCTGTCAGTGGAGCAGAACTGGGCAATAGGCTTCTTTGGGTTCTCTTCAGTGGATAATATATTCACCAAAAAATACAGTTTAGGGTTAACTGAAACCAGTCATCAGATTAAGAAAAAAAGGCAAAGGCAAAAAGACTATTAACATTAAAACATTTTCTTTCAGCATTTTCAAAACAGAAGGTTTCACATTTTTGCTTCAAAGCAACTTGCTATAGTCCAAGTAATAATATTTTTAAAAAAGTGAAAAAGCAACCCTACAAATTAAATGCTTCGTTTGGGTTTGAAATGATTAAAGTTTTTTTTATGTTTCGATTTTTCCCTTTTTCATTTCACTGAGAAAACGAAAAAAAAAAAAAGTTGTCTCAGGTCACCTTTACAACTTGAGGTCACCCGTACAACTTTTCCCCCCCCCGATTTTTCAGTTCAGCCCGCAAACTGAAAAACCACTGTGGGCACAGCCTACTTGGGAGTTTACTGTCCCTCTTTCTATTTGAATCAGTCCTAAGCCAAAGAAAACGGGAAGTTCATTTCACCGGGTAATACCAACCCAAATCAAGGTATGTAGCAGATGTAAAAATACTGAAAATGGGAGGAGTTGTGGCTGTTCACAATGGGCTGAATGTGACCCAGGAGAGAAGAGATCTCCTAGCTCCAAAAAACATTGCCATCTACAAGCTTCCTGCTATGCCATCCTACTCTCATATAAGGCAATTTATAAACTGTGGGTCCAATCCTGCGTTCGACTGTGATGTGCTGCCATCACTCCTCTGTGAGCAATGCAGGATCCAGGTAACCCACCCTACCTGCTCTAAGCAACGGGGGTTCGGGGGTTGGGATTTTTGGGTTGGGGGAAAGCAAAGGGAGAGAGAGAGAGATGCGACATCCTCCCCGCTAGCAATATCTGAGCATCACTCACATGACCTGAAAACAACATCCCTTTTTTGCAGAGCGTTACGACTTCTGCAGGGACAATACAGTACTGGATAGTTGCTTTGCAAGCTCAATAAAGTGAAAAGGCCTTACAAGGATTTTTGTTGGGACAGTCATCTGGTTCAAACACAGCAGAAGACAACAACAAAAACAGCAAAAACCCCACAATAAATTAGATACCAGCACAGCTTTCTAAATGCTCTAGAACAATTACTTGCAAGACAAAAAAATCACAGCTCTGGTACTTAGAATCTTGTCATTTTTTTAAAAAACAATAATCCACAGGTTTTGCATAAAAATAAACATTTTAAGCTGACAGCATTATGTTAATTGGATCAACCCGCTTTTTATATATATATTTCTATGTATATTTAAATGTATATTTTTCTATGAATATTTTTAAAGGAGTAATGGAGTCACAAATGCATAAAAATAGATATTTTGGGGAAAAAAAAGAGTAATAATAAAGACAACCTTGGTGAAAAAGGATAAAAAAAAAAAATCAAACAGGGCAGTATTCTAAAGCAATGGCTCACTATACTCTAACTTGTGGAGTCCAGTCCTTCTGTATTGTGAGCAGTTACCCCTAAATACTATTGGGTTTTGGAACAGTGATGTAAAATATGAATTCCTGCATGTTTAATTAAAAAAAAAAAACCAAAAAAAAAAAACCAAAAAAAAAAAACCCAAAAAAAAAAAACCAAAAAAAAAAACCAAAAAAAAAAAAAAAACACACCACAACAAAGGAGAAGGGATGTGGGATATAGGACAGATTTTGATGCCTGTTACATCGCTGTAAATAACTAGCACAGATCATTTCCCAAGCTGAAAGCAGGAGGAACACCAGCAATTCTTGCATTTTTAAGAATCTACTTTCCAATAAAAATCTGATCTGTCCCTCTGAACTAAAATTTAAAAAAATATATCCACTTTTGCCCTACAATGTTTTCTCTGTTTTCCTACAAATAACCGGAACAGACTGGAAAAGGTGGGATTTTCAGTAGTGTGTGTCAGCGTTCTGTGCATCTTTGACAAAAGCCAGCTCCTAACAGTTAGGAAGATTATTTCAGAGAGTGATCCTGTTCCTTTACAGCAGGAGGTAACTTCACTGTTCAAAATCCCTTCAAGGCAAAAAGATCATGAAGGTGAGGGGAAAGCCATAAAAAAAAAAAATTATAATAGCCCGACCTGCTTGCCAGCTGCATCGGTATTCAAGTAAAGTTTAAAGTACCTTTGTGGGACTTTAGAGTCTTGGAGGGTCAGACCGGCTTATTTTAACAAGTGTAATATGCACTTTGAAACACCCTTGTCATCTGCTTGTTTAAACTAAAAAAAAAAAAAAACAACTCAAAAACAAACAGGAGCAAAGGAAAGGTATAGGAAAGGTCTCAGCATCAGTACTAGACTGCAGGGTGTCTTCTTGACACTGACACTTAGATATTCTTGCCTTCCTTTCTAATGCATTAAAATATCATGAAGTCATGCAGCCATTTTAAATGACTATTTCAAGAGTCCAGTTTTCCTAGAAGTTAACTTGATCACCAGCACAGCACTGGAGAAAGCTGATCTAACAGTATTTCACTTAGAGAACTCTCCAAAGGAAAATAAGAAATACAATTCCACAAATAACAATGCCAATTAAAAACACAGAAAGCAAATTGTTTTTTCTGGGAAATGCTTTCAGAAGAAAATTTTGCTTCCCTTATCTCTTTCTTTAAAAGTAAATTTTCTAACCAACCAGTTTTGAGAGCTATCGTCCATCTACATGATTCTAAGCTTTTCTGAAACTGACGACAGGGTTCTGGGGGCAGAGGATTCCCTCTCCTAAATTTCAGCGCCATCCAAATGGCATCCGCTTGTTTTGTCTTGTTTCTTCTCTTGAATTTGTCCATTCCCCTTAGCATTTCACAGGCCAATACTACTGCGAGAATTTAGGTATCTGCATTTGAAAGAACTTTGGACTGAGCACAGCTTCACACATTTCATCTTCTCCATGCCCTTTCCATGTAGTTTCTTCTGTCTTTACATGTACAAAATCACAGTTTGTGTAACACTGTTTTAAAGGAAGAAAATAAAATACACACACGCACACACATACATTGTATTGGTGAACACTATACGCTAAATATTTTTTTCAACAGCATAACAGAAAGTTTGGCCTACTGTAGGTTGAACACGTAGGGAAGGCTGAATTTTTACGGTTGCCATGCAAGCTACCTTCGGGACAAAACAGATGAACCACCCAAGAGCAAATGCAGCTTCTACTCTCAAGCCATTAGACAAATACTGCCTTTCCAGGGATCAGACTGACATCTCACCAATTCAGTCAATGCAGTATTTAGAGAACCACACTGAGTTGCTTCTGCATCAGTCCTCTGAATCCAAATGCTGTTAAAACCAAAGGGGGAAGCGGGTATTCAACTTGCCTTATTATTATTAATATGTATATATTTTGATAACACTTTGAATTTCAATTTGCTTCTGAAACCTTGCCCTTTGAGAAGAACACACCCTTAAAGTTGACTTTTTTTTCAGGCTTCTGTTCCTTTAAAATTCTCTTCTTTTTATTTCGCTGTTCCTTTTCATTTATCTACCAGAAAACTTGCTTTCTTCCAGCAGAAATGTGGCTGGTGGGCTTGGGCTTTCACTGCACCCGCTCTGTGAAATTCTCTGGGAAAACTCCTCGGCATTGGTCAAGTTCCTTACGCTGGATCCAGTCAGACTCCTTCACGCCCATCAGCCATCCTTCATCCTAGAGAAGACGACAGAGATCAGATGCTGAAGGATAGATATGAGTAGGGAGTTTTCTTATGGAGTGCAGGCCAAGGAGGTGTCAAGGCATATCAAAGCCATGCTTGTAGTTGGCTTGGAGACAATCCAGGAAAAGGATGGAGGAGAAGGAAAAAAAAAAACATTTTCATTCCCTTTTTAACAGGGAAAAGGCTACATCCCACCAAAACTCCTATCTGACCCAGAGTGTCTAGAGACAATGAAATTCTAAACAATTAGCAAGCGTAATAGAAATGTCATAATTTACACCCACTGAAGCAGAACAAATTTTGCCAAAGAAAGTCTCTAGAGCTACAGTGCAGGAATCACCTACCACACCTTTCACTATCTAAATATGAGGGGTCTAGCATTCTCCATAGTCAGAAAAGAGATGGGCACCTCCACAGTGTAATTCACCCATTCATCTTGAGCACAGGTCTTCAGAAAGGAAAGGATGAGTCATTCCTTGGGGGTGCTCATGCCCTGGTCTAGTCACAGCACCTGGGTGATTAGCATTTTAGAGAGATGACACAGGCAAAATGAGTCTTGCTTGCTACGCTGAAAATCTCATCTAGAGAACTGGGAGCTGAGGAGCTCAACCCATCTTCCCAAAATCCAACAGGCTATTGGGCTTGATGCAAGATGTGGTTGATAAAACTTCCCAACCTGTGCTACACATGGTGTAAGACTCAAGGTTTCTCACAAAGGTCCCCCCCAGCCACCAAATCTATAGATCTATAAAACAGGAATGCAAATGGAGTCCTGCCTGGTAGAACCTGCTCAGGACGAGAACCAGACTTTCTACCCTCTCCTTGCTCTCTGCAGGGTGTCCAGCACCAAGGTTTACGGTCCACCTGAGCACGAGGGAGACAATACTCAAGATGGGAAAGCTGCACTTCTTGCAGCTTGGATGTGCAGCTACTCTATTCACTGCATGCCTTGGAGCTGCCACTACAGAAACTCCCCTTCAACGTGCAAATGTGCCCATTCATTTGCAGTGTAGCAGCCCGTGGGTTAAGGTTGCAGCATAACGCATCGGAACTGCACAGGGGACCGCCACCTCCAAACCTGACAGCTTGCTCTACATCCACTCCTCTGGATGAGCGAGCATGCATCAGGCTCATTTAGAGATATCTCATCACATCCAGCTACACAACTTGCCAGAGCAGAAATGCTCAGGCAATCAGATGCTCTAAGCTGTGGGGGAATAGGCCGTGCATGTGTGCAGCTCACACTTTTCCTTTCCTGGAATTGGCAGGAGTTACCTGGGTATTTACCCAAGGCCAAGCAATGCCTCCCTTGAAACTTGTTCTTTAAAAACATACCTGCACGCTTCAGGAGTGATGCAGCCCTCACCAGGGGTGATCCGTGGGGCACGTATTGCTTTCCACTGCCATTTTGCAGGTTCTGCCCTCTTGTCCTGTCTTCTGAACATTTCATGTGGCAGCAACTCAAACCAGCCACTGTACCTGAGTTCCCTGCTCCTCGCAGGCTGTGCTGGGTGCCTGCAGGCTCAATTAGACCTTGCTGCTACCTTAGATTTGAGCATTCAGAAGATGTCATGGGAATGGCATGAGACGGGAGCCCATCTGCAGCAGCCAGCTGCAGGGGCTGAGGAAGGACTGACATGCCATAAATCAGGAAGACAAACGACTAGGCAGAAGATGCTGGGCCCAAGTGTTTGGAAGGCAGCTTCCAGCTCACAGCACGGCAAGCACAAAAGCTCATCCATTTGCACACAGCATCTGTGCCATACAGCATGCATCACTCCCACTGCATCCTGCCACCAAGGGTCTCCTCAACTGTAGGGATTAGACATGAGGACCCAGATTGACCCTTGCCCATTTTGAACCACGTCACTTGAAGTGCCAGCTTTGAAGTGCTGCTGCCCTCAACCCCTTCTTCTGTCAAGAGAGATGAATCCAGGCCTGGCTGATGTACCCACAAACTGAGACCTAAGCTACGAGATGGGGACATGGATCACAGTCTATTATCCTAAGCTTCCTCCACTCACGTGCACAGTTCATGCACATGTTAACAGCCAGCGTTTCCTGGCTGGATACGGTCAGGGTTAGGGAAATGAGCTGTAGCACAGGATACACTGTAGGAGGGTTAGAGGGCTTCAGTGCAGCTACAGCATCATGTTAGCAACACTCAGAGCTCACCCTCTGCAGCTTGGAGAGTCTCGAGTTCATGGCTGTTGCACCCACATCCAGCTAGAGTGCAAACATAGGGCATTGAAAAACTCTGCTCCCAAAATGCCATCTCCTACCATAGAAACTAGGGGAGCTGCCACTCATTTCCTATCCAGAAAGCTTTCTGAGAAAGAAATGTTCCAAAATGCTTGTGCAGAGCAGTCCCACTCAGTCTTGTCTCCAGAAGGAGTCACTGCCTCTTCCCCATACAACCTTTCCTCCCAGAGCACCTAGCTCTGTGGGAACTGCCGGCACATTATAGCTCCCATTTCACAAGCAGCAGCAAATTCTGCTTCCATAATTCACAAAGCCAACAGCTGAGCCACAAAGAAGATCCACATCTTCTGGGGCCAGTGAACTACATCACCTTCCCTTTACCCCTTGTGGAATTCAGATCTTCTCTGGGCTTTGCCAAACCCAAAGAGCTGGTGACTACTGAATCAATTTGAAGAATTCCCTTCCTTTTCCAAACAAAGACCTGGAGACGCGAGTATGAACAACGTATAAAATCACCACTTCCCTCAGCCAAAGTAGTAAAACTGCTGCAGACTATATCAGCTGGAAGCCCTCAAACACAGCAAGTGAGGAGGATTTACTCAAGGCTTCTAGAAATAGCTCAGATTAAAGAAAAACATTGCCAATTAAATTCAGGTTGGAGATGGACAGTAAGGTGTTCTCTGGGGCTGAGCAACCTTTGGTTCTGCTGCCATCTCCTGACCAAACACTGTCTTTTGGAAACAGGCATTGCTATGCTGAAGTGCAAGACATGATCCATGGCAAGCTGCTTTCTCAGAGCTCCAGCATTCCTCAAAAGGGGAGAAAACATCATAAGCTGTGGGTTACTCCTGCCAATGCCACAGTCTGCACTGCAGTGGTCCCAGGGAATGTGCATCAAGTTCAGGAGCAGTAAGGAGGCAAAGTATAGGCTCTGCATTGGCTCAAATGCCCTGATAGTGACAGGAAGCCATGACTAGTTCACATGCTTTATGCAGGATGTCTTTACTTTCCAATAAAAAGCAGTGTCCTCCTCTGTTGCAGGAAGCCAACCTCAAGCTCTCCTGCCAGCTCCCAGCCACAAACTGATGGCTCTGCACCCAGCCAGCCAACTGTTAGTGGAGGAAGAAGCAGCTCTGGAAATCCCCTTGGCTCCTCCCAGGCCCAGGCTCCCTGTCTTCCCCACTCACCTGCTCCTCAGGGTTCTCAAATGGAATCACAAGCACCACGTCCCCAGCCTTCAGCTGCAGCTCGTCACTGTCGGTGGCTGTGTAATCATGCATGGCCTGGACCTATGGGGAGAGGAGAGAGCTTGGGTGAGGCCAGCCTTCTCTCACCCAGCTCTGTAATGGGTGACAAGGCTTTCCACTTCATTGATTCACTGGATGATTCAGGCTGGAAGGCACCTTTGGAGGCCATCTGATGCAACTTGCTGCTCAAGGCAGGGAAAGCTTGGCTCACAAATGCCACATCTACAGGGATAAACACTCCTCTTAATCTAATGGCTACGTACTTGTTCATACAGCCGGGCGTGGAGCTCACCTTTCTCACAAGGGCATCCTGGTGAGTCTCATTCAACTTGTTACGCATCAGCACCTCCTCCCTGTCCTCCTTTACGAGGGTTGAATTCGCATCTTATGGGCCTAAAACCTCACAAGGTAGAAAGCCTGTATTCACTCGAATGGTGCCCTGTATTTTTTTTTGCAGCTGGACTGCAAAAGTATTAGAGATTATAGCCTCCCACCTCTGTCACAGCAAGCAGGGAGAGCAAACATAGAGAAGAGTATCAAGTTTGGATCTTCGGGTGATTGTATCCTGCTGTGTTTTCTCTTTGGTATTCAGCCTAATTCCTATCAATATCTGCAATACAGCTTTTCTACTTCATACCACATCTCTCCACTTCGAGCACTACAGTGCTACACATAACCAGTCAAAATGTGATGAGCCTCCTATTGTTCTTCAGAGTTTTTTCATTCTGCTTTTGGAAGATCTCCCAGAAAAAAAGAAATAATGATGCATGGACATGACTAAAGCAGAAGAAAAGCACTCCTATAGCAGGTTAAGCAAACTAAAAAGGAGACTATAATTTCTCACTTTCAGGACATGATGCATCTGTGCTGTCTTGCCACCACATTCCGTTTTGCATGTTAAATTTGTGGACTACCTTCATCCAGAATAACTCCTTCCCCCCACACCTTCGAAACAAGCTGCAAGTGATCTTTGGCATATTCAGAATACCCATCATATTTTGCTGTCTAATCCTATGTTTTCCTCTGTTCATCCTGGCTTTCTAATTGCCCCAAACATGAAGTCCTCAGTCCCTACTGGTGTTTCCAACCCCTCTTCCTTCGCTACTTTCATCAAGGTTTAACTTCTCCAGTTTGGAGCACAGCTTTTTATCTAATACCCAGAGTCTGTGACTGACACTACCACACCTCTAGAGACAGAAGTAACTGCAGCAGAGAGGAGAAGGGGGTTTGTTATACAGCACAGCCAGACGTTTAGACACCAATGCTCTTATACTGTCCTTTGAAGAATCTGGAACTGCATGAAGCTGGGCTGCTGGACAGGAGGGTGTATCTCTCCTTCAACTTCCTTTCAATGAGGCATAGCCCCTGGCCATGCTGAGGAAAAGTAGTTAATTCATTACAGGAAAAAAAAAAAAAAAAAAAAAAAAATCACCAGAAACTCAGTGCCCCACCACCACACACTCACCTTGAACAGAAATCCTGGGGGCATGTCAGCTCTTTCAGACGAAGCGCCTCCTTCCACAGTGCCATTGACAGTAGCAGGGAAAGTTTCCACAACGACAGCGGGCAGAGAGCTCTGGTAGGCAGCAGCAGCCAGGCAAGGAAAAAAGCCATTCAGAAAAGAGAATCCAAAATTGCAGCTCCAAGGCCACCCTGGAGGATCCACATCCCAACCCTACCCATGGCTTCACTGACAAAAAAACACCCCAAAGGATAGAAGAGGCAGCAGTGAGAAGGCAGGAGAGGTGACCACTGCCTTCCTTTGCTTAAGGCTGCAGAAGAGCAGAGAGGATTTAGAGTTTTTCTGGGACCATAATGCCCAGCATTTCCCATTCACTGTGGTCACAATGAAGTTCTTGCAGAGCCCTCGTGAAACAGACAACTCCAGTGTAACAGCCTATAGGAACCAAGCGGCCATGAGATGCCACCCTAAAAAGATGGCAGTGTCAGGAAAAAAAGAGGAACCCTGGATATTCAGGGGACAGAGGCAGAGCCTAGAGAACAGAGTAGGTAAAGGAAATGGTGAGCAAGGAAGAATCCAGCAAACACCACAAGCACAGCACAGCATGGGCTGTGGGCTGACTTCACAACATGGGTGAAGGGACAATTCTTTTTGTGGCTCTTCCAGCAGATCTTCTCTCTAAACACTACACAGATAAAATGCAATGGCTAAGTCTGGCCTCTGAGTACTGTAACTGCTGGGGTGGTGGCGCTGTGTTATTCCAAGCAGCCACAGATCTTTTCCCAGCCCAGCCTCCCACATCTGCTATATGACAAAGGGATGTGATGGAGAGAAGACATCACTGTTCCTCAAGGTGCTTACCGATCCTGAATCGGCTTCAGTTTTAGATGCTTCAGCTCCAGCTGCTGCTTCTGATCCAGCTGCTTCAGCTCCTGCATGGGCTGCTTCTGCAGGCTGCAATACAAAAGCCAGCCGGGTGGAGAGTTATGTTCATTACAGCTACACGTGTGTGCAGAAAAGTGCAGCTCAGTCTGTCCAAGTGCTCTATGCTGTTGACTGCTGCCATCTGCTGACAAATAGGTGAGAAACCTCAGTTTCTCACCAGGTTTCTTGTATCCCTCTTTCGCGGCAACCCAGTGAACCTGCACTCCCTCACTCCAGCCACGCAGCAGGCAATACTCCAGAGCAAATCAATGAAGTGACAAAAATCCTTTGCGCCTCTTTCTTTTCACCATCTAAATTGCAGACCTATTTCACACATGTACAGTATCTATTATTACATATAGATTGCCCACTTGTATGGGAATACGTCTGCTTGCATGGCCGAGGGACAAGGATCTCTCAATAGGCTACTTCCAAGGATCAACAATCAAGGAATATTTAAGCCTTTGCATACTCCCAGAAACGGAAGAGTATAGTAATAATGTGTCCAGATATGGAACTTAGTCTGGATGCAGCACCTACATGACAGTAGCACTGAAGCAAATGGAACTGAAAACTGTGCTAACTTTCACCCAATTTGATTTTGGATATGTCCAGAGAGTCATGAGTTTGGATTCTGTTGTGAATATTCCGTTAGTGAGAATTTGCTGTGAATATTCCGCATGGTGTGTGCACACAGTTGTGTTGGTGAGGAGAGGGGAGTTTTTAACACACAAAAGGTGCCACCACCAGGGAGAAACATTCAGCATCACCTACAAATCACTGCCTGGCAGACACTGTTGGAGGAAGCCCAGGGACAGGGGTTTCTGTGTACAGCAAAAGACCAGCCAAACACCTCTGATACACTTGCAGTGGTTCAAGTTTTTATTCTCCCTTGCCTGAAGCCAGGCTAACTCTGTTTTAACACAAAATTAAAGCTATTCATTTCCCCCTCCCAGAAACTGCAGCTATGCAGGAAGTTGGATCTCATAGCAACAATGCTGCAGATCAGCCCCTCGGGAAACTGGCCAGGCAGCACCTGGGAAGACTCCCAAGAAGAATCTCGGGGGTCTAATTTGCATTCCAAGTGTCTTCATGGTCAGTCCATACCCATTTGTTCTCTATTCCAGATAGCACACACCTCTCTTTGAACAATCTGACCAGATTCCCACTTCATACTTGCACAACAGAGATCGCTATGCAGAGATTTCCCGTTTTTAATACATGTAAATAAACGCACTTTAGGATGCCTTATACACTGGGTAAACATATGTACCCCTGAATACAACCACATTCAAGACAAGGCATTGTCCAGATTTCTTAATGTTGCAATTCTCATAGTCCCAACCCTGTAAAAGCCAAGCGTAAAGCAATGACCATGGTAACCCTTAACTCCACACCCATCTGGCTACTAGCCATGCACTGGCACAATGCTCCAAGTAGTTTTTTTTAATAACAGCAGCAATAACAAAGAAATACATCCTTAATTTAACAAAAAGCCATTACTTTATCTTCTGCTGCTCCAATAGTGCCATTTAACACACGTTTTCTTCTCCCATCACCTCCTTCCTCATGTCTCCCCATCGCTGTGTCCACAGGTCTATATGGCCTGAGGATGTTACAAACAGCAGAGCTGTTCCCATCCTGCAGAGCACTCCCACAGCAGTTTTGGTGGTGCTACGGTAAATGTATGCACATGAAATGCTACAAAGGCTTCTCATGGTAAATTAGATTCACTCCCAGGTTGCTTTTTATTTGGATTCAGTGAAGCTGGAACTGGGACAGATGTCCGTCCAACTCTATCTGGACAAGTATGGTTTTTATGTGGATAAGTGAAAAGGAGCTCAACATGAGCTCCTTTTTTAAAAGCAGCTAATTTGCAAAAGCAATATTTAATAACCAGAGAAATTGAATCTAAATTAATCCCCTGAATTTCAACAAAGGGCGTTTTCATGTCAGCTACTTATTTTTCTATTTTTTGCACCTGTGGGCATCCCAAGGCCTATAAAAACATTTACACTCATGGAAAGATACTATAGGGAGAAGAGGGAGAATTGTTCACTGCTGTTGCCAGGTTTGAAAGCTTTGGTCATTCCAGCAGCAGCATCACACACACCAAATGCAAGATTTCCTACTCTGTAAAACTAAGCAAGTTCTCCTGCACCCAAGTTTCTATGCGGTTGTTAACCTCATGGCATGCAACAAGATTCCTCTCATAACAGCTAAGAACATCATTATAGCAAAAAAACTGCAGAAGGCTTGAAGAGCAAGAGGAGGATTTCCCAGCTATAGGGAGCTCTGCTCTTTAACTGTGTATGGTATGCCAAGGTGAGAACTGGCATGGTGAGAGCATCTTGTCTAGTAGCATTTCCCAGTTGATTAAGTTGTCCTTTGGGCAAAATCAGTTTCCAGGATGGAAGAAATGGGCCAAAACACTTTTTACACCCTAGACTGTAGGCACAGCTCAATCAGATACAGTCATACCTCACCCCTGCCCATCCACTTAAAAGGCACCGGATCTTTCCTTGCAAAAACACTTTCTCACTTTCTTTCTTACTAAGACAGACTGACAATGCACATACAGGGGAATGACAGATGTTAAACACTGATGGCTGATAAAACACACAATGGAAACATCTTTCGTGATATGACCCAAGCTCACATGAAGGAGAGCACTGGCTAGTGAGTCCTTGGGCCAGGCTCTCAGCAAGGGTTAAGTCATGTCCTCCCAAGTTCTGACTCTAGGTGGTGATCTGGTCCTTGAGAATGGAAAAATTGGCAGGGCTCAGTTCCCCAGTATCAGCCAAGGGCATGAGCTTACATCTACAGCATGGGATAGAGCCAGCTCAAGCAGCAGGCTTGAGTGCCCAGACCAAGCGTTTTCTGTCCACACCACTGGCTGTTTGTCCAGAGGGGCTCAAAAGTAGTTGTGCTTGAAATATCTCCCAATAGGCTAATCTGCAGCAATCTGAGACCTGCCCAGGCCCAATATAGCTAGAGGGCACAAATGAAGGTCTGACTTTGGTTCAGATGCAGAGCATGTGTAGGGTCTCCCTTGTCAGCAAGCTCCAAAGCTGACGTTGAGGCAGATGTCAGCTAAGTCTTGGGCCTGCACTTAACTTTCAGCGTAGACACAGGACGAGCTATTTCACACCAGCCTTTCTGGCAACAATGGTCAAGGAACAGCGAACACCACAGATAATCCCAAACATGTATGGATACCCAGTGGCACAGGCAGTAAGGATGAGGGGCAGCTGAGACATTTATGCATCGCACACAAGACCAACAGGATTTACAGAGTTTAAGAAATACTGGGGAGTGGAGGGTGAGGATGATGCCACAGTGGGATTAAATTCGAGGAGAACATCACAGCACCATGCCAAGGAAAAGATGAGTGAATTAGCAGGGAAAGGCAATGGGGCTGTGTGCTGGTGGAGACATAAGTTTCAGAGTGCCAGACCCGACTTGCAAACAGGTGGCTGCCCTTAGGGCTTCACAGAAGGTACAAAACGGGGTTCAGCAGCACATGGAGCAACTTTGAGTTGGGGTGTAAAGAAAGGAAAAGCAGTGAGGGAAAGCAGACAGGTATGCACACAGACATGGCACTGGCACATGCACAGTACATGGTGAGAGGTGAAAGCCATATGAAGTTCTTACCTCCCATAAATCCCAAGGTAAAGACTAAGCATGTCAAAGAGCAACAAAAATAAAACATGTTTATAGGTGATTATTTCAGTGAGTACAAACATTACAGATGCTGATCAGACTGACACAGACATAAACATTCAACAGCACTTATCTCTGCATGTTTTTAAAATACATTTTTTTAGTACCTGAATTTATATACCCCTCCCCACTGCATATTCAAATTTAAGTACCAAAGCATTTGAATAAGGGTTTTTTCTACCTCTGGTATGAAGGGAGACAGCCAAGCCACATTCAGTTATCAGTGGCAGACAACATAAAAAAAAAAAAAAAACACCTCAGGAGTTTGTGGTCCATTAGGGTTAAATGTGCTCCCCTATACCCACACCCAGTAGAGTTAGCATGATTTCAGAACAAGACTTCAACTGGTGTTGTCAGACCAGTAGTGAAATATCTTAACTACTTTGCCATAGTGCCCACCCTATAGGAAATAAATTTGACTGCTTTGAAAACTAGGTGGTTTTTGCTAGGCTTTGTACTGTGGTTAACATTCGAAAGTATTGATTTCAGACTCTTTTAATGACTTCTGAAGCTAATAAGAAATACATTGGAACACTGAACTTGCTATTGCTGAGCAGTTTTGAAAAACCCACTCAGAGCAATATTTGTTGCTTGCTGGAAGGGTAGCAAGTAATTCCATTTTAACCAACTTTATACTCATGTCCTATGCCAGTATACTCAATTATACAGGCTATAACCGGCGATTCAGGAAAAAAAAATATCTCAGTAAATAAATTAAAAAAAAAAACCACAAACCAAAACAGCTTATCCTGGCATGTAGCTTGTTCTGTCAGGCAGGTAGACTCAAAATGCCAATCTGCCCACTTAAAGTTCCAGAAAGTGGTAGCTTGCTATACTGGTGTGTATCAAACTATGATAATAACTAGTATTTTGCAGATACAGCATTTTAATTTAGAAGAATCAAATGCTTAATGTTTGATCTCTCTAATAAGAGAGGTCTTATTGCTACAAAAATCTGTCATACAGGCCTGTAGATAGACATCTACAGCTTTATTCACCTTAAGTAACTGCAGATTATCAAAGAGTCTTCTTATTAAAAATCCCTTCGAGAGCAATTTATAGCAGGAGCACAGAACAGAGGCTGAATTCCTATCTACAGAGCAACAGTTTAAATGCATATAGCATACAGAGGATGCTAATCTAGGGAGGGATATACATTAAGCTAAATGAGTTGTCAATCAGTAGATCACCAGAGTAAAGCACAAGCATCCCACAAACACAGTGCCAGACTGCTGCCTGGCCAATATCCACCTGATTCCCACTGGACTTAACACATCCAGCACAGGAGACCAAGGTACCCATCTGCAAGGCACAAGTCTGAGCCACCCACAGCTCAGGTCCACATTATCATTCATGTGGGTGGAGGTCACACCACACTTGGCAACAAGTCAGGTATGGAAGGGAGAAGGAACGGTGACATGAACCAACCTGGGAGGCGGGCGTGGGGGTCTTCCCCACAGTGGCATCTGGTTTAATGGGATCAAAATCCAGATCCAACAGGCTGGCTCCCTCCTGGAAGGGCCCAGGGGCATCAAACTTGGCAGCAGTGAGGAAGAAAAGCAGTACGAGCATTAGACACACACACACACGCACAGTAGAGGGAGGGTATGTGCTATCCAGGAGCTAAGGCTGCAAGCGCAAAAGATGTGGTGGCAATGCAAACACCTGATGTGACTCCTGACTGCTTGCTGCCTATAATCACGGGCAGTTCACATGGATGCCACGGTAAACCAAACCTTTGGTTTTCCACAGGACTCATTCATCTTCTTACCTGGCCAAATGTGCTGACATGGTGTAAGCTTCTGACCTGCTTTGGTCAAAAGGATCACTGCCACTGTTGACTCAGATATAAACAGATGACAAGCCCTTCTATTCCCCATAGCTCATCCAGCTGCCTTTGTACTGAAGGGCCAGAACAGACTTCGTCAGCCACATATGGAAGAGCCACCATCCATATAATTTATCTCAGGAACATGGATCCAGGCAGAAAACCACTCAAACTTCTGAAAGGCAAGTCTATGGGACCTCAGAGCTAACTCCCAAAGCTCTTAATTCCCCCTGCCTCCTGAGACAGAAACACAGAATATGGCTCCTCACCCTACCTGAGGGATTTGAATCACTCCCCAATACAAAAAAAAAAAAAAAGCTGTTTCCAATGCCTTCCATCAGGACATCTGAGGAACACGCCCACACGAGTCTTCTAACAAAGCACAAATTTGCTACTCTCTTCAAAGTCGGCAGAGTAACTCCCTTTGACTGGTTAATGCTCTAGCTAAAGACAGTGATGGCACATTCACTGATTACCATTAATAAAATAGTCACTACAAAGGACATAAGCCATTAGTATTCAAACTGAACTATCACTTCTGGGTTTTAGATTTAATCTAACCACTACAAGACACTCCTTTCTACTCAGCTTCAGAGGAAGCTGCTCTCTCCAGGAAAGTCCAGGAAGATTTGCCCCCCATTTCCACTGACCTCCCAAGCTTGCTGGCCCTACTGCCTTAGCTACCTTTCCAACAGCTCAACAAGTCTGGCAGGTTGGTCTCCACAGCTATATCATAGTCCCACCATGGAAAAAACTCCTAGAAAGTAGCAAGAGACACCATTTAAGAGAAAGTCCTGTGCACACAACCCACACCACCATCATCTTCACCTCTTCTAAATTCCTCTTACTTCAATTCTCTTACAGATTTTTCTCTTACTTATGAACCTCTCCTTTTGAGATCAACAGGCATGAGGACAAGGAACTAAGCTCTCCCATCTCACAACAATAAACCCTGACCAGTATGCTAAAATCAACTTGTATTCTAGTACGATCCTCCCGCATATCCAGAGCATTAGAGAGGCTCAAACCCCCAGTCTTTAGATTTGTTTGGTGGCAAGACACCAAAAGCTTCAGTCATGGAATAATCTTACCTGCCATTTAAGACTTACACGCAAGGGCTATTACCCCTTGCATTCACCTGGATCTCCCACAAAACAGCTCACTGGAGCTAAGATATCTGACAGGAATAGCCCTGGACAACACGCTGAATGCTAGCGGCTTTGGTGCTTCAGTGAAGATTGTTCTGGCAACCAGAGGCCTCCCCCAGAACTCCCATCTGATTGAATGTCATAGCAGATCCCATCCTGGGTCAGGACACTGATCAGGTGTAGAAGCGTATGTCTGGCTAAGGGCTGGCGTTCACATGGAAACACACGATACAAACCATGGGCCAGACAGATCTGTCCATTATGATACAGGAGAATGGAGCACGGAGAATGATAGAGGGTTGCTCAGCTGCCTATGGTTCCCGCCTTCCAACGCTGCTGGAAAATTATCTCTCTGCTCTGCAAGCTTTATCTCTTGCAATGCAAAACCTGATATGGACTTCCTTCCCTCCCCACTCCACCTCTGCTACTCAGCAGCTGGGTGGAAAGTGGCAAACCAGAGGCAATGGAGCACCATGATGCAAGGAAAAGTTAGGGAATGAGTCACAGATGAGCACTGATAGAGACATTACTTGTGCTTTAACAAGCATTTGGGGGGGGGGGGGGGGAAATATATACTTTTTATATATATATAAAAAAGGTAGATGTAGGTGTCTCATGATACAGCCAGAAATCTGGTCAGGCTCCTATACACACAAGGACTGCCATTCTCCTAGATTCTACACAGAATTCCCCACCTGGGCAACCTCTCTTGCAGTGATGTAAATCAAAAGGAAAGTGAAGAGGAAAATACATAATTTGAAAATGTTTTTCTATTTTCAGGATTTCAAAAGGTGCCACATGGCAAGAAAGAAATATTCTGATGGGAGCTGCTGGCTGGTGAAGAGTGACAGGCTGTCAGCAGTCCTGAACTGACGGCAGGCACAGTCCTGCCCATCTAACCTGGAGGCACCCGTTCTCTGTAACGAGGACTTCAGGCAATTTCTGTTGGCCTTTCCTGTGCAAGTGTGGGCTTTAAATGTTACCACAAAGCCTATGTGCTAAGGCATAGAGAGCATGATACTGCCTTCTCCCAGGAACTGGCACAGATGTCAGGGTCAGCACTTGAGGATGTAAAAGAACAGAAAACACGTGCTTCATCCACACCCAGGATGAGTGGGTCTGGAGAGACCATACCATGGGATATGAGGGGAGCCGTAATCCACGTGCACTGCTGCTTAACCAAAGCAGTGATTACTTTCCCGCATCTTCACCAGTTGCATTTCTCCTGTTTCTTCTATGAATCAAAGTTCTCAAAGGGTTGATCAAAGCTGCCTTCTAGCCACCCTTCCCTCTAAGATGGCCTCCTATCTATCCCTTTGCCTTCTGAAATCCAGCCCTGACCTTTCCTTCCTCCTTAACCTGACCAGGTTTCATGGCTTGACACCTCCAAAGAGAAGAAAGGTCAAAAGGAAAAGTTCAGAGGCAGACAAATATAAGGCAGGGCATAGCAGCTAACCTGCGAAGGGGTTGTCACACTTATCTCAGGGACAAAATTGTCATCAAACAGACTGATGATGTTCTCCTGCTTGATCTCCTTGGAGGGGGTGACTTTTGGAGGCGGAGGCACCGGAGGCCCTTTCCTCAACTGCATGCAAGTGAGCACACGGCCACAGCACAGACGGCGACACCCAAAAAAACCAGAGACAGGAACCAGGTTAGCCACAAAAACTGAAGGTGAGGGAAATCACAACCACAGGCATATAGCAAGGTCCAATCAATTCCATCTGAAGAGAGAGGGAGGGAGGGTAAAGGGCTGAATTAAAACAAAACAAAAAAACAACCACACGCCTCCAGAGAAGGTTTGGCATCATTAGTTACACTTCAGCCGTTGGCAAGTTTCCCTCTGCAGAGGAGAAGCGTAACACAATTAATATGCATTGACAGGACATGCATACATAATTAAGGAATGTGCAACCTTCAAAAGAACCACTGGGAAGGGAGCAGATCAATTACTGAGAACATGATTCAATAGATCAGGCCAGCGCTGCCTCCCTTTGCCGTACTTACCATATCTAAGGGAATGAGAGATCAGACTCCATTTGTCCTATTATGGGTAGGTGACCATGAGGACAGACTCTAATCTGCCCAGTATTGGTTCCCTGGTGCACTAGTTATCAGTGTACTGTAAGAAAGGTCTGAAGGAGCTCTTGATGGCGCCTTACCACTTCCCAGCTTTAGGTAAGAACAACTCAGACTCCCTAGAAGCCATGACTGCTGTGGGCCCAACTCTGCTCTCAGTTTCACCAATGAGCATTGATACTAATGAAGTCATGTTTCCCAAATGGATATCCCAGAGAACACGTAACAAAGTCCCAACCCTGTAACTCTAACCCATCCTAATACCCACCATCGTTCTACAAGACTCAGCCTGACACTGCATCCACAACCTTGTGGGAAGCCGCAGTAGGCCCTCTTGAGGTCAACCCATCCACATCCTTTTCTAGATCAAATCAAACTTTGAGGAGCTGCCGCTGTGCTGGAACAGAGCAGCCATACAAGTTGCCAGCACCACAGCAATGCTCAGCAATGACAATGCTTTCCATTTACAGTGATGTTTTACAGTTACTTGATCTTCCCATCGTAGCCAGGCGACCTGACAACAGGCACCCAGTATATCAGTGTCAGGTCCACATCTGAAACACAGCAATCCATGACTCCTAGTTCTGTGTTCACACTCCTGCAGCATATAACTGAGCTCTACAAGGCATTTATTCAGATTGCTAAGGATATGCCCAGTTTTCTATGGGGTTAAATTACTTTAGAGAGTGTGAGTATGTAAAGACAAATTTTCCACTGAATAGCTGGCATAGGGAAATAATGAAAGTAGCGTGTTCACTTCCAACTTTTCACTATTTGCAGAAGGAACAATCCCTTCCTGAAAATGTCCTGCTTACCAGTTACAAGAAGGGACCAGAAATTTCAGAGAAAAGCTATTCTCTGAACAGAGCCACCGTCTGCAGAAACAGGAGGCTCCAATTACAAACTCTAAAGTCAAAAATATCCTGACTCTTCTGCTATTTACTTCTCTAAAATAGTCTCCTTCCCTCTAATGCATTAATGCCTTGGAGACCACCACTTCCACAGTGTCCAGCACTATCTCCAACTGCAGTCTAAAACCACATCTCAAAGACAACTGGATTGTGTACTGATGTTGGGTTATACCTGGAAATTCATCAAGTACAAACAACTTTGCTGCCTAGAATAAAACAAATCCTCTAAAATCTTTCTGCTGACTTGGATCCCAAAGAGCTTTATCTGTCCAAATTCAACACAGTTGCACCGATTTGAGAAGTGTCGTTGCAGTGCTTCAGTGGTGTACCTGAGAGCAAAAGTCTGACCTTTGAAATTTCACAGACCTCTGAAGTCCTGTATCATCATCATATTACTCAGTGCAGAGAGCTGATAGCAGTCACTTCTTCCAAAGGAAAGAAATAAGCTATTTTTGAGAATTAAAGGACAGTAAAAGAGCTTTTTTTTTTTTTTAGCATAGGGAACAGTTCAAGATTTAGTTAGTATTTTTCTGGTCTCGCCTGGTTTGCTGCCTTTCTTTCCACAGCCTTTGTTTATTGTTTGCATCAGTATTTCAGACAGGAAGAGGCCAGAGAACTGTACTTGCGTGTTGCTTTTTGCTCCATCCTCCCTAGAAGGACCCTTGAACAAATCACTTACCTATAGGTCAAAAGTAATGACACCTGTGAAGCTTTCAGTATTAAAGTCGAGCACTGTTGAGAGAGCAGACACTTATGTTTTCCAGTGGGCTGGCAAGATGACGTGAACTCAGTTCCTAGATTTTAACCATACAGACACTGAGCTTGGCTCTGGGTATGAAACCCCAGCCCTTGCCTTCCCTCCATCTGGAGCTGGGCTCCGTCTCTTAGCACTTAGTAGAATATGGAACGGAGCTCTCGTTCTTCAATGTAGTGAAGCCTGGGAGAGTGAATTAAATATAGATTGGGAAAGAGCTGCCAGGTGGTGGCAGCATTAGCTGCAAATACCATTTCAGTCTTGCCTGTGGCCCATCTGAGGTTCCAGGCAGGAACATTCTGCTTTCTCGCCAAGGGGTGCCTCCAGCCCCATTCCTGTGGGCAGGAAGGCAGCAAGTGAATGAGCAAGCACTTGCAGCCTGGCAAAAACAAGGTTTATGTGTGCTATTTCAAGGAAAGGGAAGAAGCCAAACTCAGCCAGACAAGTCCACAGGCAGGGTGAGTGAAGTCTGCAGTGAACAGCTTAATAAATCTGTACAATTTGTCATTCCAAGTTTCAATCAAGTTATGGCAATCTCTGAAAAAAACAGGAAGGCAACTCTGGATATATATGCACTATTCTCTCTCCCTCATACACATATCCTCCCTCAAGGTCCTAGCCAGGGTGGTGGCAAAGCCACTCTAGGCTATGCAATGCTGAGCAGTGCAGAGACCCTGGAGAAGTCCTGAAAGACACTGCCAGGCATCCACACATCTCACAGGGCTGGAAAAGACCCTTTTGCCAATGCACAAACATGCCCTTTTTGTGCCTAAGTAATCTTGAAAATCAAAAATGCAGTGGAGGGAAAAATACTGTGCGAGGCTGTCCAGAAACAGGAGACAGCCTACACCACAGGCCTGGATTTGGAATCACACCGCTACATATGACAGCAGCAAGGAAGTTCTGAGTTGCATCCGCCTCTTTCTAGAAGCGATAGGTTTTCTCTTACCAGTTTAGCCAGAACCTCTCTCAGCTTTACCTCTTCCTGGAAGACTCCTCACTGGTGTCCCACTTACCGAAACTCAAGGATTGGCACCAGACATAAATTTGGCATAGTTACTATTTTTCCCTACTAAGCTTTTCCCCCACTGTGAAATATGGGGATGGGAAAAGAAAGTAAATGTTTTATTTTCCTTAAATCCTAAAGTAAAACATATCTTAAGATACGCTGAGTAGCAGGAGCTACATCTGCTATTGTAATAATGCCATTCATTTGGTGTCTCGTGTAAGGAAAGGACTAACAAAGGCTACATGGAAGGTATCAGACTCCATATAACAGACAGTCTTCTCCCTGGTACCCACCTAATTTCTTCATAGCAAAAGAATATAATGCCTTTATTTTTAGCATAATATTTTATCTTCAGATTAAAGTAGATCATAATGCAAAGTACAGATGTTCTCCTTATCAGTATCAAACTTTTTTATTTGAACCTTCCTCAGTTATGGAAGTTCTTGGGAAGAAACTGGACCACTGAATTCCACAGGTTAATTCAAATGTAAAGAACAAACTTCCTCACCTAGCTAAAACTCCATCCTCCCTGGATCTTCTTGGCCATTCTACAGGACAGTAAAATGTATTACTGACCTTCCCCCTGCAGAGGCATTCAGAGACAGCTTAGTTCTTCCCTATATGATATAGAGATGATCAACAAACAACTTGCATTCTCAGGAACCAGTGAAGGAGAACAGCTGTCATGTCGTATTCTCTGTGCTCAGTAGTAGGAAGAGGTCCAAAAAAGCAACTGATGGATGTCTTTGACTCACAGAGCTTGTGCCATCAGCAGTAATACTGAAGAGACATGGTCAATGTCATGGGGACGCTACCTGAGATGGTGACTTTGGGATGCTTGCCCCAGGTGCTTCCAAAGTGGACGGTTCCAGCTCATGGTTGACAGTCTTGGTCTCAGGGCTGGTGATGGGAGATCCATCTGGTGGAGGCGAGGGGCTTTTATTTGCTTTCGCTGGGGTGCTGTCACTGAAGGAAGGAGAGAGAGAGAGGGAGAGAGAGGGAAAGAGAGAAAGAGAGAGAAGAGAGGTCTGAGCCAGGCCTAGGAGGAGTTGTGCTAACCAGCACAGATCAGTGGTCTCCATTATCTCTGTTGCACTGCCCAGACACATGATGAAGACATTTGAAGCCTCTACAGGCTTCTGAGAAGCATCTTTGCCGAGTCACTTGCAGTCCAACACACTGCAGCAGCATTACTGTGCAGCAGGCTACTCTCTAAATACACTTTGCCTCAGACAGAAAAACAAAACCAAAAAAAAACCAACCAGGCATCCTTAGTTCTGCTAATGTCAGGCACTTATGTTAGAATTTAAGTCACAGTTTTTTAATACTGGGGAAGCAGATGGGGGACGGAGCTCTGTGCAGCTCATTTAGTTTTAAATTCTACAGATAAGAATTTTTCTGCGTGGTGGTGTACTGACACCTGCATGGGTTATGACTAATAGATTTGCAACACCTGAACTAAGCCTGTAATCATAGAATATCATATTCCTCTACATGGTACACACTGGGTAAGCTGGGAGAGGGGCAAAGTAGCCAGAGTTTTCACAGATCATTCCAGACAGCAAAGAAACAGTGACATTCTGGCTACTAATAAAGATTTCTCTACTATGGAAAGTCTCCCCTGCCTTGTTTTCAATGAACCCCTTCAGCCCTTGTCTTTCCAGTTGGTCTGTATTCCAGGACTGTTTCTGACACACAGTCAAGAGGGTGTCTTCAGGGAATTTAATACAAGGAGCATATGCCAATGGCATTTCTTGGTTCATAACTTGGCCAGATTTGGACAAATTTTTCAAAGGCAAACGCCTTTCCCTAAGGGCATGCCCTGGCCAAGTGTCAGGTTTGTGCTTCAAAATACAGAATCATGAGAGATTTAGTGAAAAGTTGGTTATCAGAGAATTTCAACAGGGATAAAGGTAAAACCATTTTCCCAGCCTAATTCTCAGGAACAGCTGAATCATCTTGGCTGGAATTCAGCTCCCCAAAAAGCAACTAATCAATTTATCTCAAGTCATGCAGAAGCACAGACACTGGTAGGGGATATTTTAGCAGAAGTGGTTACAGTTTGGCAAAACTATACACAACTGAAACCAGAATATTACAGAATATTGCAAAAGGGCTGTGCGACCTCATCTACAGGGAGTGATATTTGCCTCCACTTACAAAGTTGCAGTTCTTGTGAAGTTGCCTTGGGAAAAGGTTGAAAGGAACAGATCCTTTCCTACAACTTGAGACAATAAATCCTGGCATAGAGCCAAGACAAGAGCAATGCAGACCTGATTCTGCAGGGACATCAAGTCCATTATTTCTTTGCTCTGTCCAAAGAGAGCCCGGAGCTCCAGACATGTACATCTACTCACACTTGGATGCCGGAGGTGTGGTGGTCATTGGCTAACATGCATGATGGCCTCATTCCTAAACACTCACAAGGAATGGACAGCAAGAGGAGGTACAGACAGCAAGGCATTTCAACAAACCTCCCCTTCCAAGCAAGCATCTCCCCCTGCTCAACATTCCAGCTTTCAAGCTCCCCATCCCATTCCCTCTTTACTCACTTCGCCCTCACCCATTCCCCACCACTCCCCCCCACACCTTTTTCCTCTCCATATCCACACCCCTCACACATTTGCCCACAAAGTGCTTGTTCTCAGGTCTGCATGCAGGTCAGATGTTTCTGATGACACTGATGCCAGCAACACACCAACACGATGCAACAAACCCAATGACGTTCTCTGCCAGCAACTCTCAACCAGGGGCATACACGCCAAGGGAAAAAAGAGGTAAAGGAAGATGAAAAATGGAAGAGGAGGGACTAAAGAACATGTATGTCAACGCCTACAGCTCTTCAGTTTGACTGGATATGCCTACAGTGTCCTTCCTCAGAGGTCCCCAAAAATCACTTCAATCCAGCGGGTTGGATTCTGTGAAGGATTCTGCAAAATTGACAAGTTTGTGCTACAGATTAAAGAAGTAATGGTTGAACAGTGAAGGTAAGGAAGTCCTGCTCTAAATTGGAGTCACCAGGGAAGAGTAGGAAATGACCAAAAAAATGACCTCTGATGCTAGAGTTGGGGAAAAAAATACAAGTTACCTTCCCTAGAGTTGCAAGCACTTTGGAAAAGACAGGACACACCGTGATCTACAGTTACACTGCCAGGACTCCTCAAATGCCCAGACTACAGTGGAAATATATTGGGACTACTGGCTATCAGATGGCCTACCAACGCAAGGCTAGACTTTTCCTTCTAGGGACCTGAAGAGGCCATTTCTCCCAGTGAGAAAGGAGTTCAGGCTTGTTTTTTAAGGGCCATGAAACAGCTTCTTAGTGCCTTATTTCTGATGCCTGGAAGTGACTTAATTTGGAGATATATTGGTAAAAGGCTCCCACATGACAGGCAGCCCAGCTTCCTCCCCTCATCCTACAAGGGCCCCACGCTAAAGCCTTCATTAAGTCACTACTATTTACAGCTTGTTTGATGTGTTGGCTGATCCCCCTAGGAAAATGCCAGTGCTAATTTTGGCTGAGACTTTTCCAGCCCCCTGAGCAGCACCTTCATTCCTGCACTTGTTGCTTTGCACGCATTTAGCCAGTGCAACTAGCATCATGCGAGCTAGCCACCAGGATCCTCTGTCCTTCATGGGTCCCTGGGGAGCACACACTGCCCACACAGATCAAAGTCCTGTCTCCAAACTGACTGCTTGCTCCAGGAAACACAGGGAAAAGCAAGAGTGTGGGGACTGTCCCCACTGAGCAAACATGAGTACCACATTAAAAGTATATGAAAACAACAGGGTCATTGCTCTCTTTTTTTCCTTCCCATGAGCAACTGGGAAGCGATGCCAAATCCAGGAATATCAGGCAGGGGAAGGGAAGGGGGTGTGAACTTTCTTCTGCAAATAGAGAGCTGAGAACAGGGTCTAATGCGGTTACTTCTGCTGAAGGGAACGCCAAAATCCCCCAGACTCTTTTAGTGCTGCTGAGCTCCCAGACCCCTCACGTGGCTGCCTCATCTGTTCTGGAAGAGCAGACTAACATCTGCAGATGGGGTTCCCATGCGCTTGTAACTATCCTAAGTTAGAGGATGAAACTTACTTTCCAATATGGTAAAAACAGACCAGTCACCTCCTGCCAAGTTCTCAAGTTAAAAAGAAAAAAAGGTTGGCATCTCAGCTAAAGCTCAGAGAGGGCCTTTTAGCCAAAAGCAATTTATTTTTTAGTACCAAAGCAGGCTGGAGAATTATTTTAAAAAAGAAAAAAAAAAAGAGGGTGTGGGAGAAAGGAGGAAAAAGCACGTATATACCCAAACGTACTGTGGCACAAATGTACGTTCTTGTTGCGTATCAAAGAGTGACTGAGTTCTAGACCCTCCTTTCCTGCACCAGGGGTTGCACGTTTCTCTCTGACCCCAGCAGCTGCTCTGACAGCAGAAACCTCCAGCACAGCCCAGGTCAGGCACTTTAACTGCTGGGACTTTACCAGGGCAGAGGAGGAGGACATCATGGCTAGAGCTCATTAAGATGAGATTTACTAGTTCTCCCTCTGCTATAGCATTTATCTCTTCTCAGTGACTGGAAATATTAGACCTCCTGCCTGGTGCAGCTACAACACTGGTCCAACCAAGGACCAGAGACAGACATACGGAGAAGTACTCCTGTGAAGCCTCCTTTTCCTACAGTAGAAAAACTCAGAATAGTAACAACACAAGATATTCCTTCACTGCTTTTCATTTGAGGATATAAAAATCAAGATTTGCCCATCAGTTTCCCTGTAAAATTACCATTCTCCACCTTCCAATCTCCCACTTTACAAAGGACGCATAGCAGAGACAAAGAGAAAGGTTGTTTGAGTTGCCCTAGTCAGTGGGAAGGCAGCACCAGAAAAGCAAGGGTCCCAGTCCACCAGCACTTGCTTTTATTGCTGGCAGGACAACATCTTGAAAATTTTATTTTTTTTTTTTTTTTTTCCGATAAGGAACCTATGCAGGGAGTACCAACACAAAGACTAAGAAAAACAAAAATTAGAGGAAGTTTCCACGCCATTATGCAGCAATTCCCACTTTGCTCCAGAGCATGTTCTTGTCAGAGTCCTTGATCTTGGCTATGGTAACTCTTGGCATTGTAGCAATTCAGTTATTCAATGTTGTCGCTGTCTTAAAAGACAAGATGCTGACATTAGCTTTTATACAAGACAACAGGCTTCCTTTTCCTTCAGCCCTACCCAAAATTTTAAATGGCTGGAGCAAGACAGTGAGGATCCTCAAGAACAGAGCATGTAAGGAGCAAAGCTGGAAGTGTCCTTCTCCCACCTCATCATCCTCCCAACTGCAACAGGTAGATAGGACAGGACTTCTGAGTGTGAAAGACCCGCCTTGTGTTCCTCCCAGGCCAGGCAGGGAATGAGAATGCAGCATTTCAGACGTGTTCAATAGGGCAAGCCCCACTAGGTAAAACTAGAAGTTGTTAATCACCAAAATGGCCCATATTTCCCATGGAAAACCCAGCACCACGCTTTTAGTCACACAAAAACAACCGAACAGACAATGCCTGAGCTTTCCCACTGCCGTCTTAGAGAGGAAAAGAAGCAAGGATTCAAACCAAGCACATAAGCAGTTAATGGGATTATCCAGACACAGAGAGATCTCAGCAGGACCCAGCAGGCCATGAACACATTGTATCATGCAAAGGACCCCTCTCCCATCGCAGGGTTAACACGTGCCAGGCTGTTAGAGTCCAGCAACAGCCTCTCCAGTTTTAGGAACTAAATCAAACACGTATCGAAATGCTGCTCTCCGTACCGGTACCTGCTCATCTTTTTCCTCAGCCTGGCGAACAGTTTAGTTTTCTTTCTGTTGAGGATGGTACGCAAATCATTTCCGTTACAGGATGGCACAGTCAAACCAGGGAGGAAAAGTTATGCTTCTAAGCACCCATTCACTTGATGCCACAAAATTTACTGTAAGCAAGATGACAAGATCTCCTCTCTCTCACACACACAGAAACACGTACACACACTTCCCTTGGTTCCTAGAAAGCTATGGCCTGGTTTAGAGTGGGTAGGAGAGGGCTTTTGGGGCCTGTCCAAGATCTACATATGTGTGAGCAAACTAGGATTTTCCCTCCTCTTTGGAATATAGGGCCAGGGCACACATGGAGAAGAAGAAAACGGAAGCTGTACAGACCAGCAGAGAACTGTAAATGTCCTTTTTTCGCAGCTAATCACAGCTCCTCGCTCTCCCCTATAAATACTGGTACACAAGAAACAAGTTCCCTATTCTCCTTTACTTATGGGATCCGTGCGCAGTCTTAAACATGGAACATAATCAGCAGCTTTCCTACTAGGTCTTTTGCCGTTTGTCCAATCACACTAGGATAACACTATACATCTCCTAGATCTTCTAGGCATCTGAGCCCTGAATGTTCAAACTCTTTCAGAAACAAATCCTAAACATATGTCTGAGGCTCCCAGAAACACATCAGCTGCTTTGCGCTACTGTGTTACACAGCCAGCATCAGATTCATCAGGCACAGTAATACTTCTGTAAGGCCTCGCATGAATGTCATAATGATGTGCACAGATAATTGCCTCTCTTCTCACACCTCCTCATTCATTTCCTGCCATTGTATCCATCTCCAATCCCCTTCCCAGTAGAGAAGAGTTAGGGAAGCATCTGCTCCTACAGCAGACCACAATGAGCAATCAGATTGGTGAGGGCTATTTCCTCCTGCACACTCTCACTCCAGCCCTGCGCCACAAAGAGAGGCCAGATGTGCAGGAGAGACAGAAGCGCCTCACAGCATTTCCTGGCCACTGCAAAACATATTTACTGCCCTGGCAAACCTTTGCTACATTCTCCTACAACACCCAGCTCCACTGTGCTCAGGAGGAAGGGAGTCGCTCTGGGGCAGGTCTGGCTTCTCAGCTGAGATGCAGGGAGTAAGTGATGAAGCAGCAGCACTCGGATTGCTGCCCACCCAGGGACCTCTCTGTGTGCGCTCGTTTGGGGGTTTTAGGGCCATGTGGTCTCATATCCAGCCAAAGAGCACAGAACTGCAGCTGAGATACCCATTACAGCCCCAGATGAAGCTAGCAGTTTGTGGGGGTGGGAATCATGAGGACAGGTAATTTATTCATTGGAAGCTCTTCTAGGCCAGAAACTCCAATGCCACAACAGCAATGAACATGTCCGAGCCAGGCCGTAACTACAGCCTGCAATCATTTCCTGGAGGAAGAAAGGAAGTTGGAGGAAGGAGCTGGACAAAGCAATGGCTACAGCCTTCATCTGTCCTGTTATCTCATCATCTTCCAAGGACCCTGGAGGATACCGCTATCAGAGACAACACGGCACACAGCAGTAAGAGGATGGGCACCACGGTCTCCTCACAAGGCTTTAGTCTTGTTGGGTTGTAATGATCAGACACCACATGCTAACTTGGAAAGAAGATATTATTTTCACAAGAAGCATTCCTACTAGCATCTTGGAAATTTGGTGTTAACAATCCAAAATTCAGGGGCCAAATTCAACTCAAATATCCTCCTTCGTTAGAGCTGGTAAACATCACACACATTGCTGGAACAAGACACGCAAGTCGTCTATGCACAACTGCAACAGGAGGTTAATCTGGGAGGAGAGACAAGGGAGCACAGAGGTCTCAACAGCTGATCTAGGCCTTCCGAATCAATGCACTCAGACCACAGCTTGCCCTTACTTCATGCTGACTTCACCTCCTCCCTCCATCAATACACCGATTGAGGACTTGGGCTGTGCTCCTGCTCACCCGGCACGTGGGATTAGCAGCAGCTGGAAGCCAGAGCCCGACACTGTCTCATCACTCACGCATGTGGATGGGAGCCAGCCAACCTCATCCGGAGCCCGACCTCTCCCTCCCCTCTCAGTGCTAGAGAATGTGCAGACTTGCACTTAACCATACAGGACTGAACCCAGCTGAGGGAAGAAAACTAAAGGCCTGGAAGACACCCACTCTTTGCATACGTGCAGATTGGAAGTGCCCTGACATCAGAAGGCCTCGTATTAGCGAGGCTGCAACTACTTCCACAACACACGCAGAGGAAACACACCTCAGCTGGGTACACAGGAGGGGCATAAGGCTTTGGCAAAAAGGTAGTTCCAAGTTTGGAGGGCTGAAGAGGAGGGTGGGGAAACAAATGGGCTCTTGGTGCTCAAGTTTACAAGGTGTAGGTACACGGTGGAAGCTTTTACGGAAAGAACAGGAGAGGTGCTGGGCAACTGGATCCAGAAGGAAGAACAGCTCAGTATTACACGTCAATGCACAGAATTCGACTTTAAAAAAGCAGAGCTGAGAGTCAGTTGCTTAAATATCAGCACCTAGCGAAAGTTTAGGCCTCCAGATGCTACTCTAGAAAGGCAAGGGGTATTGCAATGTGTCACCCAGCTCCAACCTTGGACACGCTCTAGGGAGTCTCAGGAGGGCACTGGCTGGCTATATGCAGGTAGTTAAATCCCTCCCCAACTGACAACATAGAGGTTTCAATAACCCTGGTAGAGACATCCCTGTCCCTCCTCCCTGCTGAGGGAAAGACACTACCCCCACAGTTACTGACCTGGGCTGTGCTTTAACTGGGAAGGCATTGCCTGAGTACTGCTTGTCGAGACCCAGCAGGACATCATGGAGGTTTTGGTTCAACTGCAAAATACGAAAACAAAAGAAAGAAAAAGAATAAGAAAGAGCCTGGGCTGGCCTGCACAGGCGGATCAAACACAGGCTTGTGCCCAGATATGTGCACATACTCAGCTATCCCAAGAGAGGACAGCCCTACATCTGTTTTCACTCTCACATGGGGTATGAAATGCTAGAGCACTCAAACTGGTGAAGAGCTGCTGGTGACTCATGGAACGCTCTGTTCTCCCCTGTACATCATCTTCTTTGCTTCTTTATCACCTGCCCCCACCAGTGTGCTGCCAGGTACCATTGCAGAAGCAGGCAGAAGGTTTACCTAAGGGTCTGTATGTTAGAACTGAAGCCTCACTCTGGATTTATAGCCAACGCTGTTCCTCAGACCTGCTTATAAAGCTTGGGATATGGCCATTTCAACTGTGAAGCCAAAGGTAGCTGGACTTCCAGTCAGCAACAAGCCTTGACTTCACAGGCTCCCTGGGCCATCTAGGTTTGGGCAGGACCTGGTTATCTTTGCAGAAATGTAATATTAGGGGTTAAACTCTCTCTGGCACCAAAGGCTGCAATATTCACTCCAGACACTCCTACTCTGAAACAGTCGATTCATAAACGAGATGAGATGCCAGATTTATCATTGGTAGGAGGAGGGATCCAACACAATCAATGTTGGAAGCATTGTGCCGGCAACACCAGCAGTTAATTGGATGCTATAGCAGTAATAAGAAACAGATGGTTCTCATGGAACAAAGCAAAAGCCTGCTCTCATACAAAACTCTTCAGGAAAGAAAAATCCAAGACACGATACAAGAGAATTCCTGTCTAACAAGCATCTTTCCTGTGTTTTGCTGAATGTAAGTTAACAGCAACAAACTGATAATTATTACAATCCTCCCTATTCTTAATCAGTTCATTCCTCAGTGGAGAAGAGCAAGCTATTAATTGGAAAGGTTCCCCATGAAATGTCAGCAGGGCTCAAAACTGATGCATTACACCAAGGCAGAGGGCCCCTGACTGCTGGGAATTGAAGGACTATAATGTTGCTTGTTGCTTAGCGGCTGTCTTGTTGTCAGGATGACATTGGGGAGGGGAAGGAATACAACAGTTTTCCAGCTGGGCTCTCAGTTGCTCATCAAGATCAGTGCAATGTTTACAGACCTATGGAATTCAAGACTCCTCTAGCTTTTAAGTGAAAGAACAAGAGCATACTTGTAAATGAAAGTGGCAATGGGGGGCTTTCCCACTGACTACTCCCAGAGGTGTCTGCGGGGTGCCACCACCCAGATTACACTTACTGCTTACTGCTGTGATTTACAACTCGTAGCCAACTGGTAGCCCATGCAAGGGCCATGCTAAGCACTTAAATGCCTTCTTTTGCGTCACAGGGCAGGAAAGAAGCCAAAGCAGAGAGGTACTGCTGAGAAGTGCCTTCTTGAGGGACAGCAACAAGGCAGGTCTCAGTCTTCAGCAAACTTGCAGACTGGCAGATTTCCTGCCGTTTTCATCCCCACAGCTAGAAAGATGAGGGTTCACAGCAACTTGCTGCCAGACAGCAGAGGAGGCAGCAAATAGATACCAGCCTGGGACTGCCCAGATTGTAGGTTACAGATCCATAATGTAGACAAACTAACAAAGACAGGAAGAGATAGGCCTGAAAGTGGCTTCCCTTCCCTCTGTGGATCTGCAAATGAGCCGTGCCAAGTGACACACTGCTGCATGGCCCTGTGGTCTCTTCCCTGTGCTCCACCCCTTTACATTATTATCTTAGTCTTTCTCCTAAGTGGCTCAGAAAAAAACTAAGGATTAACATTGCCCTCTGACATAGGGCAAATGCTCTGTTTTCTCCAGCCATTTATTCAGGGTTTTGTTTTGTTGTGGGTTTTTTTTCATACCAGTGAGGCGAGGGTGTATTAGTAGGATAAGCTGTTAGTTGCCTTACCTTGCTCATTTCTTTATGGAAGTTCTCTTCTAGGCCTGCTATACTCTGGAATGTGTTGACATAGAAACCAACACGACTGCCAAATGAAAAATGAGACAGAAGAACTTAATGGACACAATGCTCTCCTCAAAAATTTCAATTCTGTCCCTTCTGCTACCTCCCACCCACCATTCCCATTCAATCTCAACTCTGTCAGGTATGGTACATGCTGGAAGAGAAGGGCAGCAAAGAAGCATGAAGGGCTTAATGGAACAAAGGGCAGGTATGGGGCAAACATGTCCAAGATGAAATAGGATCTGAATTTCTGCTGGCTAAAGGGATAGGGACGTGCAGGGCAGGGGGGGAGGGAAGAAAGAAAAAAAGAAAAGCAGAAAAAAAAGAGAGCCAGTGGTAGGGTGATGGAAAGGAAAAGGACAGAGGCTGTGACGCAGATGGAGAGTGGGGAGAGCTGGGGGAATTGCCAGGAGGAAAGATATTAATTAACTCTGAAGTCCCTCAGCACCAGGGGAAGCAAAAAAAAAACCATGAGCTGTTTGCTTCAGGGGCAGAGGAGTAAGAAAGCACAGGATAGGCACAGAGAGCAACAGGAAAGCAAAAGAATCAGCTGGATAACAGGAGCCTGTGAACAACCTGTGGCACCTTAAAATCCCAGCAGCTGCCTCCTGCCTCCTTCCTCCTGTAACAGCACCCAGCTGGAGGAGCAACAGCAAGAGGGAGATGCTCTCTAAGGCCAGCAGCATCACTGTTCTGCACATGGAACCACCCAGATGCCTGTATCCCTCCCAGCTCCTTCCTCAGCCAGGCCTGCACACAGCAATGAGCAAAAGCCCTGGCCCAGGCTGGGAGGAAAAGAGAATGAGGGCAGACATCATCACTCTGCTTTCCCGCCCTGCTGCCACCCACTCTCTCCAGCTCCCACAGACCAGCATTGCCAACCCAGATGTGGTCACTGCATTTAAAAATCAGACACTGGGGCACTCCTCCTAGGAGGATTTTGCCTGCTTTCCACATACATCAGCTTCTGCTGCTCTCCTGTTCATCCTCCAAGCTAACTGTTGATCTGTTTTTTTAATCCCCGCTTTTTATCACCATGATCATTGGTACGAAAAATCCCTCAAGTCTGTCTTCCTATTCTTTCAGCCCATTTTCCTCTGCCCAGACTATATTTTGTTAAGTACAGCAAAACAGGACAGCTATAACCACTAGATCCTCACTGGGTCCTGTGCCACATAGCCAGGAGCACATTCAGGGGCAAAAGAAGGCAGCCACACAAGGATCCTTCCCTTGTCTTTATTGACCCAAGTGCCCAAACCTGAAAGTGGCATCCAAAGCAGAGTAACCTGTCCTCTCATCCTCCCTCTTGTGTTAAACCTGCTGCTTCACCAGGTGCTCATAAGCTTGCATGGTGAGACAGTGATCAAGGCATCACCTCTTGGCTCTCTCCAACCTGCATAAAACCCCTCTAAAATGTCATCTTTCCTTAACCAGTCAGCTGACATACCCACTCAGCTGCAGATGTTCCTTCTAGCCAGCCAGCTCCACACCCAAAAATCTTAGTGACCCAGCCTGCTCTGTCTGCTGTCCACAGGAGAAGCTGGGCCACTGCCCAGGAAAGTTGGTCAAAGTTGGTGGGGCAAAGGGATTAAGCAGACAAAGCAAAGCACAGCACAGATTTCTTTTTGTGGTAAAGAAACACAGTTTCTTTTTGTGGTAAAGCTGCATTTTTCATGAGGATCATGAAGCAAAGTACAGAAAGGCCAGGATGAACCTGGCTAAGAGGAATCCTAGAACAGACTCTCCAAGATAAATCAGAAAACAAGAGCAGACACCCAGCCCAAGCAAAGGAGAACAGTGATAAAAGACCTTGGGTCTCCACTTCCTTCCAACCAGCCCTTAGGAAAACTTCCAGCACTCACCTATTCCATAGTGAAGGCAGCTCCTCCTGCAGATCAACGTTCATCTCTTCAAACACCTTCTGAGCCTTTACTAACTCTTCTTCAGCCTTAATAACAGAGAAGGGAGATTGTCAGCTCCAGCACAAACAAGTACCCTGCAGGGCTGGGACAACTGTGACTCTTGACTTCCTTGGGAGACCAGGCAAAATTCTGGCATGGGGTAATCCCCATCCAAATGAGTCTCCCAGGAACCAGGGTTGCATCACAAGTGACCTGATGGCCCTTCAGCTTCCATGTATTACCCTCAGGCTTTCTCTCAATGGATTTCCCTGTTTGGATACTCAGTGTTTTAAGTTCTATAAATTTCTCCGGCTTCAAAAACTGAATGGAGCTGGTCAGGCAGTTCAGCCTGCAGCTTGGATACAGATGAAGATAACAGTGCCCCCTGCCAGGTCTCTCAAATAGTTGAAATCCATCCCAAATTGCGTTGAAGAAGAGTCTGCCCTCGTGGTAACTCTCTCTGCTCAGGTATGGTCATGCCAAAGCTCCACCTCTTCTGAGGAAGGGAGGAGGTCTGCATCTTTGGCTGATACAGCTCTCGCAAAGCTGACTGGAGAAGCAAGGAAGGGTATGCAAAGCATGAGTTGTGCCAGCGGGAGGCCAGGCTGGAGTGCTTGAGCAGCAGGTCTTGGTTTCAGCAGTCTCACATACTCTCATTGGTGAGGATCTAAAACAAGAGCAAACCCTGGCTGGCTGTTGGCCGCCAACACCAAAGGAAATATGCTTTGTACAGGACCTCTTTCTCCCAGTTCAGAGTTTAAATTTGATCTGTTCATTTGACCTAGACACTGACAGGCCCCAACACTGATGCATGAATCTTGTCGGATCTCAGTGACAAAAAGGATGATCCTGGTTTCTCTTGCTGACAGCAGACACCACCAACAAGCATATTCCCCTTCCCATCTTTGTCTTAGGTGACCTCTTTTCAGTGCCCTCCCTTAAAACTCAAAGCTTGCTAATTAAAACATTTCTATTCTGTAGTTTGCAACAGCACAGCATTCTTCCACAACCCTGTGCAGTGGGATGCAGGATGGCAAATCCATGCATGAGCAACCTGACGACACATCTTAACAAAGGTCAGCACAAGTGCCTACATATATGCATGACAACAGTAGGAACGTCACACCACCACAGGGCTCTGCAAAGAGTTCACAAGCCACTGGGGAACTGGGTTTCTCTATGACCCTGTGGCCAGTTTGCTACCCCTTCTACGAATTGAAGGAGATGGGAATGATGGGAAAAAGGACATAAAAATATTTTGCAGTTCAGAGTCCTGTTCCTCACAGTGTTGTGCAGGATCCTTATACTCTACATTTCTCTCCTGACTTATAAGCCAGCCACAGAAGCTCCTACTTTTCAGCTAGCTCCACCTTTAAGGGGGTCGCTCATCGCTGTCAAAGGCAAAGCTAAAACTTTGTACTGAAGATCAGAAGAGAAAGTATCTCCCAGAAAAAGACACAACTGGGAGGTATTAAAAAGTTAAGCAGACTTCGTGAGGAACAGGCAGGGGGAGAAGGGGCCAGGATGCTTCCATCCAGAAATCCCTGTATTTCACTGCTACACTCACTGAAAAATCCAACATTTCAAGAGTTTGCACAAAATAAACAAAAAGCCCATTTAAACAGAGACACAGTTTATGCTGGATCAGAGACGATGATCACAAAGACTCATTCTGCCTTAAAATCCCTCTATGAATGAATGTTTCTAATGGGAGAAAAAAAAATAACCCAGTCCATCCTTTGATTTTATCTTATTCTAATTTCCAAACTAGCCTGGAACCAGAATCAACCCAGGAGGACAGGATAGCTGGGAGATGAGGCACCATTAAATGCTGTTAGTTTTTCAGATACAGTGCATATTAATAACAGTTTTTCCCTCTCTCGTTTACCTGTTCAGAAGGTCAAACCTAGAAAGCAACGTGTGAATATTGTGACATCGCAAGGCAAAGGCGGAATCAGCGACAGGCAACGTTCACTCTAGAGTAGCTGTGGGAATTAGGGATCCATCTAGTGCCTGTGGCCCACCTAGTGCTCTTAGTCCCAGGTATAGCACTGAATTAATTCTTCACTCCTTTGGATCCAGGGATCTCCTCACCAGTGGGATTTATTTTGCTTGGAAGCAGAGGTCCTGACACTGGACGGGCCTGACTGCTTCCAGCCAAAGCAGAAGACACACTGGTCACGCACCCTGCTAGAAGAAAAGCCAGCTCATGCAGTCCAGTGGGGAAAGGAGGAAAGACATAGGTTTCAGAAGCAGAGCCTATTGCTACCATATCTGCTCCCTTTCTATTTTAGCTGTCATCATTGCCAACCCAATGGAGAACTAAGGCAGAAGGATGTAATGCCCAGGTCTATGAAATGCGATCTCAGAAAATTCTTCCTCTCCTCTCCTGCCTGAAAGGGAGAAGGTTTGAGCAGGAGCTGGACAACACAAATGCTTTCCTGACCTTCCCCTTACCCTTAGCCAAGGCTCAGAGTGCTAAGCACAACCAGTTCGGTTATGACAGGGGGGCAGTTATTCCCCCATTAGGTTTCCTTTCATCACGCATCCCAGCACTCGTGAGTCTCTGGCAATATCCAGTCTGGTGCTTTCAGGGAATCTGGTGACCATTTCTCTTCAAACATTATGCTGTGAACTGAGGTAATTAATTACGCACTGCTCAGTAAGTAGTTTAGATACCCATGAAGCAGGGGTAAGGAGGAGAGCTGGGTGGCTCACCCCAGGACCAAGCCCCCACCAGCCCCAGCCAGCCATGCCTCCCCGGAGGGCAGCATGGCCGTGGACTCAACTTGCTGGCTTTCTCCTTCAGAGATATCTGTTCTGTTATCACTGCAGCACCAAGAATGTTGTTGCTTTTTAGTCTGTATTCAGCATTTCAGGGGAGCTTAGCAAAAAGGCAAGAATTTGCTGTTCTAAGCCATTTTCCCTTTTGCACTCACCAAAATTCATAACTGAGAGCATGCAATAGCAAACCCCCCAGGAGGCTTTACAGAAAACCCCCACTGTATTGTTTTTGTTAGTATCTGCTAAAGGCCTAAAAAGCCAGCAGTTTGCACACTGGAGGGAGGGACTTGGTTTGACAGTAGAAATAATAGGTCTTCCTGACCCCGTTTTTGCTTGGAGGTTGTAAAATTATCAGGCAAGAGGAGACAGCAACACAGCTGCTGGTAAGGGGAATGACTTTTTTTTTTGTTAGGCTTAACATTCTGAAGCTCTTCAATAAATGCAGTGCCATCAGCCTTCCCGCTTTTACCAAGAGCTTAATGAGATTTAGGGTTGTCAGTAACACCTTCAGCCTTGAAGTCATGCAAATATAAAAACTGAAGCCTTTTTTTTCCCCTGCCAGCTTGTGTTTGTGAAGAAAAGCTGGAAAACCTACAGGTTCAGAATAAAAACTAATCTTCTTCGAGGTTTTTTTTTTTTGTTAGCCCCCACTTGATTTCACTTGATTTGAAAATATCAAATATCTGGGTGACTGAAAATATTAATGTCACTTAGCAGGAGGTTAAGACCCCCACAACACAACGGGCAGAAAGATTACATACCCCCTTGTCACCTGCTTTAGGGAAAAGTCTCACAGTACAGTGAAATTATCTATTGACTCTTGGTAGTCTCTCTAAGACCAGAGCGCAATGGATGAGGAACACTGGTAGGTACTGTTTCTCGAGGCAATCTGTGGGCGGTGGTATTATTCCCAGTCAGCCCAGCCAGTCTGAGAAGAGGAAAAATGCCCAAAAGCGGACTTATTTATTTATTTGCAGCTTGAGAACTTCCCGTATCTGCTTTCCAGTCCTCCAGCAATACCACCAGCCAAACAGACCAGTCAAGAACCACAACCGCACAGGTCGTTCCCAGCACTGTGGAGGCCCAGGAAAAGCCCCCGGCAGCCTGCCAAATGTCCTTCTCCCTTCAATCAAGAATGAATACATATTTCCTTCCTTTGCTATGCATCTTAAGTAGGGCTGCTAACAGCTGTTCTTTCCCCAGGCTTTACTGATGTGGTAACCTAGTCTTTTCCCCGATCCACAGCCATAAACTGACTGTGAAAAACCCAGGTGCTTTATAAGGTGAGAGCGATTTGGTGTTTTAAACTGTAATTCATTCACTGACAAGGAATGTAAAAACATAGGAGCATTTGAATGAGAACAGATGAGCTCACCAGGAAGTTGTAAGCAGGTAACTGGCTCTCTCCCAGTCTTGGTAATGATTTACTATCCCTTGCCCATTGAAAGCATTCTCCTCTCACTGACTGTTTTCTGTCAGCTCCCTCTTATCCCTTCAGGAGCTCCAAGGTAAATATCAAGGGAGATTTCATCAGGAAGCCACACTTCTCCTATGCAAGTAGGATTTTAATTCTTAGTCCCTGCAGTTTCTCTGAGCTGCTCTTATGTCCCTCAAGATGCTATAACCTAAATGTTCAGCCAAGTTCTGCCACATGACGCAACCATGACCTCAACCTGGAACTGTTCAAATATATTACACGGGGTGCAAATTCCCTGGTCTGGGCCCACCTCTTCTCCTATGCAGACTGAACCTCTGTACACCTGGAAACACCTCATTTAGACCACAAGGGCCAAAACAGTGCCCATTTCGGAAACTTGGATTTTACCACGGCAGAATGTTGCAACTTAACTCAGCAGACATAGAAATTGCTTTTGAAGCAGTATGTTTTTTTCTGGCTTTACTCAACAGCAGAAATGCAGAAGCCAATTTTTCCAATGCTTTGCTTTTTTTTTTTTTTTCCCTTTTAAACAGCAACAATAAAAATCCACTGCTTCTCTTTCAGGAAAAAGAAAGGAATAATTGGAGGAATTACACTACATTACCCTCTGCCTTTGCGTTATTCCACAGCCTTTCTTCATCCTCATTTCATTTTAGGGGAAGAAAACAATAGCCCAATATCAACACCCCTGATTAGAAATCAATAGGGCAGGCACAGATTCATTCATTGATCAGCAACTTCCACATGTCCACTGTGGCTCAGGAATATCGAGGACACGCTTATCAGAGGGGACTAGAGTGAACGTTGCCTAGAGATTAGTTGCACGGTACAGTCTAGAGCCCAAAATAGCGCATGCAGGGTTAGAGCCAGGTAGATCAGCAGTCACCTGATTTCGGAGCAGATTAGTTTGCGCAACGAGGTGAGCTTGTAGCTTCCCTTGACACCACTGAGGCGCGGCTTTCTCAAGCAGCGAAACAGGCTGGGGGGAGGGAGCATGTTTGAGTGAAAAGAGAAAAAAAAAATAAACAGAGAACAAGAGAGACACAAACATATACCTTTTAGGATTTAAAAAAAAAAAAAAAAAAAAAAAATCAAAATCACAACAGAGAATGTATTTAGAGGCTGAGCCAAACCAGTATCACCAAGGCGAGAGAAAAAAACAAACATCCTGGGACCCATCAGTTATGAATCCTTTGAAGCATGCCAAGTTTAGCAGTAATTAATGCTCCAGTGTGGGCTGGGATACTGCAGACCAGCCAGGCAGCTGCAAAGAGCAACAGATAAAGTTGTTAGTGACCTCGCACACAGACAACCCTACTCCGAGTCATGGCTGTGAAGTGCGAGCTCCTTAAAGAGAGGTCGGGATTAATTAACCATCGTAATTATTTGCATGCATCAGCTGAAAGTCCACAGTGCTTTATTTTAATGGCAGATTGTGAGTTTAGCAATAAGTGGCAGGAGTCCTGGGTGAGAAAAGAACATCCATGTATTAGAGAAGAAAAAGAGACACCATACAGCCCCCAAAAGTATTTGCATTGCTGTTTGTGTTACTATACCATGAAACATCAATCAAGTCAGTTCCCATTTGTATGCTGTGTCATACAGAAGATTTTTCTCTTTCCTAGGGACCTGTCATCATATTCCAAAGTACCTTAGACCAGAACAACCCCACTTCAAAGGTCACACAAGCAAAATCATAGTCACAGGAACAGAGAGGTGAACTTCCTACACCAGCCTAGTGCACAATGAGCCCTGGCTCCTGCCCACAGCCCCGCAGAGCTGTATGACTGCAGGTTTGGGATCACAGGCCAGGTTGTAAAACCTGCCCATTTGGGAAGAACATACGTACATATCTTTTGGGGACTCGCTGCTCCCATCTTTACAGGATCAGGACAGTGAGATGCGTCATATATCCCGTGCATGAGCTTATGGGCTATAGCACAGGGGGTGGAAAGATCTGATCCAGTGAACATTTTGGCTAACAAGAAGAGTCTAATCAAATGCTGAGAGACACTTACACAGGCCAAATCAGGAACAGAGCACCAACTCTCTAAATCTTAACAATACACCCTTCAAACTGCGCTGATCTTCATACTTTAGCAAAAGAACAACAAACAATCCCTTGTTAATAATGTCTTACGTGAGCTTTTGGGGCAACATGAGCGAGTGCAGCAGTGACAAAGAAAGCCAATCTCTTTGGTGCAGATCACCAGGTATCAACCTGAGTAGATGAATTCCCACAAAAACCATTTCCACTGCAGCAAAGATCCCACAGGCTCACACTAATAATAATACCGCACCCCAGGGAAATTCTGCTCTTGCCCCCAAACACAGCAAAGTACGGCTTTGAACAGAAGGCACAACCAGCTGGGCCTCATGCCTTGCATACAGAACCAAGACTTGCTTTGCCACGCAAATGATGCAATAACACCTGAGCCATCGATCTCTCCCCTTTGTCTGTCAAGGTTAATCACAGTGCATGCACTGGGTGAACAGATGACTGATGACTTGCAGCTTAAAAATAAAAGTACCGTCAGTTGGCCATTAAATGCAGATCTTTGCTAGGGGGAGAGATGCATCTTTTATTTCCCCCTACAAGAAATAACTCTAAGCAAAGGATGACAACTCTTCTCAGCCTGGTTAAAAGATCCAGGCTCTTTCTTTCCTGCACTGCTTCTAGCCTGAAGGGTCCTGATGTGTCATGGCCCACATTTGAGGGAATTAAAGATGTCTGTCCAGCCCTGGATTATTCTGTTGTGTCAAGACCTGTCCTGTGGAGTGGAGCACATGGTTGAAATCCACTCAGGGTACAGAAGTAATCCACAGCTTATAGTCGAACCACGCACCTCCTCTAGAACAAGGTTAGCACTATCACCTTTCTTCAGCTACAAAAATCTAAATTTTAATGACATTTGTTTTAATTTAAAAAAAATCCTGCACTTGCATGTTGGGCATGCTCTGGGGTTAACTCTAGATCAAGCTGTTCACAGGCATGAAAGAAACCACACCCTGACAAGAGAAAACTCCTGTTTTCCTGCTTTCAGCCTTATTTATTGTCCAGTAATTGTGACCAACAGACAACAGAACTGAGTGATCAAGTGTGCATAAGGTGCATTTCCATCAATGAACTTGTAACTCACACTCCCAAGGGTCTCCATCTTAGAACATCAGAGGACTTCACAAACACAACCAACCTCAAGCAACACTCAAACACTTACTCTTACCACTGCTATAAGATGGGAAGACAGAGCCCCAAGAAGCAGACAAACTGGCACTAGAAGGCTTTGCTTCCCCCAGAGGCACACGGGCTTTCCTGATAGAGGTTACTGGTCCTGCAGCATCTGAGGAAATGCACACCTAGGCCTTGGCCATCAAGAGATGCTCACTGACGATGGTGAGCCTGAGCCAATACAACAGAGACCATCCTGTTTTCTAGAACTAAACTTTACCAGTTCACAACACCTCTCTGAACAAAACATATCCAATGAAAAGGTAGAGGTGCACTTAGAAACTGCTCAGCAGGCAAATGCAGACCTCGTGAAATGAAAGGATGGCTGCCCATCCTTCTGCTTGCTTTACCTTTGCGATTTTGGTTTCATCCTTCTTCTTTGCAGTCTGCAGGGCTTCAAAATGGTGTCTGGCACTGTCGTAATCCACGAGTTTCCTTCCTCTCTTCGCTATACGAGACTAAGAAAGGTGGAGAAAAGAGCTGTGACAATCTTTCCCAGCAGTCAAAACCCCAAAGACCCTCCTTCCTTGAGAGCAAGGAAACCCCGCCTCCTCTTCACCCAGCTTCAGAGCATCCTATGCTCTGCCCACACAAGGACACTCACTGGATATTCCACACATGGCTGCCCACCGTTCTAGAGGAAGCTCCTCAGGAGGAGAGCAGACCCAGTCAGGGAAAGCAAAGGGATCCAACCAACAACAAGGCCCACCTCTGGATGACATTAATGTTTTCAGAACTATAGCTCCGGTGCTTCCTAAGCCTCCCCATGTGTCTGCATCCTACAGGCATTGCTTCATCATTTTCAGGGCCTCCTGAGGGCTGCAGCCAGACTCTAACCAACTAGCTTACAGCCCTAGTTTGTGTGGAAGCTCAAAGGATTAAGTTCAACAAAAGAAGGCATTTCCGTTACCAGCACAGCAAAAGCACTCATCCATGTGCTCAGCATACACCTAGGACAGCATTTTGGACCCTGCAACAGGAGGTCCAGACAGAAGTGACTGCAGCCACAGGCTGTGGTCCATTGTAACTAGCTATTAAGCAGCAGAAGTGTGAGGGGGAAACCTGTAGCACGGTGTCACTAATAGCAAGACATGCTGAAGCCGTAACAAATCAGAGGGTGCCAACTGTGTACTAGATTCGTGCTCAGGAATGGAGTCCTGACAGGTCCATGAGTAAGAATCCAGAATAGACAGAGTCAGGCCTGTGGCCTTATCTTCCATTACCCCTTTTCATCTGAGGTGCCTCAGGCTCTCTCCCCCAGCATAGATTCACCTCAGCAAGGCTCAGGCCCACTTGATTAAGAACCATCCACCCTCCTTAGACCCTTGCCTTCTCACTCTCTACAAACAGCCCAGACTACCTGGGTTGGAGCAGAGGTCTTCCCAACCTGACCCTAGCACCACCTCAACTCGGAGAGCCTGGTCCATTGTCAGCAATCAGTCGTCTAAAGACAGGCTGGAGAACTGGAGTGAACAGGCACAGCAAGGAGCCAGGAGGTTTCTAATTAACCACAGCACCCAGGGAAATTGAAAGCACAAGATGAAGAATCAGCATTGGGATTTACTTGCAAAAGCAAAACCCCTCCCTCCACTGCACTTGGCAGAGAGATGTGGTCTCTTCTCCCTAGGCTCCTGCAGATAAACTGCAAAACCGCACTCAGGGCTGATCTTTCTGCCAGACCAGCTGGGACCAGTTTGCACATCTCCCACACATGCTCCTCTGCACTTTCAGCAAACGCTGGTGCAGCTCTGTGTGAGTCACAGCAGATCTGCAGGATCTTAGCCACACGCACACCCAAACTGACTTCAGAGCACTCAGCTCACTCCAGGAGAGGAATCACAAAGTAGCTGAGCCACCTCTCAGTCGAGGTCACTAGAAGACACCTCCCTGACATCATGCTACCAGCTGGGCATGGAGACGGGGTGTCAGAGGGGGCTTCTAGCAGTATGACAATCTGAGATGCAAGTTAATGCATCTTCCACACACACCAGATAAAACACGTGACCAGGTCATGGATTTAAAAGGTAGGATTTTTCCTCCAGTTCAGACTAGTAGTGATGGCTGGAGTTTTGACCACCTCTGTGACACAGCAAACAGCCACTTCTAAGTCTCCCTGCCACCCCACCAGGGAGTTTGATTCAATGTGACCCATCTCTCAAGGTCACTCCTGCCCTCTTTTGCAACCTCAATCTTCTAACCCCACCCTCACATTTCTACTACAGTACAGGGAAATGCTGTGAGGTACAGATACACTGCAAGTTCTCCTGGAGTAACCTCTGATCATGCAATCGCCTGTGATGGCAGTAATGGGATTTAGCCCAGTCCTGGAAGGCTGCAGGGTAGCTTCCTTGTATGACTGTTGAATAGTTACAGCTACCCACCACTATCTGACAGTAAAAGCTTAACTCCAGAGTTTACCGCTTTGCAATAGATACAGCTTAATTTTAGCCTCCTTAAAAAAAAAGAAAGAAAAAAAACTCAACAAAACCAAACCATCACAAAACACTTCCCTCCCCGCTTTACCAACATTTCATTTTAAACCTAGTAGAAACAGGGCACCAGTTTCAGTGCAAGACAGAAAATTGCCAGTTCCGCAGCTATTCAAAACTTGGGTTACGGCTTATCTTCTCTGGGCTCACCACAGAGACCCGTACTTTTACCGTGTGCTCTGCAACCTCAACCAAAAAACTCCCTCAGAAATATTATAGATTATGCAAGAGTCCTACTCCAAGAAGTTTTAGATACTGACCTGCAAACAAAGGATAAAGTATTTTGCATTCCCAGTTTTCAACTTAAAGAAGACAGAGAGGCTTTGTTCACACATCCCCCCACCCAACATTTAAAAATTATTCTCTTTAACTTAGAAAAAATCCTTACTACAGGAATGTTATATTTTTACATTCCTGCTGTGGATCCTGTTGGAAGTCCAAAAAATTCAAGGGAATTTTTCCAGCCCCTCAAATGATGATTTCAGAATATGTTAGAATTTAACAAAAAATAATGCATGCATGATCTAACTCATCACATATTTGAATTACTGGGTCATTAACAAAAAACAGGCTTGACATAACTAAATTAAAATCATCTTCCTTCCATAAATCATCTTTCATTGTGGCAGTAATGCCAGAATTCCAGGGAAATCAGAAAATTTGCTTTTGTGGAAAACACAAAACGGAAAACTTTTAACACCACCAACCAAAAACAACTGAAATATTCTGTAAATTAAATAAGACTGGGGGGGTTTTGCCTGCCACACTCAAGAATTCTAATTCCTTATGTTAAGCCCAATTATACTTTCGTACAACTGTAGTAGCCTTCAACAACAGTACCTATAAGAGTTTCTACCGGTCAAAGAAACCGGACTTGATTTGAGCATTTCTCACTGCTCTGGGGTAAGGAGGATGATGCATCCAGTTGAACTGCCAATAACAACCTATTGACCCTTTTAAATTCATACCACTGAAAATCCATTTTAAAGAAATAGCCAACTATGTGAAACATATCCATATCTTATTGTAGGAAGCAACAGAAAGCCAAATTCTCACTCATTTTAGGAAGGGAAGCAGAGGTGAGTAGTGCTCTCTAAAGCATTACTTAAATTGTGCATAAAATTGCTTTAACTTCCCATATTCTAGAGCATCACTTGAAGACTGAGAAAGGGACATTAGTAATAAACACCTTAGTGGCCCAATAGAAAGGATCCATGGGGGCTCAGTGCCTAACACCTTGAGTTCTGGTGGAATTTGGGTGGTCCCAATCTTGTGCTGCTTTTAAAAATCCCACCGTAAAACCTCAGCAAGACCCCAGCAGAATTGAGAAATCCCAAAGATATTAAGCATGGAAAAAAGGTGACACTCCAAGGTGACCCACTGCACAGCCAACAAGGCTGGCAAATTGTGATTTGGACCAAAGTGGTGCAGAAGTCTGAGACCACACCAAGTCTGAAACAAAACCTTCTGCTTAGGAAGCAGTGCACGAGCCTCTGTGCTGCTGAGGCACACGGCATCACACTACAGGGAGCAATCAGCTCTAGAGCTTCAAGCAGGTGGAAAGCAACAGAAAGCCTCCTCGCCCTTCCCCATTTCAGACTTCCAGGGACAGAAGAGACTGGAAAAATGAAGCAAAACCAAAGGAGCCCCAGGAGGCAAGGGCGCTGCTGTTCAGGGTTCATTCCACAAGCCTGTGACCTGCCACCCTTTGATACAGCACGATCCTCCTGAAGCAACAAATATTGACAAACGTTTTAAGAGACATGTGGTGGGAAAAAGGTTGTTTTCACTGGGAAGAAGACAAGCTGATATTTCCCATATGGTGATATCATTACTAGCGCTTCCATATGGTGAAGACATTTCCTGCATAACCTTCTAAAAGGAACAGAGGGGAGATAACTGTGGGGGAAGGGAGAGGACACCATTCAAACCCAGGTCCTCGGACATGATCTCCTCCTTCTCTGCAAAAAGCTGGTTACACATACAGCGGACTTCAGTGAACACACAGAAGTCTGCCTTCCGTACCAGCCTCTACCTATAAAGCACATTTGCCACTCACTACTTCCTCAATGCTTTCTTCCTCTGCCTTACAAGGAAGTTAAAAAACCAGAGGACTGAGGAGAGACTGAGAGCTTGTGAGATATTGCTGACACTGCCCTCCTGCATTGTGATATGAGAGGAAATTTCATGGATCCTCTTGTTTCACGCTTATGTTTTCTCTTCAGCATCCAGATTCTTCACTCTTGTTTTAAGCCCAAAAGGAAAACATAACATTTTTACATGACCCAGAGCTGCAAAGATCTTGGCTGCTCTAAAAGGAGAGCTTGCAGCAGCACAGCACACACACATCCTCCTAAAGAAGATGGGGGTGCAAGAAATTGATTCTTATGAGGTTTCATCTGCTGTGACTTTCTAGATAAAAAGGTTTAAAGAGACTCTTACTTTAATATCTGGAAATTGGCCAAGGTATGTATCCATGGTCAGAAGTGCCTGATCCACCAGCTTCTGATGGAAATCCGTCCAGAGAAGATCATTGTTCTGAAAAACAAAAGTAATGAGCTAACTACTAAGAACACAGAGCTCTGCATTTCTATTTTCTCCATGAGTGCTACAGTCAATTAATTCAGTCCCCCAGAGCTCTTAAGAAATAGTCATATCTTCGGAAAAAACTAAGAAGCAGAGAAGTTCATTGAAAACAGAGGTCATGCCAGAAATGTAGGAATTGAACCTGATGCTGCTAATTCAGGTGACCTCTCCAAGGACAGATCACCCTTCATGAACCTTCCTTTGAAGGACTGTCTTTTCCCCACCAGTGCTAGTTCAAGTCCATACAATGGAATGGAAGATTAACATCAGGCTGGCTTTACCTTCTCCCAGCAGCCACAAACATGGGACACCTGACACCCCTAGGCACTAGCTTCTGCTTTTCATTACAACACAGCTTTCTGGAGGATAATGAACAATAACAGAAAGCTATTCTACCAGTCTTTAGCCCTCACACCACCTGCCTCCAAAGCCTAATGGCGGTCACATCCAAGGCTTGCACCCAAACCTGTGCATGCTTTATCCTTGATCTTATCTTAGGCACAGTAACTTCCCATCAACACCTTGGATTAGGTGGAAATTGCCCCTCTCTCCCATTTTTCCTCTTGAACAAAGGATTTTGGCTAAAATATTCAAGAAAAATGCCCAATTTATGTGGTGGGTTTTGGGGTGTGTTTTTTTTTTTTTTTTTGGCAGAAATAGCACTTTTCTTTTGCCTCTCTCTTCCTGAAAGACAGAAATATAAGCAAAGGCATTAAAGGGGGAGGTGGAGGACTGGAAATATGCCTGCAGAGCCTCAGAGTAACTACAGTTATTTCTCAGGACTCATGTTCCCTTTGACCACTCTGGCTCAAGTTCTCCAATGCGATGGTCTCCCAGGAGGCACCGCAGTGGCTCAGGAAGAAACGAGGCCAACAAAGAACATGAAGCCAGACCAGCTGAATTACAACTCCATTATTTACTGCAATAGCACTTCCTAATGAAAAGTTTCTATGTTAATGCAAGAATTGACCTGGAAATGCTCAGATTTTGTTTGATTTATCTGCTTTGAAGTCAGTATTTCCTGGGCAAGATGCAGATGTTATTTCAGGTGAGATTTTCTGCAGTGGAAAGCAGGGGAAGAGAAGAATCCTTCTCCTGCTCTCCTCTCTATTCCTTCCCCACCGCTCCAACGCCACAGACAGCTGCAATAAGCCCAGTCCTGCAGCCTCATGGCAGATGGATCCATGGAGCTGAGTTGCCACAGCTGCCGCTCAGCAGAACAGCTGAGCAAGAGAGCAGAGGGCGCCTGCCTCCATCTGGACCCACCACACACACATGCCAAGGGGGATTCAAGCTGTGAAGTGACAGGCTGTGCCCTAAGCTCCACAGAAAATACCTGCGCAAGCTGGACAGGCATCACCTCACCAAGGCATGAGAACAGCAGCAGGTTGGGGTGACACATGGCTCAGCCGAACAAGGTGGCAACTAAAATATGGCAGCTGGTGGTACTGCTGTGAGTGGGAAGCTGTTGCAGCTACACAATGGCTGCTCTGACCGTGCTTTGGCCACAGATTTAGCTTCCCCTTTCTCTTGCACAGAGCATAAGCAACACATCCAGTTGATCCTATTGTCTCTCTTCTGGCATCCTATGTCCCTGTTTAGCTACTGTTGGGGGAACAAATTCTTTGTGTGCATAAGCATATGGCTCTGTGCAGCATTCGCACATCTGGGGACAGTGCCTACACAGACAAAAATACAGGCTGCATTCCTTCAGCTTTCCCTTCTTCCCAATGCTGAGTTTGTATCTCTAAGTCTTCTGCAAAGTCAAATGGCTGAAGAAATGTGCCACACAGATACAGCTTCCAAAGCTCATCTCCGCTGACAAACCAAGTCTGGTGACCCCGCATCCTGTACAGTCTTACCTCTGCTATTTTATTTGTATCATCTCTCCCAGGCCAATCTGGCTCATAAACTTCCTGCAAACACTCTGTCAGCTTCTTGGAGGCCTCGTGCATGGCTAGGAAAGAAGAGGGAACTGCTTCAGAAAGAGGGAAATAGCGTGTTCCTCACAGTTTAACCCTCATCCTGAGGAATGAGGATACAGGTGGTGTTGAATGGGTTATAACAAATGCTAAGCTCTTCGTTACAGGATGTCTCACCCTTGGTAACACAGAGATGGAAGGTAACCAGAGGGAGAAAGGAACCAAGGATGCAGTTGCATCAAACCCTTTGTGTTCATCCTCCCCCAGCAGAAGATATGAGAGTCTGTCTGCTAAGACAGCACCATCTGCTTGGTATTGAAGCACAACCCCATTCCATCCCAGCTGGTCCTGAAGGATTCTGAAAGATCCCCCACCCAGACAAGGCTGACCTTTCCTACAACTCACACCTACGGAAACACCAGGAAGAGGATGGCTGCGGAAACCTCATTGCATAGGTAAGTGCTAGAGAGGAAACCATTCTCTGCTTATGCAGACCTTACCTTTTACGGAAGCCAAGTAAGTTCGGAGGTCCTTCTGCAGCCTCGTGCCCTCGGACTGTGAATTTAAGAAGATGACCATCAGTTATTTTCCCACATAAAGAGAATGTAAGAAAGAGTCATCAAGCATTTCTAAATAAAGAAAAATGATCTTGCAGATGGGCTACACGCCAGCCCCATGACCACACAAAACAAATGTTAACAGGGAGACTACAGCCCTCTGACTTGGTAAGCCTTCAGATGGTGACCTGCAGGCATATTTGGCCAACAATACCACCAAGATACCAAGTAACTTGATGTGGGTAATGCTGTGATTTGCTCTTCCCAGCAGAGCCAGCTTTAGTATTTTGATTTTATACCAGCAACTAGAGAAGGTCCTAAGGGCAACAACGGTGAGGGTGACAGAGCACTGGAACAGGCTGCCCAGGGAGGTCGTGGAGTCCCCTTTTCTGGAGATTTTCAAGACCCGCCTGGATGCAGTCCTGAGTAATGTGCTCTAGGCAATCCTGCTTTGGCAGGGGAGTTGGACTACATGATCTCTAGAGGTCCCTTCCAACTCTGACAATTCCGTGATAACTAGTTTGTAAGACAAGGACCAGTGGGTCTATGCAACAAATGTAACTGGAGGGAATCCGTAGGATATAGAAGAGAGATACAACTGATTTATCTTGTACCAGTTTTTCCTGCCATACTGCAACCTAAAACCCCAGTGCAAAGTGAGTACAAGGGACCTCTGACCTGCCCAAACTTCCTGTTTAAACTGTCCTGTGCAGCAGGGCTTGCAGATACAGAATTAATCATCTTTTTCTTTAGCTTCACTGTGGAGGTGGCCTGCCAGCAGCAGATCTCAGTTACTGGGAAACAAAGGATTAAAACCAGAAGCTGGGCTGTTTTGCCAGTTTGAGTCTTCACATGACACAGGTGAACGCAGTACAAGAAACCAGATTAGAAAGGGTCATGGAGACTTTTACAGCGAAGTTGGCTCAGACACACTCACATACATGCACTCCCCATACAATTCTTCTCCTGCACTAGGATAAGAATAGTCAGGCCCAGCTCCGCCCTACCTTGGCATGTGTCATTGACAGTGGTGCAAAGCAGACAGGAAAATACTCCCGAATCCAAACAGTCACATTATACAAAAAGAAACAAAAGGAAGAGAAAAGCAAGGCTTGAGAAGTTGATCAACACCACAGAGCATGTCAAAGCAAGAGAAGGAGCAAACACTGAGGACGCCTGTGGTGACAACTTCTGGAGTATGCAAGAAGAACAGAAAAAAGTTTGAGACAAAGATCTCTGTTATAAAAGGGTTTCTCTTACCCTGTGGGATCTCACTGGATCCCCACTATCCCCCAACATAGCTGCAAACACAAGAATGCAGGAAAGCAACCAACTACACCTCACACCTTCCTCACAGCCTGCTGCCATTCCTCCCACTCTTTCCCAGTTTGTGTCCCACTGGGGGGCCCCCAGCATAATGAATTTTGACAGCTGAAGACAACTCCAGAGACGGGGAGCACACAGAACATCTCTGACAGCTGCCTCAGAGCTACAAGCTTCAAAGGCAGATGTCTCCAATCAGCCCTCCCCACCACTCAGGCACCTCCTGCCTCAACTGAGCTGACGCTGTGATCCTTTGTGCTCTCAGTGCATCTGCGTTCTCTAAGCAGAGGCTAAAGCTGCCCAGCTGTTGAAGTGGCAGCGCTAGCATAGCTTTGTGGAGAAATCCATCTGCTTCTAACACTATGGCCCAATTTGTTTTCCTTGCCTTGAAAGTTCTGGATGAGTTCACATTTGTTCTTTTCTCCTACCACCATCAACAAGGAAACGAGGGATGGCAAAGAGCTGGCCACTTTAATAAAAGAAAGTCAGACTCCTACTCTGAGAAGCATTTGGAATGGACCCAAAGAGAGTACAAGAGGAAAGGAATAATGACCACATCTGCTGCAAAAGTCCTAGGAATTCTTAAAACACAGAGTAAAAAAATGTACCTTTTTGCTGGCTTAAAGTGAATGTGGAAACCTGGGCAGGTGATACTTTCCTAGCAGTGCAATCAGAAACCGCCAGGGAAGATTACCAGAGTAATCAAAGAACACACACACAGAGGACCATCAGGGAGGCTGAGCTGACAAGCAGCAGTTCAATCAAGCCGTAATATGTGTTTGCTCGTGCCCAGCACAGGGAGGAAGAAAGGGTTAGATGAAAGCACTGCTGTCTGCCTAGAATTGGTCCATGCTGGAAATCACAGACTGGAACTGGCAACATGACATGTCAGAACACAAGAGGAAATGGCACAGAAGAAAGTCCCTCGGATGGACACATTACCATCCTGCAGTTATATCATTTTTAAGAATGACTAAATTTGAACATTCAACATTGAGGTTATCAGAAAGTAATCAGCAGGTAAGGTGCTCTGCAGAACTTGCCCACCACACGCTTGGGCACTGCAATGTCTAGAACTATAACTCTCAAAATTATAGCATTTAAAATCAGAAACCACCGGTAAAGTTGTGCCCATACTTGCTTGAGTCCTGCCACAGCAGCACATGACAGAAGCCAGACTCGTGAACACTTGAAGTGTCAATACACAGTCCCAAAGTTACAGGGACAAAATAATCCTCTTGGAGGTATACTGCCATCACAACTAACCATCAAATCAAGATTTTTAGATAGACCACCTGAGAAACTTTCAAGACAGGGCCTGAATACTGGAGCCTGCTGTTGCAGCAATGCACAACTGGTCTTCTGTGTTCTCCAGGCATCCTTCACACCACTGGTCTTGCCACAATGTGCAGTCAGCCAATATGCAACGCTGCATCCTGCAACTGGAGTGGTCTTTCTTAGTCACCTCTTGCTGATGTTTAAAGTCAGAGTTACAGCTGATCTCCACAACTATGGGGTTACCTAAGCATCTTAAAAGTATCCTGCCTGCCAGGGAAAGTGAATAGACTTTACAGCCTGCATGATCTGCAGGCAGAAAGATTTTCAAAGAGAGGCCCATGTTCAGAGTTTTGCTATGAATCCCTTTTCCCCAGCTCCCCTGGGCACCAGGGGTTCACATCCAAGTCCATCTTTGGCATTTCCATTGCTTTATTTCTTCACCACCAGCGTAGCAGCTCCCTCACTTGCTACAAGGGTTTCTTTTTGTATTGTTTTGAGTACAGCCACTATTTGTGCATAAACACCTCTCACAATGCAGTTAGACACTGTCAAACACTGTATAGAACAGAAGCTTTCAACACCCTAGAGTGCACATTTAAAAGATGCCTCCTAAACTCAAAGTAGTAAAAAAAGTAGGGAAGAGAGTTAAACTGGAATCTGAAAAATTAATCCACTTCCCAGTTATCGAAGAGTTTAAGAGTGTGCAGAGGGAAGTCATAGAGGTATGGTTGAATCTAAAGATGTTCAAAAAATCTAATAGCAGAGTAATTTTAAATTACATGGACATAAAGAAAGAAGAAATAGTGTAAATATATATATCGGAGTAACAAAACTTCACAGAATAAAAGTAAAACTAGGACAAAAATGGAAGATTGCTGCCGATTCTGAACTGATTAATTTCTCATGCCTACACCAACAAACTGACTTAAAACCTTCACACAGGGACAATACTACTTTGTCTTGATGTAGAAGTGCCCACGATAAGTTGTTCTACTCAAACACACAAGTGTTGTCTTGTTTGAGGAAACATTGCCATACTTACAATCACAGTGTAATTCAACACTGTGAGCCTATAACACAACCAGGTATAATACGCAGGACAGTATGTACAGGAATATGCATATCTAAAAATAGAAGTGCTATGCTCAGGAGGCTGGAAAAGCTCTCTCTTCAAAGACCTAATGAACCCCCTACTACTTATAGCTCTGTGAAATTAAAACATAAAAGTGGTCTGGTACCTTTCTGTGCTTTCTTGTTTTGTTTGGGGGTTGTTATTTGCAACATCTTTCACCAAGCCCTAGCTAAGTATGTGATTTTCCATAGAGCTGTTTCTCAGTAGCAGACAGGTTTCCTAAAACCCCTTTCTCCCCAATCTTCAAAAGAAATTCTTTCATCCTAATATTAGAAGGCAACTCCTTCTTAAGATAACCTCCCTGGTTTTGCAGTTCCAATGGGAGGGATTTTTATTATTAGGAGGGATGTTCTATACCTGAGAGGGGCAGGTAATGTGCTGTTTCAGATTACATTAATATAGGGCTGGAAGAGCAGGTTGTGGAATTATAAAGGCAGGCAGGGGAAGCACTGAAATAACAGCTCCAGATAAGCCCCCACTCAGCAAAACTTCAGAGCTGTTAAGACACAAAGCATGAACAACTGGTGAGAAGCTCCCACCCTGGGGTACCAGGCAAGCTGTTAAACTTGTTTTGCTCCATAGGGCTGAAATGGGAACTGCTGGGCATGAAAGGCTCTTGCCTGGAAAGAAAGTCTCTCTCTGAGCTACTGACTGCAATGGTCCACAGCTAAACCTATGCTGCATGAGCAAAGATTAAGTCCACGCTGTCTGTCCTGCAGGCTGAGGCTGTGCCCAACACTGTGGGGTACAGGCAGAGATGGATGCAGCCCGTGCCAGCAGCAGCTTGCCTCTCATGCGTTTGGTGTGAAACGCTGTAAACCCACCCAGAACTTCCACACGAGTGACAGCTCATGAAAGGTATCAAAACCTGGCCACTCTGCCAGGCAGAAACACAACGCGGTGCCAGGTATAAGGGCTGCCACCAGCCTCCCACTCTGTCTCTCCAGTGAGCATTTCAAATGCGGGGGAAGAGAAGCTAAAGCCCAGAACACCCCAGGCAGGGACTATGTACCACCTTTGCAGCAGGCCTCTTGCTCCCAGGTCTTGCAAGGACAATTTCCAGGACTGATCCTTGTACTGGTACCTGAACATAAGTGATACTGGGAAAGGGAAGGAGGGGGGAGCCTTTGAACGAACTTTTTGGGAGGTTAATTGCCAAAGATAATCTATCATGAGGGAGTAATAAGGAGGCCAGTTGTGCTGCTTGTCAAGCCTTCAAGAGACAGGCGAGCCCCATAGCCCTGCAGAAGCGTGGTTATGCCCAGCTCATTTGTCACACAGCAAATCCATCTGTCTGAGCTAAAAAGCTCCTACCATTTAGAGGCCTCTGAGTGGTGCTCTTATATGAACCTGAATGGACAGAGCTGGAAGCGCAATGCTTTTCTATATGTCCACTCAACCACCATTTGAGAGAACCACAAGATGCTTTGGTTGAAAATGAGTAAGTGATTTTTAGACCCGCTCTCCATTCACTGAGAGCCCGCACATGGGAACATGTGTCAAAGTGGCCCAACACAGTCGTTAGAGTCAGAGGAGCCAATAATCAACACAGCAAATGAGGCCACTGCCTGGTCACACCCCAGCCAGTTCCACAGGAGAGCTGCTCTGCCACAAGCCTGCAGCAAAAGAGCAGCTTTCCTCCAGACTTGCATTCCCTTTTGGAGCAGAATTTGAAAGGAAAGGCTTTAGAAATCTCACACGTAGCTATACTACACACACATATCATGCATATAAAAACAAATGTGTATATATGCAGATATAGCATATGATATCAGATATAGCATATAGAAGTTTTTTTCCTCCCAGTCTGCTTGGCATCATAACAGTTCCTCAGCCCTAGATATCCTAGCAGTCCAGCTAGCTCACATTTATGGTTTGCACTGTAAAACAGTCAGTGTTTGCATTTATTTTAGTAACTCCTTTGATAAACTATTTGGATAATTTAGTTCATGGCCTGCCCCTGAAAGACAGGGAAAGAAATTCAGCTCTAAGGGGTACGGGCTTCTCAGCACGCCACTGGAACCAGCCAGCCAGATCAAGAAGTTTAGATTTGAGTTTTTCAGTATTTCTCCTTTAAAAAAAGGCTAATTCCTGATTGCCAATACTTAAAAATGATACAGAAAAGTCACATCTGGTAGTTATGTTATTAGAAAGAAGCTAAACTGTATTCCTCTGTGTACAAGAGAACATTATTGGTGGACTAACTATAGAGATATTGCACGAACCTCTGGAGCTGCCAAGAGAATCAGCGTTAGTCTCCAGGAATCTGCAGTCAGCTCCGGTTAGACATAAGTCAAAGTCAGACTGAAAGATTTTCATTATATTCAGCTGTGGCAAATTCCTTCTCAGCTGGTTTTGTGACACAGAACCACATCTGCTGAGTCTTAACAGACATGATGCAGCTGCCGGTAACAGCTCCAGAAAAAGGTCCTAAAGACGTCAGGGCACAAAAGGGCTAAAAGATGGCTCAGATGCTTCAACACCACCTGAGCTTTGGTGTGGCACGCATTTCCTGCCATGAAACAGAAGCAACACTTCCCCTAACACCAAGCACCAGGGTGCGAATCCCCCGGGGTAACTGATGTTTTCCCCTTCTCTGGGTGGCTGAAAGCTCTAGATACAAACAAACAAGAACAAAACAAAAACAAAACAAAAAAAAATACAAAAAACCCAAACCCCAAACAAACAAACAAAAATGAAACGTAAAAAACCCCCCACACCCAGTTCAAGATATAAACATACTGCTGTTTAAGTAGGAGGGTGGGGAAAAATTGCTACACTGTTAAAATATTTTTGTGCACTAAAAGACAGGGATGAAGCAGACATGCAAAAGAATAATGACTCAGGCCTGAACGTAGTGATTGTGCAAGGCTGGGGAGGAAGTTAGATTTAGATCTTAGCCATGGAAGGATGTTCCCTTTTCATCTTTTGCTTTCTATGTCTCTTTTTCGCTCTGCTGCACTTAGAAAACTGAAACTGCCTTGTTTCATTTCGTTTTTGATTTCTAATCTGTCTCCCATCCTATCCATCTTTCAGAGACACAATGTTGCTGTTATACCTCTGCTTCCAGCCCAACAGGAAAAATTACATTACAAAGCAACGGCTAACTGAAGGAAGTGTTCTTGTTGAGCTACCTTTTCCTAAACTTGAGTCTAGAATAAGTATTATTTTTCAGCATACATTCTCACTGACTCCATGACGGGGACACTAGACGACCCAGTGTAATTTCTCATAAGTGAACAGCTACAAGTTGCGGGTGACTTCAATAAGCCTATGGTAACGTTTAATTTAATGGGCTTTAATTGCACATTGCAGCAGATGATTGGAAGGTAATACTGAAAACCAGGATGTAACTACATATCGCCAATCATCTTACCAGCTGTTTGTTGAAGTTCTGCACACACTGTTCAAACTGTTCATCTTTTGTTTCATCTGCCTTCCCAAGCTTCTGAAGGACCTGCAGAAAGAGAAGAGAAAGATAGGAGACTTCAAATACAGATACAGCAAAGCAGAGATACAGTTTCAAGTTCTTGCTCATGATGCTGAAAGAAGGAATGTTAAATAGTCTCTCTTATTCTTGCTCTCAGAATTTCTGGAATATTTCTCCACACTGTCATAGAAAAAAGACTTACAGACGAATCAGGATGAACTCAGACCTCTTTTACTCTGCTGTACCGAAGAGGATGACTGAGGTTCGTCCTTCACTGATCTAATGCTTTTTGCAGACAAGGCAATAGCAACCCAGTTGTTTATCTCCCAGACTAGCAAGAAACAAACCACATCCATAATATGCCTTGTGTTGTGTGGCTACACTTATCCTGATTTAAAGCTAGTCTCTGGTCCAGACAGGGTGGGGTTTTTTGTTCCCCGAACAGCTGGACTGTCCTTAAACACAGGGAGCCATGCAGAGACCTCCTTAGAGAGAGAAGGTGGCTGGAGCAATGAAAGTCTCACCTTCTTTCTACCTTTTCTCACTATGCATATGCTTGGCAGGAGCTGGCGACTGAGAGCAACTGGGGACCTTGCACCATGAATCTACATGACACTCAATCCAAGTGTCACGTCTGAGAGTGTCAGCAGCCAGTCCTGTTCTTCTCACCACCTCCCTGCACAGCACAGTGCTCCACAGCCTGTAAAATTCCTTATCAGACTACTTCCCTTATCACCCTTCTCTCTCAATGATCTCTCCATGCAGCTAAGTGGATCATTCCCAGGCTTTGAAACAAATGCATTTCATTTTCTGAGGAGGAACAAGTCCATCACAAGAAGGCTGGGCAAACTGCAGCTATGGTGGAGGGCAGGTGTTATTTATCATACCCCAAGCAACTGCAGCAGCAGGGAGACAAGGATGTAAACTATAGCTGGTTAAGCTGAATTACAGCATCATTGTTAACTGAAAATAAAACCTGACCATGCCCAAAAAAACAAAAAAGAAAGAAAGAAAATAAAAGCCTTGTCTCACAGGACTAGTAAAAACGGAGAAAAGCTTACCCAGCCCTCAGTCACAGGAGGAGGTTCTGGAGAGCTGTAGGCTGGCTAGAAAGGGTGCTGAGGGAACACCTCAAAATTTAAGGGAGCCCTGGCTGGCAAGAGCATGACTGCCCAAGAGGCAGAAAGCACTGGAAAGCTGAAGTCTCTCTTGCTCTGCTGAGCACAGCAGTCCTTTATGTTCAGCCATCAGGTTCAGCCCCTCTTGAGAAGAGGGCGAAGATGTAAAAGCAGGTGCATGTTACTGCTATCAGGTCTACAGGAAGGCCACTAGTGTGTGTCTCCAGACCAGCTGCTCTGAGGAGCTGCCAGTCAGCCATAACAACCACCCAAACTAGCTTCCTCCAGCTCCTTTTGCTGCCTGCAGATCTTCTCAGAGAATGTAAAGAGGACTTTCACCCTGCAGGGCAGGGATTGGACTTTCATCCCCAAAATGGCATTGAGAAGGTCCACGCAACAGAATGTAGAATAGAATAGAATATTTTCAGTTGGAAGTGACCTACTATGATCATTTAGTCAAATTGCCAATGTGCCTACTGGCCCACTCTCATCTTTTCTACACAGCCAAGGTGGAGGACATTTGTGTTATGCATATTTGGCTAATCTCAGTTCCCCTCTCCCCCATATAAACATGCATGTTCTCGGCTCACCCCTGACCACAATAACTGACTCTAGTACTACACACGATAAATCTGTAGTCATTCAGCACCCAGCTCGTAAGTCCCTTTATTTAGGCTGGGATATAATGTCTAGGAGGGAATCACTGTTTTTCGTTCTCCCTCTGTTCAACAGCCTCTTCACCTCCATGAATCACTGAGGTATTCAAGTGTCAGCAAAAGTGGGGGAAAGGACACGCACAGATGAAGACTGCCCTCTTTGTGACCAAGGGCTGAACTGAAAACCTCTGGAATTAGAAGCAGAACTTTCTACAGCTCAAGCAACAGCAGAGAACACTGCAGCTCCAAGCGCCTAACATGCTTGATAAACCTGTCTATGCAGCAGGATGTAGACAGCGCAAATGTTCCCTTCTTCCTCTCAAACTCTTGGCACAGAACAGCATGTTGGAGAGCAGAAGCAGCAACATTGGTTGGACAGGCAGAGTCCTGTACACCAGCCACTGATGCTTCTCCATCTGTTCCAGTAAAGGGGAACGCATGCCACAGCAATGCTGCTTCAGAGGCTACGTATTTCTCTGCCATGCCAGCTGGAGAGAAGGATTCAGTATGGCCTCATCTTTCTCATCAGGTAGTATGGTGAACCTCTTCCAGAACAGGTGCTGCACAAAGGCCCTGTGTTCAGCTGTACTCCCCCAGGCGACCAGATCTATGGACCATGAATTTCCCACCTGCTGGGTGATTTCCTAGATCTCCAAAGAGCCATCACACCAGTAGCACCCATCACTAGTAATGATAAAGTACACAAGCTGCAAATTCCAAAGCAGAATGAAGTTCGCATTGTGCAAATCAATGTAATTGTTGGGGATATAAAGGAGCTTTTTATGGGGCAATGCATACGTCTGGCTAGTCAGGAGATGCAATGCTTTCAGGCCTGGAGGGGAGTGAAGGAGACAGTTTAACTGGGAGGAATCTGGAATATGTTGGCAGGGGTCAAAGGTTTAGAGCAGCCTCAGTGCTTCCTGGTGTAAAACACTGAGCAGCAGCCACAGACTATTCATTGCAGTGGCCACACGCCTGCTTCCCACATGTCCAAGAAGCTAATCTGCAGTTCCACTGCTCCTTGGGGCACAAGCACACTGAGTCTGGAGATCCAGCCAGCTGGGAAGATCTTTTTCCACTGTGCTAAGGTGCTCTGCACAAGTCCTGCAAAATGCTGGGCACTACAAAGACTCTTAACTCACATCCTATCTATAAGGAAAAAACTGCCCAGCTGAGCAGCTCTGAATGAAGGGGGAGGAAGTCAGAAGAAACCCTGCATTTTTCCACAGTGCAACGTGAGGTAGGTGCAACAGAGGACCCGGGGATGCCAGCAGAGGAACAAGGCAAGGAAAAACAGAACCAGTTACAAGAGAGAGGCTGTGAGAAGTGAGCCCCTGGACACACCAAAGAAACCCGCTCTTGCTTCCTACACTATCCCCCCCATCTGGTAGATGAAGATTTGTACCGCGTGCCTTCTGGCACTATAGGCGTCCCTGCCATACAGCCCCCTCTGATCCCTTTGTTACTTGCTATGATGGGCTGCAGCAGGGCAGGAGTTACCTCCTCATACCGCTCTCTCTCTGAAACAGATCTGCCCCATAGCAACAGCCCAGAGGTCAAACCCTAAGTGGTTTGAGCAGCATAAAACCATGGCTCCACAAGGCTGGCCCTCAAGCCTGCTCCCAGCTCTCCCATCAAGCTGTAGTAACAAATCCCTCTGGACCCCCTAAACCAGCCAGAGATGGAGCAGATGGCCCTGGGTGTGCTGCTGACTGCAGGCATGTCTGTGCTCTCTGCTAATAACCCGTGAGCTCACAGGACAACTCCCCTCCCCAGGCTGGTACATGCTGTCATAGGTCAGGCTATTCGGGGTGAGCCACGGCTGCTCCCTCCCTTCCCCTGCAACAGACTTTAATCCTCCAGCTCGCTGCAAAGCCAGATAAAGTTCGGATGGAAACTTCAGGCTCTTTGATAGCTATTAATGGAGCAGATTTACCAGGGTAGGAGTCAGGACCCCACTGCAGCTCCCAAATCTCAGGGTGGATCAGAGATGGTGTGATCTGTCAGCTGCTGTCTGGAGCAAACCACACCAGGCAGAGGGCACAGATCTGGCATTTAAAAGATTAAGAAGCGACCGTGGCTAGGCTCCTTGATCTGCCCTTGACCTGAGAAGTCCTGGCCCTGCATAAAGACAGGGACCTTTTCAAGACAGCACAAGCTACGGTGTAGGAGGGAATACTTTGTATGAATCCCACAAAACACCTCATGGGATGGATGAATGGATTTCAGAGGGAGCTCCAGCGTTGCTGTGATTTCCCATTGTGGCTCACTACGGATTCACTATGACAGCATGGGGATGTCATCCCAGCCAATATTTTTGGCCTCAGGCACCAGACACCATTTTCCAGTGTTGCTCAGAAACCAGGTCTCTTCCAACAATCAGCTGAATCAGCAGATGCTCTGCTATTTCTCATAAACTAGGACCACAGGCACCTGACCAGCTACTTGCAGGACCTCTGAACAGAGCCAGGTTCCACCCAGGGAGCCTCATTTTCGCTGTATTTGAATGAAAGCAACAAGAAACAAGGAGATTCAGAGTTTGACTGAAGTTTTAAAAGCACTTTAAAGTGCTTTTAAAGGAGGTAAAATGCTATTAACAAATAAGTGAACGATCACATTCCTCTCACATCATGGATGTATTTGTAATCTGGTGTTGCAGACAGAACTATTTGCAGGAAACTTTGGATTGATACTTTGAGAAGTGAGGTAACCAGAAGTGACAGAGAAATCTGGAAATCCTCTATATCAGACATCTGGCATTCTGCTAGCACTGGTCAGAGAAGTAAAGGCATTAAATAGCATTTAAAAACAGCAACTTTTCCCAGCAAAATGGAAAGTTTGCTTAGGGAAATCAGAGCTGCAAGTTATTCTCAAATGCTACGTTTCACAGGATGACTGTGCGTTACCTGAATACCACAGTTTTGTAGCACTCAAAGGAAGCATCTTATCTGGCTGCAGTTTACCCTCTTTTTTCCAGATGTACCCGAGGAAGCATTCCTGAAGGGCAAACCCTGACACTGCTTAGCACAAGGTCTCCCATGCTCTGTGCTTTGAGCACTGGGCATGAAGGAAATGGAGATCTGGAGATCAGCCCCGTGACCACCAAACACTCTGACAAACACAAATCACTGCTAAAGATGAATACTTGCCAGCAGTGCAGCAGCAGCTAGCACCAAGAAGCAGTATCAGACCAACTGAAATGCAACTAAATTGTTCTAAAAACAACTGCAACAGATTCAGGTATATGCTTTCTAAGAGAGAAATATATGCCGGCTGCTTAATACATCCACAATTCTCACTCAGCACCATCCCTCACTCTCTTCTGAAATACCAATGCCACAACAAAAGCCCTGAAAACCCAAATATTCTCAACAAACCCCACATAGGCCTATTCTGTGAATTAGAAACCTAATAAAACTCTACTTTTCATGGCATATGGATCACCCAGGCCAAAGACCAGTTTAGAGAAAGCAGGTGATGAGTAGAAAGGCAAAAAAAAGGCCTGTCGATCCCTAACAGAGCTAAATCTGCATTTGAAACATCTGAATTTGGTGTGGTCCTGCCCTGATGAAGGAGGAGTCATTAAGCCCACAGCCAGAGAACTAGAGCCCGGCAGATCTACATCTTACTCCCCACTGTATCAGAGAAGGGGCTGTGGTTACATCTTACTGATAAGAGCCCGATGCTCCTAAATCCTCCATCTCCTGACCTCTCTTCCCCTCATAAGCGAGGTCTCTGACTTTTGCTGTATTTGCCAGCTCCAGTGCATTATCTCCAACTACCAACTGGGCACAGAGCCAGTAAATACTGTGACTAATTTTGAATTGCAACAAATTGGCATGTGCCAATGGATCAACTAGCAACAGAACAAACAAATCTTTGATCTCAGGCCGCTGCCTATTCTTCCATGGAAGTCATTATACTTGGAAGAGGGGGAGAAGAAAATAGGGTCCAAGTCAGATGGAAAGCACAAAGCCACATAACTTAATAAGGTACAAAGGAAGTTTCATAAGCTTTTTTAAGCCTGGTTTCTTCTATGCCCAAATGAAATGTGACTTGCTCAACGAAGTAGATTTGTGCTCATGGAATAATTTAGTTTTTCCACTCAGACTCGGGGAGAAAAGCAAGAGCGCCAGCGGGAGTCCTGCTCCCTCTCCGACTCTCCCCGGGAGCAGGGCACGTCCTCCTGCCCTCCACGCCTGCCTCTAGGCTGGTTTTGGGGACAGCCTGGCTTTCCTCATGCAAGCCTGGCACAATTAAGTCTTTCTTTGAAACAATGGGACAAAGGAGAACGGGGGTGGAGAGGAAGAAACTCCAAACATATTAACGCTCCATTTTAAATTGAGAAAATCATTCTTGTGGCTAAGCAATCAGCAAGACCCTTAGATCACTGGAAGATGGGAAAGGGCAATGTTGCACTTGGCGCAGACAGAGAGGTTCTTGTTTGCTTCTTACTTGCTAACAAGGTTCAATAGATCCTACAAAGACAGGACATTGCCTCAATCACTGGGCAAGAGTCAGGAAATCAGGGTTCAATATGGTATTTTGTTAGAGACTTCCTGAATGACCTGAAAAATGCATGTCCAGTGTCACATCCATCCAGTTGTAAAGAAGAGTGTTTGTTCGGTATGTCACAGAGTCACCAAATTTATCCCTGGCATCCCCAGCTGGCAAAAGGGAAAAAAACGAAACAAGTGAAAATATAATTCTCTGGTCACACTACAGTGTGGAAGTCTCAGAACATCCCCCAAAAATATGCTAACGGTAAAGAATGCAAATCATTAGATTGCATGGAGATCTTTTGTTAATGAAAGACTTTAAAAAAAGTTAGACAAGCATCTCAAGTGTGATTTAAGCTGGATCCCACTCCACATACGGGATAGACCTTGTAAGGCCCTTCCAAAGCTAGTCTTCCCAAATCCTGAAGATGAAAGCAACAGAAGGTCAATCACTGCCTCTGAACAAATATCCTCTGCAAAAAGACCTCACTCCTTCCTCCATATCACAGTTGGAAGTGTAACATACATCCAAGCACGACTAGATAATAATGGCATGTACAGGCTGTCGCCAAAGACATATCACTTCCACATTCCCTAAATGGCACTATATTACAAAATTTCTGTAGGAGCAATAGTCACACTATATCACCTTGAAGGTTCAAATCTAATATCTGCCTCTGACAGCTACTAAGGAGCAGCCTCACTGTGACCTGCACCTTTAGGACACAACTCTCAATTTCAGTGTGACTCAGTGTGGTCATACTGGGTTGCCTTACAAGGTTCATCTTTCTCCCTCACTCTTGTAGTCAATAGGGAAAAAAACCATGAGCTCCACTTTCTGATTCTGAGTTATTTCCTGGAGAAACCTGCTTCCCTGTAATGGACTCAGAGGGACTTTACAGCAGTAAGTTTCACCAGGCTGAAGTTTGCATCTTAACAATATATCCCTGTTTCTGATTATGCCAGGTGTAAGACAAGATGTAGAAATAAGCACAGCAGGTGTAGGACTTTTTTCAAGTCTGGTGGTTTGGAACAATGGTCAGCTTATCCTTAAGGCTGTCATAAGTAGTGAGTAATAGCCCCAAGAAGGGGGTACACAACGGACCTGTCCCACTTTTGAAGCTGTGTGTTGCACCACGCTCGTCTAGGAATGACTGCTTTATTTGAGCATTTTCCTTTAAATAACACTGCTGAAGACTCCTCTTTTTCATGACGCACAAAAAGAAGATTGTTTGGCTGCAGCAGATTCTTCTATAGCAGTTGCCATCCCCGTTCCAAACTCAGAAGCCTTCCTTGAAGCAACTGCAGGGGACAAGCCTCTAGCAATAGCCCTATGGGAACAAGCTGTTCCTAACTGCACCATGTTCTTCACCCAAGACCTCAAGCAAATCAAAGCATCTGTGCTGTTTCTCCCCATGGGGCGAGGTAGCTAGCATCCACCATAAATGGATGCAAAGACTCAGCTAGCTGCCACACTGAAACATCACAAAAACATGTAGAAACATGTTAATCAATACTTCTACAGGGAGGTTATCACTTTCGTATTTGCATTCTGTAAAGGTACTTATATTACTTCCCGATATTCACTATGAAGACTCATTGGAGCCATCTTGTGAAAACTTTCACTCTTAAGATGCTTCCTCCTGTGCTTGGCTCCCTTTGGGGACACTTATCTCAAGTTACAGGCTATCAAACAAGGGATTCACATCACTCATATGCTAATTATCAAACAGTACATCATTATGCATAGTACAACATTGACTGTCCTAAGACTATAGGTAAACACAACGAAGAATTGGGCTTAACCCTGAGACTTTTTCAGCCCAGGACAGCCAGCAAGGGGAGGGAGAAGGCTCTGGGTACTTTAGCTCTGCATATTGGTCAGTCTCCTGTGCTCACACCACTGCCTAAAGATAAGGAAGGGCGCTGTGGCACAACACAGAGGTAGCAAAATTGTGAAGTATGCCCCAGGTCCAGAAACTCACATTCCTCCCACACTGCTTCTACGAGTCTAGCAGATCTCGGCCTGTTCCTGCACCTGGAGCTAAAGAAGATGGCTCCCATGCTGTGCTAGGAGAATTGCTGTCTTGCTTTGCAAATCAAAATTGCTATGCCCATGGGTAGAGTCCCGTGCCCAAGATAAAGAGCCCTCCTGGACGTGGGGCCAGAACCCCAGTTAGTCTTCTGCACTAGGAAAAAGGCCAGGGTGATTTTCATCACCCAGGTTACCTCTTCTTCTGTTTCTACTGCTCTCAGCATCTGCAATAGTAACTACTGACCCCACTCCCTGTCTCAGCAAGACCAACGTCTCTGAGGATCAGCACAAAAAGCCTCTTTCCTTCTGGAGTAGAACCTTCAGCAGACTCTCCCATGGTCCATTCCCACCCTACCGACAGTACTCAGTTCTGAGGGAGGTACTAAGCACTTCGCTTTCAATTTCCACCTTGTGATCAAATCACTTTTCTAAATTGGGCTTTGACATTTCCCTGCCTTAATGCCAATCACTCTGGGAAGCCTTCAATACCAGGATCTGCTAACATTGTCTCTAACCATAGTGTATTGTCAACAAGTAAACTAAAGGAAGAAAGTAGGAAGGCGAAGCACAATGGGACAGGCTAAAAGCTCCATACCTGGCTGACACAAACTTCTTTGCAAAACCCCTCCCTCCTAGAAGAAGACGACTGTTGAAGACCACCACCTCCTGAGCAGAGCACTTTCCTCCAAAAGTTGAAATTTCCTTATTCAGAGAGATCAACTATGAGGACTCCAGAGGATGGAGAGAGTAATTTTGCCAACCTCATTATGCTTCCTGCTCCTTCAAGTCAGGAGAGTAATTCCAGAAACCCCATTCTTGGATGTTTATCCAGGTTGGAGGTTACTCCTCCACCACCAAAACCTATGACATTTTGCCTGTGTAGCCTTTCCACGTTGCCTACTACAGGACAAGTGAAATGCTTTTTTGCAAGCTCAAGTCACATTGTTCAGACAATAAAGTGTAACTGCTCCAAACATCAAAGATGGGAGCTGCGGTTCTGTGTGTAGACACTCTCCTTTCCTATCTTAAGGCAGAAACCCGTGTGCTACAAGAGTTGGTTACTGCTTGGGTGCCCACGTTGCTCAAGTTTTCTAAACACACATATATTCACCTATACAGCATTCACATATATAATTCTTTTATATTTCTGTGTAACTCACCAAGACTTTGGGGGCCTAACCAATCTGAAGCACTGTAGATGATGCTAACAGAAGATGCTGGAGAAGGAACAGTCTAGAGACCTGTAGTAATTCTCACACTCACACACACTGTCATATGAATGTAGACTGTCCACAGACGATATCAGCTGCATTGAAGGCGGCTTGTCAGCATCTATTAACACTCTGATGAACCGATGAAAGGTTACACAAACTGTTCTGGAAGGCAAAGCCATAATATTCCAGCACATTATATACACAGAATAATTCCAACTTCATGACCAAAGCGTTTCTACTTATTTTATTCAGACAGTTTACAGATTTTGGAAAGACAAATCCTCCAAAAAGAAGGCAAGATCTGGCAAATCCTCATGATCTAGAAATAAGCAGTCATATATTAAAAACAGTAAGTTAAAAACCCACTGAGAACCCTAAAATCTGCAGTCTCTAAATTTCTTAACTTTTTTTTTTTTCCTTTCTTTGCATGTAACTCTGGGCTGCTACTCATGGAAAGCCCACAGGTGCCTACAGCTCTGAGCACTGGGAGTCAACTGTCCAAGGCTTGTGCACTTAAAAATTGCAAACAAGACATGGCTGCAATTCATATTTTAGCTAGTACCCACTAGAGAAATGAGTTTTTGTCAGGAATTAGGGTGGTTCCAAAATAGCTGTCTGCTGACTGATTTCAATGATCCTCTTCTCTGCTAGGCATAGGGTTGAGTACTCCTTTGCTTCTTTAATCTACCACACTGCCTGGAGCACTCAGAGCAACAACTCAACAACTTCTCTCGCCTTTATCCAAAAAATTCATGCTTCCAGGAGTATCTCTCAGGCTACTACAAGATAGTCCTTTTTATGCCCCCATCTTTGACCGTAAAAGTAGCTCGTATCTAATGCTACTTGGCCAGCATTACACAAGGAGGCAGGAAACCAACATTAAACCTATCACCTACCTGTCCTGCCTCCAGATGCCAGGTATTCCCTGCAACACCCCTGCAGCTTCCTGCTCATACTTTACGAACAGTTTTGTGTTACATATTAGAAGCATCTGATCTGTCAAAACATACATAATGCACAGATACTTCTGCAATTTGCCTTTATTCCAATAAATATGGGTTTCAGGGGCAGTGTAGTGTTTGGTAATTTAGGGGTGTTCTTTTGCTTTGATGCAGAAAGGTCATTTACTGATACAGTCCTCTTCCTTTCAGTACTTTCTCCAAGTTCCCAGGATATCATCAGGAACCTGAACTAAGAGATGGTTTATTCTATACCTCATATACAGGATTCACAGCATACTGACACCCAGATAGTTTAATGAGTGCAGTACAGATACCCAGCCAGTACAGAGATGCTTAAAAAAAAGGTTCACAATCCTTCACCGTATTGCAAAGGGTAACAGCTACTTCCCACGCAACTGGGCTACAATATCTAAATCTCAGCAAGATCTAAATCTCAGCAAGTTTGATGGGTTGATTCTTGGCTTTCCACAAAACAGCAGTCGGACTTGTTCTGCAAATCAGAGTTCTGAAACCAAAAAGCACAGGAAGTACCCTGCAACTAATCTGTGCTAATTCCAGCCTCATACAGAGTAATTAAGGGAAGAGAGAAAGATGACATTCAAGTGTACACAAAGCCCAGGGGCTCAGTCTATTTTTTGTGGCATCAGCTTTGGCAAAAAGCCCTATAAATAACAAGATCTTTGAAGAAAGAGGCAAGCTCTACGTGCACTCCCTTAAAGAGGCAAGCTCTATATGCGCTCATTTGCTTTTACTCCAGATAGCACTTTAAGTAGAAAAAAAAAAACCTCAAACTTGTTCATAGTACTTTTGAAAGGGTCCAGCTGAGTTTTAAAGAGGGAAAAAAAAAAACCAAACACAAACAAACAGAAAAACAATACAAAAACAAAATCCCAAAACTCAAATCTTCCCAATATCACTGGGCTACATTTAAAAGCTACACCACAAGCACAATGTTCCACCTAAAATGTTACATAAAGTAATATTTAAAAAAAAAAAAAAGTCATAAATTGAATTGCTCCCCTAACAGTAGTACATCCAGTATTTTTTATTAGCGGTCCTTTTTGGTAAAGTCCAAAATATGCTTGCAAGGACGGTTAAAACTGGCAATGTGGAAGCCTTCTTTTATAATAGGCCCTACAGTAACACCCTCTCAGCGGCCAACAGTGAAAAGACATTTCTGAACAAATCAGCAGGTTTTTTTAAGTTATACAACCAGTCCCTAGATTTTCTTCAGAGTTTAAGAACAGGTTGCCAAGCACAAGCCTTCTCCTTCCAACAACTACTGCAAACACATCCACATCAGGCAGGTTTGCTCAATTAGCTACCAGCAAGATGGACAATGAACTTGATCTTTAGAGGGAAGGAACCATGGAAAGACTGAGCCAGGACCACCTGGCTGGCTTGGCAGCAAATGTTTCTGTCACTCCAAAGGTCAGATCCAGAATGCTTCACTCTCTTCTCCCAAAAGAACAAACCAAAAGGTGAAGGGCACAAGGGCACCTGATGTATCTGTATCAGGTACACTACAAATGATACATTGCTTGATACCACAATTTATGGAGAACAGGGCCCTTTCACACTTCATTATTCTGCCTACATCAGGCACAGATTTACCGGCAGTGTGAAGAAGGATGCTATCCCCATGTTACCAGTCACATATGTGATCCCATAGCAGGTGATGACATGAAGAGTTCAGCTGCCCTCTCTTCCCAGCTGATGATGACTATGTCCTCTACCCAGTGCTGCACAGACTTCTCAAGTGTCTTTTTCTTATGTGGCAGAAGATGTAAAGGCCACCCCAGAAAGCCCAGCTCAGCTGACAACATCACCACAGGGCAGAAACGGTGCTGTGCTGAAGCTCTGTCACACTTGTATGGGACAACAGGGTTTCATTGAGCATCTGTATCTGTGAGCTTGGCCAGATATGAAGCCAGAGAGTGGGAGAGGTACTTCAGGGTGCTTTTCTTTTTTTTAAAGAGACAGGGGGAGCAGGAGAGGGAAGGCTCCTTCATATGCTAGAGCAGCAGCACTAAGTTTGCCAAATCCTTAAACTGCGTACAGGACGCAGCAATTCAAGGAAGGTAGTTTTTCCTGTTTATCCTTTCTCAAACCTTCACATCAAGATCTCCCAGCCAAGGCAAAACATTAAGCGCTCCTAATAATCAACTCAGTCACTTCTGCCCTTCACACAGTTTTCAGTTCTCAGATAACCAGATCTGACTCGAGCTCAGCAGCTTTTATTTTTGACAGCAGCCTCAGAGCTCAGTTATCAGCCTTGGACAAGAAGGCTCTCGACTCAGCTCCAGGCTGGAGGGGTGTCGACAGATGCTGAATATATTACAAACAAGTGGACATGAGCTGTTACTCCCAAAGGGGAAGGAAAAGGCACACTGAGGAAATTTTGTCACTGCAAATCAATTGGAGGGAGGTCTGTTAAAAGAGACTGCTTTTAGAGGAGCTTCAGGCTGCTTTTATTCCTAGGTCTGCTTCAGACTGCTTTTATTCCCTGCTATGGACCATACATTCATCAATATTAGAAACAGGGCCATGAAACAATACAGGGGTGATTGTTTAAAACTGCTGCAAAAAGATCTCAAGGAGAGCATTAGGGAGGTACATGGCTTCAAAAAAAAAATCTCTTTTATCTGACAGGGTGTGGAAATAAAGTTTCCCATTTCATCTTCCTTCAAGAAAGGCAGGACCAATCTACCACTCATAGCTCTACAGATATTACACCTAGGGATTTTGGTACTATTCCATAGTTAGATACTGAAATAATAAAATTCATCAGATCAGCAGAGTTCTGCACCTTTCATTCACAGGAGGGAGTGCTGATGGACCAACTCCTCCCTCTCACCTGCACCTGAAAATCCCAAATGCAGGCATCCACAGCACCAGTGAAGCCTCAAGCTTCGTCTGCTTTGCATCATCACTCACTGTATGCAACCTCAAGGCAAGAGGCCTTTCTTGTTCCACATTTGTTTGATTACAGCGGGATCCCAACGCTGGGGTTTTACCCTTCAGAACTGCCACAGTACTAATGCCTTATCACACCAACAAGAATGAATCTGGACCACATGTCCGGCTTAGCAAAGAGCAGAAGGGTTACAAAGGACACGGAACTGAAAATCCCCAAGTCTCCTGCAGACAAAAGGTGCAGCTCACTCGACAAATATCAGGTGACAGTGTAAAACACTGCTAGCACTGCTTATCTAAGTGTAGTTTAGCAAACTTCAAGAGCAGGGAGTGAGGGAAGTGGAAACAGAGAGGAAAAGGAATTGTCAAAGAAACTCCTTCCAGCAAAATCTTTTCCCACCAGTCATAGGTAGCCAATTGTTCCTGACAAGGAACTCAGAAGCGAGGTAAAGTAGATGCAAAGACATACGGACTGCTGCCCTGATCGTACATATTTGTGCCTTCATTTTAGAGAAAAAATGAGTTAAAACCAGGAGCTTTCCTTCCCTATAATGGATGGCTGAAACCACTTTCCTAAACACTAGTGTTGTTCTGAAATGGGTTTATATGGTTTACGCAGACAGCCTCTCTGGAGGCTACTTGCCATCAGACCTCTCTAAGTAACTCTGCTAGCAGTGTCTGAAGTCACAGAAAAACCCTCCAGAAACACGTGGCCAGTACGTTGTTCGTGATGTTCATGAAGGGTTGGGTTCCAACAGCTTTCATAGTCCATTTTTCATTGTAATGCCAGGGGAACAGAGGTGCAAATTCTTCATGCATCTAGTGGAGGATACAGAGTGTCTAGCCCTCATGGCCAAGTCTAAAAGGCAGTTATTTCTATTTGGGTTATATGACCTGCTGTCAGACCAGGCTTCGGAGAAGACAGTATCAGAAAAAAAAGTCATGTTCCTGAAAGAATGAAGGCTTACAAAGGGTCTGTAATGGGAGACAAAACCATTCCCCTTTAGGTCATTCACCTGAAATAGGCTTCTAAGTGATAGTGACCAAAAGCTATTCCCGCTCAACCACCATTTAACAGCATGAAGTAATGCACAAGCTCAGGAAACCTCTTGCTCAGCCATCAACCAGACAAGGATCGGCTCTCACTCACACTGTGCTGCAGCACTACTTGCTTGAGGATCAAATGGGGCAGAGACAGGCTCCCCCCAACACTGCTCATCCTTCAAGGCAGGGCTGAGAAACGTGCTGCCAGCTCTGCTCTCCTGGGCTTGTCTGCTGTGGGAGGGAAAAGGAGTTTTCTCTTGCAGGGGGGTTCATTAACAGGAGAAGCTTTTGAAAGAGTAACATGGATACGTGGCAAGAAATGAAGTCTCAGCAGTCAGCTAAGATCACATGCTATTTCCAGATGGCTTGTGGACATACACCCACAATACATGTCATTCGCTGTGCACAGGTGGGGCTGAGGCTACCAGCCAATTCCAAGTGCAGCTTGGTCAAAAAAAACAAAAAACCCCTGTCAAACAGGCAGACCCATAGTTATGAATATGACCACATACTTCATGACAGCAAACCAAAAGTGCCAAAGTAGTTAACAACCCTCCAGGACTCGCATATCTTGAGCAAGGATCCGCAGCAACTAGACCATGAAAATCTAGGAAGGGTGAAGGCCTCCCGCTCTTATATTCAGCCATGGTTTGAAAACCCTGTTCCACTTTTATTTGTGGAAGCCCTCTCCTGCTTTTTTATCTTATTAAGAACATGCATGTAGACAAACACAAAAATCACCATCTAAACTTAGACTGGAGAAGTTAGCTCTGCTGTAAATGTCACCAGGTTCAAGCCATGGCTGGGTGGAGACCGAGTTTGTGTCACTGTCAGTCAAAAGTCAGGCAGAGACATATTGCTGTATCAAACACCATTGTCAGCTGTCTCCTCTAAAGCAAATGTGGAGTCTATTCTCAGAACCTGGGAGCCCTTGCTGTGGCCATTAATAACCAAGGGAATTGTCAGCAACCTGCAGCTCTCCCAAGGCCCTGCTCTACACACCACCACTCGGAAAGGCTTGAAATTGTAAGCAGACCTGCATCACTCATGGAAAACAAAAGACGTTTTATATATGAATCAATGCACACATGAGTGGACTGAGCTGAGCCTGCATTCAGCTCGCCTGCATCATCACTGCATTTTCACCATCCCATCCCCACAACCTGTTGGGGAGTGGGAAGGAGGCAGCCTTGTGCCTGCAATCTCCCGTCTTCTCAGAAGCCTTCTGAGAATAAAAGATTCTTTGGGAAATGGATTCTCAGTGATTTGGAAGCAGATCCCACTGCCTCTGGCTGAATCACTCCAGGTTTGTGACAGTGCTTGCAGACAAAACCCAGCCAACTCACCTTCCTTTGCATCTCAGACGTGAAAGGGAGCAGAGAAGGGGAGGTCTTGTTATACACTATGGAGTTTAAATTTTTCAATACACCTTTTAAGGCAGAGCAGAATTATTCCTTTAAAAAAAAAAAAGTTAGGTAACTGAAAAGCAGATGTGAACTTGGCTTTCTGCATGGAGCAAGGTTGGGCAGTAGCTAAAGGAGAGGAGCATATCCCACACCCTGTTCTCTAGGCATGTGTATCACTGGAATTACATCCACCAGTGCCTGAACACTCCTTGCCCACCCCATTAATCACCTGTTTATCCAATATTTGAAGATCATCCCTAAAAAGCATCTGTTGTCTACAGACAGAGTACCAGCTACTCTCTCCCGGCCTTCTGTGATCTTCTGTTGACTATCCTCATGCACATCTATTACACACCTGGTGCACAGATATAGTGCCACCATTGTAAGTGGTCCCAGCTCCTGCACAAAGAGCCAAGCACACGGTTCTTGTCCTTCCTGCACGGCTGACTTCACCCTTAGCACATTTTCAGAAGCAGTCCAAGGGGCCTCTTGGAAATTCAGGGAGCAGAGTCTGGGCTTCTCTGTTCCCTGCTACAGTAGTTGTGCAAATCAAAATACTTTTAAAACCTCTTGAGATATTATAAAACAGAACTATACACTTACCATGGCCAGATGAGAGAGGAGAAATGTAAAGTTAGAAAGAAGATAAGGTACCTTGCCAGAAATTAACAATTCCAGTCACATTTTCATTAACAAGCCAGGATCTCCACTTTTAAAATACAATTCCTTTCCCATCCCATCATACTACCTGATAAGATAAAGTCACCTGGTATTTACATAGGTTAATGTTTTCCATTAAAAAAAAATGGGATTAGCTTCACTTCAACACAGTGAAAACTCCAGAACATTTTCAAGATAACATATAAACTAGTACTTGCAGGGTGGCTCTGATTTTATTCCTTTGACTGTGTCAGTTGTGTTATTTACAGGAAGCTTGAAATGGAGAGAAAAATAAAGGTATTCTAGTCTGAATCCAACCCTGCTCCTACAACAGGAACAGACTCTGATGTGCCCTCCTTATTTGTGGCATAAAGGCCAACCATGATCACAGAGGCAGTTAAGAAGAAGAATGTCTGTGCTGTAACACACACTCTCTATTTAGCACAGATTTCACTTATTATGGAGATTCAACTACTTATTAACACTATGAACATTAAGTCATCATGCTGGAGTAATCATGAACAGCTTGCAACCAGTAAGTACATGAGTGAAGGCAGCCCAGGAGAGTCAGAAAGGAGCTTGCCTTCCAGAAGAAAATCCAAAATAACTTTTAGCTTCAGCTGTAATGTCCATTGCCCCCCTAGTCCAGAAGTTCAGGCCATAAGGCCACCCGTGGGATCATCACAGAGCTAAGGAGAAAGCATCACTTTCTCTCCTACCAAAAACTTCAACAACAAAATCCTTTTCATGGGTTCTCTGTGGGAATTTTCAGCTTTTTGTTTGAAACCCCACCCCTTCAATGTTTCATTTTGATTAAAGTTAAGAGCTCCTACAGAAAACACTTGTCACTGAAGACCTGATTTTGTCAAAGTTTTCAGCCACATTCCGTCATGATAATGAAAATATCTTCATACCAACCCAGTTACAGCAGATTAAAGACCACCTGACTTGTTCTGTGAGTCATTTGCTGCTAATCTTGTTATACAGGCTAACAATAAAATCAGATGTCTGTCCAGAACCTAAAGGCCTTGCTGACCTTCTGTGGTTAAAGCACACTTGTTTCTATAGCTAGCAGCATTCATGGGAAGAGGAAGGCCAGAACTGCATCTAGTTGCTTTTATCTCCTCTTGCCCAAGAGCTTGTTTGCAAAGGGTTACCAGGAGGGAGCCAGAGCAAATCCAGGTAAAACTCAAGCTCCTCTCTGGATCACGGCAAGACTCTTTAACCGTATCACTGCTGTTTAGTGGATGTTATGCCCATTCACTGTTGCACCTTGGTTCACTTGGTTGTATCACCACTATCTGCACAGCTGTGTGAAGTCTTCTCTATTACTCAACATGGGCTGTGAGAGCACCACCAGAAGATTATCTATCTCCAGTGACTAAACCTGTATTTGATCTTAAGATTTCAGTATTTCACAAACTTTTTTCCAGATTGCCTTTCCAATACCAAGCACCAGTGCCTTGAAATTCCCCCTTACATAGCTTAAATCACATAGGTTTTAATTTGGCATGTGTATACACAAGAGATTCAAGGTGGATCTGAGTGCTTCCATCCAACTGTCTGAGGTTACATAGGCTGTAAATCCTCTCTGCTCTGTATTTCAGGAAACAACAATGTTTTCATGACTACAGATCTTCATGATTTGCTATGCCAAACAGAACACTGTACATCTGGCCCACTGGCTGCTACAAAGCTGTCTCACTGCAGATGAACCAACTTGTCAGACCACCTGAGAGCTGGCGTACCAGCATGCTTCATACACATGAGCACTGCCTAGGACACAGACAGATCACCCAGAACTCTCAAGCACAGAAACAGTGCTTGAACCAGAGAAGCCCTCCCCATATCTAAAAGCATTCACAGCCTCTTACATTTTATTTCATATTCAACATGGTAAAACTGACACGCAATAGACACTTTGCACTACACTGAATGACCAAGGAGGATTCAAGCACTAAACCTACTTAAGAAGTAAGTAGAACCTGCTAATATACCTCTAATCGTGAACTCACTCTGCAGCAATATGGACACTTCATGTCCCAGCCACCTACAGGGCCTTGCAGACAGCTAGCCCTAAAGAGCAAGGTGGCCAGACTCCTTTCTGTTCAGTGCTGCTGCAAGACATGATGGCGCTGTAAGGAAAACACAAGGACCTGACCATGCACATTGGAACAAGACCAAACAGCGTGGTATACTTTTACCTTGTATTTGATATGTTACAATCATATCTACTAACCAGCCAGGCTGTGCCCTAAAACCAGCTCATCTTCAGTACTGCAGAAGAAGTCAGTTCTCCACCACAGCGACAAAAGCACCGAGCTGTGACCTTGAGGTAGATTCACCAGCGGAGCGCTTAAAATGCCAGCACTCCATTCAGCTGGCTCTGCTGCGTGGTCATCGTCACAAAGTTTAACATGAAATCCAAATAGCAAGGAAGGAACAGACAGGCTTTTGTGCTATCCAGCAGGATGTGTTTAAACGCTTTGCTACAACTAACAGGGCAAGTTATCTATTTTAAAACCAGCCTCGTTTAAACATTAGCTGTCTGCAGACAATCATGTACAACTTTGGATAATAATCAGCCTCCTAAGCAGCCTTTTGAAAAGCTTCTGCTGCTGGAACAGGGAGTACCATCTTTGAATCTTTACTATAAAGTCAACATTTAAAGTATTTATTATTCCAGATTATTATGTGCAAGTCAGTTTGTCCTCCCTTGTCCCACACCTGAAATACAGCAGGGACCTTTTCCACCTGCTGAGTCCCTTGCAGTGGATTTACTCCATTGTTAACTTGAGACTGACTTTTGTTTTGACACAGTCCCCCTTATCCTGGTGGTTCCCCATTCTGTTCTTGCTCTTGCTGCTGCTGAAGTCAGGGAAGAGGCAGAACCACCAAAAGAATGAAACTAAGATTTCAATGACTAGAGTGATTTAAGGTTTCATTCACCTACACAGAAAACTAAATTCCCAGAGAATCAACCCCACTGGGCAGAGTTCAGATCTGAAGGAGATGAGGGAGGGCAGTGATTGAACACATGAAGTAAGGCGGAAGAAGCAGCAGACAATCTGGCACTGTAGGAAGCATCAGAAAGTTGCCACAGCTGACACATGGGAGTTGCTGTAGAAGTCAGTTACTGCTTCTCTGATTGCTCCTGAAAGCAGCTATCAATCAGTAGGTAAGATGAACAGAGACAGCCAAGGAAGACATAGGCAACCTCCACCATACATTGCCAAAAAGCATCCCTCTTGGCAGGGACAAGGGGATCAACGAGGGGGGCACTTGGTGCAAAGCCATCTCACCACCCTGGCAGCCAGATCTGAGTGGGCATTTTAGCTTTGCCCACATTCAGATGGGCACAGTGACAAGCTCTCACCAACATACTGTGCTTCTAGTGGTTCAACACGGCCTAGATGAGGGTCACCAGGTTTTAATAAAGCAAGTACCTTCAAGAATACAAAGGACACATGAAAGGTACACTCTCAGCATTCTTCCAATATCTTCTGAGTGGAGAGAAAACCCCACTGAGGTTTTAGACCATTGCCACAAACACATCTGCTACATCAGGTGCTGATCACTGGGCCAAAAGGATTCCAGATGCAGGAGACCACATTAGGAACCAAATAAAGGTCTGAGCTCACTCTGCTAGTGAGCATTCTGCTAGTCACGCTAGGTTTTGAGATGGTGTTTCAACTTTTTTCAGTTTGCAAACCCCTAAAAACATTTTCCCATGAGGGTACAGACTCTCCAGAATTTTCCTGTACATAGAAATTTGTCAAGCAAAGAAAAGCAAGTTCACTTGAGTAACGCACAGCACCATGAGCTTTATTCCTGGACCAAGGAGGCCATACCAAATGGCAGTTTGTGAAGGAGGCCAAGAACAGAGCTCTTGCCCCATGCATCATCCTCAGGGCTGACACAAGCCACTTTCAGATCCTGATTCATGTCTGCCTTCACCCTGATCCCTGGTGAGCTCAGCACCCATGGCTCTATCAGGATAGCACCCCTGAGGCACCTTTGTCCAGGGATCAGGCTATTCTGAAGACCTATTGCTGCCAAGAGTTACAGCCATGCCCAGCTCTATATCCCAAAATCTCCTGCCAAGGAGAGGACAGCAAAGCTGACATTTCCACTGTTCTCTGCTTCCTTTTTAGCTGAACCAGGAAGGAAGAATTTAGGGGAAAGGAGGGGAGAAATATCTTTGGGGGGGGGGGGGGGGGGGGGGGAAGGGAAGGCAGTGGAAGCAGTAGCAGAAAGAAAGGCTACCTATCTTTGAGACCCTGTATGTGCTACAGAAGCCATCAAGTGCTGCTGCTGCTGCTTCCAGCCTGATAATGTTCGAAGAATTGTCTGTAACATTAACCAAAGAGAGGTAAGCTACTTCTTCCAGAGTCCTAATCACAAGGTGACAGACCACCTGGAACAAAGGTAGGTGGGAGAGGAGCAGAGTGAAGGAAAGGAAAAGCTTGTATCTACCAGCCAACCTACATGAATTGGAAGAACTGTTTTGTGCACCGAGAGCTACTCTCAAGATCCAGACTTGGAGTAGGGGGGAGGAAGAGAGCTCCAGTAGAGACACACAGAATTAAATTTCCTTTCAGAAGAGGGAGTTGAAAACTTTGCTCAGAGAAGCAGGCTGAGGACAACTCAAGCACATGTGGAAGGACTATAGGCTCCTGCCTACATGTTACTATTTGCTTAGAATCTCAAAGTGTAAACAGCACAGGGAGTTAAACAGACAGCAAGGCCAGAAGATACTGGGTTGAAATTACAGTTCTGGTAACAAACGTAAGAGAATGTTGCGTGATTTTCAGCATGTGGTCTGCAGACTTCAAGGCCCATGAAGAAAAACCATAGAAAGCAAGCTGTATATTTGGCATTTACAGAGAAGGAAAAGAAAATTAAAGCCCCATGATTCAATGAAAGGTCTGAAGCCCTGCTCTAGTTCATCTAGAGCGTGGATGAGACTTTTTTCATGAGGTATGTTCCTCATCATGGTTTTAAGGGAGCCTCCTTCAACCCCACTGACACATTTGCAGACTACCCAGCTAAGGGGATGGGAAAAAAAAACAACTTCACCTTAGACAGTACTCACAGTCTGTCAGGTGTAACTCCTTCAACAGGAGTCAGTACCCGGTGTGTCTGACTAAAGAACAAGCACCTCATTAGACTAAAACAAGACAATCTACTCCAATTATGAATAAAAACTTAAACCTGGAGTGAGTGGGATGAAAAAAAAACCAAAAACAAAAGAACCATAGTAATGAGGAGTTTGCTTTCCAAAAACCTTATTATAAAGGTTTCTCCGTTTTCTGTAATTCCCAGGCAGAAGTCGGGGGAATTGAGTAACATCCCTTTCTTGATCCCCAAACACAGAGCCATGCCAGGTCTGCCACTACAGCTGTCCAAACATGGCACATCCCATGTTACACATCCACTACGGCTCCTAACCCAGCCACTAACCTTCACATTCAGCAACACACGTGTTGTGACTGCAGCCAACTGCTGCGAGCAGGCGAAAATGTACCTCCCTCCTTGGTAGAGAGGGCGTCAGCGTGACACGTGCTCACCCACATGGATGTCTTTCCAGTACAGTCACATCAGCCTCCTGGGCAGCTCCTACATACTAATTTTGGCTTGGCATGATTTTAATAAAAATTAAGTATGACAGCAACCAGCAAGTGTTCCACGGCTGCTGCTATCCATACTAATAGCTCAGAAAACACACGTGGCGTGTGCACGCCGCTCTGTGTCTTCATTCCCATCAGACAAGTGCCATCACCTAAATACTTCTACTATCACCTGCGAGAAAGAGGTGTAGGCATTGAGGCTGCCATCGACAGTTGCTGCGGCAGCTGCCCGATTCCCCACCACACTGGGTGATGCTGCAGATGCCTGCGGGCATGGGATACAGTGTTTCAAAGATTAAATGTAAGATTTTGAGGTCTCATTGGCGAGAGACACACTCTGCCACCTCCCTTCCCCACCAGTCATGGACACAGAGTAAAACCTCCCTGCTGGATCTTATCCTGCCACAGGTTTCACTTCCCCCTCCTTAAGCAGCTCTGCGACGGTAGCCAAGCAAAGACAGGAACTGCAGTGCTCCCACCGAGGGGAACAGAAACCTGAAAAGGGAGGAGACCTTCTTGTACCAGGTGGGCGTTCCCCAGCTCATGCCTTCAGTCCCAACCTGCTCCTCCAACTCCTCCCCCCAGAAACCACTGCACTTTAGTATTACTGATGTGCAGCCTGCAGAGCTTCAGAAGTATTAAATGAACAAAGACAGGTTTTATAAAACAAAAAAAACCCCAACAACAAAACCCCAAAAAACCAAAACCCAAAGACCCACACAACTGAGATTTAGCTGCATGAAATATCTCTAAGGGTGAAGATAAAAGAGAACAAGGAACAAAGTCTATTTGTCCCTACTGATTCACTGTTTGTTATCCGGACCTGGCTATAAAGGGTCATGTTCACTCAATATTTAGCTTCCTCTTGTGCAAACCTCAACTGCCACTTTACTCACACCTTTTCTCTCCTGCCTCTCTCAGAATACGACAGCAGGAAACACTCCCTGGCCAGCGCGGCCACGCTGAGCTCAGGGACACGCATCCCAGAAGGCACGAAATCACTGCGTGATACCCCGGGAAGAGGCAAGTGGCGAGAAGCACGTCCATGCGCCTGGCTGCAGCCAACAAAAGGAGCCTTTGTCCCCTGTGGCTTGTGGCCCGGCTGCGCCAGAATCAACAAGGATCTATTCCAGCAGCTCTGGGAAACAGGATGGGGCAGGAAAGAATAGGCCGGGCTGCTCCTACCTTCTGTGCACCTCTGACTTGCACTGAGCGGGGCTGCACATCGAAGGGACCTGGGCTCTTAAGAAGGGTACCACCCTAAAAACCTTCGGACACTGGCTAGGGGATGTGGAAGCCATCTGCTATAGACAGCTTATATATACAGAGCATTCAAAAATACTGCCACCTAATCACTTCTTGATGAGAGATCTGATGGTCACAGTTCCCAGGGTGAAAGCTCTGCTCTAATTCATCTCCTGCAAGAAACAGGACTTTCCTTTGAACTTCAAAGTTCCACCCTCATTTCCAGAACAGAACTATCTTGCTCGGGGGGATAAAAAGAAAGTTTGCCTTAGACTAGAGAATTCCTCAAAGCACAGAGGAGTCTTTGGAGAGGCCACAGTTTCATGAATAAAGCTTTCCCAACAAGGCCACTAAAGAAGTCTCATTTCCCACTCTCTTTCCTGCCTCTACATCACTGTCTCCTCTTGTGCTAACCGAAGAATTTCAGTGGCCATATGCTGACCAGGATTAAGAGATGAACCACAATTTGAAATAGCAATACAGATTGGGTTAAAAGTAACCAGTATTTTCTGATGTCCCAGCCTGGCTCATAAGGGGTGAGAATGATTTTCTTAGTAGCGCTGCCTACTTATGCCCTCTTACAAAGTGTTGGGCCATTGTTTCCACCAAGTCACACCAACTGTGAGGGTGGATCTTTGGCTAAAGGACTAGATTCAGTGGTGGGTTTAAACAGAATTGTGTATCATTTCTATCTGTGAAGTGCCCGGAAAACATCACTTGCCAAATTTGTATTTCAACAGAACTAAAAATTCACTCCCATTTCTAAGGGGGGAGAATCACAGCCAAGCCTTTTTCTATTTCAAGATAAGCTAGTAAATTCTGGTCCTGGCATTTTTTATTTTTTTTTTTAGACTCTTCATTATACAAGGGAGATGCAGATATGTTAGCCACATTTTCAGACAAACTCATTCAAATTCAAAGTGTTTCAGGAACCAGTTTATTTACTGAAAACTTTGGCTTCTCTCACCAAGAGTCATTTCCAAACCCCAGGTTTTGCACACGTTTTATAATGCTTCAAGGTTTTACTGAGACTCAAGTGTTTAAAAAAAAAAAAAAAAAGTAAAGAAGTGTGAATCTCCCATTCTAAGCCACATACAGTATGATCCAAAATTATGGAGATAAATCTGTAATGGCAAAACTCCAAAGCACTTCGGTGTGCCCAGCTTCCATCTAGCTACTCCACAAAAACAACATCCAGCTCTGGGGCAGCCAAAACTGGTTGGATTGTGTACCAGAATGCATCAAATGCTCCCAGGCAAACAGGATAACTTATGGGAAGGCAAAACTAAAAATCCAGAGGTTTCACAGGTATCATTATCTCAGTGTCATATCTACCAAATGCCTTTCATTAGGTATACTAAGTACCAAGAGTAACAGGTATTACTGAGCAGGACATGCATTCCTGGGTATCCTGGGTCCCTAATTCCATAAAACCACTCCAGAGCACAGAGACTAGTGTATATTGCCCAAATCTCTAATTAAACTTTTGGATAAGAGAAGAGCCAATGCACCTTGATATGTTCTTTCCTCAGTAACAACCACAGCCCTGTTATTAAACGCAGGCCAGGATCAAAGAGGCAGCTTCATTTGGATTCTGGTCTGATTGCACAGCTGCCACAGGCAAAGGTTAAAGATGATGGGAAGAGGAAGAAAAGTTAGAGCAAGAGGGATCTAGAACAACAAGCAAATAGCTACAACTGTGGAACAACATGGATCCTGAAAAAGAGGTCTTAGCTGGGAAGAGGAAGGGTTGCCTGTGTTTTGGATGGTTTAGAATTAGAGGAGAGAAAATCCAAAGACGGAGTTGTTGTATGTGACAGCCTAAGTTTTTCCAAGAGCAGGAAAATATAGTCAAAGCAGGGGCACTTTTTCCAACAACATAAAGGAGCTGGGAGCACAGCGACATGACTGGGCTTCCCCTGGATCTCTGTGGGGAAAGCCCTTCTTCTAGGTAGCTGCCTGATAAGGGCATCCAGGCTGTTAAGCACTTGGCTTTCTGCCGATTTCGATGATGGCTGGAGATTACTGTGTGGGATTGAAAGGAAGATGTGATTGGAAGGAGGAACTTTAATGATGTGCAGCTGATGCCATCAAGAAGTTAGGTTCTTTGCTAAGCAGACAAAAGGAGACAAATGCATGCATCATCAGAGCTGATCGCCAATATCTTGCGAAGCACAAGCATCCACCTGCAGCTATTCTTCCATGTGCACCTGCCAGTGTGCGTGAAATGCTAGGACATCTTCCTCCGAAACAAACACAGAACCTTCTTCTGTATCAAAACAAACAAGTGCATCACACAAAAGCACTGGTACTGCCCCAATGCACTGCAAGCACAAAACAAAACACTATTTCTCATCTCGGACTCCAGAGCAGGGACATAAAAAAGCCAAAGATGATTGCTGAAAGCAGGCAGTCTGTCTACCAATCTTCACCACCACAGAAAACACAAGCCTCATGGATTTCTGCTACAGAGAGCAGGACAGTCTTATCCGCATGATAACAGCGCTGTCAGGAGACGAGCAGGCTATGTGCAATGGCTTGTTGCATGTATTCAAAGGTTGGGTTTTTTTTTTCCACCACAACACAGAATCGCTTCCTCTTTTTCATTTGCAGATGTCAGAATGAGACCTCTAGAGAAAAGTAACTTGCCCGTGGCTATACAAGGAGTTTGCCACAGTGGTACGAAGCAATCCTAAATGACATGTAGGTCAGTACTAAACTTTAACCTTTATTACACAAGGAATGGAGGAATTGTCAGAGTTCCACTCAAAACCAGGAAAAGCTGCACTGAAAAACTGCCTTTATCACAGATGCTGTTTGGTTTTGTACAAATCATGACGCCTTTCCATATCATTACCTTTTCTTTCTATCCTAGTGGGGCTAGTATTCTCACATAGCCCCTGAGGGAGCATGATAAAAATCAAGTGCACCATTTCACAACTCCTGAACATTGTTCCTTACCATTGCCAAGACCATTGTGTTACCAGTACACACTTGCAAGATAAGATTTCTGACACATAGGCAAGCCCAGCTACTGCTGGAGGAGACAAAAATGTTGATTGTGCTGCTGCCTCTCTGAGCCTTCCAGGTTTCAAGATCTGAGTGATGGTGAAGGCAGGATGAAAAACCTCTTGTTTACTTTTGCAACCTTGAGTCAGCTTTGCATAGGCTGAGTCAGAAGGAGGAGACCCTGTGTGCCTGAGAAAAGCAAGGACACCAGTGCGCAGTGAAAGACAGTCTAAAGGACTGAAAAGAACATTCCCATATGGTAATTCTCAGACAAAGTGAGATTTACTGCTTGAGACAGACAGGATTGAAGCATCCAGGATGCATAGATATTAGTCCCAGGATACACTAACACAGGCAAATACACAACAGTTTCTCCAAACCTCTCACTTTCTGCCATCCATGTGTTACTAGCTAGAACTAGTTCTAAAGCCCAAAGAAATGAGTTTTATCAGACCAGTGTGTCTCATGGACAAAGCACAAGGACAAGGGAACTGACTGATCTCACATCATCTCCTCCTCCTCTTCTCCCCCCTGCAAGAGCAGCCACAGCTGACTTCAGCAGAGGATATCCCGACTTGCACATTTTCCTTCTTTACACAAATGGCAAAAATCAATCCAAGCCATCCCTGACTGACAGCTAGAAGAAACACTAGAGGGAATGATCGCAACAAACAGAAAGCAGATCAAGGAATTTTAGTAAGGAAGCACTACAGCCAGACAGCAAAGGCAACAGAAAGCATTATACATGAATTTTCATCTTTCAGCTTGTCACTACAAAAACAGATTCTGTTTTCATACACCTTCCTCATGTTTCCAGCCACTTGTTAACATCCCTGCTTATCCTGGCCACAGCTTCAGGATAACAGACTAAAAAAAAAAAGTTTTAAAAAAAAAATAATCTATCTAGGTTAGTACATGCACATGGCATTAGTAGAAGAGCTACTATTACCACTGTGGACAATATTCTATGATTAAAAATATCATCAAAGGGTTAACTGCAGTCATAAAATTAAGGAAGGTGGCTGGGGAGGGGGGAAGAAATGAAAGAAGAATTTATTACCATACACACTCTTTTCCATCTTTTAGTCTTTATCATCCAGAGACTCCTTAAAAGAGTCTCCACATCTCTCAGACCCCAGGTTTCCCCTTCATGTATCTTCTCCAGCTGCTTCACCACAGAAAAGATCTTGGGGCAGGGGGCAGAATGGGAAAAGAGCAGGAAGAGCTTAGGTAAATACTCAGAGCCCAGCTCTGATAAGCAACCCTACGATAACAAACCAGAGCAACTGAACAATACACTCTGCCTGAACAGGGTTCACTCACTGCAGCTTTTTTTTTTGTTGTTTTTAAATTTAAAGAAATAGGGACATTAGTCAAGTCTGATTTTACAATGTGCGAAGGAGGTGAGGTTTACATTAAAAAGACACGTGCCACAGATCCACTAACAGCTCAAGGGGGAACAGAGAAGGAAGCTCCGAAGGCAGCACATTCCAAGCATGACAAATTCACCTCTAAAAACAAGGACTTGTTTCATCTGATGAGGCAAAAAAATGCTTTGCTTTTCATTCTCCACTCTATGAAACAAGGAATTAGTCATCCCTTGAAAAGGACACCTGGTTCCTCAATACTGGGAGACTGAAAACATAGGAATAGCTAATTTTCATAGAATCATAGGATCGTCTAGGTTAGAAGCGACCCTTGGGATCATCGAGTCCAACCATCTACCCTACTCTACAAAGTTCTCCCCTATACCATATCCCCCAACACCACATCTAAACGGCTCTTAAACACATCCAGGGATGGTGACTCAACCACCTCCCTGGGCAGCCTATTCCAATGCCCAACCACTCTTTCTGTGAAAAATTCTTTCCTAATGTCCAGTCTAAACCTACCCTGTTGGAGCTTGAAGCCATTCCCTTTTGTTCTGTCCCCTTTCTCTGTCCCCTTCAACCCTTGCCCCTACTCATTCTGGCTAAAAATATCCATCAATGCTTTTTATACCCTTCCACATCTACAGCATGACTGGTTTCGGACCTGTGCCATCCCTAAGCTTGAGGAATGTGCTGCAGGGTGTGTCCCTCAACAGAGCCATCAGCTGTCCCTTTGCCTCCTGCTGCCCATCACTGGAGGCTGGCAAGCAGGTACTGCAGGCTCTCAAGGACTCTATTTCCAAGGCCTGCCACTCCACTGTCCCATCCTGGTTTTCATTCACAGCCCCATTCATGATGGTGAAACTTTAACTCACCCAGGAAATCAACTTGTGTTACTGTTACTTCACTGGACCAGGGGGCACATGTGTCTGTGTCTCCAGGGCTTTGAGGACAGAGAGGGTTAGCATTGCACATGCAGCCCCTGCCAAGGTCAGCAGTGGTGTTAAGAGCCTGTTCAAGGGCAGGACTCAGTCCCTACAACCACATACTCCAGAAAGACAAGGCAGACCATCACTCTCTTGGGATTTCTTCGGCAATCCCTTTCTTTCCTGTCCTTCTAAAGTAGCACTTTTTTAGGTAAGGACTGGCACTAGTGTCACTTCCCCTGCAGAAAGTCTCATTTCCTCCTTCCCCTGGAATCGCTGCTGCAGCCCTCAGTCTATCCCATTCTTCATTACCCAGAGCACAGCCGGATCCTGTTCAGCTCCCTAAAAGACATTTGTTGCTTCTACACAATCAGATCTTCTCCTGTCACCAGGGGAACATTTCCACTCCCTTCCTCAAACAGCTTGTACAACTCCCAACACACTGCTGTTCTCAGTCAGCCACTGGACACCAAAAGGTTTCCTGATGGCCAGGTCATTCCTTCACTCCCTTCTGCCACACGGCCTCCTCTGTCCACCACAGAGATGGGAAACTCCTCACCAACCCTGCCCACCGTGCAACATCTGACTGACTCCCGTTTATGATCCCACCAGGTAGGACTCTGCTCCTCTAACACCACGGGAGAGGGCTGGAACTTGAAAACACAGAGGTTTTAAAGCTAAATTGAGATGCCAAGATCTGGAGGGACAGAAGGATTTTTTTTTTTTTTTTCTCCACATTTTATTCCAGAATACTTCACTGAGTACCTCAAACACAACCACAACTCACTAGTGTCAATTTTAATGACCCAATTTCTCATGCAAGCACCTTGCTACCTGCCTCCTCAAGCTCTTCCAAGGCAGGACAGTTCCTCCAGAGCAGTTTTGTTGGTTGACTTTTTCACAAGCAGACTGCGCTGTTCTGCATAACAAGTCTGCCAACTCAAATTGACCTCCCAAGCACCTCTCTCTTCCTCCAATTATCCATCAACTCCCATTAATCCACCCTCCTGGATAATCAGAATAATGCTCTTTAAGCATATAGCTATGACAGGACAAAGCCACTCTCTGGCTGCCAGCTGCCTTAGAGGGCATGGTGACCCCGCAGGTAATGTAATTGGGAATATTACACTCCAGAGCCTCCAAATAGTCCATTTATGGAGTCAGCTCCCCAGAAGAGGATGTGAGCACTGCAGGAAAGCACTTTCGCTGAGTTTCCTGGCATACCAAGGGATACCTGGCTGAATAGCAACTTACTGCAGTCTTGAATTGAAGTGTTCCCTCCCCCAACCATCTTGGGCATCTTCTCACCTAATTTAAGAGTGACTTTGGATGAATCACTTATCCCCATATGGAAGAAAATAATTTTGAGAAGTGCTAGCAGCATCATTTTCTCCTCCTTCCCTGGTAAGTTGTGCAGGTCATTTGCATCCATACTGTACTGCAGAGGTCAAAGTCAATACATTGGGATAATGAAGGAGAAGCCACTCAGACTCTTTACCATGACAACAGACTGCTTTTCTGAACATTCACTGCTCCCTGGTAGCACTCACCTTTGAGCAGAAACTGAAAAAAAGGCTTTGGCACCTATTGCAGGAGAAACTACATAGGCCCAGCATGAACCAGCAGAAAAGAAAAGCTGCTGTCAGCACCAATCGAATACCACGAAATTAATTTAAAGTGGCAAGGAACCGCAGCATCATTTTGCTTTCTCTTTTGTCCCAGAATCAGTTAGATTTCATTAATCTGTGCAGCCGTAGCCTCACTCCTCATTCCCCTTTATGTGCAGTAAGTCGCAGTCAGTTTACCAGGCGCATGAACAGGCTGGAAGGGGGGAGCTTTTCACCGGTGCCTGCCAGCCCCAGCTCCCAGATTTACCATGAATTCAGGCAGGAGCCTGGCAATTAAGGGTGAAGACAAAGGTGGTTTTTTTCATCAGGTTTCAATCAGAAACAATTGATTTTTGCTGCCCCTTATGTTATAAACAAACCAAAACAAAATGAAATGGGGGTGATAGGAAAACCTTACTTGTTAAGGCAGGGCACTAACATTAAGGTTGTGGTTACTTAAACACAGATAAAAATCCCTCAAGTGACTTTCAGAAATGACTGAGACGTAGCACGAACCTCTTCAAAACTTCTCTCACACAACAAAAAGGCCAGTACAAGCGGAAGACTGGCCCAACACCACAGGAAAAAAAAAAAAAAAAAAAAGCCAGCCATGGAAAAAGGTAAATATTAGTTGTTTGATCAATAAAATTTGAGTAGAAGCAAAGATCTAGGTTAAGAATCTGCATTTGTTGTTGCAAGAGAAAATTAACGCACCCTCTATATTTCTAATACCAGCTTGTAGGAGGCCTGCTTTCCACAAGAAAAGAGCCATGCTGGCAGTTTAGGAAAATACACAGTACATCTCCAGGATGCAAGACCTATTTTCCTCAAGGCAATTCTACAGCATGCTTATAAAAAACACGAATAAATCCTCAGTTCTCCGGATGTTTTACAAGTATTATCTCTCATCACCTTTGCACATGGCAGACCGGTTAAGCAGAAAGGTGCTCTTAACTACAGGCTCAAACCAACCATTTCCTCTCCCACAGAGGGCGCTTAGAAGAGGAACAAGTCTTGAGCTGGTGAACTGGCTGGGGCACCCAATGTGCATATAGCACTGACCCAAATCCTGACATTCCAGGATTTGGTATCTGAAGATTTTAGCCCCTTGACTGTTCTCAATATTTTTAGGTTCTTTCTCCCTCTCCCTCCCGCTCCCATTTTTTGCGGTTTAGCTTCTAGCAATATCCAAGTCCAAATTAAGTCACGATAAGGCAGGAGTGATGCTGTGACAGACCGTCCAGAAAAGCAATTTCTCTTCTCACTGACATGACATGATAGTTTGGTCTCCGCAGTCACACTGTGCTACATTCACATACTTGTATGCGGTGCGGTTCAGTGTCTGTCTACCCCTACGCCATCCAAGCACCTTCAAACCCCAGGTTCCTTTCAAAGGCTCCTGCTGCGTTAACTGATTCAGTCTTGTTATGTTACGCCTATGCCTCTCTCTCATTTCTTCAGACAATTTTGCATTATGCCTGCCCTCTACGACAGGTACCACCCAGGCACTAAGCTTGTACCTTGGCATAAATTCAAGGGTTGGTTCTCAGCTATAACCAACAGTATACAATAAACTGAAACAATAATTATTTCTTGCTTTGTAATTCCTTACATATATTTGTGTTCCCATCCCCAAACATTCGACTGATACGTCATCTTCCCTCCAGGTCTAACTCACTGTGTTATTAAGTGGACTTTTTTTTTTCCCCCTTCTGTAAATGCATGAGCTTGCCTTGCTTTGTGAATGTTTATTAGGAAAACATGTTGGTTTTTATTTATTTATCTTTTCCTTCGCTTGATAGGTTTTAACAGTTAAAATGAAAGCATGGATATCTCCCTTTCCTACCCTTTACTCTTCAGGCCCCTATTGATCTTTAAGAAGAACATGGAAATGTCCTGCTTTTTTACCACCCAAGCTCCTGAGAATAAAAACAAACCCTAGCAAATGTAATTTAGACTTCACTTTCAATTTTTTCCTCATCTATTTTATATCTTTCAGTCAGGAGGTTCAGAGAGCCAGAATATAACGGAAAGAGAATGTAAAATTAAGAAGTCAGGTGTTAGTTATGGGTCTAGTCAAGCGGAGCTGGGAAAGAGGCCCCAGCCCAGCCACCACCCCATTGCCCCATGGTCCTATTGATTCAGCAGTTCTTGCATCAGGTCAAACTTGGGCTTATTTCCACCCTACCTTTACCTCAGGGCAGATCCTCTCTTGAACGCCTTGGACTGCTGGTCTTTCCCCTCTCCCTGTGCTTGTTGCTGCCCCTCTAGTCCCCCCATCCAGAACTTATTATCAAATGCACCTGTTTGTGAGGACAGGCTTGAAAGAAAAACAGGTGAAGCAGCACAACCGGAGAGAAGGTAATGGGGCAGCAGCATGCAGAAAGGAGGAGAAAAGAAGCAGCTGGAGATGACACGTCTCGGTGGCAGGTGAGGTTTAAGAGCGCCATGAAACTGCTGCCCCAGTCGAAGTGGCTGGGTCAGTACAAACCATTGGTCTGACAAAGACAAGATTTTATCTAGAGGCAAGTGGATGGAGACTCACACAAAGTGCTCCAGCAGCAGGTGCGTAGGGCAGGAAACAGGGCAGAGGGCTAACCGTTTGGAAGCGGTGACTTTTTCCACCAGAACAAGCCCAGAGACAGAGACAGGCACCTACCTTGAGAAGTGTGGGAGATTAAGAGTCTTAAGAGCTTAAGCCAGAGTTTTCAGATTTTGAATGCTTCAACCTTGAAACCTTAAGCAGATGGCCTGATACCACAAGTGCTGAAAACTCACAGCTTCACCAGAAGACACACAGGCTCCATTAGGCTCATCTTGTCCATTCAGTCTTGGTTTGTAGAGCCTGGGGCGAACGAGCTGCACACGTCTATCACTCTATCATATAGCCACCCGAGAGACAGAGCGTCTCTGGCTGTTGGGTGTGCTTGTGCTACCAAGCCATCTTGGCCAGATGCAGTTGTATGTCTAATTCATAATGTTCTGGGCAATTTTTTTTCCCCCCATTTGGTTTGTTCTTATTCAAAGCAGGCAGGTAAAACCACTGAATTCCTCACAGTTCCTGCTTTTCAGCAAACCAGAGACTGGGGAGAATATCTACATATCAACACCCTGAAAATAAAGCAGTAGGAAACATCAAACAGTCTCCAAGAAAGCAGGTAAATTTCCACCCTACTTTCTGTCTGTCCCAGCCTTAAACAGATACCACATCAGAGACCAAAAAAACCGGGCACAACTGTGGTGCTGGGTAGTAGCTACATCGTAGCTCTGTAGTTAATAAGGCCAAATGGCATCGCTTAATTCTTCTGGCATCAATGTAACATTCCAGGCAACAGGACTTCAGCAACATCAATGTCTATTACTTGGGTAGGCATTTAACATAGCTTAATTAAACCCTATCTATAGCCAACAGTAACACTAGTAAGAGGAATCGATAGCATAAATAGTGCTGTTTGCACAAATCCCCCTTCTCAAGTCCTCCACCTCCTCCCCTGCAACACTCATTTTAAACACTGATACATTTGCAAGAAGTATTTTTATTTTTATGCAGGCCCTAATGCAAAATGAAGCAACCAAATCAGGAAAAAACACAAAAGGCATTTGGGGTCATGCCTGAGCTGGAGAAAGAGATAAAGGAGCAGGTGTGTGCTAGGAGGGAGAGGGGCAGAGGAGCTCTTATAAGGCAGAACAATGTGAGAGGGACTCCAGAAAGGACAGGCTGGATACAGAGCCCTTAAGAGGCTAGGGAAGCTCCTGTACGGGTTCACAACCACCTTAGTGAACAAGGATGGGAGTTTCTCAAATGCAGGACCAATCTGGAACATCTAATATGCCTGATGGGGTGAAGAGAAAGACACAGACATTTGGAGCAGCTGTTGGGACTCCCTGAGTCAGAGGGCGATAGCCACAAGGGATCAGAGATGGGGGAAAGGTTTAGGAACGGTGCCCTCCATGGCCAGGCTGGGTTACAGAGCATGGCTTGTCCCATCAAAGTGGGAACATACAGAGCAACACAGATGATCAGTTCTTGTTGGTTCTTCCCAAGCAGCTTTACAGCCCTTTTTCCTTTCCTCCTGAGAGGACTGACTCTACTCCAGAAGAGCTGAAGGAAGAGTAACAGCAAATTTGAGAACTGGGCTTGATGGGCCAAGTTCTCCTGCTGTGAATGGGTATGAGCCCACAAGCTTCTTTGCCGGAGTACTTACTGAGAATCTGGGCCATACTGTCCTTGGAGAGGAAAAGCAGCACCGTGCACTCCACAAAGAGCCTCCTCAAAAATTAAGGCCTGGAGACTTAGGACTGACAGCTTAGAAGACATTCCAGCTAAAAACACCCCAGCTCTAAGTCAATCACCTTCACCCAGCATGGCAACACAGCTCTTGCAACCTACTGTACCCACAGCCTCATCGTAAGGGCATTTGGCCCTAATAATGCACACTTCCTCCCCAAATTATTTATGTTCATCAACGGTCAGGGAATAGAGAGCAAAAGCCTCCAGCTTGGCAAAAAGTTCTAATCTAGCAACTGCCCATTCACAGACAAGTCCTAGACCATGAGCAATTGGATGTAGCATATCACTACAGGGCTCCACAATCAACAGATCTTGTCACCCCTCTGACTTTCTCTGACCTCCCAGCTCGGCACATACAGGTGCCCTTCCTCTCCAAAGAAAGCCAATCTCTTTTCTATTTTCTTCAGCTTATGTATTTTCATAAAAATTTTGATGTTCAAAAATACCCTTGCACCCTTGCCTACAAAAACATCCTTACCAAACCTCTGCAAAAATATCTGAAAACTGTTAAGTCTTTTGGAATACAGAATTTTACTGAAACAAACCAGAAGTGTCTTAATAGTCTGAGATTGTCCAATATTTACATTGGAATTGTTTCAGGATAGGGAATGGCCTTTTTTGGCAATACATAATATAATCATGCTGCAGATACCAACAAATAATCATAGTCTGTATGCATGATGAGGGAAACATTATCAGAGTGAGTACTTTCTTTCAATGGCTCCAGCTTATTAACTCACAGTTAGGCTTGGCTTTTCACAAGGGCCGTTCAGCCTAAACAAACTGAAAAGATAGAAATCTCTGGTATTCTCCTATTGTAGAAGTCACTTCAATACACAGAAGAACAGTCATTTCACTCTTCCACTGAGGAATCTATACCTTAAGGAGTGTTTCAGTGCAAAACCCAAGTATATTTCTCATCTGAATGAATTTAAGCTTTTCCGGATCACAGTTTCTCTCGTAGAACATAGGTCACCCCTCTCACCAGAATTTTTCCAAAATACATTTTCAAAGAAACCTCTGAAATACACTGTCCCCTACCACAATAACTCAATCTTCTTTTTGGTCTCTCATGTCAGAATCAACATTTGGAGCAGAGGGGTCATGTTCCACCCACAGATGGAAAGGGAGAAAAGTATCTCCCCAAGACACCACTCAGCTGCCTGAAAAATCAAAATTAATGAACTGAGCATTCGAATTCCGAGAAAGGAATTCCCTGCATTTTTAAAGTGTACTATTTTTCCCCTCAAGTTTTCGCCCTTTTTTCCCCCCCACAATGGCTGAGGAAGCAGGAATGAAAATAAGGTTAGTCCTTCCACACTCAGACTGCTGGAGCTGGTAGGATCAAAAGACTTACTGTAACGTACAGGAATGGGTAACATTACCTACAACAGTACTAGAGAGCTAAAGAACCAGCACCCCTGTAAAGGAAAAAGATGCAGTGATCTACATTTTCTTCAAAAGTCAGTCTTTATATCTTACTCAGTGTATGTCAGTGTCTGTCACTGGCACCAAATAAATCCAATGGGAGATAATTGCTTATTCACTCTGCAAATACCTTCAAACTCAGCTCTGAGTTGGTTAAGTCATGCATTATTGTTTCTGTCCTGATAAAATATGCAACCAAGCCAAGTAGCATGAAGTAAAAAAATAAAAGTAAACACTTTTAGTTGTGTTTTCAAACACTGTAGTTTCTGTTTGATTGAAGTTCCCTTTCCGTCCCTGCTGGCAAACAAGCATTGCAGTTCTGTCTAACACAGTTTCAAAGCAGAGTGTTAGCAATTGCCCAGTGAAAAATGTTTGTACTTCAGCTACATCAGCCTCTAATCTCCCTCCTGAAAAGGTAACTTTGAAAAGAACTGAGAAAATAGCATGGCTTTTAATGCAAGTTTAACAAAAAGTTCTAAACCTACTTGAAATTCAGTGAAACCAAACATGATCAGTGAAGAATTACCAAAAAAAATCAACAATTTCAGAACAGGTTACCAGCTTTCTGAATCTGCATGTCAAATCCTTGCAGAGAGGACAGTAATTCAGACTTTGATACACGTGTATCATCAAGAGATTAAATGCCACTGGTGGTTTTCACACAGGGATTAGTTGTGGTTAAATTCCGCTTTCCTCCTTACTGGTAAAGTTTGCACTTTCCAGGCTGCCTGGCAGCCTATATTAAGAACAAACTGCCACCCAGACGACTTCTTTCTTCTAAAGAAAGTGACAAAAAGAAAGGCAACACTGTCTGGCTTTTATGACTCTCCTAACTGTGCCCCTCTAGAAATGCTCACTTTCAAAAACTTTAACCTGCCAGCCACGGCTCTGAGCAAAGTTTACTCCAGGACAGCTTTAAGTAGTAGAAAAATCTGTGTTATATATATGTAGTTGCAGAAGTCTGAGCAAACACAGCACCTATTCCTCAATTCATAAAGCTGCTTCATGTGAGACCTCTGACTAGGTCTGTGTAATGCCCCAAGCTCTGGCTTCCAAGTCTTCCTCAAAATATAACTAGTGTCCAAACCCTTCCTGAATGCGGGGATGATTAATTAAACAACTAATCCTATTTGCTAGGGCTGTTCCTTCAGACCACAGAACTACAAATCTAAAGAGAGGTACTTTCTGAGTAGCAGCAAGGAAACAAAACTGTAAGCAAGCTAGCACAATAAAAGTGTAACCTAAAACAAACAAAAAAAAGATTCATCAATCCTATTTTCTGCTAAAAATTTGCTATTTCCAGTTTTTCTCTAGGAACAAGGAACAGGACCTCCCCTGCAGTACTTGCCAGCTTTGTGAAGATCAAGAAGCTTTGAAGGCTAGGCAAAGCCAGGAGATGTTCTAAGGGAAACCTGAACTGTCTGAGGTCCATCACTCACTTGCACACACCTGCTGAAAAAACACCTGCCAAACTTATCCACCTTTGCACCACTGCCAACAGTTCGGGTGATTCTGCAGGGGTTCCTCACTCCTGTCAGGACAGTATTAAATAGTCAACTAATACATTATTTAAAACTGATTTTAACCAGCAAGACAATGTAAATTACTTTCTTTTCTCTTCCAACAGCTTCCTGTGAGAGATGCCCCCTTTTAGCTCAGTGGTATGGCTGTCAGAATGGTACAGGTTTGCTGGCACTTATGCATTCAATATTGCAGGTGTTGGAAAAAAACAAATACACAGTCCCTCAAGAGAAGGCTAAAACACAGGCTGACGTCAAAATGGACCTTGATGCTCTATTCCACCTGCCAGCAGCTCTCGGAGGAGGCTTTATTCCGATTTCGTATCTGTTCCCATCTCATTGCTCTGGGGTGGAGAATGCACAGTCTCTTGGGTCAACATTAATAGAGTCATACCCCACAGCAGAAGCAGCTGGTCTGCAGACCCTGGCTTTGCCAGCCCACTTTGGGAGCCCTGCACGCTGGGCTGTGGCAAGTTGAAGAAAACAGGGCTACAGGTCTGCTCTGCTTGGGCAAATCCAGCCTATCTTCATGCTAATGTCAAGTTGCCATTACAGCACTTCTGGGAAGAGTCTGATCCCTGCATGTACAGGTAGACAGACAGGACTGTAAGATGATCCTTGCAAAGTTGCAGAACTCACACAGTGGGCAGCTCAGGTATCTGGTCACCATCACAACAGTGGCAAAAAATAGCCACTCTAATACCTGTCAACCTGAGATACCCTCTCATCATACCAAAATTTCTAAAACCAGAGCTTTTTGTCCCAAGCAATAGGGTCTTGTGTCTCTGTCCAAAGACTCAGAAACAAAGGAAAACTTGCATTATTCCCAATGACCGCAGTCTGGGCAGACGCTGAACACCTCAGGCTGCAGACAGCTTTCCTGAATGGCTTGGCTAGACCATGTCGTTTGCTAGTCACATGCCAAGAGCATTTGTGATGTTGCAAAAAACACATTTGTGCCTGGAAACACAAAACCTTGCTTAACAATCAGCATGCACGATGGAGGGAGAGGACAGACAGGTTTGATGGCACCCTTGCCCCTGAGACACGAGTTCTGTGACGCTAACTCTATCCTGCCTCAGGCCTCACCAAAAGCCTTCATCAAAAAGAGATCTTCCAGATCCTACTCTATGGACCTGATCTCACAAGAGCTGCACTGAAGGGGACTGGCTGTAAGACTCAAAATTACAGGGAAGATAAATGACCAGGAACAGGTCTGGGCATTTTCCAATCAGAAAAATCATCCAGCTGTGAGATTCTGCTTCTCAAAAGAAATCTGTCACCAACACCCAGACAGAGGGGCACCTTCAGCAGGGCACTGTAAGCACCCTGCCAATCAAACCATTCCATGGGCAAGGAAACATGTGGAGCCTGGTTTCCTATTTCGCCTCCTCCCTGCCCCACGCAGATTATCTGATACCCAGTAATACAGTCTGAGATCATACTGGAATCATCTGTCTGTACGTTAGGGGCATTAATTCACATCTCCCTCCTCTATGCAGTGCCTGTTTTCCAGCAAACTTTAGGCACAAAGTACCTCTGAGACTCTACCTGCCACCTTCTTGAGAAAGCAAGCTAACAGAAATAAAGTAAGAAGCCCTTTCCTTGTGTCTTCTAGGGAGTTCTCCAAGGAAAAAAAAAAAAAAAAAAAAAAAAAAAGGAAGTTTCATGCTGGATCAGCAAGAGAACAACTCGTATAGCTCTTCAGGCAGTTTGTATTTCACTGGCACAACAAGGCAAATTGCATAGGGTAGGACAGTTGGGTGGCAAAGCCAAGCAAAAACCATAGAAGCTTTGAAGATATAGAAGGATCCCAAACAAAAAACAATAAGGAACTTCCCTCCTCCCAAGCAGGTAGATGTGATACTTTCTTCTCAATAAGAGAGCTTTCTGCGTCTGCCATTTTTTAGATAAAGCCTCCCTCCTCATCTGCAGATCAGGCAGCCTCTGACAGATGAATCCTGAAGACAGCTGTGTTGAAATTTGATTTAAGGTTCTTGGGTGCTGCTCTTTGGTACAGACTCTCACCTGCTTCAACAGGGCTGAGATTTCCTTCCAGGTGTTCTCACCTGCCGTGCTCCACCTATTGGAGCATGTCTTACCGAGGGGAAAAAAGGTCTTATCAGGGCAAACACAAAATGCAAGCCATGCCTTCTGCAAACCCTGTTCCACCCAAATCACAGCCTCTTCATGTCCACCAAGGGATTACAAGGGGAAAGAAACAAAGCCTTATGTTCTGGGAATGGAAAAGATCCTTTCTGGACACAGCCTGTGCTGCTACAATCGTTACATGAGACAAATTAATTTGAAAAAGCATTGGAACATCAGGTCACAATGGTCTGCCAAAAGCAGTCCTCCAACTTCCTTTTTAGGGTCAGCGTCCTTGGTTATTTCTCCTTGTTGGGCTGCAAATTCTTTAACAAAGCCTTTGGTTTACAGGCTGGATAGAAATCTTTTTTTGCACTGTAGCAAGCCGGGAATGAGCATCAGCAAGCCTGGCTACCAACAACTATGGTCATACTGGCCCTGTGAGCCCAGGAATACAGCCCAGCCTCCTCAGACTGCACAGCCAGAGGAGAACAGAACTTTGCTCTGACACAAGTTTTACTCATAGAAACTCTACAAACATAGATGTGGGTAAACACTGGTGAGATAAACAAAGTAAGCCAAGAACAGAAAGCAGAAGTGACATCTTATGGCAACACAGCAAGTCAGTGGCAGAGTCTATGACCTGAATGATATCCTCTAATGCAAAGGAGTCTGGATGTCCAAACTGAACTTTGACAGGTCCTGGAACAAAGCCTTCCCCTTTGGTTGGGGACAGCAAGGGAGAAGAGGCGATACCTTGGTTTGTTGGTACCTCAGAGTAAAAACATGAAAAAAATATGAAAGCCTGTTCATGTCACAGTACACAGACTTCTAATTTTGCCCAGCTTTGTAATGAAAGGAGAGCAAGAGACCACCACTCCCACAGGACAGGAACTTCCCATGCTCAGTTGAAGTCCAGAAAGGGAAGAATAAATTCATCCCTTTCTACTCGCCACACAAAAAAGCTCCTGAAGAAAAACCTCTCTTTCCAATGTCAATTTTACAATTCATCTCTTCAGACATGCCTATTAATCTGTATGTAATTCAAATCCTCAGTTGGCACTCATGCAGCCAATACCTTCTTTCCACTCTGAACCTCTGCCTAACCTGCTGGAGGAAAGCAAAGAGCTTGATCCTGTGACAAGGACCCTCACTGCCAGTCAAGCATCAAAACCTCAATCCACTTGCTCCCTAAACTCAGCCCCCTCCTGGACCCGGGCAGAGGAGTCGCCCTCACACCAGGACTGCATCAAGTTGCTGAGACACTGTTTTAATTTGTTCAAAGCAGAAATGTTTGTGCATGTGCAGACTGACACATCCAGAAACAGGACACTCTTTGAGCAAAATAAGAGCTGTAGAAATTGGGGAGATTTTTAAAAAATTCAGAAGTGTATGATAAAAATTGAGCACACAGCAGAAACATAAAATCTAACTGAGATTACAGACATAAAGAAAAAAAACTTCAAATCCTTACTGGTGAAGTTTAAAAGAGCTTGCAAACACTAGGCTCTCTCCAAGACACCATGACATTGGAGGCATTACAATTTTACTCAATTTTAAGAAGTTTAGAATTATGAAAAGCTCAGATCATAGAATCATACAATGGTTAGAGTTGGAAGTGACCTTAAAGACCATTGAGTTCCAACCTCCCGGCCATGGGCAGGGACACCTCCCACTAGAGCCGGTTGCTCAAAGCCCCATCCAGCCTGGCCTTAAACACTTCCAGGGATGGGGCATCCACAACTTCCCTCGGCAGACCTCAACGTCTTGGTCTGAAAATCCTTCAGCTAACTACAGGATGAACAAAGCATGACTTCCAGCCTGAATCTCCTAATTGTTCATTGCAAAGGATGACATACGAGTTAGCAAGTTGCTTGGGTCCTCTCTGCTGGGTTCCTCTGGACAGAGGCATCAACTTATTTGATATATTTCACTAGACAATGGGCAAATTATTGCCAAGTATTGTACTCCAGGCTACCTTTGAATAGAGAGAGAGGTTAAAAGGGTGCACAGCCCATTTGCAAACAGTACACTCAACCATTCTGCCCCATATTTCCTGTGGAATTGAGAAAGTGCCTTCCAAAAATAGCCAATAGGTTTGCTGAAAGGCTCAAAACAAACAGTACTTCTGAAGGAATATCTTACATACTTTACATAATAGCCATCTCAGAAGGGGAAAAAAGGACGTGTACAGTGTTTCAGTGCAAATTCTGCATTGAACAGAAAGACATCATTCTTTGCTTAACACAAGGCTTAAATTCACCATGGAGGAAATTGCTGAAGTCAAAGCCTCAGGGCTCCAGTTGGGAGAGAGATACCACTCTGAAGGGAAGAATTTTTATCCTAGATTCAAATCGAAAGAGGATACGTAAAAGGAACACTGTCAGCTTGTTTAAGCCTCAAATTATACTCGCCTCAAAAAGGAAAGTTCAACACCACTCAGCATCCCTTCACCAAAATCTAATACATTTTTGAATGCTTGGTCTGTTGTGTACCCAGATCTACCTCTGCACACTTCTGCTTACCTTTTTTTTTTTTTAATAATATTTTTTAAACACCTGGTCCTTATCTCCAGGCACGTGGTTTACCCTTCCTGCTACACATAGTATCACGTAACACAGTTTAAAACAAAATACCACAAGACTAACATCAGTATAGGGCCATAACCACTGCTGCCTTCCTCTTCACTTCGTATTCAGCTCTATCTTTCCTCATGAGCTGAAAGTTCACATTCACACACTGGCCTCAGTGAAAAAATCTGTCCCTTAGAGACAAGGGTAAAACACCTAACACTCCACAAAAGAGGAACTGCTAGAGATGAAGCCGTAGCAGTATGAAGAGACTTGTCAGACAATGAAGCAAGCAATGCCATTTTTTCTTTTTTGAGAGTCCAGAGAGCAAAGTCATTTCATTTGCTTTAGGATAGTAACAGCTGAAGGGCCTAGAATTTGTGTAAACTTATTAAGCAAGTGCTTTGGGTTTTGTTTTCCTTTTCTGCTTAGAGGGAAATGGAGCTGTGCTTTTTCCTGTGTAAAGAGACAAACAACTGATTTCAGATCTTGCAAATTACCTGCAACACACAGCTAAACTCAATTGTTGTTGTTCCCACATCCCCCACCACCATCAGGGAATAAGTAAGGAAGTGAATTGGATCACCAGTTGAGAGGAATTTATGGAAAACTCTCTCCCTAGGAAAAGAACCTGTGTGTGTTCAGATAAGAAGTCGGGGAAGGGCCTGGCAGGCCACACTTGGCTCCAAGCTGCACCAGTAAACACAATAACTTCATCAGCAGACCAGGAGCTCAGCCTTCACCACCTACCTTAATATTAACTATTAATATGGTTGCCATCTGGTGGCTAACACAGAATGAATTTAGCATCTACAATAAGTTCGGGGTAGAGCAGATACCAGGAGACAGATTCCCTGTCCCATGCCCTCCTGGAACTGCAGTGGGGGGAAAAACCACAGATATGGCCATGCTCACTCTCATGAACAGAGTGAAGCCGGGACCTTGTTGCTGCAGCCAGTTCCATACTGGATATGCTATTTTTCCCAAGCAGCCAGGCAAGTTCAAAGCATGCTTCTAGTCCCAGTAAATGAGCTTAAACCAGTGGAAGCAGCATGTGCAACATTAGGCCCAACAGGTTTGGGTTGCCATTCTGACCCAGCAGCATTTTGTAACAGCGTCAGCGGTTGGTACGAGGCTCAGGCCAGCACTGCATCCAATCCCAAACCTCCTAGATTAAATCTAGCTGCTAAAGATAACTCCCAGGGAACAAGAGCAGCAGTGGGCAGATCACCCTCCCTCCCTCTCTCGAAGATGCACCAGTCCTTATTCAGTCAATGTCATCCCACAGCAAATCACTGAAAACCAAGATGAGCGTGCCTGAGATAAAAGCAGCTGATCAATGTCCCTGCGTAAAACGTCCGATAATCCCTACACAGAGCCGGCATCTGGCATCAGCTGCGGCATGCCAGAGAGATGAACATGAAAAGTATCCATTGCATATTCCTGGCACCTTTGGCTGGCACTGGGGTGGGTGGAGAGCAGCGAAAGGGCTCCCGGGATTCAAAAAACAGCCCTCCCTCAGCAAGGCATCGGCACGATCTTCAAAGACAGTATGGTCTTTGCCTCACCACCATTCCACAATCTGGAGCTCAAGGTCAGAAAAGCATGCAGCGATGATCAAGCTGTGCTGTTAGAAGATAAGGAAGCAAGTGCCCACCTCCTTTTCCCCACCGTCTTTGAGGTTACGTATGTAGCGCTATCGCAAAATACCGTACCGCTCTTCAAACCGCCGCATAAAGCACAACCTGAACACGGCAGAAAGACGGTCTCCTCCTGCTGAAACAATAAGCATCTACACACTTAAAACAAAACGTGCGGCGCTCTCTCCTCCCTCCCCTCTCCCAGCTGAATCCGATGCCATGTTTCTGCTTATCCTGAGCGTGCGGGCGGATGGAAAACCCTTACAGCTCGCAAAGGCGGTATTTCGCATTCTCGGGATGCGAAGGGGCCCTAAATCCACAGGCAGAGAAGGCAGCTGCCACCACCACCACCACCATCACCACCGCTACCACCACCAGACACATCTCTGCTTTGGGAAGGGGTGTCACCCCCGGTACCCGGCATCGCCCCCCGCATCCCAGGGAGGTGGTGGTGGTGGTGGTGGTGGCAGCAGCACACCCTCTCCCCCCCCCCCTTCCCCTTGTCCCCTTACCTTCTCCTGCGCTCGGGTCAGCTTCTTCTGGACGTTACTCGCGATCTTCCCGGCGGTGACCCCTTTGCTGCCCAGCTCGGCCATCTTGCCTCCTCTTTTTAACGGGCGGCTGCGAACAGCCGGGTCGGCAGGAAAGGGGGGGTAAAACCCGGCGGGCAGGCGATGGCCCCGGTGGCCACCGCCTCCCGCCCGCCGCCTTTTAAAGGGACAGTGCAACCTCCGCGCCGCCTTAAAGGGGCCGCGCGTCGCCCCGGGAGATGGCAGCAGCGACACAGCCGGGCGTCTCGGCTGCGGGAGGAGGGGGCGGGTGGGATGCTGCTGCTGGCAAGGAGGGGGGAGACGAATCCAGGGGAGGTGTTTGACAGCTTTTCCCCACCCTGCCTGACCCCTCTGGGCCGGGCTGCGGCGGGGGACCCCGCCGCAGCCCGGCCCAGAGGGGTCAGGCAGGGTGGGGAAAAGCTGGGAAGCATCGCAAGGAGGGAGGTGGGATGGAGGGAGAGATGCCTGGTGAAAAGGAGCTGTGCTCCTCAGCAAGTCACTAACACTTAAAAACAGCTAAGCGAGGAACGTTACTTAGAGACGCTGGCCAATGGCTATGTCGGTCTTCATTAGTAATCGCAATTACAGAGTGCCGTAGAGTAAAAAGTGGTTAATCTTACACAAGTGGTGGTGCGAGGTTGCTGCTGCCTTTCATCCCGCAGCAAAATATCATTCTTACTTGTTTTAAGGATATTTGTACCACTCGTTGCTGTCACAGATTGTCCATACTCCTAAATTTATACAACAAAGGGGATTTTTCAAATTATCCCCGGATCTTTACAAACACAAAATGAGAAATTTACATTCTTGGGGGGAGGGTGTCTATAAGTGAATCAACCCCCCGATTTTAAAAAGCAAGCTGAAATTTCAGATTTCAGCCTTTAATGCACCAACCTATTATGGGACTCGGGTAAATGCCTTCACCTCTGCCCTGTCTCTTTGAAAATCGGAGTAATCAATTGACCAGCTTGTCTCACAGGAACATCTGGATGGGTAATTAGTTAATGTTTGTACAGAATTTTGAATGTGCTGTGGTAGCAGCTTTTTACGTGGTTTTGGATTTGCACAAGAATTTGGATTCAGCGTGGCTGCACATGACAGCTGTTCCAGTTAGGGAGTGATGGTGACAGTGGAGTGAGGAGCTTTGTGTATCTCCACTGCAGAAGACATTGCAGTGACAGAGCCTTTACCAGAAGAAAACCAACCATGACTGCACTGATCGCTTTATGGGCCGAACTTCCCCTGAATTCCTGCTACCTTAGTCTGTATGGTGTTATTTTTTAGCTATAAATCAACTGCTTTTCAGTGTTTTCACTCCTGGCCCAAATACGCACCCTGCTCCTTGCCTGCCCTTGTTCCCCTTCAGTGAGCCTGGACCTCCTGACTGTGTAACACTGCAGTTGGTCCACCACTTTCATCCCAACAGGGCTTCAGTCGTGCTTTGCTAGACCTACTGAGTAAATACCTTTTGTGAACTTCTACTCCTTTACAAGATAGGACAAAGTTCTGCTTCCTGGAATACAGGAAGCCACCTCAGCGCTGTTATTCATATCCTAATACTGAGCCCCAAAGCTTCCGTCAGTTCTACACGCCGGTGCTCGGTCAGGTGGGGGAAAAGCTTCCTGCCCAGCCTGCTTCTGCACACTCCTCGTCTTCTTTGGGGGAGCTTACATCTGCTCTGTGCACACAGTACCCAGTACAGCATCAACCAATGCTCTGCAGACAATTTAGATATTTAAGGAACTTGTATTTGCCTTGGTTGAAGATGGAGACTTGTATCTCTTACACCTATTTTAATTAAAAGATGGTACCAAAACCTACCCGTGTTCCAAGACAATTTCACACAGTCTTTATTTTGCCAGATGAAGACTCTTATCTCCAGAGTTTCACACACGTAGGGAGTAGCATAGCACTTGCTATCACGTTCTAAAGCAAAGGAAGAATGTTGAAGGTGATTACTTGAGAGAGCTAGGCCAGATTTTTCATCTTCTATTTCATTTATTGGTTCCCATTTCTGCTTCAGAACTATTTCTGTTCATTCAGAACTTGGAATAAAAACAATTGTCTTGCCAGAGCCCTTAGAAACTGTGGGCAGAGATCCTGTCAATACCTCTTTGTGAGGCTTCATGAGATTGTGCCTCTGCATTTCTTGCCTGTTATGACAATGGCTTTTTTTTTTTTTAATGACAAAAGCCCTCATTCAGAAACTGGTTTAAATCCATGCTATACTTCAATTATGTTACTAGACATACTATTCCTATTTAATAAAATATTTACGCGTGTGCTTCAGTTGTATATGAGAAAAGTGCAGTGATATAAGTCACATTCAGGCTCAAGTGTGTGCACACCTGTGATGCCACACTGTATTGCAAATTGCAATTTTATTCAATCCTTGCTGGCTTTACATTTAGTATTCATACTTCTGTGTGTTTTTCTGTAGATACACAACTGTGTATTTGTCCCATAATTTCAGCCTTATCAGGTATTATATTTCTTGTCCAGTATCATCTATATTTTTCACTATCTCACTGCTCAGTATGATCTGGAAACATAATTAATATCCCATTTTCTTTTCCCTAACTCCCCATCTCCCCCTCCTTAGCTGAGTTTTTACGAGTGAAAGATACACGTGTGGTTAAACAGTTGTAACATCACGTTTAAAAGAGCAGATGGTTCAGGGTCAGAACACATTCATCTCTATCCTACCTCATATATTTGCTTCTCCTGCTTACGTCTTTTCTTCAGTGAAACTGGTTTTGAAGGGATTTTTGTCTGATTACGTCCTTTCAAGGGAAAAGCAAATGACTGTGGCACGTGAGCTGAAAAGAGAGTCCATGGCAAACATCAGACAATTGTGAAACAAAAGTGACCAGACGCACACGTTCACCACAATGAAAAATGATGACAAACCGTGTACATTTTAACAGCTGGGATTAACAGCAGGCATCCACCTCTCAGCATGAGTCATTTCCCAGTTATTTCTGTGCTTGATTGGATCAGCACCAAAGCTGTAATCATTTGTGGGGCTCCAGGTGTGTCGCAAAAGGCACGACCCAGTGAACATCACATACAATGAGTGGCTATGCATTTGAATGAACATATAAGCCCCTTTAGCCAGGTGATATATACTGAAGGCTGCTGCTTTGTGGAGAGGAGAGGTTTGAGTCTCACACCTATTCACCATTGTTCTGATCTCAAGCTTACAGGTTTTTTTACAATCTTATAAACATAAATGATTTCCTATGTCAACAGGACTGCACATAGTAATAAAGATACAGGCTGGCAACTTAATGCTGGTATTCATTTGTGCTTTGTGTCATTACTGTCTAACCTTTCAGAAACCATTAATGACAGATTTCTGCACAATTGGAGTAAGTAGAAATATAAATTGATGCTTATATCCATCTCCCACAATGAGATTCATTAGGTTCAATATGTGCTTAGTTGTCTCCTTTATTCTAACACTAGGCTCTAGGACACTTCATTTCACTGTAACCAGCTAAACATATCTAGCTTCATTTAAGCTGAGTCACCTAGGCTCCTTTTATAGTCAAAAGAGATAAATCAGTACCTTCAAAGGTAAAACAGCTTCTAGAAACATCTCCCTTCCCCCTTAGCTACAGAGAAAGATTACATGAATCGCTTAAATAGCTAAAGTTAAGAGAGACAGGTGGGTTATGAAATCCACCTGTAGTCCATCTCCCTGGTGACAGCATGATTCTCTTACACAGTTCATAGGGAAGAAGCAAATCTGTGAAACGCAACAGCACGAACACACACATTTAGCAGGTACATACCTACCATTGCTTTTTTACTGCTTTCTTACCAGATTAATACTCTAGTCAATAATGCCTATATTAGGTCTCAGCCCCATAACTACATTTCACTTCTCAGTTGTCTCATTAAAGAGAGATGAACTGCTCACCTGTTTACAATTAAGCACATGCTTAAGTGCTTGCTGCGTTGGAATCTATCACCTAGTAGTTTAGATGCAATTTATTCCCTCCATTGCACAAATTGTTGTTACATCTTTTTTTTTTTTTTTAATTATTATTCCTGTTTTGCCAAGTTTGCTCATCTGGGAACAGGATGTTTTCTTCACGATTCCTAATTTAAATTGATGTAAAATTTTATTTTTTAAAGAGTAATTTCAGCAATATGTCCATTAACATATCTTTATTTTTTCTGACTGGGAGCTTTTAATTGTAGCTGGTGTGTTTAGAGCTACAAGCTGTGATAATCAACATGTGTCTGCTTCCCTGCTACTGGTGGCAAAATCTTTCATGTATAATCCAATTCATTTAAATAAAATTACTTTAAAATTACAATAGCAGTTGTTCTACCATTCATGGAACTAGAAGTATCTATTCTCTGTTCCAGTTACAGAGAAGATTAAAACTCAGTAAAATTGATTTTTGTTTCTTTTCAGCAAAGAGTTCTGATTTTAAGTTTATAATTATTGTGGGGTTTAAAATATTTAGTAGACCTCGGTTGATTAAAGATGTTTATGGTAAATCTAAATATTCATTATTGAATTCTTAAAATGTTTATATTCATACTAAATAATATTATTTTCAATAGATTATTCCAAGAACTTTAAAGCCCTTCTCCCCAAGTACTCATATAATGCAAGATGGTCTATTTCAGTTATGATTTCTTATTTGTATTCAAAGTTGAGGTTCACATTTTAAACAATCCCGAAGCCTCTGGTTGTTCGGATCCATAGTCTTGCTCGAGCTCTAGCTCCAGCATCAACGCCGCAAGTCAGTCAGCCTCACTAATTGCCAGCACCACTCCTTCGCTTTAGTGATGTAAGCTGAAGGATTAATTTAAGACAGTAAATCCAACACCTTGAAAACAACAAATTACACACAATGTATTATGTAGCAAAATCTAATGGAGTTCTGACTCCGCTTGCCTTAAACAGCCTGCTCACTTTTTCCTTTCCGTGGCAGATCATGCATTCTTCTGGAACAACATTCAGGAAGAGCTTGCAAAGGTGACCTCTGTCTCTCCTTTTAACCTGATAACATTATCAAGAGTAATCCAGACATCAGTTTCACCGTTATCTGGTTTGCCTTAGCATTCCTTCCTGACTGACTGTATTCTCATGCAAACTCTCCCTTGGTTCTCCAGAAAGGTGCTGGGAAGGATTAGGAAGTTTCTGCCATAAAAACAATAGCTAAAAGCTTGTTCATTGTCTGTTCTGTCCCTTAAAACAAAAGCAAGATGAAAGAACTTTGGTTTAGAAATAGTGTCCAGAAGGTGTTCTCTCTCAAACTCTCAACTTCTGTTGAATCTCTTCGCTATCTTGTTATGAGAAACAGTAGATGATACCTAAGTGACTCTTCTCATGTCCCAAACACAAAAAAAAAGACCTAATATCATAGCATAGGGAAGGCTCCAAAGCTGAGGGCTTTGCCAGTCTAGTTCAGGAAGACTCTACTCAGAAAGGGGGAGAGGCAGGAAATAAAATGACATTAAAGCTTTGTCTCATATCTCACTGAAGACTGTCCCTTGATTGCAACCCTGCTTGAATTCTTGATAACTATGTGGTGTTCATGATATATTTTACTGGGACCTCAAAACTTTGGCAGATTTGTCACTGAATTTCAAAATTCAGATCAAATTTCTTTTCCACTCATGTGCCATTTTGGATGCTTGATTCAGCTGCATGGAGCTATTTTCTGTTTTCTGCCTGTGGGGTTTTGGCCACCAAAAAGTCATCTTAGGCCCTGAATTTGTAACAGATAAGTTACCCTTCGCTAATAAATGAAGTGAATAAAGAATGGGAATGGTCTGTAAGATTCGCACAAATATACTTCCAAGAAGCTTACCAAAATTTCTGTGTGCCTCATCGTGCAGGAAAAGACGGGATTTGGCACATATAAAACAATTTTTTTTAGTTTTTCATTATCATCAGTCAACAAGGGAGCAGGTAAGTGAAACGTGTGCTTGCTTTGGAAATTATTCTGAGAATTCTGGAAGCCTTATACTATTTATTTAAAAAGAAATTAATTATATACTCTAATAGATGGGCCAGTTTATCCCCATCTTAGCTATGGTAGAACACACAGACGATCTGGTGATATCACACGAAGGATATTGTATCACCAGGATACCATATCAACAGCACAAAACATCAGTGAAATCCAGAAATTTTTTTCTATAAAACATACCTCCACAAGGTTTCACACCGGTGATAGCCATACCAGGTACATTTATGTAACGGTAGCAGTTGCCTCAGTTGCAATGTCTTCCTCCTTGCTCCCTTTTACTGATATCCTCATTTCATTTCCTTGGCAATGGAACTGAGTGACTCATTCACTACACATTATTTACGAGAGCTATCTCACCTTTGTTTACTATGAGCTCACTATCACTTCATATCTGTTCAGTTTTCAAAATTATGCAACTCTTTGCTTTTGGTGTTTGGCATTTGATTCTTCAGAAAATGAGGATGGTAACTTTCAGGTTTGGGCTAGTGCAGTTTTCTGCACATATTCAATACTATACAATCTATTCTAATTAATAGTTACTGATGTTTATAATAGTGTTTTCCTAGTTCTAGACCAGGACCGAACTCCAGAAAATATAACACAGACAAATGCAAAACTATCGTTCTTACCTGTAACCACTCAGCCATTTCCACCAGCTTGGCTTTATCAACTCTGTTAAAGACTTTCATGAAGATTCAGTGAAAAACAGTGAAGACCTCAAAAGACTTAAAGATCCACAATAAGTAATTTCAAAGTTAACTGTACATCTTTACAAGAAACACTCTTGGAGTCACGAGTTTTTAGTAAAGGTAAATCAACACAAAAGTTTGCAGTTCTAGTCAAAAAATCTGATACAGGAAAACAATGCTTCTGGATATTATGGGGACTTTAAGGAATTTTTCAGACTATCCATGTGCTTTATTCTTGATATTTCTATGTGGTACACACAGAAGGTTTAATTTCTAGTAGAAAGAAAAGAACAGGCGCAAGAGAATTAAAGTAGATGTTTACTGTATGTAAGCCTTCATGCATTGGAATCATTTCTATTACCTATGTGCTAGCTGCATCACTCAAATGTACCACCTTAAAAATAATCTGGGTCCATGCACTGTGATAGCACATGCTTAGAAAACTGGGAATGAAGCGTAAGCCATTCTGAAGGAAAAGAGCAGACAATCCCATCAAAATGGTTTTTAATGTGAACAGCTTTTTGCTATTCCAACCTGGATTCTAACCTAAATTCTAAATGCTGTGTTCAATTGCTGCAGATACTTAGCTGTTTCCAACTTTGGTAAATTACCAGTTTTCTTTTATTCGTAGACAAATATTAGATCTATGATTGACAATGGAATACTACAGAGACTTAGAATTGAGGGTCATCTAGTTACAATTGATATATCTCTCTTCACAGATTATGTGACATTTTTACATGTCATTCAATGCTCTGACATCTTGAAGTATCCCTGCCAAATTTAGCAGAAAGCATTTAGAGAGTCTTAAAGTAAGCTTCCTTGATGGTTGAATGAGTCACAGCCTTGTGTATACAGATATCAGGGTCATCAGCATGCTAGAAGGAAGAAACATAAATGTCAAGCTAAATTTCTGGTTTGTTTCTCAAACTCTATTTTGAAACAAGGCAACTCTACCAGATAAACCAACCAAACATCTTAAACTGTGAAACTTTTTCTTAACATGTCACTGTACAAGTGATGGAACTGCATGCTATTTCTACTACTTTACTCTGGCAGCCAAAGAACAAGTCTGGAAATGTTGCAGCATCTCAACGACTTTACTAGAAATTTTGCAATAAAGGATGTTCTCTCAAGACCCCACCTTTTGGAATCACATGAATAGGTTTCCAGACAGGAAGAAAACTTCAAAATCTGAATCTGCAAAACTCAAAACCAAAGAAGGGCAGGGAGAATTAAGCCACCGCTTCAAATTTTTCATTTATTTTAAGTAATTCAAGGTCATTTCTTTCCCTGCATACTTTGATGATAGTGACATTGAGTCATAAGCTAAGGGAAGACATGAGATGTGATATTTCTTTGTTGCATATGGAGGTAAAGATAAATTTAGTTTCTATATTGCAAAAATATGCTGCTTGGAAAACAACCAGAGAACCTCCTACTCTTCCCCGCACTGCTCCTGGTGTGATGAATCGGAGCAGAAAGCACCTTCCCTTGCACATGTGAGACACCAGTCCTTTTACTGTATGAAATCCTTAAATGCAGACTTCCCATAGCTATAGCGGGCACAGTCCTGGCAGGAGTGAGGATCTCTTTCCTGCCTAAGAGTGACAGGGGAATGTGCTCACAATCAGCATCACCTGGTTTGATATTTCGCAAAAACTTGAAAAAAAACAGTACAGTGATGAAAAAGTCAAGAAAGAGCAGTACGAAATGAGGGGTCGGTCTCACATCTCCACATCCAGGCAGATGTTTCACAGAACTTAAGCTACCTGGTCCAAAACCAGTGCATGGTGCCAGAGTAGCCTCATTTAACCAGCTAATTCTGATCAAACCAGATCAAACGTCTTGTGCACAGCCCTGGCCTGAATGTGTGAGCTAAACCTGGATGTGCTTATGTTAGAAGCTTGAGCCTCGAACACTTTAGCCAAAGGGAGAGAGCTTGACTAGTTGGAAGTTTGCTGAGCTTCCCAAAGACTGGTCCCTATAAAGGAAGTTTCATGGCTTGCAATGCTCACATACACGTTTCAGTCTAAATAACAAACTGAAAATAACCAAAAATACCCAAATAGAGGAAATCCACATTCCATGAAGGAAAGGCTTTGATGTTTCCACTCCCTTTGAGGAAAAAAAGAAACCTGAATGAAAATATGTCAAATAAATTCTTGCATGAAATGGGAACCTGAAACTCCAAAAACAAGCTAAAATTTCCACTTACTGCTAAGATTCCACCCCCTTTTCTCAAAAGGACATTTTTCCACCCAGTAATTCCATCTTATGCAAAGAGAGGAATGAAAGAGAAACTGCTTATTGCAAATATTTTATTTCAAACAAACATCCAAAAAATGTCTGTTGTTAAAAAAAAAAAAAAAAAAAAAGCAAAATCATAAACTGATCTAATTTCTCCTACTTTGTCTGTATGGCTTTTGCATTTACACATTTTTTTCCCCAGGTGCCATTTATACCAGTGTTGTGATTTTAGAAACTTTAAATGTCTTAGTAAGAAAAAATAAATATCTCAGTTACGAACTGATCTTTTCAAATCCAAAGGATTTAGTTCTATATTCTAGCTCTGGGAATTTGGAAGAGACTGTTCCTCATCTACTCCTGCTTCACTGAGGTCGTTAGCTTACTTATACCTCTAATACTGTTGTCACACGACTGTGAGCAATAGTAGACTTCATACCCAAAAACAGATATGAGAAAATAAGCCACTGCATACTGTAGCCCCTTATATTTAGCTTCCAGAAACTGGTAGCAAACAGAAACCCAAAAGGCAATTATTATAAGAGAACAGTATTTTTGGTCTACATAATAATAGTCAGCTCCACCACAGCGAGACAAAGCAAACTGCCTGGATAAGAATAGTCTTGCACAGCATTATCTTCTGGGTGTATATACGCTGACAGATCTTCTTAGGTCATAGGTTTTATAAAGGAATAATATGCCTTCCTAGCACGCCCATATGCTGCAGGTTTACCAAGACTTACATGGTAAACATTTAGGAATGCGAGCAATGATCTGCACTGAGACAAAGCAACAAATAGGTATGAGCCAGTTGCAAATCCTACCAGTACTACCCCTGCTCGCAGCCTCCAAGGGGTACGATAACCCTAGAAACCACACAATCCTTTCCTTCTCAAATTACATATTCCCATTCTATACAGGAAGCTATTTTTAGGAGGAGGCGGAGAAGAAGGTTTGACCTTGCCATTAATGCAATGTTTCCTTGAGGTTTTTAATTAATTATCCCATCCACAAAACTCAGAGCAAACAAGTCTGCATCATCTTATATAAATATCAGAAAAGATATATATATAACCACACACAATTTTTGTTTTTATGCCATATGGGATGGAACTGTGCCGTAGACATGTTTTGATAAAGCTAATCAGATCAGCAATCCTCTTTTAAAAAAAAAAAATTTACAGGCTCCCGCTCATTGATACAGAAGAGTAAAGACAGTTCTTTGGACATAACAAGAACTAGTCACCCATTCTCTTGCAATTAGAGAATTCCCATAGGAATGTCCAGCTGATCAAGAAGAATATACTGAATCATGCTGTCTTTGATATCTGTTTCTCTCAGCCTCTTGGTCACAAAACCATTAGTCACTAAAAACACCAATCAGAATCAAAGAAACCAACCAAGGAAAATATCTTCTAGTTAGCAGTTTGATTTGCCCCATTTTGATTTGCCATCCTCCTAAAAGACACTCCATAAAAACATTAAAGCATGACACAACAGGCTTCCTTGGTTTAGTCCTTCTTTACAAATCCCTGAGAAATAAATAACGGATTCTCATTGTTCCCTGGTCCCGAGGCTAAACATCACTCTGCCAACCAAATTTTCTAACCTCCAAAATGTCAAGACTTCCAAACTTTAGATGCCAAATATGTGTTGATAATGAATAAAGAATTGGAGGGTGGTTCAACTTGTCGCATTATCTCAAAGACACCTAAAAACCAACAAAATATTTTCTCCTAATTTTTTTCTAACACCTATGAGTGTGCTTCCTTCAAGTGCATAAAGTGAAGAACAGTGGCCTAGGAAAAATTTTCTCCACTGAGATATAGCTAATACAGTGGAAAAACCTTAGTACCCTGACCTAACCCATCATCTGGGAAACAAGATTATTCCCCACCATACATTTTTCTGTAATTTAATTATACCTGAATCGCTTCTCATGACAGAAACTCATTAACAGACCGCTATTTTCTCTGCCAGTAGAGTGAGGATAGTGTGCTATTTGTATTTTTTTTCTAGCCAAATAGTCACATAAATTTCATTTGCTCTCTCCCTTTCCCATAGTGTTAGGTAGTGAAATGCCATCATCAAAAAATAATTATAAATGTACATAATACCAAATTATACATCAACATAATTGCAGTAATTACAAATACTACTCTTGCATTCCAATGTGGCCCAGTGTCATGGCAGATTAAAACATTAATGTCTACTATACATTTGCCAATAATGCCTTGTCAATCAAGATGACCCAGCAACAGAAGATGCAGAAAGCGGAATTCAACGGACTAAAACTGTTCACTGTGGGCCTAAAGTCTACAGTCTTGCAAACGTGCAAACATCAGAGACATTTGCTTTGGTAGAGCAGCACGTCTGAATTACACCTTTCCTGTTTTAACTTAATCCCTCAGAGCCAGGGAATGGACAAACGTGGCCAATCCCTGGAGGTTTAGCTGGTGAGAAGGTGATGGATCCACTGCATCCTGATAGCAATTAGAACGCTTCACCAGCTGAGACTGATGTCTCAGAAATCTGCAACAGTTGGGATTTTTTGTAACCGTCTTTAAAATGCAATGTAGGATAGAAGTGAGACAAATGTCTGCCTACACTTTCTGGTGCTGATACCTATTTATATTGCAAAACTAAGCTGACTAGCAACTAGTAAGCGATTATTTCTTGGATTAATTTGGTGCTTACGTTCTGTTTGAAAAGAATTATATGTTATTTCACTCAACTTCATCTGAAAATAACTGGTGTTTGATAGAGTTATCATGGTTATTATGCATTTATTATCTATGAACTTGTGACAGTAACATAAAAGAAGCATCTATAAATGTGACAGTGAAATATTGATTACCTTTTCAGTGGTATCTTAGATGAAGATTTTTAACCATGCCGTTCCGGATATGGGTAACTAATTCCCCACATATCTTTTTGATTCTCTAATCATTTAGAATTAATGCTTTCTTTTTCCAGCTGGGATGAGGCTGTCTCTGCAGTATTTAGGAATCTTCAAGCAAATTCAAGTGGTTAACCCTATCTGCATAAAGGAGACAGAGACCTTCACAAGCTGAGCTACTGAGAGTAAAAGAGACTCCTCTAAATGCTTTTTAATCTTCTCCTTGTCTACACCTGCAATTGTAAACCAAGGGAAGCACCAATTCAGTTAGAAAAACAAACAGCTGATAACTAATTGCCAAAAGGAACCAAGCTGCTAATGTAAATATGGCTGAAATTTTATGATATTACCTAAGAACTTATTTGAGGAAAAGTTCTTAAGCATCCCATCTTATCAGTTTCCCTCAGACCCAGGTCAAAGATTTCTCTTCCATCATAGATTAGCATCTTTAATGTATATTATAGTTTTTTTACTTAATTGCACACCTTAGATTTTCTGTGTTACAATTTCTTTCACCCTAAATAAACAGGTTTTTTTAAGACTAGATTGCCCCATCCCTGGAAGTGTTCAAGACCAGGCTGGATGGGGCTTTGAGCAACCTGCTCTAGCGGGAGATGTCCCTGCCCATGGCAGGGGGGTTGGAACTCGATGATCTTTAAGGTCCCTTCCAACTCTAACCATTCTGTGATTCTATAATTGTGGATGTGTCAACGCTGATGTATTATATGTTTCTCCATCAACAGTTCCTTTAGCATGTTAGTCTTGTTCTCTGTCTACAGTTCTTTGACATTTCCCGTAAACACTTCAAAAAAAAGTGGTCTTCACATGTTGGCCTGCTTTCTAATTTGAAGAATATCAACATTTGCTATTGTGAAAGATACCATATGCTGCTATTTCTCAGGCCACTTGTAACAGTTAGTTGCTTCTGTATGGTTTTGGGGTTTTTAATGTATGTGCTATATGAAATACTTTCATATGGCATCGCTTTATTTCGTATTATTATACCTTTTCCAGTTTGTGTCCCAGCATGCACTTTAAACTGTACAAATCTTCCATAAATGCTAATATTCCAAAAAATGATTAAGATAATGTATGTCAATGTCAGGTTGGTAATTGCCTACATGCATACTCCCAGCTCATGACAATACAACTTTGCTTTAATATTCTTTACTGCAGGTTACTTGCATAATTTTGTATTTGTCAGGAGCTAAGAGCCCGCCCTCCAAACTTTCTGCAGTTCAGTTGATGAGTGGCAACCTGAAAGCAAATTCTTATCTGCATTTGCAGACCAAGACATTTAACCTACTTTAAATACATCCCAAACAGCTACTATTGCTTCCTGGTCTCTTGAAGTTGCCTGAGCAACTTGCTTTCTGAAAAATAATGGTTAAGTTGAGGGAAGTTGGGCAATTTCACAGCTCATGTCCTGCACAGGGGAAAGCACGCAACTTTTTGCCTTTAAGAAAAATGTTTCATTTGTACTTCCAAATTTTTCCATTTTTCTCTCAAAAATATAGAAACAATGTAATCTGAACAATCTGCTTACACATTTCAGCATCTGGTTTAGACACCAATTCTACATTTGACTGATTTGAAACAATAAAATGGTAAAAGCAGATCTTATCCTGACACTTAACTGCAGCAAATATTCTCTTGCAGTTTTTTATCCCTTGATGCTTCCTTCCAAATTCCCTGACTCCAGCCTTCCTTTTATCTGAGCAAAGTGGGCTGCTTCATTCAGTCTATGTTTCAATTTCACTGTTTCCCAACTAGATAAAGACTTGACAGCAAACAGTATGTTTCAAACACTGCCAAGATTGGTATACAATACCCTTTAAATTGTGTCAACAGATCTGCTGTTTACTGCAACGCAAGGCTGAAATTTACAGTGGTGCCTGAAATACCCCAAATAACCCACTCAATTATTTCCTGTGCTCTTTACTCTTATCTCACCTAGACTGTAATCTCTTCAGAGTAGGAACTGTCTTTATTTTGAATTTTGCATGATAACAAGTAGAGTGTCAAAGCTCAATGATTAACAAAGTCTGTTAAAGAGAAATCTCAGTGGAAGGCATACAGGACTGCAAAGGCTGGATTGTCTCTGTCGAGGTCCACATGAAACTTTGGACACGCTCTACTACCTGTTACGTGTAAATTCCCATTTTAAGCAAGCGAATGCAAGAGATGAACACAAACCGAGTACATTTACACATGCAAGGGCTACGAATCCCTGTCAAAGAAGTACAACAAAACTCCTGTATCTTTAGGAAGCTATAGTCAGTCCATTGCTTTTAGCTATATATTATTTTTTTTTCCATGGATACATAATCGCGGACGTTTACTAAGGAATACTATAAAAGCAGCACCACCTAGTGGTACCAAAATCGGCGTACTATTTTCAGTGGTTTCCCTGAAGAAACTTTAGAAACCATAGGGGAAACTCTCAGACGAAATTCTTTTTAAAATACCCACATGACATCTATGTGTTTTGATTTTAATTTTTTTTTAAATCCAGCATGAACAAGAATAAATAATATTTGCAAGATCTGGGTATACATTTACTTATTTTCTGTGTAAATATGTTTTGAAATGGAAAAAGGTATGTGAATATGTGTATTAATCCCAGAGGATAAAATATTTTTCTTTTTTTTGTGCATAGATATATATATACAGCAAAGGGCTACAAAGATGATTAGGGGCCTAGAACATCTCTATTATGAGGAAAGGCTGAGGAACTTGGGTCTTTTTAGTCTGGAGAAGACTGAGGGGGAATCTGATAAATGCCTATAAATAATTAAAGGGTGGGTGTCAAGAGGATGGGGCCAGTCTTTTTCAGTGGTGCCCAGTGACAGGACAAGAGGAAATGGGCACAAACTTGAACACAGGAAGTTCCATCTAAACATGAGGAGGAACTTCTTTACTTTGAGGGTGGCAGAGCACTGGAACGGGCTGCCCAGAGAGGTGGTGGAGTCTCCATCTCTAGACACATTCAAAATCCACCTGGCCATGTTCCTGTGCAACCTGCTCTAGGTGGACCTGCTTTGGCAGAGGGGTTGGACTAGGTATTCTCCAGAGGTCCCTTCCAACCCCATATCATTCTGTGATTCTATGATATATAAAAAAATGTATTTTTTTAAATGATCAGGTATTAAAATAGTTACTACTCACTATTTTAGCTTCAGAGTCTTTCTCTGGGCACACACAGAAGTCTGGTATAACCAAAGATGTAAATCCTTAGTAATTATATAATAGTATTTTTTTAAGTTATTAACATTATATGACAACATAACATAGGAAGGAGAAACCTCAATGACAAAAACCAGTAGCGATCTTCTTTTTGGTTTGCCTTTTTTTTTTTGGTATATGGTGCAAATAGCACACACCTCAGACACCCAAACTGCTCTTGCCTTACCCCATTTCTCTTGTCCTCCTCCATCCTACATGCACTCAACAGCTTACCTCTCCAGTTCCTTAACTCTGGAAGTTAGGTTTCCACAGGTTTCCACAGATGATTTGGTATAGCCCCAAAGCCCCCACTCTCTCTGGCTCTCCTACTCCCCCAGCCCTATGCACGACAGCCCAACTCTTCTGTTTCTAGCTCCAAACACCTGCCCAGTGCCTACGTTCCCAGCGGCCAGACCTGCTACTCTCCACCTTCACAGCCACACCAGGGCCTGGGTATTTAAGGAGCTCGTAAGTTTCAGTCACCACTGGCATAGAATTTTGCTGGAGTTGTGACTACTTCACCATTGACCTCATAGATTCCTTCCACGCCTACGTACCTACAACAGAGCAAGAAAAAACAGAGAATAGGCTGACTGAATACAGTTATTCTAGATAAACAATCACTTTACAGAATTCTTTTGACCATGCTCCATCATGCAATCTGGTCTAGTGGGAGGTGTCCCTGCCCATGGCAGGGGGCTTGGAACTGGATGATATTTAAGGTCCCTTCCGACCCGAACCATTCTATGATTGTATGATTTCATGGCTGGTTGGGGATTTTAATCTATTTTTTTTTGTCTTTACCATTTCTCATAGTAAATTTATTCTAAACTCTTATTGTCCTGCTGGTTTGAAACTTTCTATACTGGTTTACTCATTGCTAGCTGGTGATGCTTGCTTTGTGCAAGCGTTGTCCTTTAATGCAAGGAGTAAACACCTTAACTTGAAGGTATTTGAAGAGAACATTTATCTCTTCTCTCAATATTCACTTTTCTAGACCAACTATGTGAATATTTTTGAGGATACACTTAGTCTCTTGCAGACATCCATGTTTCCGCTACCTGCTATCTAATCTACCTGGAAGGGGTGCAATCAGGTCAGCACAGTTTTCTGTCCAAAGAAACAAGTTCTCCTAACCCTGTGGTTATGTAGGTTCCAGATGTGCCAGGGCTCCATCTGCAAGCTTGTGATCTGCTTAAACCACAGGGAGGCAGAGCAAAAAACATTGTGGTGTAACCCCTTCTCCACTTACAGAGACTTTATTAACCTGATAGTCTTAGTAGTTGCCTTACCTGTTCAAATCAAACCCTGCCTTTCTTGAACACACAACCACGCTGTACGTAGCACCGAAGATGCAGTCTCACCCACTCTTCCCCAATCTCTATCACAGATACTTCATCTCATACATTCTAGGCTGTAGTTTTCATTATGCCAACACACTTGCAAATTCTAGTCATCTGTGATTACCTGGGTCTTCCTCTACACATTTCATTTTCAACTGGTGAACTCCTCAAATAATTTCTTTTCATTCCCTACGTACACGTTTTTTGCTATTAAATTGCATCCCATCTCTATTAGATTCTGAGTTGTTGGGGTTTTTTTATACTTTATGCTTTCACTTTTTATGTCATTAATACTTTTGTATGTATTAAGCAATTATCATTAATAAAAACATTACATTAGAATCAGTCCTAGGGTATTTTTTGGGTAACCTTGCCAGTAACTTTCCTCCAGAATGACAGTGCTCAATATAATATTATCTCTCCTCAGCTAGGTCATTACACACCTTAAATTCTTGCATGAATCCCCTCTTTTCTAGCTGAGCTAGTAACTTCCCACGTAGCAGTGAATCTTCCAGTTCTATTCAACAAGCTAAAAACTTTAAGACACTAAAGGAAAATGCAATTATAAATAACACTTAAAATAAGAACTATGACTTCTAATTCTTTATAAATATTTTATTACGTATAAAAGACAACTTACATGGATAGATGCTCTATTAAAACAAATCACAGGCTTTCTGTTTTCATGAAAAGATTCAAATGCTTCAAAGAGCATTTTTAAATGCCTCTTCTTCTTCTACAGTGATGTATTTCTTCGGGATTGATACCAAGTACCAAATGTGCTGCAGCGTAGTAATGGCTGGTGTTTCTACTGATGCTATTGACAATGCAAAAATAAGGCACCATACAGAACCCAAATTCGGATTGAAGGCTTGGGCTCTTTCATCCCCAATTCAATAAAGACAGGCAGGATTAACATTTTAAAGTCATCATGTAAACATTTAGTCTCACAGATGAGATCAATTTTGTTTAGTGTTATTTTATATACGAGATCCATACAAAGGAGATTTTTTTGGGTTTTTTTTTGTCAAGACCTTAAAAAGGCACTACAAAAAGTAACTACAATACTGCAACAATGTGACTGCAGTAGTTAGCTATGTGGAATTTCATGTACACCATTAAAACTACAGTGTGTTATTTAATTTGTAACCTGTCTTTGACTTCTTATAGCTGGATGAGCGAAGAAAAATGTTGTCATTTTAAGAACACAGTTGCACAACTTTTTCTAACTCTGCATATGTCTGAAAAGTTCACGATTGTCAGTACATAAACTACCTCACAAACAACAGTCAGAGCCTGACATGTAAACAGTTAACTATACATAATTACATAGCTAATTTCATATTAGGATATGCAGGTTTGTGCATTGTTTGAGGCATAACATGGACCCAAGGCATAAGGTTTCTCTCAAAAATCAGAATGTAAGGTTAGTGCGGTGATACTAAAGTTATCCAAAGACTAAAGTATCATGCAAGTGAGACTTTTCTGTTAGTTGTCATAGGACAAATAAAATAATAATTTAAAAAAACCCTTTCAGGTGTCCACTCTTCGTATTGGACACCAGATAATTAAAAAATCTCCAAATACTTCAGTAGTCACAATTCCATCCTACAGGAGTCAACTGTGCACCTGCCTATGGGTTCAGCATGTTGTAATGGGAAGTTTCCAGTTCTTACTGTTGAAGAACTGTGAAGATAGTCAATAGGAGTATTTTAATTAAATGTTAAAAATGTAACAACTACTTCATTTTTATTATTTACATTTGGTTTTGGCATAATATTAACTAGAACAATGAAAGTGGCTTGTGCTATTCCACTCAGCTTATGCTTTGGTGATGAGGACAATGTCTGGGTTCATAACTCTACAATGTGACATTTAAATTCTTATTTTTAAGATTTTAATTTTTTTAAAATTATATAGAAACATTTTATGGGGATTGTGTTTGGATACATTTTTAATTGTTCTGTATTTTAAGTCTAAACAAAGTGACACAAATTGTATTTTTTCTACCTTTACTTTTCATATTACTGCATTAATTTTTTAATACACGCAGAGTAAATGTTTTTACAGGCAAGAGAAAAATGATCTCATCATTTCATTGTTAGGTGGAAGCTTTTAAAAAACACTGGAGGACAAGACACGGGAAAACATAAACTCATAAAGGCAGCTAATTTTCACATATTATACAGTAATCCTCTTGATCTCAAAGAGACTCACTGAGTAGTTCACTTTTATGACAAAGCAGTGTAACAAAACCACTGAATGATACTGGCATGTCTGAATTTAATTATTTTCAATGCATATGGGTGTTGTTACTAGAAATCTTTCCAGGTAAAAGGAGATTCCCAGTGCAAGAAGGAATTTTTCCAATACATATTTTCATATGTGTAATTACCTATTATAGGAGAGGTAATTTCTCTTACGTACTGCTAGAACTAAGGCAGAACATAATACTGGATCAGTTTGCCAAATACGTACAAACCAGAGAACAAGCATGATTAAACATCCATAAGATGCAAGTCTGTTCCCATGAAAATCACGTAAGTATTTCCAAAACATGAGAGTCTCACTTTCTATCAGAAAATCTCACATTGATGAAGTTTCCAGGAGTCAAAAGTCCATGGGTTTTGGCACGAACTGGCTCGGTTTTAGGAGAAGTTTTGATCTCAAAGTTCTGAAGCAACTGTGAAAATAACCAGGACAAGTATTAGAAAAGCTGCAAAATTACAGATGAAGATTAGACTTTGGGAAAGAGAACATAACAGAACAAACAAAATTTCTGTTGCCAATTCTATGGAGTCTAAGGGCTACAATTTCCACACAGGAAAGAAAAATTTTTGTTACATGGTGAAGATTATAGTTAAAAATCTTCCTCCTCTAATTGAGGGAGGACTGAGCCAGTCCTTTCTGAAGAATTTCCACACAGCTTGATTAAACAGTCTGAGCTATCAAAGAAACTAAGCTCTTTTTCAAACCTTGTGAGCTTCCTTCTCTATGTGTTTTTGATTTCACTTCCTTTAATATAAATCAATATATGCAATTATAAAACAAAGAAATAAAAGATTCCCAATCCCATCTCACACACCTTTCTTCCTGGGCAGAAGGAAACAAAACAAACATGAGACAGCAACTGTCCAGTGCACCAACTGAAACTATCATAATTCAAGGAGTCAAATATTAAAACCTCCCCTGAACAGAATCGCTATAATTCAATCACACAAGTTTAGGTTCACACATAGGTTCTCTATACATTCAACCCCTATTTCCATACACTTAATGAAAGGGGGAGAATCAGTTGCAAACATAAATCACAGAAATCGTGGGCTAAAACAAACTTCAAGAGATTGATCTCAACCATTTTTAAGCTGGACATATAATACTTCAGCTATTTTTAAAACTTAGAAGGAAATATCACAACACCCTCAACTTTTCCTAATATTAAATCTCTAACACTTTTTCCTATAAATGAAGTAATCTTCTCTTATCCTTCTCCTATGAACAAAGCGCTATTTTCCTATACATAACTACCTTTTCAGTGTTAGATGTTGGATCAAATTTTCATCTCATTCTTCTCTTTTCCCACCTCTCATTCTTGTTATTCTCTCTGTCTTCTGAATTTCCTCCAATTTGACTATATTGTCCTTAAAATGCAGCGCACAGGGTCAGTTGTGTATCGTTGTCTAGCTGAGGATTCGCCAGTGTTTGGTAAGACTGAATAATTTACCTCCTCTTTCTGACATACAAAGTGCTTGCTAATACTTTTAATATACCCAAGAATTACACTGCCTTGTCAGAATTAGCATCATTATTGTTGACTGTTTTTTTACTGTAACCCTCCAGTCTGTTCCTACAATACTAATTACCCAGCCAGTTGGTTAGCAATTTGTGTTTATGCATTTGATTTCTTTTCAAGAGCAGTACCTTGCAGCTGTCCTTAGTGAACAATTTTGTGTTGATTCAGGAACATTTCTCCATTTTTTCATAATTGTATATTCTGATTTTAACTTAATTCATGTTAGCTTGGTATCCTATGCATACTCTGAAAGTATTCTCTAATCCATCATTTACACTGTTAATGAAAATACCAACCTAAATCACATGCAGGACAAACTCTTACAGAATTTTAATTAAACGCTTTCCCAGTTCAAGAGCAAATATTTGACAGCTACTGCCTCTAGCTATTCCTTTTTTCCAAACAGATGTGCATGTATATTATAGGTACTTCCATCTGGAACAAATTTTATTAATTTAATTGTGAGAACAATGTACATGACGTGAAAATACTTCCTGAAGCCAGAACACATGATTTATTCTATATCTACTGCATTAGGTAAGCAATCAAGTCAAAGAAAGAAATCAGACTGCTCTGAAACAGTTTCTCTTTGATAGCTCCATGCTTTGTGTGTGTCTATTTTTAAATCACTTAAATATCATCTTGATGCTTGTAAATAGGTTGTATACTATTTAGTCCTAGTTTCTTTCCAAGAAACCAAAAGCAGGCTCTCTATTACTTCCTTGATCCTCCTTTTCAAAAAGATGCGAGTATGTTTGTTTTACCCAGCCTCTGAGAGCTGCTGGCTCACTCCCAGTTCCGAAAGACACATGCTAATTGTTCAGGGATTGCTCTAGGAGTTTACTTAAGGAAGTTCTAAGGCAAATTCAATCAAGCCTTGCTTTGAATACATATAATGGGTCTAAATGTTTTTATAGTTAAGAAACTATAAATAGTTCCCAAATCTTTGCATTTTGATTGCACAATCTGAGCTCAGTATTTGAGGTAAAGGGCATCTTGTAAGTGACAAAAGATGTAGCAGCTGTTGGGAAAGCTTTCTCTATGATATATAGCAATGGAAAACATTATATAGCAATATGTACTAACTACTGGTATAACTATATACATATAACTACACTTATAACTGTATGTACATCTGAAATGATAATAAAGTTAGAAGAAAGAAAAAGAAGTGAGAGAAAACCAGAGAATGTGGAAAAAATCTATTATTTGTCGTAACGCTGATCAGAATGAGGATATAAAAACTTCCTAACATTTTCGTAGGAACTGAATTCTTTGTAACTGAAATACTGAAACTGAGCAGGTAACCATTCTAATATACATTAAGATAGACTTCCAATTTGCTTATAAAACCTTCTGTACTAAATCCATATATATTCTTAACAATCTTACCTTTAGTTTTACTTCATTTGTACTATAAAGAATTTTTCTTCCGCAGTGTAGTTTAACTAGTATGCTACATTTCAAGCACGATTATTTTCAATTTTTTAAGCCTTTGCAGGATGAGTACACTAGACAACACTCCAAAACAAAGGGTTCGTACACTGTAAGATATCCAGAAATGGTATACATAGAAAAGAATCATTCATACCAATATATTTTCCTTCTTGTAATGCTGTCACATAGTTCTAACCTGAATCAGTGCAAGATGAATTTCCAGCTCTGCAATTCGTTTTCCTATACAACTTCGAATGCCATAACCAAAGGGGATAGAACCAAAATTGTCTACTCTGTCCAAATTGCCTTTCCTCAGCCAGCGCTCAGGTCGGAACTCATTTGCCATTGAGAAATTTTCTTCGCTGTATGATGTAGTATAATGACAGAGTGCCAGCTGCGTCTGAGGAAATAAATGATATTTATATTTAGCTAAATCCAATATACATAATAAAATAAACAAGCATTTGTAATTACTGCAATTACTGCAATATAAGGTGATAAAAACTACAGATCTTTGCGTAATTCTAGAAGAAAAAAGGATACCTAGAAAATCAGATCCCTTTCTCAGCTGGTAAAATGAAATAATCTTCAAATTGTTTCAAACGGTGCTGGATATATTAGAGAAGATGCAGTGGGGAAGGAGAGGGGAACAAAAGTCACAAGTATTGGAAATTGTCTCAAAAAGATAGTACGAGAGAAAAGGAGGAGAGATACAAGACACTGGGGAAGGAAAATGGGAAGAGAAAAAAAAAGAACATGGGAAGGAAAAAAAACCCCACCTCATTAAAAAAAACAGCAATAATTGATGTGATGATGTTTCCAAATAAATTGGGGGACGACAGGAGGGTGGGGAAGGTACGTGTGTGGAATAACATTTAAATAAGTATATTAAGAATTAAGAATCCTGACTGTTTTAAAGCCACATTGTTCTAACACAGAAGCGCTGTCATTTAAAATAGAGCCATACAGTTCTACGACAATCTCTGTGTAATCTTTGAATACCATAAAGGAAAGATTCAAAATTTTTAAAAGAAATTAATTTTTTCTACAAAGGGGACTAATAGACTAATTAATTCTTTAATTTCTAATTAAAGAATTTGAAAACTGAAAGAATAATGGATGTTTTTTAATCAAATTATAACATTGCACAGAGATATTATCAATAGACTCCACCCTAAAGAATATTAAGAATAACTCATGATGGTATATTTGATTAGTAGGTGAGGACCCAAATCCAAAAAAGCCAACAGCAACAAGCCAATTATAAAATCCATTTTTGTCATATAAATGGGTATTATTGAAATACTTTCCTCCTAATCTTTTGAAGATTCTTTTGAAGTCATTGAAGTGTATAGATGTTGTAAAAAATCACATTTCATATGCAAAAATTAAACAGCATTCTCTGCAGAGGACTGCAATGGAACCTACCCCTTTAGGTATCAAGTATCCTCCAACGATAAGGTCTTTTTGGGTCACTCTTCCATTTCCTGGCAATACTGGATATAACCTTGAGAAAAATTTTTATGAGAAGTTCAACAGTAATAACAAATACAACTTTAAAAGTTTAGATTCCAATTTGCATTCACAAATATGCAATATGCGTTCACAGAAAAAAGATTCTTCAAAAGTACAGAACATGTTGGAGATTCAAAGACTTTGAATTGTCTGTGCAAATACGATTAATACCTAAGAAAAGTTATTCACTAGTAACTAGGTTGAGTTATTCAGTCTATGTATTTATGTGCTTTACACATGTACAAACATGCAACCAGTTGGTCAAGCTGGAGATGTTTTAGCGCTACTGGGAGCTGAAACAGCCTTGTCGATGCCTTCTCTAAAATCCTCTTACTTCCCTCACCTCACTATGAACATTTGGTATAAACACATAAAAAAATCATGTCACATGCTTTCACTTTAAGTCAAGAAGCTTAAGATGATTGTAGTGGCACTACAAAGTACCACTTTGCAGTAGTGGGGGGGAGGAGATTGTTACAGTCCATCACAGAGACTAATATTTCAAAGGCAAAAATCAAGCTTTCAATTACCCACCTTAACAGACACGTCCTACGTATGTGATACTACTTCTACCATACTTAAAAACATTAAACATTACATAAACTATCGTATTTCATTGCTTGGGCATCCTTGGACACAATACTGCAACAATAAATAAAAGCAGAAGCGATAAATAGCGGTAACAACAACTAAATACAAACATTAGCATTGACTCAAAATCCATTAGGATTACACAGAATTAATTTTTTTTTTAATTAACGATTGCAGTTGTCTGCCACTTATACCTCAAGGTTTCTTTCAGCACAGCTCTAATCAAAGGCAACTTTGGGACATCATGAGCAAGAGGAACTTGGTCTTTCCCCAGCTTATTGACTATCTCCTCATAAACACGTTGTTGAACCTCAGGGTGCTTTGCCAACAAGTATGTTGCCCAGGACAAAGTAAAAGAAGTCTAAGGAAGAAACCACAACCATCATCATCCAGTCCAACAAGATTAGATTAAAAATAATTTCAAGCCAAGAAAAACAAACAGTTTTCAACTATGTGTTTTACACATTTAAAATTATAAAAGAGACTGGCAAGGATTCACATCTGGTCTCAATGGAATGTTGTCAGACTTCACCATCCCTTCCTTCGTCCCCAACATATCAAAACAACCCATGCTGATATTTTCTTACTTATTTAACAGAAATGTTAAAAAGCAACAGAAAAAACAAATGCAAACAAAAGTACATAAACAATACTGAAACATAGACTCTAAACAGCAATGGATTAAGTTAACTGTTAGTTTTCAGTATGTGTTTCACCTTTCTTCCCAACAAAAACATTTCACAGGAAACAAGACAAGACAATACTACTCAGAACATCACCAACCCCTTCTAAGCATACAGTGGTCTCCTCATAGCATTCCCACAGCAGAATTGATATTATCCCTGCTAAGATTATACTTCATCCTTTAGGTAAGGAATGCTACACCACAATTGGCACTTTCTACCTCTTGAAAATTCCCACTTGACTGAAATTCAGCATCCTATTGAAAGCTTTCTTAAGGAAGGTTAAAGAGGAGCTTATATATCTAAAGTGGCCCCAAAATGTTAAAATGTTGCCCCCTCCCCCCCCAATTAATGATTCTAATAATCATCAAGGTTCCAGAAAAAAGGTACTGTGTGAAAAATAATTTTAAAATATTTCGTCTGAAGGAAAAACAGAACACAAGGCAGAAGACAGTTTAACTTTGACTACAAGATGATTTAAAGGAACCCATCATCTAATCCTATTTCACCTCAGCTGGAAAAACTGTACTTCAGTGTACATTTGTGGTTTAGGATACACTCTGAGAGCATGAACTCACTCCATCTGTACTAACATGAACTAAGTAGAGCATTTCAACTCTACTTGTGATCCAATATTTACCATTCATTTAACCATGAGTCCCTGTGTTTAAGCTACCTGGATTTCAGGGTCTGTTCCACTCAAATACTCCTGAGACAGACTCAGGACATTTTGCTTCTACTGTCAGCTGCACCCAAGACATTAAGGTTAAGCAAATGGCCTTATTTGAGCCTGTTTCCCTCACAACCATCACTGAAGGCAGAAAGTTTACTCTGAAAAATGCATTTTCAATGTTCCTGAGTAAGTATGGCAGAGGAAGTGACAATGTCATCATTCTGATCCTTACCTGTGTTGTTCTTATTACCCTGGAGCATTTAAGAGAGAAAAATCGTAACCTCTACACTAGTTTTGTTGAATTCTTTTTAAATGTTTTTTTTTCAACTTGTATAACAAAGTCAGACAACTAGTTTCACTTTTTAGGCAGGAAACAGTTTTATTTTCAGCTTCTCACTCATTGGTACATCAAAGTTTAAGGTTATAAACAATGTATGGGTAAAAAACCCAACTTCTGGAAATGTCTTATTTTGAGCTTACATTTAAGATCAATTTAGAATGCAAATTCATCATGACAGTGACATTTTCTGTCTTGTCTTCAAACTGGGGTATAATGCTAGAAGTATCATTCTTAGAATCTTTCTTTTTTTCTTATTGTGATATTGAGTGGCTGTCCCCTGCTAAAATGCAAGCCTGCCCTATTCCTCTCAGAGCTCAGAGGAGCTGGCAGTTGTACCAGCTGCACACAGAACTTCTCTGATACAAACACTGTTTCATCCCAGGTTCCCAGCTCCTTCATAACCTCTTAAAAATTAGCACTGTTCCAGGGACAGCCAACATGCTTTGTAGACAAAAACTGCCTTACAATCTTGTTGAAAGCTTTTATAATCCTCTAAACCTCTTTAATTTTCCATGATAAAATGAGATCTGAAGTGACAGCAGTGGGGGAAAAAAGGTTCCCTCAATTTCTCTCTCGTACTTGGGAATTAGGAAATCAGAAGTACAGTCCTTTCACAAAATGATTGTTGCCAGCTGAGAAAGCTGAGTCAAATGGAAAGAGAAACTCTTGTTGGCATGAACTTGAACGCTGTCCTTTTAGTTTAACAAAAACTCTCTTACACACTAAAAATGGAAAATTAAGGTTCTGAAAGATTAGAAAATGAATGGGATGAATAACTGTGCTTTGCTTAAGAACCAAACACCAAAAAGCTTTCCAAACTCATGAGCCCATGGGATATTTAACCAATGGAATAATCTTCAGCATATAAATAAGCTTTACATATGCTCTTTATTTTGGAATTCAAAAATATTACTGTTGGGGTTTTTTTTGTTTTCTCTAGAAACCTTACAAAATTACTCAAATCAAATAAGTCTGAATTCAATTATCCAGAGCATTTTTTTTACTTTAAGGCTACTTTACTTTTTTACTTATTTTAATATTGTACTAAACTATTAAACGGAGTCTTACATAGCACTTTTTCTATCAAATCCATATAGATTTATTTTAAAAAATTCCTCACTTACAATGATAGTGTTCATTGATATTCTAAATAACTCCATATACATTGTATACAGAATAATTCATTTTTATCTTCTCTTATTCTTCTGGTTGTCACGCTGCAGTTAGTACTAAGCTCCACTGACTTCACACAGGAGGAAAGAAAGGAGAGTAAGAAACATACATGACCTTAATGTTTCTTCAAATGCTCTAGATGACAAATCAGAAGAATGAGGAAAGATGCCCACTTAAAATGCTTCACTAGGTATTAACATACCCCATAAGCCAGCCTCATCAATGCCGAGCCCCATCACCACAGCTTTGTCTCAGACTGACTGTGCGTTCCCAGCATAAGCACAGGTGGCAAACTTATGCCTTATCTACATTACTGTTGGTCTAACACCCTCCTCCTAATGGACTTCAGCACAAACCAGGCATCTGATCCATAGTGGGTGTCCCCGTTGATTTAATTAGCCATATGTAAAAATCCTTTACCAAATTCTAGATATGAGTTTATTGATCAGTTTTTTCACACTAACTTTCAGCAGCCTTTTCCATTGTGGTCTACCTAAAGAAGCACAAATACCAACCTGATATTCAAACTAGGAAAAGAAAATGTATGAAATTCAAGCTGAATGTAAAGACAATTGCTATTTTATCCACTTAATAAACTGCGGAACTGACTCTCAAATGATGGGTTCCTATAAACCACAGCTAGAACAGAACAACACTGACTTCATTCTAGTAGAGAGATTTCACAGTGCTGTAAGTATTTGCTATCATTTTAAAGATGTAATGACATAAATGTATCAGAAATTAGGTCCTTACAAACAACATAACCCCTCCTGCAGATAGCTGTGACTAGTACTGATTTACAAAAACAATTGTGCACAAGAAAAATGGTAACAAGCTTACTGTGTCCACTCCTGCCAGAAGCATCTCAGTCATATTGGCATAGATCTCTTCCAAAGTAAGCTCCTTACTCACTAGGAGGTATGTCAGTAGCCCACCATTCACTTCTTCTCCTTGGTCCAGTTGAGACTGAATAGCCTTCAATTTGTTGTCAACATGGATTTGACCTTTGGGATTAAAAAAAAATTATTAAGCCTCCTTTTTCATTTTTCTGCCAGTTCCATTCAGTAATGACATTTCCCCTTACACTACACTACGTAGCCATAAAAAGACAAAATATTTGAATCTATTTTCTCAGGGAAAAGATAATAGGGTGGTGGTGGAGGTCCTTGGGTACTCACTCATGGTAAGGAAAGACAGAGCTGACAGGAACCTTGGTAGCTCACAGCATGAGAATGCTGAGAACAAGAAAAGGAAAGTTTCTGACGGAGCAAAGGAAGCTCAAGGTCAAGATTTTGCGCCCACCTGGCTTGCTTTCTGCTGACTCTGCAAGAAGTGGTGAACCCTGCAGAGCGTGCTGCAAGTCAGCACACAGCGGCTGCTACAAGATGTTAGCAGCAACCAGAAGGTTAAAGCCACAGAACTAAATCACACTGAAGACAAAGATGAGGAGCATCGAGTAATTACAAAAATTGAAAAATTCCAGTGAATGACATTTTGAGCAATTTCACCCACGGTCCCATTTATACTGTAGTGACTACAAACAGCACCTTTAGTGAAACTAAGGCTTTAAAAAGAGGAAAACTCCTCAGAAAATTAATGCCTCGCAGAATGAGCTTACAAAAAAAACCAAACTAGAATCAACATGTTCCCTTGTGAAACCTACACAAACACACATCACATACAGTGATTCTCACCATTTAATTCCTTTTTCACAAAGGGATTAAACAAAGAAACAGCATAACAAGTTTCAAAGGAAAAGAATTCTTCAAGAACAGTTTTTCAGCTGCTGCTAGGATAAAGCTGAAGTCTGCTGTTATTTTTAACCCAAAAAGGGAACAGGACTGCTTTATCATGGACAAAAATTTAAAAGTGGCAGTGTAAAAAAAATTTGTGTTTCACAGAAAACACACCTGTATCAGCATTAAATGGACTCCTTAATGCCTACTGTAGGTACAGATCCATACATATTCTAAATTAAGCATATTAAGGATATTAATAGTTAAGAAACTAGATAATATACTCTAAAGAAGATGTACGCAGACCTACCTCGACAAATAGTGCTAATAAAACAAAAATTAAAATGCATGCAGCTTTCTAACATTAGAGAGGGGAAAAGGGGGAAAAGAGTTCACGGGTTTTTAAACACTCCAGAATATTAAAAAAAAAAACAAAAAACATTGCAAAGACAAGTCCTTCTTCTTACTTACATGAAAGCTGATTGATAAAGTAGCCTGGAATGCTTTATTCACAAAAAAAAACCCCATATTATAGTAGGGCAGCTTACTTCTATGTCTACTTATATGCTTGTATGTGTATATATGAACTTGACAAAGAGTTTAATTAATTGCTGGCATCTCATTTTTTAACTTTCAAGTCAGTTTCAGTGGTGATTACTTGTCAGAGTGACTGACTGAAAACTTGCTGAAGTCAACAAAACCACCCTCATTAAAATTTGAGTGGCTTAAGATAAAGCTTTGGCAAAGAACTCGAACCTGGAGTGAGGACTGGGCACTCAACAGATGAAGACAAATAAAGAAACAGCAGTATAAAATAGGGGAATATTTAATTTAAAGTGTACTGATAATTTTTTTTTTTCAGGAGAGTATTTTTAAAAATGGTTCTTTGGCCAGTCTGAGTTTAATATGAAACTTACTTCTACCACAACGTCTTCTTACAATTTTACAAGAAAAATGCAGCAAGTCCTGTTCAAACACACACAGAACCTGCAGAAACACAGCTGAACTTTTCTACTACTAAATCTTACTAAATTTGAAGAGTCCATCCCAGGATCTGCAGAACTCCCTCCAGGGTTTTGGAATAAGTGGACGAAGCCATTTGGGAATAGCACCTGCATACATAGTGGTCTTAAACATACTAAACATCAACTCCAGAGCCTCAATATATTCAACAGTCTGCTGTGGGACGTTGTTTTCCAGGCAGCCCAACCGGCATTCATACAGAATAGTTGCCACACCTGCACACACGAAATCAAAGAATTTGCTATACACATGCATATATACATATCAATAATTTAAGGAATTATAATGCTAATATAATGGAACTACCTTCCAAAAATATTTACTTATTACTGAAGTTGGGAGCAGGTAAAACAGAAATTTAAAACACAGTAAAAAACACCCAGCTAAACATTGTAGCGAGACAGTGGCTACTATGTCAATAATGCTCCGCATGAGAAGAGAGCCAGGAATTCCACCAGAAGCAGAGCAGCCGTCCAGCGTGTTTGCTTTGCTCTGCATTGCCACCACAAACCCCGCGCCTGCCTCTGGACGCACAGGGACATACAAGTCCCAAGACATTTCCGATAACTAGTGACAATGCAGGAGTTTCTAGCAGTGGCTATGCCTTTCCTCCTCATAAGCCGGTAGTAAATGCACAATGAGTGTGTGCATAAATGGATAGAGAGCTTGCACTCTAGACAGTGATTTCCCTGCTCACAATATAGTCCTGTGGCCCTGAAAGACAGCAAGTGTGTGACACTGTTGCAAGTGACAATACTGACAAGTCTCTTTTTCCTGACTTGCTATAATTTCCTCAGATGTTTTGTCTGCAGTATTGCAGTGATCCCTACTAGAAATATAATTTACACCCACCCACATTCCCCAAAGAACAGTACTTTTGAGAGAGAGATATATATATTTATTAAATTATTGTTCTTCTCTACTCTGGATCATTTCTTCCATTTATCAAGTTACTTCTCACTCATCCATTAGTGTTCCCGCAATCACTCAGCTCAGTTTTTACAAACATACCTAAATTATTAAATATTAGACAGAACTCAGCCAGAAACTGCCCTACTGGAGTTAGCCAAAATGTTCTCTCAGTTTGACAGCAAACTGTTTTTAACTACTTTCTGAACACAGGTTTCTAGCAATTTTTCCTCTCAACTTGCAAATCTAGATGATATTACCCAGTTTATTTATGAAAATACCACAAGGCACTGTACAAAAAGCATTCCTATTATCAAAATAATCTTATTTAATGATTTTTCTAACATCCAGTGGAGCAATTAGATAATTTAGAAAGGCATTTAGATAATTTCTCAAAACCGTTTGCATCAAATCAAATGTTTTAAAATAAATTTTGTGCTTTAAATTTATTAGTTAATAGTTTGTCCACATCTTTTCAGGAAATACTAGAATAACTGTTAACTGGATAATTAGAGTAACTGGTCTAGTAACACTCTAGTCTCTTTTTTCTCTGTTTCTCCTATTAAAAACAGGTACAATAGATATGATGTTTAGCCTTGACCTTGCCCTCCATCAAACTCTCCACAAATTCTCAAATACATATATACTAAGAAACTTTTCTTTTTACCTGTTCTTCACTTCATATTTCTTCTTCATTAACAAAAATAATTTTAAAATCTGGCTATTTTCAATTCACTCCTCCTTAATTTTTTTCCTCGGGGAGGTATTTTTCTGTGCCTTTTATTTCTCTGGTGCTTCTTTCAGCAACTGCTACTTCTTATACATTCTTTTCCTCTCTACATGGTCTGTTAAAAAGGAACCTTACACATTGTTTCCCTGGGCAGTTGACAGTGTAAGTTAATTAACATTGCAATTCCTATAGGAAATAAGTGCGTGCCAGGCACAAGTTATAAATGAAAAGCTAAAAGAATTTGAAGAATTTACACTAACCTATCAGTCAAAGTGAATCTGTAAGCTCAGAGTTTAAAATTCCATAAAATTGGTAACTCTTAGTTGAATGCCATTTTTAGACATTATTAATGTAGAACAGACTCAGGTGACTTTACCAAACAGCCAGCCAGCCATTTGATACAGCATCTTCGTAGATGAGCAATTTGGAAGTCCTTGCAAATCTCAACTTATTCAGGTGCCTGTCAGCAAAGAGTACCAATGCTTATAAAAGGCACTATATACAAGATCAGGTTGTATGCAGTCAAAGGAATGCATGAAGTATGAATCACCATTAGATTTCTATAAGAACACAGGAAATGCTGTACTAGTTCAGGCTGGAATTTCATTTAGCGTTTCCTCATTAACGGGAGCCAGTGGCAGATGATTTTAAGGCAAGTACAACAATCCCCCAGTTGGTATGTGTACGCAGGGAAAAGCAGTGTCTTTTCCCACGTTAACCTATGAACAGAATTTAGATATATCACACAGTGATTCCCCATCTGGAATTCGGCCAGTGTGTTGTTAAATTAACATGTTTTAGAAGGTCAACACCCTTATTCTTGAGAAATTAAGAAATTAGAAATATGGAGTACTGAAACTGCTCAGAGCCTTGATTGTACATTTTATCTACATACCAGCATTTCCACAGGAATTGTCCCTTAATATGAGGTATCATTTCTTTGGACTCTACAAAGGAATTCTATTGATATACCTATTGCACTGAGTAGGAAGACACCTGAATGCAGAATATCAAGCATCCCTTATCAGAATAATCCCAATGGAGCACTAGCTATTTGACAAAAGCACACTGCTTTACATCCATTTTCTTTACGGATGTTATACAGCCTGGGCTTACCTTCCATTGAATACTTGAAGAAAAGGTTGTTAACATTGGTCACTGTTTCCCCATCGTCCTCTTGACTTCTGAGGGTGTAGATTCTTTTAATTAAGTCTGTGATAACTTCATTGACTCCTTCAGAGTAAACAGCCACATCTTTGGGTTTCAGAATTTTTTGCCTCAGTACACTTCTCATTTTTAGCCATTGTTCCCCCTCCCTAGAAAAAATTATTAATAATGTCTATACACAATTCTCCTTAACAGTCATTTGCTGGGTAGGAACTCTGCAATGAAACTGTTCATGATTTTTCATTACAAATGAGAGCAAGTGGTGAAATGAAAATGATGATAATGTATGAGATAGAGCATATTTTAGGTCAAGAGGAAACAGCCTCAAATTGAGCCAGGGGAGGTTTAGGATGGATATTAGGAAAAATTTCTTTACAGAAAGGGTTATCAAACATTGGAACAGGTTGCCCAGGGAAGTGGTGGAGTCACCATCCCTGGAGGTATTTAAAAAAGGGGTAGACGTGGTGCTGAGGGACACAGTTCAGTGGTAGTTTTGGCAGTGTTAGGTCAATGGTTGGACTTGATGATCTCAAAGGTCCCTTCCAACCTAGATGATTCTACAATTCTATAATTCTATATTTGGTATTATCCTCCTACATTTTTATTCTGTATTTATTGCACATCCTCATTAAATTTCCATATTGCAATATGTAGGTACATCTGTAAATCAGCCTCTGGTCTGAGTGACAGAACTTGTCCACTCAGTGTTCTGAATTTGACAAGTGTCTCTATATTAGTATTTATTGTAGTAGCTAACAAAAGAAATTTTCAAAATTTGCTTATTAAAAGTACTTTAAATAAATATTTGAATGGATAGTCTACAAAACTGCCTTTACCTAGAATTGGTGCCTGATTACCAACGGTATCACATCTGACAAATCAATGATTTGAGCTAGTACTATAAATGCCATTTCTCATACATCACTTTCAGTTACCCTAAGTCTAAACCTACAAAGTAATAGGATAGTAGACCTAGTTCTGGAGAAACAGTTTACAGCTAGATTCTCCTTCAGGTGAGCTATGTATTGAAATGAAGATGAAAAATCTGAATTGTAGCATCTGCATGCTTCCAATGAGTAGAGTATTTGGGAACAGTGGTTCCAGGGATATCTTTCAGTTCCTTATGGAGACAGCTAATTATCTTTTCTGTGTTTATTGCAAATTGCTATGTAAGTATCTCCCATCAAATTCTTTCACCTGGAGCAATGCTGCTGCAAGGTACAGAAACTTATTGGCCTGCAAAACAATTTAATCTCTTTAACAGACATTTTCTGACTATCTCTTCCTTTAAGATATTTCACAAAATATGAAGGAACTGTTCATTAGTTTGACTCTGAACTGCAGCTTAAAATTTGAGTCTACAGTGCAACACATAACGCCTTTTGCCACCATGAAAGAAACAGACTGTCCATGGCTCAGGAAATTAGTTTCCCTCTAAATAAATATCCTATGTCAGTGGGGACTGTGAGTAGTTCCCAGTGGCAATTAACCACACCCACATGCACTGCCAGCTTATGCAAGCTTTAAAAACAGATAACTTCTAGAATCAGCCATGTACAAAAATATCTGCATGGGGATGCACTACAGAGTGAATTTACTGTACAGTGACTTCTCTGCATTAATCTACTGAGGGGGCACTTCGGTGAACAATAAAGCTAAAGCCAGCCTGAGCCAACAAGTCCACACCGCACACTGCCAACTGGATGAAACAGTCTAGATCTGAAGCAATAAAACCATATTTGTGCAATGCTGTGCCCAAGTTAGTAAGCCCTGTTCTGCAATACTGCTTCCAGGTAAGCAAGTCAGCTCAGACGTCTCTAGCTGATAAACAATCCCTAAGAATGCTTTTATGCAAGATAGCTTACTTTCAAACTACGTATCACTACCATCCCTTTGAAAATTTACAGCAGAACGGACAATTCACCATAAATTCCTACCCTCTTCACCCCACTAGACACACAAGTTTCCCCAGACAGAAAAGGCTGAATTCCCAGATGACCTGTGTAGTCCTTCATAAAATCACTAAACTTTTACAAGAAAACAAAGAAAATGAAAGAGTAACAACACTTACGCAGAAATAAGTCCTGTGGCTCTCCCTCGTAAGTCTCTGTATTCCTGCCAGGATTCCATGTTAGCTCTTTGTGGTGCTCTGCCTTCTGCCCGTAGGACTTGAGCAACCATATCTCGATCTGCAATGGATACAACAAACTGGGGACCAAAGTGAGACTTGAAGATCTTTCCATATTCCTGAGTGTGTTTTTGCTACAATATCACCAACAAAGAGAAACAGAAGTAAAGCATTACTAAGGAAAAAATAACACAAAAGGAAACTGACAATTTGTCATACAACGAATCAATCTATCACATCTAGAACTTGACCCTTAGCCCTCCAGTCAAGGAATGGTTTGAAATGTCAGGAGAAAGCGTCTAAGCATTACTGTGAAATATTCACAAAGCCAACAGAGAGGTCACATCTTTAGGACCCCTGACTGCAAAGACCCAAAGCTGTAAGGCACAAAGCATGAGAGAAACCAAATACTGAGAAGATGAAAGGACTCAGGGCACTTAAAAACACATCTCTTCAGATCAAACAGGTTAGAAAAAATGTCTGAAAAAAATGAAAAACACAGAGGTAAAAGGGGGGAAAATAACAGTATAATGCAAAGATATAATAATTTAGTTTCAATGTCTTTCATGAATAAAGACTTAGTCTACCATTTTATTCTTCACAAAAAAACTACTTATAAGTTTCTCACACCTAACCGAGGATGATGATAGCACAGCAGCCTAGTGATAAACTGCATTTTGGGACAGCTTCATCAGCAGTGAATTTTAGAATGACATATGTCAATTCTGAAAAAGGAAGGAAAAGTTAAGGTCTTATTCCTGCAGTGAGGTTTATTTAGTGGCTGACCCACAAGTTGTATGATTCAAGCTGGACACAAGCAACAGGCAATTAAGAAAGAGGATTGAAAAACATTAAAATATGTATAAACACACACCCCCCCTCCCCGAAAGTGTTCCAGTAAGATTGCGTTATCATCGTCCCATGAAATCTTACTGATTATTTCAAACAGATTTCATTCTGATATGGTCGTGAAATGAAACACCCAGCTACCACTGATTCACTTGGACTAGAGGTACATCATCATTTTAGCAGGAAAAAAAAAAACAAAACTGCAAAGGAGTTGTTAAAAGAAATATTATTAGGACTTTAGATTTAACAAAGCTTTACATTCCAAAGCCTTTATTTCAAGTTAAAGTAGCAAGACAAATTAAACTGACCAAAGTTTACCTTTGACACGTTACCTGCATCTAATACAAAAACATCTGCTCGCAGAGTTATGTTGATTATAAATCAAAGACATTCGATAGAACTACAGTAGTGAAAGTCTAGGGTTGACCCAAGATTAACTCATGAGAAATATTGTTTTTAATCAGTCTTGACTACAGAGATGAATTGTTCAATTGCCAACAATAAGTTTAAGACACATGAATCACTCTTCAGCATATGGTACCAAGTTATAAAAAATGTAACTCTTTTTGCCTGGTTTCCAAATAAAACAAGAGTTGTGCAATTGTGGTCTCTGCCAGTCTGCTCTCAACTACTTTTGGAACACAATGGCCAATTTCAGTCAAGTTTAACAGAGAGTTAAAGGTCTCCTGCAATTATATTCATACCATTTTCAAAAATCAACATCTGGATTCAGATTAGTCACCCTGATGAGGGAAATGCTACAGTAGGAACTCAACTGTTACTGTTTCTGCTTGGTCTGCTGCTAACCAAAGACCACGTGCAGAGCAATGTACAAACAAGCACTCCCAAAACCCAAAGTATCTCTTCCTCTGGAGATACTTTAGGGATATTGAAACCGAACTTGGAGAGAGTGAGTCTTTAAAGGACAGCAAGAGTTAGGAGCTAAGTGCTGCAAAGAAAAGGGCAGTGGAGTGAGGGGGATACAGGCCACCAGTCACTGAAAAACAGGCTAAACAAATTTTTTTATTTATGGAGCAGCTTGTTTTTTCCACTGATGGTGAGGTTTACATGGGAGGACAAACTTCAACAGAAAATAAATCAAATGTCAAGCCATCCAATCAAATAAATGAAATATTAGTTTTAAACCAGAAACAGACAAGGACATGGTATTTGGACATCTCTTGCTTTCAACAGAATGATGTTCGGTATATCAACTTCATGTTTAAAGAAACGCCCGGAATTTCTCTTCCATATTTTCTATCACAACAGAGGTTTTCTTTCCCTTGTTCCAAACCTTAAAAATATTACACTTTCATGTCTCACATACCACTCTCACACCAGACATTCTTTCACACATCATAAATTCAAACTGCCAGCATCCAAACCCTCCCCCTTAACCTTTCTTTTCTTTATACTTGCATAGCACTGATGAGACAAAAGAGATCTAACCCCATCAAATTAAAAATACTTTCCCTTTGTCATAATTGCTGTCGGCATTACTGCTTTGGCCAGGACTAACTGGAATCATGTTACTGAGAACAGAACCTCCTTTGTGAAAAAGTGCTTGGCTTCCCCACCCCTTCTGCATATAGCGTACGAATATTTGTGTGTGCCGAAGGACATGGTTTAAGTAGCTGTGCTGGTTACCAAAGGGTTTCAGATTAACTCATTCCTGATGCTCACTGTATTGTTAAATTTAACAGACTGTTATTAATCCAGTTAATGCCTATTTGCATCCAGACGGTATGCAAGCAGGGCATTCATGATTTGTAAATTAATTTTTGAGACTCTAAACAGAATAAAATCTAGTATCATATTACAACTCCTCCTTATCCTTCCTCCCACTTTCCTCTCTATGAATAATATTTTTTAAAGAAGAAAATTTCCTTATCATCCAGTGGGAGTGAAAAGAATATACTATTTAGGTTGTCCATTATTCCTTTAAATATTTGAATAGTTTTCACTGTTTTGACACTGAAAGCTTGAATTCAATAGTAGTAATTTTTTGGTGTTACGATACTATGGTAAGCGCCTCTCAAATTCTGTGCGCCACCATAGAGGCAGAGAGAAAAAAAAGAAATCTAATGCAACAAAAAGCTCTAGCAATCAGAAAGCTTCATCTGCATGTCTCTTGGTTAGTAAGCAATTAAGTTGAGCAATTCATCATCATCAGTCTTGTCTGGCTGCCATCAAACAGAGCGTAGACTGAGAAGCCTAACACTTCTTTTTAGAAATCTCAGTGGTAAATATGGGAAAGCCACACATGTGATTTTAGGGTTGGGTTTTTTTGTGTGTTTCCTGTCTCTTCCTAGTGTTTTTAAGGCTCTTTGTAAATCCTAACTTTCAAGTTTTGATTCTCAAACCATTTAAAGTTCCGTCCTGGTTTCTCTTTTCTGTTTTTACTTCCCTCTCTTAATTTTTTTTTTTTTCACTTCAGTGATTTTCAGGCAGTGAACCTCTTGAGGCTGGCTATGAATCTCTTCCTAGTGATCTGGGAAAGGTCACTAAGAAAAATAATAAATGCCATATTTGAGGTATTCCCCAAGAGATCTGTACTGCCAGTGGAAAGCGTTTCGGATCCACAATGGAAAAAGGGTGAAAACCACTGCTTTACTCCCTCTAACACAAGTGCTTACTGTAGAATCACTTGGACTACATGGTGAAGGGGCCCCAGGAGATGCACTGTTGAATTTTTAGGAATGAAACCCACATGTTTGGCCAAGCAACCAAAAAAAAAAAAAAAAAAGAAAAAATCATCTCTGGATAGAGACAGCCTTACAGTAAGACAGCTGCCCATGCCAACGCTGTACAGAGGATGGATACTTCTTCACCCAACTCCTGCTGTCCCGGGCAGGGACCACCGGGGCTTCACCCGCCTTGGAGGGGTGCGACCGAGGCAGGGGACAGGCCGCGGCCTGCGGCCACCGCAACAATGGAGGTGCCCAAACCACAGAGGCCGGTTCTCACCCCCCCCCTTCCACCACCACCCGGGTGGAGACTTATTTTACTGTCTCCCCACCCCGCACTCCAGGTGACAGGAGCCGCTCTCCCTCCTCTGCCCCCCGCCCCCGCCCCGCCATCCACCTCCCCCGCCGCCATCACGCCCCGCTTCCCGCCTTCCCTCCCCCCCGCCGCACCAGGCCGATGTGGCCGCCGGGGGAGGGGGCGGCAGGGCCGGCGGGCGGGCAGGCAGCTCTTGTCCCCCCCCTAGGCCACCCCCGGGAAGGTTTCAAACCGCCCGCCTCCTGCTGAGGGGGGGGGGGGGGCGGCAGCCGTGGGCCGGCCAGCGCTGACGGCAGCGGGGTCAGGCGCATCTACCGCCCCCTCAGGGGACCTATATATGCGAAGTATATTTATGTAAAGGGAGGCCAGGGTAGAAGCTGAGGGTTGGAGAGACAAAATGGTCTCTGGCCACGACGGAGGAGCGCCGGGCCGGGCTGAAGGCAGGGAAGCGGCGGGAGTCCGCGCAGCGGGACTGAGGCGGCCCCGGCTGCCGGCGCGGCCTCACCTCAGGGCGGGCGCTGCGGTCCGGCGTTCGAGGAAAGCCCGCATTTGCCCGCTCTGCCCGCCAAAAATAAGTCTGTGAAACAAACCGGTTCAGAAAGATGGGTTTTTTTCTTTCTTTTAAAGTCTAAGGCACCTACCTCAAAGTTCAAAACAGGCATACAGGCGAGAAGGGGGAGCGCCGGAGGACCGGCCGGGCGGTCGCCCCGCGGAGGAGGGGGAGGCGGGAGGCGGGAGCAGGGTGCCGGCTGGGCTCGGCTCGGCGGCCCCGCGCTCCTCGGCTCCTCACCGAGACAAAAAAACCTCTTAAAAGCCTCCAGCCGGGAGACGGGGACAGAGCGGGGGGGATCCTCCGAACCCCGGCTCTTCCCTACCGGCGAGCGGGCGGGGTCTGGCTGCGGTGCCGGTGACCCGGTGAGTGAGCGGCGTTTTGTGAGGGGGGTGTGTGGGGGGGAGGTAAAAGCAAAAGGCTGAGGTGACCCCCCCCGCCAGCAAACCACCGGGGAGCCGAGTACGCCGTACCTGGATTTCATGGATGCGGCCGAAGCCGTCCTTCCAGAAGAACTCGTAGAGGTTGTAGAGGGTGTTGGGTCCCGGCATTTCATGCAGGCTCTTCACCCGGCCGAGCTGGCCCTGGGTGGGCTCCAGCAGCTCCCCGGGCCCCCCCGGGGCTGCCACCATCGCCCCCGCGCCTTTGTCCTCCGCCGGCGGCGGCGGGTCGTTCCGCACCTCCAGGGAGCCGGGGCTGGAGAGCTGGGGCGGCCGGTGGAACCTGCTGGCAAAAACCGCCCGGTAAAAGTAAGTCCTCTCGGATTCAAGCCCCTGCTTGCACTTCATCGTCAAAACCCTGGTGAAGAAAGACATCTCTCTCTCTTTAATCTCAGGAAGGTCCACTTTGCTCCTGCAGCTGCTGTTTTTAAAATTTTTTAATTTTTTTTTTAAATTTTTTTTTAATGGGGTTGCTCTTTCTTCGCTGCCTGCTTTAACTTGTACAAGCCGCACTTCTCCAAACTCTCACTGCACGAGCATCAGTTTACACAGACCATTATTTAACGCTCCCTCCCCTAGGGCTGGAAAAGGGGGGTGGGTCTGGGATGAGACTTGAATAGAACGAACCTATTATTTTGTATAATTCAAATCAGATAAATTTGCCCACTAAGCATGCAGCCAAAGTTTAGTTTTTCTCTCTTTCCCCCACTGGTTTGGCAAAGGGCTCACACACAAGGATTCTCTCATCTTTCTCCTTTATTAAAAAGGTGGGTTTAGGGCTATTTTTTTCTGTGGCGTTAATTCATTACCATATGTTAGAAAATACTATATTTTCTGTCAGAAGTTCTCTTAGTACCATTCATCGTCCTGTAACTTACATGGAAAACATTTCTACATCCACATACAAATAGCATTGGTTTTACACAGTAACCTTAGAAACAGTTCCTGTGAATTACAATATCCAGGGATGTTATTTGTTTTGCAGAATGATTTATCTTTTGGACAGGATATGCTCCATAAGCAGCTTGTGTCAACTTTTGTCGAAAATAACCAGTGCCCTGTAACTGCAGAGTGTCCCACCACAGTTCTTCCTCAATTCGGCTGCATAGATCTATAATCACACACGGAGAACTTGAGCTCCAACCTGTACGTCAGTTTGTTTTGCACCATTTCAAAAGTGTTTGTGCTGTCTTCATACCTATTCCTTTGTAATTCTAAAGGTGTTAGTGATATAATCTGTAAAATATTGATTACTTTCAGAAATTATGTGGAAGAGACCACCTTTGTTTTAACCGAATCAGAAGATCAGGTAAAACTTGAGGACAGAGGAAAGTCTAAAGGAAGATCCACATTTCCAGAACTTAGTCATGAATAAACTTCTGGAAAAGTAAGTCTAGTGACCTTCAAAGTTATTTGCCTTTGTTTTCCTCCTGTTTATTTTTCTACATTTATATTTTTGAATCCGCAATCCAATTAAGATTTGGTACATGCTTAATTTTATCACTGGTAACTCCACTGAAATAAATCTACCTCTGAAATTATACATGTGCATCAGTCTTTGTAGATACAGCACTAAATATTACAGGAATAAATGGCAGGTGGTTAACAGTCTTAAAAATCTATAAAGTACACGCTGGTTTAAGCTAAAGTGATGTCTTTAAAATAGGCTTCATCATACTTGGAAGGGTCCAGAAAACAGCAACAGAAAAAAATAGAAGTTTTTTTTTTTTTTAAATTATATAAGGAGGAGGTTGAGAGATTTATTTCATATGGGAAAGATGACTACCAGGAGCATGACAAGAACCTACAGATGTGTACGTTTTGTTAAAAAATAGATGCATGTCAGAGAGAGGAGACAGAAGATAGGTTTAGTTTGCAGGTGGAGATTTCTTGGACAGATTTTCAGGGAGCCTTGCTATCACATATTTTTTTTGATATCTCAGACATTTCAGATAGCCACGGTATCTCAGGAGGTTATGTAATTGCTACTACTGACCTTTGTAAGAACAGGTTTGAGAAACAGCTGACAGGCACATCTGGGTACATCTTGATCTAGGCTACCTCTGGAGTATCCCTTTTCCTCCTACATGATGTAGCTACATTATTTCTTTAATATGTATCTAAAGATGCTTTCAGACACACAGTTACTCAGAAAATAAATACTTAAAGGGAAAAATATTAAAACCAGCTAGTGAGTGTGAAATTCAGAACAAGTTTATCATCATAAGTAAATAAAAGGCTAATTTCACGTCTCTTGGACAGTGGAGGACAAGAACAAGGAATATCTCCCAGAGCAAAGTAGATGCATTATGAGATGTCTGCAGGAGGATTTAAAAACAGAGGATTGGTTTATTTGACAGGAAAGATGGACGTAAGTCCTAGAACTTGCAAAGAACAATCCAAACTATCTAAATTATCTGCACTATCTAAATTACATTTGCCATATTCTAAGAACAATAACCACAAAAATTTAAAGCTATTGAACAACAGATGTCCCTAGATTTTCAGTCAACAAATAGAAAGAAGAGTATGAATTCACTTTGTAATGAACACCAATGTAATCCCTTAACTATACATATTAAAGCTTATATCAGAATTTAAAAAATAAATTCTTAATATCAGTACTAATAATTTGAAAATGAATATTTTTTCAAATTCATGCAGTAGTTCTCCAGATTTAAAAATTATATTCATATTGTAATTTCTAGATTGATGGAGGGAATGTATGAAGCCTTCCTAAAAACTGCTGCTCACAGCTATCAGTATGGTAGGTATTTGTTTTATTATTTTAAAATCATACACCATTAAGCGTCTGCATCTATTAATATGCTAGTGACATAAACTCAGCTATATTATACTGTAAGGGCTGCAGTTTTGCAACTGGCAGTAGCTTTCTCTGGGTATACATTTTTGCAGTTAATTCCGTATTTGGACATTTGCTTTTTTCCCACCGTTACCTCTTTTCCAAGAAAATCATTGTAGGAGAGAGTGTTTCTAGCCAGGCTACTTGAAAAAGAGTTTCAGAAGTTTTGCCTTGTAAGTACTTCACCAGAACAGTACCTGTTTTCCCTCTGAGGAATTTCTGGAGGTGGCAGTAGTCCCAGCACAGGAGCTGTGTTGTATAACCCCACTTTCACTTAGTTTTTTAGGCAATTTGCTTATTGTTAGATTTTTGTTTGTTCATTTGTGCTAAAATGGTCTGAAACGCAGATCCCATTGAAAATAAACAGGTAAACACTCAGAGAATATGCAGTGCCAGTAAAATGGGGAGCTGAAGGCAGCACGGGTCATCCATTCAGACTAAACCATAGAACTTGCGTACAATGTGCCAGGCAGCAATACAGGACAGAGTGCTGCGTTACAAGTTTAATATTAGAGAGTAGAGCTGCCTTGTCTTTAATTGCAGCCAAGGCAGCTATGCTCCTTCGCATCTGTAGTGTCTTGGAGGATTATTCATTGCATAATTTCTACCTTGACAAACTGTTCTTAAATAGTTACCTTCCTCACTAATGAATCCACCAATGGAATGGCCACCTCTATATGTTTATATACATTCTTTGTCAGGAAGTGTAGTGACAGGACAAGGGGTAACGGTTTTAAATTGGAAGAGGGGAGATTTAGATTAGATACCAGAAAGAAATTCTTTACTGTGAGGGTGATGAGACACTGGAACAGGTTGCCCAGGGACGTTGTGGATGCCCCATCCCTGGAAGTGTTTAAGGCCAGGCTGGATGGGGCTTTGAGCAACCTGCTCTAGCGGGAGGTGTCCCTGCCCATGGCAGGGGGGTTGGAACTTGATTATCTTTAAGGTCCCTTCCAACTCTAACCATTCTATGATTCTATGATTCTCTGTTTACTAGATCCCCTGGTGTGGCCCGTAAACCAGCTGCAGACCTTCAGATCTCATTATTGGCAATCCTCAGCTAATCTTTAATATTAGTCAAACATTCTATGATTAACAGCTATCGTTTATATGTGCAGCTTATACAATCACAGTGAAGCAAATTTCAGGAAAATATTCTAGCTATCCATTGCGCTAAGTCTCCTGAGGAATTTGATGCACTCTCTGCTGTCTGGATAGACTTTCTTATTTTTTAAGATAACGATCAACAATGGAAAGTCTAAGAAAGTTTCTCCCATTATTCACATGCAAATATTTATTAATGTAAAGAAAAGAAAAACAAAGATTACAGGAAAACATCAAAGTGTATAATTTACACTACATTAAGATGTTACACTTACTATCTTATTTTTCAAGAAATGTTGGACTCCATGTGCCATTTGAGCAAAGAGTCCAAACCAGGGAGTGCCTATGAGACACCTCTATTACTGCTTACCATCTTGTATTTTTATTAGAAAGTGCCATCAGTGTTTTTCAAACAAACCAAAACCACCCCATCCTGAAGAATTTCCAGAGTAGGTTTGAGGCATCACCTGAGTATAAAAAAAAAGAAAGAAATGAATAAAGCACAAAGTAGCGACGCATTAATCGTGAAAATTGCCAGACTTCTTGGATATAACAGAAGTAGGATTTAAAGGGGAACAAGGACGCCGCTCTGCAAGTCTGCATAAAGAGCACCTTCCTTGTACAAAAGGAGACCTGAGTGGATTGACATCCACGGAGACATAACTTTTACGTAGTGCAGGTGGTGGAGCAGCAGTAGGTCTGAAGGCCAGTGGGCCTAATAGGCTGACATATTGCAGTTTGTCATAAGTGAATAACATGAGAGAAGGGTCACAAAATAGGTTATCAAATAACCCTGTTTTAACGTTCAAAAATATTTATAAATAATAGATATTTCTAGGAGGTTTGTTAGATGGAGTAGAAATGCAGAGCATGCTGTACACTATTACAACATGACTATGCAATAATTACCAGTAATACTGGAGTAACGCATCGCAGACACAAGTTTGTTTTTCTAGGTAAACTATAGAAAAAGAATACTCCAGACAACAATAGCCAAATTGTACGGTGGTTAAATAGCCAAATACAGGAAGTGAATATTTATGAATTTGAATGAATACGTGTGGGCTACCACAACATGGAATGTGTAATTAAACTATTTGCTTCTCTTTGCTGTGCCAGATCATAATCGTGTGGGTCTGCTTGTCTTTCAAATTAGAGTTACTAATGTCTGTATGTGCCACTAAGGTTGCTGCTTCACTGACACACTTAACAACCTCAGAATCCAAGTTGGAGGTCAAACATGCAAACTGCAGCACATTAAATCATAAACATTGTGGGTAAACCCCAAAATTTATGCTACTAGAGATAAATGAAGCTGAAATAACAGTTTCCTAGAGTAGACTTGAAAAAGAGAAAGGGAGAGTGAAGGAAAGAAACCAACAAACATTTGAAAGAGCAGCAGAAGGTTTTACATAGCGAAAGGTTTAGGGTGTAACCTGAACTGGTGGAGGAATCAGCATTGACTGCTCCCATTTTCCTCCCAAACATGATCCCAGATTTGTTTCGGGTAACAGAAGGCCTGTGGTATCACCACAGAATTCCCAGGAATAATGGTGAGTGTAGCAGCCATGATATAAAACCTCCTTCCAATCCATGTAAACCCACCAAACTGTAAAGAAGGGAGAAGTTATGCCATCAGCTCCAGCCAACCAAAACACATTTGTGTGACTTGGAAGATAAATATTTTCTCCTACTTCTACAATCTTCCAGCACATATATTTATCAGATGTCTCAACAATGACTTCCAAACACACTCACAGTTCTTTAAATTTAAACAATGACGTTTGTCCTCGCCCGTCGGTCTGGTGAGTTTGAAAAATTGTTTTATGTAACCAGTCAGTTTGGGCTTTTGTTATTTCGAACAAGTTGGAACACATCCCTCTTCGCAGCAGAAGTGCTTCAATTTTAGTTAATGTGTGGTATGTAACGGGATCACAGGATAAGGTAAACTCGATTATTGATAATTTATGTATTATTTTTGGATGATAATTTGTCTCCGAATCTGGAGTCGCACTGTTCTCTCAGTCTAGACCCCCTGCTGGGGTCATATTAATTGTCTTTTGTTACCTTCACTTAGTTATTTCTAAATCCAATTTAAACTTGCCCTCCTCTTTGCATGAACTCTGACAAAGTTCAGTTGAAGCTTTCTTTGTGTCCTAATAACATCGGTATTCGGAGTCAATGGTTACATTATTGTCTTAACAGGAATTCTGTTTTCTTAGAATTATTCTCTTTTTCAGTGTCTTGGTTATATCTGGCTTGTAATTATTTGAACATTATTTTATGATACACAGTATAATAAACATCATACTGTACGTTTTACGTAACTTTAGTTAATTCATCTACAAGTATAATTTATGGGAGTAAACCAGATTTGATCGGAAGCATTCAACTTTGCCCAATTAACACCTTCAGCTAAGACTGTACAGAGAGGCTCTTCAGAACATTTGCGAGGAAGAAAAGCTGAAAAACAGTGTTGAAACGTCAGAAATGTAAGCAAAAATTTTTTCAGTGTAGTTTGAGACATCTCCTCAATGAAAAAGCCATACAGTTAGTCATGATTTTTGCCTTTTCTGACTGTCCTCAAACCCATCTTCTGAAAAGATCTATTCAAGTTGTGAAATTACTTCTTTGGAATTTTAAATGCTTTCCAAACACCCAAAACGGGGACAAATTTGAACATAACGGGCTCCGAGGTGAGGACAGAGCTTACAGGTAATTTACTAGCGGAGCAGCTTTAGTTTAAAAGGAAAATGAAAACTGCTTCTCTCAATGTTTGGTTTCATCTACCATATGACAACAATTAAAATCTTAATCAAATATTGTACAAAAAGAAGGTATTTAAAGCAGAGCGAGCCAGCCAGTCCCCGGTGTCGGTAGCACTCTGCATCATTTATTGTTCAGTGCTTAACAAAAACCCCACGGACCCACTGCAACAACAGCAACAAAAAGAATTCAGCTCCTACTTGTAGAGTTTTTGTAGCAGGTTTAGATCCTTACCCTGTGCTTCTTATTGTGGACCACATCAAGTCATCCTGAGAACTACTTGCCTTCAAGTCCCAAGTTTTTAAAAACACCAGAAAAAAAGGCACTAATAAAAATGATGACCATCATAAAGAATCATATGGCATAAGGAACCAGAGAAATAGAAACTGGGTGTAGTTTGGTGCTTTGCTGAGCTGTAATGCTGCCGAAATCGCCACCCCAATGTCACTGTGCCCTTTTAGTCCAGAAGGCCATCTTATTCATTAAGATTGTTAACATTAATTAACATTAGTTAATTAATGTTAATTAGTTAACATTAATTAACAGCAATATCCTTTCAAGCATTAATCCCTTCACAGACACTTGCTGGTTTGCCACCAGGGTGAGGAGCCCAGAAAAACAAGTTTCGCTATTGTAGCCTATCAGAAACACAAAGAAAACAACTGTTAGAAAATGACTATTCCTCAAGATTAAGTTTCCTCAGCACAGAATTCAGCCTAACTAAGGAGGTGGCCAGGAAGCAGAGTAAAAGCTTTTATTTCGGCAAGGAAACCTGAATTGCATCCAAGAAAATCACACCTCCTCTGTCCTCAGACTTCCAAGAAATAACGTACTTACCCCAAACAAAGTTCACCTGCCTTTGCCATCGCTCATGGCCTGAGACACCGTTTTGCCACCCAAATCTGTTATTTTGCCCCCAGTTTAGCGAAAGTCCTACAGCAAACAAAATCTTTTCTGGGTAATCATCCAGCTGTCACCGGTCACTTGCAACTCCGCTGGATCCATGAACCCTATTGCACCTTTGCTGCTGCTAGGAAAACAGCCAGTGCTGTCCCGGCACGCTCCCGCAGGGATACAGGAGCATCTCGGGAAGGTATTTATGCAGCACCGCAGTGGCGGAAAGGAAGATCTTCTTCATCTGCACCATTTTCAAGGCAAACATGGAGTGCTCAGCCGTGCTGTTTTCACGTGTTGTGGTGGACTTGGAAGCGTTAGGTTAATGGTTGGACTCAATGATCCTAAAGGTCCGTTCCAACCTAAGCGATTCTATGATTCTACTTAGCAAGGGATCTCGCTCTCCGTTTGTGCAAGAGAAGCACTGGCCAACAAGAGCATCTGATAAAGCCTGCGAGGACCTGACTGTGCTCCAAGAGAGCAAAGTCCCAGCTTCTTTGGATTCAGGCTACAAGGAGAGCCCGCCGTGCACTCTCTGGTGATGGTGAAGCATTACCACTGCGGTCTCCAGCACTGCTTCAAGTAAAGGCACTCCCCTGAGAAAATGCAGTGCTGAGGTTTGTGGCTGAACAAGACGATGTAGTGTCCCAGAGGGCTGGGGTCACAGAGTCATTCTGGAGCAGCCCGTTGTGACCGTGAGGTAAGGAGTGGTACCTTTGAGCCCTACCAGACCGTGTGACAAGCGAGGGGCCAGAACAACAAAAGCCCCAAGAACCAGCAGTTTCTCAGTGACCGACCCCCATCTGGAAAGCAGAAGGGACAGACCATATTCCACAGATGCCACCACGTGCAGCAGCAACTGCTTCGTAGTGAGTAAACGCACACCAGCCTGCCACTCGCAGCTACCGTCTGGAGTAATAGCAGGCAGTAATTACTGTGGTAATCACAACAAAGTAATTAAATCTAAACTTTGAATACCAACACACTATCGCTGAAGCATGGAGTCATTCTCACCTCATAAAATTATACTTTACTTGATGCTGAAAGACTGTATCCCACACAGACCCGGTACTTAGAAAAGATCGTTAGTCATCACAGCCAAGATTTACTATGCAAGAACTAGAGCTCTGTCCTAAATCCAGCCACTGCCAGTGCCACAAGCACAAAAATCGGTATTACTATTAAAGCCATTTCCACATTTAGTAGGTTTTTTTTTTTCAAGTTTATGAAGAGTGGAGAATAGTTCCAAAGCCATTCATAAAGTGTGTTAGAGAGAATTATGCAGAGGGACACTGGCCGACTTGCTCAGCTCTCCCGTTGTCACAGACCCCTCCTGTTACACCAAATTATCATTTTTCCACTAACCGTTGCCACAAGGGCTGGTCCGAACTACTATTAAAAGTAAATAAATGCTTTAAAACTGGTGAGAGGAAATCAGCACCGTAACACTGCACATCAATCTCTTCCGTATAAGCCACACAAACATGGTCCCAGTTTGTGAGGCAGAAGACCCAGAAGAAGAGAATGAGCCATGCATCATGGGGTAGGGCTCAGAGACTAAACAAAGCTTAAACCAAACCAGATTGGTTCCATTTTCAAAATTACCTGACTGATACAGAGACCGAAAACAAGCACCGCGTGTTCTGAATTATGCTTCTGATATTTCTGTATTCTCAATTTGTAAATTTATGCTAATAAGAAACGCAGTCAATATTTTTCTGAAGCACGACTGTCGTATAACCAGGACAGCTCTACCATACCATACCATACCATACCATACCATACCATACCATACCATACCATACCATACCATACCATACCATACCATACCCCTTCCAGTATGGTAAAGATTTATACTAACCTATTTTGAACCAACAGGTCAAGATCAATATTATTTCATAGGTTGTTCCTAAAGCTCTACAAACTCTCAGTAAAAAACCCACCTCTTTATACACTACCAAGTAGCATAACTTATTACTTAGAATCATAGAATCATGGAATCGTCTAGGTTAGAAGAGACCCTTGGGATCATCGAGTCCAACCATCTACCCTACTCTACAAAGTTCTCCCCTATACCATATCCCCCAACACCACATCTAAACGGCTCTTAAACACATCCAGGGATGGTGACTCAACCACCTCCCTGGGCAGCCTATTCCAATGCCCGACCACTCTTTCTGTGAAAAATTCTTTCCTAATGTTCAGTCTAAACCTACCCTGTTGGAGCTTGAAGCCATTCCCTCTCGTTCTGTCATTAATTACCTGTGAGAAGAGACCAGCACCAACTAATACTTACTAATAATACTTACTACTTACCAGCACTTACTAATACAATATTAAGCAGAGGTTATTTAAAAAGCATTCTTCTGCCACAAACCACCCCCACCTCACCTCAAATTTTCTAGAAACGTACTGCAGTCTTCATTAAGAAAAAAGCCCCAAACTTGGGAATCTCTCCTTCACGCCTCTGCTTCCACCTCACCTTATGCCAAGTCAAAACGCCTTTTGATTCAATCGCAACTCCTGTAGTGACATTGCACTGTTTAGCAGTTACCACGGTTTTATTGCATGATTAATAAATAGAATATAAACGACACGGGAAACAGCTTTTATTTCAGCAATTTCTCAACAGTAGCAAGAAAAACAAGGAAAATGGAGCACAGAATGTATTTGTATTTACTAATGCTTTCCTTGAGTTTACTTTGGAGACAGAGTTCCTCTTTCTTCTTGTCTTTGAACTTCAAAATATTTCCGAACAGTCCATAACAGTTTTTGGACAGGTTAAATCATAAGTATAAATTAGGTCCCAGTTTAAAAATATTACATGAAGTGCTCCTAACAGGATTTGTTCAGCTCAATGATTCATTTTTAAGCGTTTTAAAAAACAGTATTTTGTTGAGCAGACACAATAATCAGATAAATAATATTTCAAACATCAGTACAAACTTCATTTACAAAACCTTTCCAGAATTTTTTCTGAAAAAGGGTCTTCAGCTGATAAAAATATATTCTATTAATTACCCTGAAAAGCAGACAGGTATAACCAGGATCCAGTCACTGGACGCTATCTCTCCTGGGGTAACATTTAGTTCCTTTTTTCCTTTCACACTGTTCCATGAGAGCACATACATTGGTAAGTAAATATGTGGCTATACAGATGCATATAAAAAAAGTCTTTTAAAGGACCTGTCAGAAATTTCAACTCCGTATTTTTAGTTATGGAAACAGGTACATGGATCCAAAATTTTAACAAAATGCACACATGAAGGACATCATTTCCGGAAGCGTTTAAATAGCGGATGGATGTGTTTGTTTGCAGATGCCTTACTCCGTGAAGAGTGGTATTCCATGTAAACCGTGTCATCTGCTCCTGACATAGAGCTCATTGTGCCCGTACGACGTGACACCTGCAAGTAAGGGGAGAGAAACCACGTGCTTAGTGTGTGATTAGGACAGAACAACTCTAACCTGCTGGTGCAACTCTAACCTGCAACTCTAACCACTGGCTACTGGCAGCACTTGTCAGTTAGTGACCTTCGTGCCAAAAAGCCTTCCAAGTTCTTTTTCTTGAGAAGAACTTCTACAAAGAAAGTCACTGCCTGCCACTCACCGTAAGTATACAAACGTATGTAAGGCTTCATATGGAAAGATACCTTAGAGTGGGCATTCATAATGCATTTCGGCACAATGCCATCTAGTTAAAATTAACCCTAAAAAATTATCGCATTGTAGCTTGATTTTAACTCACGTATCAACAAATGTTTCAGGCTATTTATTTTTCTTGTATCTGTTTCTGAAAATGTCAAACTACGACCTACAATAATAGTACTTTTCTTGAAAACGAGCAAAAGTGTCCCTTACGCTTCGGCCCTCTGGCCATGAGGAAATCAGGGCATGATTCAAGGAGCACAGTGTCACCACAAAAGAGTACGTGCTCCAACGTGTGTGCATCTTAAAAACATTTTAAAATATTTTCATTGCTTGTGACTTGGAAGATTTACTTCAAAATCTGCAATGATAGATCCGTCATCTTCTCCCTCAAATATGATGGAGAAGGACATGAATTCCATGCCTAGCTTTTTTCTAGTGCCCAACAAGTGAATTACTTAACTAGCTAAGTGCTAATGCAGCTTAAAAAAATAAACCTTCTCCAACGTTTCACAAAGATATGAGGGCATCGATGATGGCATCACATTTAGAATTAAAATGGAACGGTCCAGTTGTGTCGCATCTGTGATCATCCATTTCAAAGCATTCTTCGTTACCTGAGCTGACTTTGAACCATATTCTCCAGCAACTACTTCCTCCTCAGCATCCAGGTCAGTTGCTTGCAGGACTTTCTGGAGAAGCTGCTGCTGTTCTTCTTTGGTTGAAAATGAAAGTTCTTCTTCTTCCATCCCTGCAAGCTTTGTTATTACCTAAGAAACAGAGCACAGTACAAGGTGAGGGCTCTTCCTCGTCAGTGTTAACTATTCAAAACCAAGACAAGGACTTTGGATTCCATATCCCGTTGGAACTGCCGTCAACTTTTATTAATGGTCTGAACAGCTTAATGCTACAGATAGCACAGATACATACAGAATCTTGCTACGTGGTGTACATATATATACAAGCACACATCCCTTGTTATGTTCTAGCTGGAAATGCAAAATAAAACCTTTGGGAAAAAAAAAAAAAAAAAGAGAAAAGAAAGGAAAAGCAAAGCTCTGGACAGAGGATGTCAGCCAAACGCTCTCCATACCTGCTTGAGAACCTGATGAAAACACATACAGCTCAGATGCATATTCAACTTACTGTAAGGTTAGCTTTATGATGTGGGCTCAAGATTTCTGTAGTATAAGAGCTAGTACTTTATATTTAACAAAAATAATCCACTAGCTTTCCAGACATTGAGAATTTTGGCAATAAATGTTGAGGAATATGGAGAAAAAACCCCAAACCCTAACAAATGGAGATGTATAATCAGTTGGTGAGAGACAGTGCAGCAACCTGCAACAAAGCAGCAGCAGCAGAGCAAAAGGACGCTTCCAACGTTTGGGTAATTTCGCTGTTCAGTTTGTTCTCTCTGAAATTCTTATAACTCATTTGATAACCATGGATGCGGGTCACATGCCATCTACTGGCAATGTAGCGCCATACACTCCATTAGCTGAAAAACCTCCTCTTCTGAAGAACTGAAAAGCTCTCAAGTTTCCATTATAAAGCATCGCAATAGGCAGCTTGCTTTCTTAATTAGAAGTATTTCGAAAATTTCACAAGAAATATTCCTGCAGTTAAACACATTATGCTTACACACAAGAATCTCGGTTTTCCCCACTATGTTTCCAACTTGGAAGAGATTTTAAGAAAGACCTTCTAATTCAGCCTTTTCCCTTGATTATGTAGTGTTTCCCCTCCTTACCTTCTTTTTTCAGCTTCTCTCTCGAGTCAATGCAACCAGAAACTAATTACCTCAGTAATCTGGGCTGGATCTGATCACGAAGACTGACAAAACCCAGAAATACAGCTTAAGGTAAACCAAATCCACATTAGACACAAAGTACTGTTTTTGAAAAACAGTAGAATGAACAATCCATGTTGTGGGCTGTTGGCAATGGCAATTTCCAATTCGAAAATGGATGTTTTTCTGAGAAATGTCCTTGCTTTAAGAATCCATTCAGAGAAGCAACCTGTCCTGCTGTAAGGCTAAAAGAACACGATGGTCCCCCTTGTTTCTTTAGAAGGGCATGGGCTTTGATCTTCTCAAAAATAAAGAAAAAGAAGTCACAAAAAGCAGTTTTAAATTACATTAGCCTGTTTCCAGTTGTGGTTGCAAAACAGAGCTAACGTAATTCATAGAAAGGAAAGAATTCCCACTGCATCATCATTTTTTTAAACTGTTCAACAGATGCCAAGTTTCAAGTTATCCCCAATTCTTTGATATAGTGGTTTAAAATGTAATATATCCTACATTCAGCCTCTAAATAAAAACACAAATACAGCAAATAACTAAACTATGGTTAGCTAACACAAAAAAACCGCTAGCAGTAAACTCCAAGCAGTAAATTGTGATGACAAGGCTTCTATTTAAGAAACAAAGACAAGATATGTGAATTAGCATAAAAATATTATTCCAGTTCTCTTTTTGATGAAAGGCAGAGAATGTAGCTATTGAGAGTTTGCGAGAAGCAAGTAAGTCCTAGGAAAAAAGTGAAAACTGTTACCCTTACAATGGAGTAATGAATTTTTAATAATTTAGGAACAAAAAATTCTGAAGGAGAGGACATCAGCACTGAAATAAATTACCTAAAGATGAGGTAGAGTCTCCATATTTGGAAGAGTAAGAAAGCAAACATCTCCTGGGGATGACATAGACATAGTTGATCCTGACTTGGAATGAAGAAACAGAATAGATGGTTTCTTGGAAGTTTCTTCCAGCCCTATTATTCTTTGATGCCAGCTATGACTAAGCCTTAAAGTTTGGCAAACAGAAGAAAATAGATATTCTAACATTTTGTTCCTAAACTGCAAATAAAGAACATTCCCGTACTGGTGAGCTCCAGATACTCAGCTGCCACTTGCACTGCTTTTTTTTTCCATATTACACCAAAGCTCCTAGGACTAGGTCTTCCTTGCAAAATAAGATCCCTCTATCTTAACCTCTTCCTTAGTTCTAAAATCCAAATTCAAAAACAAGTAAAGGGATTTTTCTAATCTTCTTGGCTATAGCCACGTAGATGCATTTGCTGTAATTAGTTGCAGCTTAGTACCGAGCTACAATTTTGTCAAAATATATTCACTACAAAGCAAAACATGGTTTTTACCTATAAGCTGTGACATGTCTGTTTCTGTGTAAGGACCCCCTTAAAGTTCTCTTTAATGGGCCACTGATGACAGAGCAGTTATTTACTTGTGTCCGCCTCACGAGGAAAAGCTCTCCAATAACGAGGCCCAAGTGCAATCCGGCAGAGGCTGCTGGCCCTTGCACCTCCCGCAATCCGTGTGTGATTCTGTCAATGCCACAAGCCTCAGCTTGTTCCCTACAGGCAGATATGAGAGCCTTATCTTTTATTCTTCTTCTCAGCAATGTCTCTTATTGGTAAGGCTTCTAATGAGTAGTAAAATCCGGTTTTGTAAAGGAATAACCTTCCTAAAGCAAGAGCTATCATGACACTCTGTTGCCTTTAACAAGCCAATCGCTGGGGCAGCCCATGGACTGAAAGAAAAATAAATTACATACACTGTGAAATCTATAAAATACAGGAGCTTTGGTGGAATGAGATTTTGTATTTGGAAGATGACAACGTATAGAGATACATAGTAACCTGAAGTACAAGGGGTGATCAGTTTTCAAGTATGTCTGGGGAAATGAGGCCGCACTCAGTCCTTCACAAAAGGGACTTTAGGGGAAACTTCTGATTTTCAAGTCATGGCTCTGTCAACACTGAAAATGTTCTCTATTTTGAGGGAGTATGTTTTAGTCGTAGGTAAGAAGATTTACACTCTGCAGTAACAGTCTTTTCCTGTAGTAAATTCTGTCATTTCTCGATCAATTAATATTCAATCCAGTGATTTTGGTGATATTACAAGAGGAGGGTCAAACTGTCGGTGGAATCTAAATAAGCACGGTGTGAAGACCTCCATAGGCCAGAACAGCTTCTGCTATCAGAGCCACTGCAGCAACACGTCTGCATCCCGACTGGTTTTCTGTACCACTGCGGGCTTTGGACAGCACAGTGGAAACGGTGCACAAGAAAGGTATTTGTTTTGGAATGGGTTGCTAGACACTTCAGACACCTAACTTTATGATTCTCAGAGTCAGATGTATGAATGTAGGATGGATGAATCCTGCCCGTTGCATGTTGTCGTTAGCCACAAGGAAAAAGATGTCCTCCCCATAGTGAGATACTGGCCTGAGACAGGAGTTCTCTGGAAATTATTTGTGACTTGTGATTTTCTGGAAGTTTTCTGAATCACTGCTGGCCACTACGACATGAACACCTACCAACAAGGCTTTGTGCACAACCAGTATGATAATGTATAACAGGATGGACAATTGAAGATCATGAACATAAACCAACCATGCAAGTAATGTCCTGCTTCACTCCCCAGCAGAAGCTTGGTTTGAAGTTAGAATACTTACCTTCCTAGAAGCTGTACTAAGCTACTTCTGTCTACCCTCACAGTAATACAGATGATAAAACAATACTGGAACAGTTCTTGCTTGCGAGCAAACCCTTCATTAATACATTCCACAACTGGAATTTTCAAGTATTTGACCTAATACTAACATGAAAGAATATGAAAGTTATATTCTTAGGCCACAAGTATAACAGAAGGGACGAGTTACCTTGAAGCTATAACCTTGATCTACAAGAAACCGTTGTCGTTTCGTTGAATATGCCATTTCCTGAGTGTCTTGGGATACAAGAGAATAAAAAAAGGCATTGTATTCCTCTGCCACCATGCCTAGGAGACAAACACATCGAGTGATTAGTTCCATTTGGAACACTGCAAACCAAGAACATAAAAGGACTGGATACTGAAAACTGGTGTTTAAATCAATTGTCTCTCCACAAAAACAATCTGCAAAGTTTAGCTCCACCCAGAGCTGACATTAACTGATTGGCAAAGTACACAGCACGGGAATTCCTACTCTTGTTCTTAATAACTTGAGAATGGGTGAAAAGGAAAAAAATGGAAAAGGAAATGTAAACTAACGCGATTACACTAGTGCAGTTCTATGATGCGATGATCCGAGGCCCAGAGCCCAACAACCACTTCATTTACCTTTCTTGGCTCTCAGCACTCGTCCCAGTCTTTGAGCCTCCTGTCTTCGAGACCCACCATGGGATGATATCTGAATCAGAACATTGGCTTCCGGCAGATCGAAGGACGTGTCACCTACCTGTAAGAGAGAAGCAGCCTCTGAGCAGCATCTTATTTCCATATATGCTACCCAAAGACTTCATACAAAGTACACCTCTGTGAGCTGCGATACAAAGATGTCAAACGCACAACACACGCGTACAACTCACTCTGAAACAAACTTCATTCTGGAGATGGGTACAATGACACACTGAATGTCCTCACTTACCTTGGAAATGAAAATAGTGTTGATTTTTGGGTTGTGCTTGAAGTTTTGTAGAATTTGCATTCTTTCTCCTTGTGCAGTAGGACCATATATATAGGGTCTGAAAAGAACAGAACGCGTGCAAATTAAATCAATTCAAGATTTCTCCATCATTTCTTACGAGGTACTAAGATACCACGGCAGGGAGCATGGTACACATTTGAATTGATATAAAACCAAACCAGACTTTGGTACAGCTTACAGTTTACTTCTAGCTTGTTTTGCTCTTTATGGCAGCCACCCAGTTGTTTGTGGAACCCCCTGCAGCAACCTGGTCTGCCAGAAATAGATTCTGACAGTAAGAAAAGTTTTGCAATTACGTGCTCCAATGAAGCTGTAGATCAACAGACTGAATACATTTGCTAAGCCTACATGAAAGACTGAAGGCAGCTGTTAAAATAAGAGATTTTTTTTCCCTCAAATCTACTGAGTTAGCACATTGACAGCTGCGACCTTTGCTTCCTCGAAAATCCAGGCTTCTCTATCCATGACATGCTGAGTGTCACAAGTTGGCTGTTATTCTGGGAATTTTTTTTTTTTTGCCTTTGAAGATAACCTCTTGCCCCTCCTAATACCTTCTGGACCTACTGAAATGAGAACAAGGTCCCAAACGTTTCATGGCCATGAGCAGCTCACAGTGGCATTTCACTGAAGGTTTATGATGTTTGATGATGAATCACTTGGAACATTCAAGATCTCAATACAGAAGGCTCACACAAACTCTTGGTCACCCACAGACCTCAGGAGTAACTTGGGCTACTATGAATTTTCCAAGATTCTCTCTAGAGTCTGGCTGTTTTCTTCCGGCCTAAACAGAGTTAAAAAAAAAAACCAACTAGAAATGGCAAAGCCCACATAAGAAACGAGAGGCCTGCAGGAGTGCATGGCCACTGCTTTTTCATCTGTTGCACTACTTTTCCAACTGCTCGTTAACAAGCATCTCCAAATAACAGGAATCATCAAGTTCTACAATTTCTGTTTTGTTCACACTTCCATTCATTATTTCTAACACGAGGAACCAACCTCAAATGTTTCATTTAACTTTTAATATTGCACATACATGGGTGGTAGCTGAACATAAACATGCAGTGCATAGTACTAAGTTTTTCTTTTCTTATCAACTAACTCCTGGGCATTGGCTCCTCTTGCTTTCTTTACTACAATCTATTCTAGTTTTACCAAACAGTCCTAGTCACCTGTAATCTAATTCTTCTGTTTAGTGTATTTAACCAGATTTTTAGAAAAATGCAATTGAAAAATGAAAGTGGCAAGTGAGTCAACTCTGAAACAATAGTTTTATTATTTAGAATCATAGAATCATAGAATGGCTAGAGTTGGAAAGGACCTTAAAGATCATCTAGTTCCAACCCCCCTGCCATGGGCAGGGACACCTCTCACTAGAGCAGGTTGCTCAAAGCCCCATCCAGCCTGGCCTTGAACACTTCCAGGGATGGGGCATCCACAACTTCCCTGGGCAACCTGTTCCAGTGCCTCACCACCCTCACTGTAAAGAATTTCTTCCTTATATCTAATCTAAATCTCTTCTCTTCCAATTTAAATCCATTGCCCCTTGTCCTGTCACCACTCTTCCTGACAAAGAGACCCTCTTCAGCTCTTCTGTAGGCTCCCTTCAAGTATTGATAGGCTGTTATAAGGTCTCCCCGGAGCCTTCTCTTCTCCAGGCTGAACAACCCCAGCTCTCTCAGTCTGTCTTCATAGGAGAGGTGCTCCATCCCTCTGATCATCCTCGTGGCCCTCCGCTGGACCCGTTCCAACAGGTCCATGTCCTTTCTGTGTTGAGGACTCCAAAGCTGGACACAGTACTCCAGGAGGGGTCTCACGAGCGCAGAGTAGAGGGGCAGAATCAGTAACATTTTTAAACCTTAGTTGAAAATTCATTTAATATTTAAATTTTGTCAATTTTAAACCCCAACAAAACTTAAATGGAAAATTTAAACTAAAACTAAAGCATTCATGAGCCTTCTGTTTCTTAAACACACCAAGAAGGGGTTAAAACACATTTTTTAATTAAGGACAGAATAACCTAGAACTCCTGGCTATCAATCCTGCATTTCAATTCCCCCCCTCCCCCCGATCCTACTTGACAATGATTCATTAACACATATCTGAGTACCTTCCTGGACCTACAACACCCAATGCTAGACTAGTTTGATTTTTTTTTCTAGAACGACCGCCTTTCCTCGCTGCAAAAAGCCATTTGAGGAATTTACAAAGATAGATCCCTCTCCCATTAACTGCCATAACTGTCAAAACCAGAGAGGCACAGTCCTTCAGAAGCAGTGATTTAAACATATTAATAACACCAGCAGAAAACAGTCAGCGCACGCACTATACGACACTGGATGACAGACTCGTGACAGAGTAAAAGCTGGCTACGTAAATTTGAATTCTGCAGCCCCCCAAATTATAGTCAAAATAATTCCCTGCCAGCACCAAGGGAAAGGGGGGTAAGGGAGGAGCCAGCAGAGACAGCCAGGCGAGGGCCATCCCTCCCTCCATCCAGGACCCCAACCACCCCACATGCCTGAACCAGGTCACGAGCAGTGTGGTGGGGTCTGGCTAGCCTGGGGACAGGCAGCCACGGCCACAACTGCTGTACTCGTTGGGCTGCTCTCTCCTCCTTACACATATTAATTCCTGCCCCTCCCAAACCAACAGCTCCCCTTGTTTCAGCATGCTCATAGCAAATTATGACAGAAAATTCTCTGGTTAAAACAAAGACTCCCTCACCTTTATCCGGCACTGCAAGCCTCCTTCTTTCTAACACTGACAGCCGGATAACCTGGAACTCCACACATGATACGAGGAACAGAGAATTCACTCAAAAACATGAAAAGCAAGCACCTAATATTTCTTCAACTGGTTTTGCTGCCCCAGTTCTGCAGCGTCTACGCCACTTAACCACTGCTGTGCTACTTAGCAAGCACCCCTTCCCAGCATCGCCTTTGCTGAAGGCTTTTTCTGTGGTGCACTGAGCATGGCTAGAGACATTCCAGAGGCATCATTACAGCTAATCTCTGTCCAGACAGATTAAAAAAAATGATGAAAGAGACCACGGGTGTTGGAATTCATCCAGCACCGTTAGCTCTGCTTACTACTGGATGTCAGAGCAAGCCAGCACAACACGGCTGTTACACTACAGTCAAAACCAACCACGGATTTTGGAAAGTGGTTTTGCTAAGAAGTACTGCTGAAATTCCTAGACATGATATCATACGCAGCCAAAATGCCCCACAGCTTCCAGCAAGCAAGGCGTTATGTGGGCTATTATGTTGTTATGTGGGATGAGGCCAGCTTCTATGCTTATTTTCCCCAATAATTGCTCTATGCCTCATCCTGGCAAACACTCTCCCTGATCATCCCTCCCCAAACCCTACAAACACACTGATGCTAACCCCAGATTAAAATCCATTTGCGCAACCTTCAGTAACTGCACTCACGTTAGAGTCATTTAAGGTAGCTGAAGAGCTCACGGGAGCAATATCCTTTCATTTATTAAACTCTTCCAGCAGTTCTAGGCAGTGCACTGGTACAGCACAGATCCCAAAAAGGTTTGTCTTAAGTTTTTTAGACAAGGTTAAGACCTTTTGAGAACCTGAGGAGGAACACTCTAGTCCCAAAAGATCTTCAAAGATGCAGAGAGTGTGTATTTGAAAACCTGTGTCTCAGAGAGATAGGGGAAGCTACCATCTGTTAAAGAAATAGTTCTAGTGATATCTTTAAAAGCCCCACATTTTTCCACTGGCTTTCAAGAATAATAAAATGGATGGAGAAATACTAACAGTCCTTCACAGAAATCTTGGATGAAAACTCTGAGGTAAAAGCTGAACAGATTCTTTTCAAACAGTTCTAAACTGAAATAATGTTGCAGTGCCAATAAAATCCACCCGAGAAAACACCCTCCTCCATAGGAGGATTGGAGTTAAATCAAAGTATTACATGAAATATCTAAAGACTACTGAAAGCTGTGAGATTATGAGGCAATTTTCCAGGAAGGAGGAAAACAACAGGGCCACCGTGGGTTGTGAACACTTACTTCCCAAGCCTGACTGCGTACTCCTTCAGTGCAAACACATTGTCAGCAAATACGATGATTTTATCATTCCGTCGCTCGTGAAACTTAATCAGGAACTGGCAGGCTCTGAATTTATTTGGGTTCATGGTGTACAGCAGTATCCGTTTCTTTGTTTTGATGGCTACGTATTCTCTGTAAAATTCAGGTGACATTGGGCACCAAACCTACAATTAGAAAACATACACACACACACACAGAGTAACCCTCCGTTAATTATTTATTGTATTCCAGTGGGAATTGAGAAAGTACGGGGGGGATGATAATGCATTATGACTTTCTGTATAGCGCAGATTTTAACACAGTAATTTCTGTCCCAAAATGAAAGCTACTGGTTGGTGCAGTCTCCAGTACTGCCAAACTCTGTTTAACCTTATCAATATTCTGGCCTTCCAAAATGCGTTGGCAGTGGGTTTGGAACAAGACTGGAAGATATTTCCTTTATGTTTCATACTTAATAATTTTACTGAATGCTACTACTTTTTACAGAACAATAACTAACAGTATGAACTATCTATGTAATCTCCCTGTCACAGCAGTCAAAGCTTTTTCCATAAAAATTAATTTTCATCTGAAAACTAAGAGACACATTTAGTCTTCATTACAGAACAAATTTACCAATTTTTTTTTCATATACCCATAAAGGAGTGACCTTTCTGGAGCCCTCAGCACAGGAAAGACGTGGACCTGTTGGACCGGGTCCAGAGGAGGGCCAGAAAAATGATCAGGGGGCTAGAGCACCTCTCCTATGAAGACAGGCTAAGAGAGCTGGGGTTGTTCAGCCTGGAGAAGGCTCTGGGGAGACCTCATAGTGCCTTCCACTACTTAAAGGGGGCCTACAGGACAGATGGGGAAGGACTCTTTATTAGGGAGTGTGGAGATAGGTCGAGGGGTAATGGCTTTAAACTACAAGAGGGAAGATTTAGACTAGATATAACGAAGAAATTTTTTACAATGAGGGTGGTGAAACACTGGCCCAGGTTGCGCAGATCGGTGGTAGATGCCCCATCCCTGGAAATGCTCCAGGTCAGGTTGGACAGGGCTCTGAGCAACCTGATGTAGTTGAAGACACTCCTGCTCATTGCAGGGGTGTTGGACTAGATCACCTTTAAGGGTCCTTTCCAACCCAAACTATTCTATGATTCTTTATTTTAAACAGCTATTGAGTCTACAACTTTCAAAACACTAGGGCTGATGAGAAGTTTTCAATACGTTTCCCTAAGGAACTATTTTATTACGTAAATACGTATCATAGTATCACACAAGTCTAGGCTGAGATATTTTTTCTACTATAGCATGAAAATAGAAGAAATTATGAAGTTTAAAAGTTTATGCCAGTGCAATGACACTAACTATAGTGCATATAATTTATAAGACATTAATTCTGCTGTACATTGGTTATTGTTCCATATCCATTGCACAGTACAAATTAACAGAATACTGCAAAGTCCCTTGACTACATTAACAATAAATTTATGCACTGAATAGGCTCCATTGTTATTGTATGCTGTCTATATAAAAGATTTAATATTCTTAAATCAGAAGACAGTATTTCAAGGTCAGAATGAGATATGAATACTGAACATTTGATTGTAGTAAAATAATTTATCTATTGCTCAATGCTTCTGACTACATAGCAAACCGAATATATTCTGATTTGTATTTGCACTCTCTTCTGGATTTGGAAATGAATAAGATCTACCTCTCACCCCAATGATCTTTTTATTTTTACATTTTGCAAGACGCACACTCCAAGCCAAAAACTTACGTGTGACAGCTGGGAAAGGGATTATTTTTGAATTACAAAATTCTAAAAGTATATTTAAAGAACAGGCTTGTTCTTTTTTAAACTTCTTTTCACTTTTTTATCTGTGCTGCCTGTTTTCTTTTAGAGCAGTGAAAGAGTAGTACCTGCAATGACCATGACCTGCCTTATCACACTGCCCTCTCTTGCCACCTGGAAAGAACTGCACTTAAAGAGCAAACCAGCCATCTTTCTTCCTGTGGGGAATAAGCCAAGTTGATTACAGATGCTACTTCTCAACAACATGTCAAGAAAATCCAAACAAATATGCAATGCAGTTGTGCATGTATTAGACTTGTCATTTATCAACCATCAAAATGGCTTTTTTTTTTGATTCTTTGCTTTTGGTAGTCCTATCCAACGTTATTTCAAAACACTGCCTTAAAGAATATAAACTTGCAGGTTTCACACCATTCAAAAAAAAGGTTGCCTGTGCCTCACATTTTTAAATGTCTAAAGGGCAGTTCAGGGACTGAGACGAAATATGCTCCCAAGGCAGAATTAACCAAAGTGCCCAAACAGTCAAATTTGAATTTGCAGAATGGTTACTCTCCCTTCAACCTAGTTATTTTCTAGATGCTCTTCACTTGTGCTCTATTACTTAAAAATAGTTGTAGGGTTTTTTCCTTCTACAGCCTCCAGTTTGCACAAAGTTCGGCAGGAGAAGAGCTGACCTGTATCTGCATCTTTTATTCCAGCACCAGAGCTAGGAAGAATTGCATGAAACTAGCAAGACAGGTTTGAAAAAAACACCCAAACACCCAACAAGAAAAAAACAAACACCACCAAAAAACAAACCCACAGACAATGAAAAAATAAACAAAGAAGAAAGAAAAAAAAAACCTGGAAAATCCCAAGAGAAACTCCACCACAGCAAGTTGTAGCTGCTAAAACTTCATTTCCATTCAAGTGGAGTCTGAACAAATTCATGAAAAAGAAGCCCACTGATGGTTACAGAGAAACCAGGTATAGCTCATAAATGATTGAGGGCTTGGAAAAGTATTAGGAGAAGTACCAGATACGTTTGCCCTGTTTTCATACCCTTCTCTAAGTATCTTTCTTGACAATTACCAGAGACAATATATTAAGTTAGACCTTTAGTCTGACCCAGAAAGGTTTACTTTAACATTCTAATGTGTCTGTGTGAGAGGTTTCCACTTCTCCAATACCAGGTTTTTCTCTGGAAAGAGAAATGCTGGTAGAACAGAGGTCACACCCTTATTTTGGAAAAAATAGTAAGATCCGTTCCTATGTTTTAAATTTCCACCCTCATGCATTCAGGCTTGAAATAAGCAGGTACTTTCTTTTTTTTTTTTTTAAACTTTCTACTATCTTTCTTTTGTTTTAAGAGAAGAATTTTCCTCAAATTACAGTCTGTCTACCAGTTGAAGTCTCCAAAAAGCAACTTCTGTTGTACCACCTGATGTAATGCTCATCATAACACCATGTTGTACTACCACAGGGAAGCGAGCTTCGAGTACAAAGTCATGTCAGACAACACAAATGTCAAGTGCATCCAACCAGGTCCTCGCTACTGCAACCACTGTTCACTTGTCCAAATGCTGACTTGGGGACAGCCGATCAAGCACCACAATCCCCGCCAAGAGAGAGTGCTGAAGTCACTCTGAAGAATCATAGAATCATAGAATGGTTAGAGTTAGAAGGGACGTTAAAGATCATCCAGTTCCAACCCCCCTGCCATGGGCAGGGACACCTCCCATTAGACCAGGTTGCTCGTGAACATGTGTGGAAAAATATGTGGCTACTGGATTTGCCACATGTTCATATTGACCAGTGGCAGTCATGCCTAAGCTACAAAGTAAATGAAAAATTGTAATGGCATTTGTTTTTCCCAGTTAAATACTTGCAAATTTATACATCTTTCTTAAAAAAAACAACAACAAAACAAACAAAACCCTCCACAAGCATACTAAATAAACACTAGTAGTACCAAAAAGCAGAGCATCACCTCAGCACACTGGACTTTAGCAATGTAGCCGCTGTTCTGCAGCTCCATCCAGTTGGCTTCATAGAGCTTTGGTCCGATCAGGAAGTTCAGGTCAACAATTTTATCATCTTCTCTGACCAGGGTAGCAGTCAGCCCCAGCTTACAATGAGCTTGTACAATAGTGAGCACACGTCTGAACATTTTCGCTAAGAAATGCAAGACAAATTTTCTGTTTACTTTCCTGAATGGATTTAGAAGACAAATACTGCAACTTAAAAAACCGCTTTCATCACCTCCTGAACACAAAGCAAGCAAAGCACTGGGAAATTTTACCCCATTTCACATACGCTTCTAACAAATCTGTGTTACAGCAAAACTTCACACTGATTGCAGCTTTAGTTTATATCTTCAGTGTAGTCTGAAAATCCCAGTAAACCGTCTGGCATCTGCATTAATTTTCATTTCCTGAGAGAAAATTAATATACTCACAGGTTACACGGCTTGTTTTAGGTCATACAGTATTTCATAAAAAGAACTATAACACAAAGACTCTTGGCTGACTCTGCCACATTCAGGACTCATCTTTAGTATTGCTAGAGAACCTGTAATTGCGGGATCTGAAGACAGAGAGGAGATTCTATACCTTACTTTTTATGAAACCAAGAAAGAACAAAAGCAAAAGAACGGTGCCAGCAATATGCTACTTTGATAAAACGGCAGCTAATCATCAAGGTCTACTGCTGAAATCCATCATTTCTGCAGATAGCAAATTATATTCAAATGAAATCACGGGAACAAGGTAGAGCAGCTAACAGAACCCTGGGTGGTATTTTTAGCCAGGATTATTCCACAGACACTTTAATACTACATTATTGCTTTCCTAAAGTATGGATCTCAATTACACAGTAATTTCAAATACAACAGCTATTTCTGGACAGTCATCACTATGGTTACTCATATTTTATTGAGTAGAACTAGATGTTAAAAGGTAGCCTACAGTGCCACTATATCTCGAAAGCAGGCAGATGAATTCCTCTCCTGTTCAAAAGTATATAAACGTAATTCAGTGCTTAAGAGCACTTTATCAACCCACACAGAAGGAGAAGGCACTTGTATTTTGCACTGCCATTACAGAAAACACAGTGCCTAATTTGAAGAGTTTCAGAAAACTAATGGTCAGCTGAACTCTGTAGTATTAGAGGGAAAAAAAAAAAAAAAGTAAGTATAAGAAGGGAGTTTACTTGTCTCAAAACCCTAAGCCATGGGTTTGCTCACTATATGAATCATGAGAAAGACAGTAAAAAACCACCACTTCTAAAAGAGCCAAGTAACATTAAAAGTGTATGTAACATGAAAGGTTTGCACACCGTTTCCTTACCAGGGATAGTATGTACTTCATCAAGTATCATAAGGCCCCACTCCTGACTTTTAAGCCACTCCATTACTCTCTCTGCTTCCCAGGATCTTTTTGTGGTGTGTCCCAACATGGAGTAGGTGCTGATAGCAATAGAACAGCCAATGGGCTTGTCTTTGGCATCGGAAGTGAACCGACATATCTGACTGTCGTCGATGGTGGACCACATCTTGAACTGGGCTTTCCACTGCTCTACCGACACTGCCGAATTACCAAGGACCAGACACCGCTTGCGGACGGTACAGGCGGCTGTCACACCAACTAGAGACTTGCCAGCACCTGCAGGGGAAGAACAGTGATATTCATTAGTCACCTCTCGGAGATCACTGAGTAGGAGAAGGAAAAAAAATAAAGAGCGAAGGAAAACAGGAAAACTGTGAGAGGATATGAAATCACATAAGAGCAAATTCTTCATTGTATAACATTGTTACACCAGTCTTAAATAAATGTAGTATTCACTTCTAAACAACCAGCTGGATTGTCTGCTGGACACATAACTGTATTTTCTCAAGAAAATCATTGTAAACAATGGCTTTGCCAATTAGAAGCAATCATTTTAACATTTTCTTAACTTCAAAAACATGTTAAATTCCAGATGGCTACAGAAAGCTTCCTCTAGAGATGACCTATCCCACTGCCCCTCTCAGCTATGTTCATTCCCACATGCAGCAAGTCCTCAGATCTTTCCATTCCTCCTTCACACTTCTTCCAGCCATCTCTGACACACTCTCCCAGGACCTCACTGTATCTCCCATGTGCCCCCGCCACCCCAATCCCAAGGGCACTGGCATGCAGTGCCTTCTCCCTTTTCCATTGCTTCCGATAGGTCCCAGTCTCCACATTCCTCACTTCTTTCTCAAGCTCCCCTGCCCACAACTTGTGCATACAAGCACTTTTCTTCCTTGTACCCTCTCTTATGCCGTATTTGTATTCCCAGTTCTGCCCACTCTCCCTATTCCCAACCAAGGAACAAATGATTCCAACGCCAACAGCTTTGCATTTCACTGGAAGACCAGCAGAGCTGACCTAGAGGGAATAGTGAAAGCATGAGCAGGAATCTGAAGCTACCACAACCACAGATCAGCTCTTCAGTCACTCCAGGGACAGCTCTGTTAAGCAGGTGCTCGACAGCTCTATCAACCGGGCTCTCCCTCACCACAGCCTCACCAAAAACCAACAGGACTCTGCATACCGGTACCCAGAACCTTACCACATGGCAAGACAATAACACCAGATCTGGCTCGCCCATTTCCAAACATCTTCCTTAGGCTTTTCTCTTGATAAGGCCTGAGGACAGCTGTAGGTTTCAGATCTATGTTAATATCAGGATTCACGGAATCATTTCTGAAATCATATTCTGCCAGCAAGGGGTACTCCAAATGGATACAACGCTTCTGAAGTTCTTCAATCATTTCCTGAAGAGGAAACAAAGCTACAATGGTAAGTTCTCCACATCTAAATTAATTCTTTCTTCTTTTTTTTACCAAACAACCAGATTATATAGTACCATATGAAGTTACATTTATCTTTTATGCTCATGAACTCTGTAAGAGTTAGTTTATTCCAAAAACTTTATTCATGGCCACATCCCCCTCCATTTTAAATAACAGTTGAAATTAGAGACGTTTATTTAGACAGATGGAAGAACATGACGCATTAATCTCAGATGTGCTTTCTATCCGGCAGTGACTAAACTACACCCTGAAGTCCTGCAACAAAGAGCTCAATAACAGACACAAAAGGTTCTGTGTGTTACACAGAAGGACCTACCCAAGTTTCACATCTGTTATCTGGAAATTCTTTGTACCCTGGTATTGCAGTTATTCCACCACAATCGCAGGCTGATTCAATCACCAAGAGGTTGTTGGTTTGTTTTGTTTGTTTTTTAAATAAACAAAATAGCTACTAAGCTATCTTTTTAAAAAAATATGTTTTCCCCAGTAAGACATCGTGAGAATCACTGAGTCCAGAAACAAATTGAGAAATTTTACAAAAGCTCTCTGAAGGTCAAGCCATGACTGCGCTCCAACCTCCAGCTCCCCTTTTCAAGCTATGAAATCAGAACCACCAAGAGTTCCTCCTGCAAACATGAATCACAAAACAAAAACAGAACCCACACACACACATTAAAAAGTAAAAAAAAAAGCTCTGAACCCAACAGCAGATTTGCCCTCCACTGAATTCTCACTTGTCTTGCCCAAAGCAACACTAAGCTGCACAGGACAGGAACCTCCCTTAGTCTCTGGAGCCTTTCTCTGGCCTGCGAGCACTATTCCTTGTGGGCAAGGACGGAACAATACCCAGTCTGCTGCCCTCTGCACTGGAGAGGAAGATCCTAAGATTTTGGTGGGCAAGAGGAAAGAAATGTTAATGACTTCCAGCGATCTCCCCTATCAAACAAAGAGCCACAGTACTTTAATACTCTCATGCGTATTTGCAAGTCCTGGGCAGATTCCCCAAAGCTACAAATGCAGAGGCTACAATACTCATACCTGCTTGACTTCAAAAGACACTGTCTGCGTTTCCTCCTCCTCCTCCTCATCTTTGTCCATCTGTTCATAAAACTCATACAAGTCAGCTGGGACGTCTGGCTTATTCTGAGCATCTGTTGCCTGTGACGTTGATGGACCAGAGCCACCTTCGCTGGATTTGGAAATCTGAAATAGATGGACAGTAATTTTCACCAAGGGTTTCATTAGAGACACAGTCTGCTCCCCCCACCACTCCAATTTGGGCTCCTTAAGGAGGCACAGTTCACTGCTGACAGAACCGAAAGCAACGTTGATACAACCAACAACCACTCTAACCTACTATCATTCAACAATTTGAAGAGCTGCCCAAACATACCACGGATTTACTTGTGAATGTCTCTGTAATGAGCTCTGTTTCTTCACCCTCAGCATTTCGCAGGCGACAGTCTTTGATCACATGGTCTTGCAGAAGCTGCTGAATGACATCAGGGTGGGTACTTTCCACAAAATACCTAAAATTAAAGAACAAAGAAAAACATTTTAATGAACTAATCAACTGAAAAACTTACAGGAAGAGTGGCACAGATATAACTTAAAGATATAACTATCCTGGACAGTTAAAGATATAAAGATATAACTTATATATCTTAAAGATGTAACTGTCCTAAAGATGTAACTATCCCAGACGCACTCTCAATATCCAGTCTTGGAGGCGGTAATTTAAAAATAAAGAACTGATGGCAATCAAAATTTTTAAAAGATGCCTCACACCAAAAGCATCATGTACTTTGGAACTATCCATCTTGCTCAAATGTTCTCTGACATAACACAAGCAGGAAAACTCCAGCAGAACTGCCTAGAGAGAGCTCTCACACACGTCTTATTTGTGACATGTGACACGAGTCAAATTTTTTTGAGACTGAACTGAGGTGAGTCTGTGAAAACACTGGATGTGGTGTTTTAAAGTCCTGCCCACAGGACCAAAAAAGCCCAAAATCCAAATCACAAACTATCTAAAAATTTAAATTAGCACATCCTGAAATTGCTTCTCTCCCTGGAGATTCATCAATAATGATGCTGGTTGGAGATCACAGTTAAAAATATGAGCCAAGAGAGACTTAAGTCTTAAGTGACATGGGAGAGACCTTTTCCTCAGAAACACGTAGGAAGAGGACAAAAAGCTGTTAGTAATACTAGCGTTAGTTCTACCCAAAGCAGCAGGTTCAAAAAAGCAGCAGCACAAGCACAGCATTATGTTATAGTCCCAGGGCTTATCTATGGCTGTCAGACAACAGAGAACTTTGCAAAAGAAATAAAAGGAGAAAGAGAAAACACCGGAGAGGTACAGACATAGGCTCCAGGTTTACTGCTGTCTCCTCCCTTTCCTTCTGCCTACTAGAGAATCATAGGTTTAGATAAAACTGGTCAGCTCTAAACTAGTTGACCTCTCAGGGTCCCTTCCAACATTACCTTCTAGGTTTAAAACAAATCAGATTGAACCCAGCAACAAGCACACACCTCTTGCCAATGGATTTGCTTATCCTTCCTGAGCAATGGATTAGAAGTCAGAATACACAAGGCTGTAGAAAAGCTTGTCTAACCAGGCTCAAGTCATTTAGAAAGAAATGAATGAAACAACTACGTGAAAACTTCAAGGAAGCATTGCAAGTCCAATGCGAACCACCAGTAGCTCAGGGCAGCCTCCCTGAATTCACTGACCAATGTCTTAAACACTTTGAACAACCGAAAAAGCCATCCTGTATTGATAGATACTACACTCAGCTAGGAGCTGGAAGACCCAACAGCTACTGAGACCACGCGTTGATGCAGAGTTGTGCAGACAGAGGACTTTCTCTGCCAGCTTAGTTAAGGAAGAAGCCACTTACCTGTTATGTTTCAGTACCAGCTTCACCTTCCCATAGCTGACGGTACAAAGCTGCAAATGAACAACAGCAGTCATTAGGAATACACAAAAGAGCGATTCCTGGACAGGCTGGAGAGTAGGGCAGAGAGGAACCTGATGAAATTCTAAAAGGGCAAGCGTAGGGTGCTGCACCTGGGGAGGAATAACCAGTACAGGTTGGGGGCTGACCTGCTGGAGAGCAGCTCTGAGGAAAAAGACCTGGGAGTCCTGGTGGACAACAGGATGACCATGAGCCAGCAATGTGCCCTTGTGGCCAAGAAGGCCAATGGCATCCTGGGGTGCATCAGGAAGAGTGTGACCAGCAGGTTGAGGGAGGTTATCCTCCCCCCTCTACTCTGCCCTGGTGAAGCTCCATCTGGAGTACTGTGTCCAGTTCTGGGCTCCCCCGTCCAAAAAGGACAGGGAACTGCTGGAGAAGGTACAGCAGAGGACTACAAAGATGATTAGGGGCTGGGAGCACCTCTCTTATGAGAAAAGGCTGAGGGACTTGGGTCTTTTTAGTCTGGAGAAGAGAAAGCTGAGGGGGGATCTGATCAACGCCTATAAATAATTAAAGGGTGGGTGTCAAGAGGATGGGGCCAGTCTTTTTTCAGTGGTGCCCAGTGACAGGACAAGAGGAAATGGGCCCAAATTTGAACATAGGAAGTTCCATGTAAACATGAGGAGGAACTTCTTCCCTTTGAGGGTGGCAGAGCACTGGAACAGGCTGCCCAGAGAGGTGGTAGACTCTCCATCACTGTGAGACATTAAAAACCTGCCTGGACACGTTCCCGTGCAACCTGCTCTAGGTGGACCTGCTTTGGCAGGGGGGTTGGACTAGATGATCTCCAGAGGTCTCTTGCAGCCCCGTATCATTCTGTGATTCTGCCTTTGGGACCAAATGCTGCAACGCAGTGTAGGTCTTTGTAGGGAGGCACAGCATCATAAAACACTTACTCACAATGTTGCTATGGTTATGGGACACACCTGCAAAGGCATTTTCAAAAGATGCACACATCATCTCACTCAGGAGACCAGTCACAGATTTTTTTATACCCAATTCCAATCTGCTTCCAAGACTGCAAGAACATACTTGCAGGATAAGGCAGGCTACGTTTGAGAGTGCCTGGCTATTCAAGACGGCTTCCCACATTCATAGTCTTCTTCCAGAGCAAATCTGAGGAAACTTTCCCCACGTACAATTCCTACTGTCTGAAAGTGTGGGTATACATTTTTTTAAAAAAAGGTATAAACTCCACACAGGATATATTGTGAAACTAGTATGTGTGCAGCAAGATAATATAGAAAAAGACAAAAAACAGAAAAGATAAAGCCTCTGTTTTCTTAAAACAGTGACAGAATAGAATATGACGGTAAAATCAATGAATGATTAAAAATAAATCAATTAAGCAGAGGCAGCAGGAAAACACTTCACCAGTAGCAGCAGACATATTTCCAATGCCAACAGAATTGTCTTACCTTGATAAACTGAATTATTCCATCTGGGACACCAGTCTTGCTCAGTTTTTGTAAATACTCTGTGATGTCGCTCGTTTGTAAGCCAACACTAACAGCAGCGTAGAGGGAGTAAGCCGTCAGCTTGTACTCATGAATGTGGGTCGGTCTGCACACAGGCTCAGCAATGGCAACCAAAAAATCCTGTGCATATTTGTAAACTGGAGAAAAGGCTTCCAGAAAAATATGGCCATCGGGAGCCTATAGAAATAAAAAGAAACGCTGAAGGCACAATAACTTTAGTTGAACAGAACTGGGAATTTCCTACAAAGCAGCCATTATGATACAGAGACGGTCCACTATTTAGGTAGTAACGCATCACAGTGTTTCCAAAAAAGTGCCCTAGCAATGAAGTTACAAGAAAAAGAATAAAGTAGACACAGGCACATACAAATTTTGTCTGGGCTGCAGACATCGATTTGTCTGCATCCCTTCTATAGCACTAAGAATAGACCACACCCAGACTGACTGAGCTTTTCCAGACCGACGTGTTGGGGTATTTTTTCTTTTTTTAATGCTAAGCAAACTGCTTGAGCAGAGGCAAGCTTCCAGCCCTGTTCTCCTCAAACAAAATGAAATTCCTCACTCATTTTACAGTGAACAGAGAGGAAAGATGACACTTGTGTGTCACGGCATTCAGTAAGACGCCCTGCAGACACTGGCTGGGCTACCCCTCTTCCCTGTATGCCTACACTACTGGCCATGTCTTGGAGAGATTTAGTGAGATCCCTTTCAGGGCAGATACGGCACCAGTTACAGAAGATGAGGAGTCCTAAGGCTGTTCCATCCCAACAGGCAAACCCCATTGCTGTGTCACTGACGCGACAGATCCCGCTTGTGCCAATGCAGTCACTGCCACAAACCATTTTACCTTCCCCCCAGAAACATCTGGCTTAAGCTGCTCCACTGCCCGGTCCGGTCACCGGTGCACCAAGGGATAGGGCGGGGACCTGCCAAGAGGCTGCAAGGAACCCACAAATGCGTCCCCTCCAGCTTCCCTTACAAACCCGACCTGTGAGGGACCCGCTGACAGGAGCCAGCTCGCCCACCCGCGGCCCACAGTGCCCTTTACTCCATGCCAACCCTGGCCGAGGCGAGCCGCCAACTCCACGGGAAGCGCCTGGGCCCCCACCGACGCCCGATCCTCCATGCCAACCCCGGCCGAGGGGAGCCGCCGGCCCCAGGGGACGCGTATGGGCCCCCCCCACCCCACGTACCACCCAGAGAGGCCGCGAGGGGTGGTCGGCCTTCAGGGGCATCTGGTGCCGGTAGTCCTTGGCCCCGTACTCGTCCAATTTGGTGCCGCTGTCCTCCACCTGCTTCCCCGCCGCCGAGGGCACGGCCTCCTGCGACTCCTTGCCGGGCCCTTCATCTTCATCTTCCTCGTCCTCATCGTGATGGCGCTTCTTGGACTTCTTCTTCTCTGGGAGCAAAGCCGCAGCCGTGAGGAGGCGGCCCCGCGACAACCCGGAGGGGACCCACCCTCCCTCCCCCGGCTCTCCCCAGGCCCCGCTCCCCGCCGCCGGGCTCCCCCCGCCCGCCCCGGGCTGCCGCCGCCGCCGCTGCAGCTCACCCCGCTCCTTCCTGCCCATGGCCGCCGCGCCCGACGGAGGCCGGCGCCCGGCCGACGCGTCACTTCCGCCGCGCGGGAGAGGAGGAGGCCGGCGAGCCGTCGATTTTTTGTTCCCGGGGCCGCCGCCGCCGCGGGGGAAGGCGCGGGCGGGCAGGGGAGCGGGGCCTCGGTTACAGCGGGGAAAGGGAAGGGGGAAGGGCAGAGAAATGGGGGTTTGAAAAAAATAAGAATTAAAAATAGAGGCTTCCGCAAAGAGCATTTTAAATAATAAAAAGAGCCAAATGGAAATTGGGGCAGGAGACCGGACATTCCGCATTGTTCTGAAGCACGAAATTCTTAAAAGAGAAATGACACTGTTGTCCCTACAGAGTGTTTTAATATATTTCTAAGTACAATTCGTGTCTGATTTTGGAAATACAAATACATTTCGAATGGTTAAAAACAAAAATTAAAAAAATATTTTGAACATCAGCCAGCTGAAAATATATTTATCTAGTAAATCATCTCTCAAAGCTTTTATATATTTAATTATTCTAACTAAACATAGTACCCTTAAAAAACAAGTTCATAAAAATGTAGAAATGAAATTGTGGCATAAGATTACTGGGAGCGAGAGATACATCTATAATACACACACACACACACACACACGTCCAATGCATACACAGAATTACAAGGCGGGGGGGGGGAAGAGGGTGTTGTGTGTTTGTTTTTAATTTCGGAAGGCTGTTAGAGCCACAGGAGCCAGTTCCTCCACCAAGATAAACACAGGCAATTTTTTTAATCGTCTTTTTTTTTTTTTTTTTTTTTTTATATATATATATACAGAAGGTACTCCCTGGAAAGCAGCAACAGCAGCGCCGTTACTGGTAGCAACATCTCAAAAAGTAATAAATCCCTCCCCATCCCTCCCCCCCCCCCCCCCCCATCCAGACAGTAGCACATCGCACGCACACACACGTGATTCTCATACGCCCGTCGACAGTTGGTCAGAGTAGTAAATCAGTGTACAAATTAAATAGTTCCAAAAATGTGCAAAAAAGTCAACGTTGATAGAAAAAAACACCTTTGTGTACATACATTACAAACTGTGCCCAGCATTCAACTGAGAGTAAAAACATTTACAGTGAGAAACCGATAGATTAAATAGAGAATTTAATGGCTACGTAAAAATGTACATTAGATCGAGAGGAAATTTACAAATTTTTATTCATAGCTTCATGAAAACTAAAAGCCTACGTTCGATCCATCTAAGTCTCCTGCACGTATTTACAGTGATAGCTCCATCGTACGACTCCTGCGAGGTCTGAGATGACAGACACGATGCTTTCGGAAACCGCTCCGATTTTGGGATGACACCACCTTTTTCTTTTTTTTTTAACTGCTATTAACGAGAAACGAACGCCAGGGAGCCCAGCGGCTAACGCCTGATCGGAAAAGAAAATGCAATCCTTGGGTTTAAATCCACATTGTACAAGCGCTGGGGAAAAGGATCATCTGGTTTTGGGGCAAAAGACATGAAAAACCTCTGAATTATTTCCCATGAATATCCACCGTGGAGGGCGCGTTCCTTTTCCTTCTCTCCGGACGGAAGCCCCCGACCTCCAGGCCCCGTCGTTAGACTCGGTGTAAGGGCTGAATCACGAGATACAATTTTTAATGTGTTTTAATCCAGTTCCTCTCCCTTTTAAAGTTAAGCCTATGAAAACTAAGACCGAGCCAAAGCATCGGTGGCTTTGAAACGTGAGAAGCTTCATTCCCCCCATCCCATCTACCCCTCAAATAGGTCCGTGTACGTAATTGCTAGGGAGAGCCCAGGGGCTGCTCCGGCCGGCGGGGAGCTGCGGTGCCCTGGGTTCAAGCCACGGGGCCCCCCGTAATAAAGCTGTACGTGAACTCCCACCTTATACAGGAGCTATCGGTGGCCACCATCGATAGTATTTAACAGTATTTAAGTTATGCCAACCAGAAAGAACAAAAATAAACCGTGCAGGCCAAGTGAGGGAAATGAAAAGAGAAAGGGGCTCCTTCGCTTCTGATCGAGGGTTTTGATTCAGAAGCCGCGGGTCAGTAGCAACTCTGCCTGCCCCCTCCGGTGCGCCTTCGCGGCTCCTCGACACCCCTGTCACTGCGGGTGACGTTTGGCTGTCACGTCACCGATTCCCAGCAGCTTTGAAATGCTCCTACTATGGCGCACCGAGCAGACCTGGTCACAAATCTACTTGTCTTCAACGGCGTTCCTTACATGTCCCAAAGCTCAAACCCGGCTATAAAAGTCACCAGGTTTAGTCACCAACCTTACGCATCGATTTTAGAATGACAACAGCAAGATTAAGTTAAAAAGAGTTTTAAAAAGCAACCTCTTCATTTTAATGCTGGCATGAATTTTGCACACCAAAACAGCAACTATCAACACCCAAATCTCTTAACTATGGGCAGTTCCTATCACTTTTCACTAGTACCTGCTTTACTCGGTTAGCGATAGCTTACTGATGGGTATATATGCATCTAGAAGTAACAGTACTAATCCATGAAACGTCACTTTTGGCTATACGTATATGGGGATAGAAAAGCTTTGGTAATTGTATGTGATTTCACACTGCAGACTTGCCATTAACACAAGACAGCAAGTTACCAGCAAGAAGAAAACGATACTGGAGGTAATACTTCTGCCTCTCCAGAAACACCGTAGGGACTTACATTCAAGCACACAAATTATGCTTCTCTATAAAGCGGGACGAAGACTTTCAAGATTAAAAAAAAAAAAAAACAAAAAACCAAAAAGGTAAGAAATCGGTTACAAATAACTGTAGGTCTGACCAATTTGCTCACGTCTCTGAAGCCGCAGCTCGACACTGCTCTGCGCTGCCGAAGGAAAGGGCTGCTGCGCTGCGCTGTACCCAGGGGTGCTACGGGGCTCTCAGTCAGGACAACGGCGGGGTTAGGGTTATCCAAAAGGCACAGGAAAGAATTGAACGGGCACGACGCTTCACTGAGAAATCTCTTCGTTTGCTCAGACTCATGACACCTTCCTCTGTACTGGAAGCAAACAGCTTGTCACACAGGACCGTGTTCGCAGATGTACCAACTCTCATTTCAAGCGCGTTAAGAACTCTGCCGCCGTCTCCACGGTGAACGCAGAGGCCAGTACCCAGAGCCAGGAGGCTACAGCTCGACTCCAACAGTCCATTTTATTTTCTGAGAGTGCAGAAAAGTCCTTTTTCTGGTACGTGCATCAGCGTACAATCTCCAAAATACACCACCTGTATTAGCGCAGGAAACCCTCAGGAAGTGCTCCAAAAATCACTTTTTAAAATTCTGAATTTAAACGCCTGCTGCAGGTTATAACTAAACGCAGCTGGGCGAATTCTGGTTTGGACACTGAAAAAAACCCCCATAACTCTACGACTGCTCAGGTGACATGGAATTGTATGATGTATTTCAATACGATGTTCAAATATGAATAAAATTAAGGCATACAGATAAAAAGGCACTAGCTAAAAAAAAGCCAACTTTTCATTTTGTTATACTGAAAGGACCATTTAGCCACAAATCAAATTGCAAAGCAAGTTAAAATTTTAAGACTATATTTAAACGGTCAAGAAAAAAATCTGTGTAGATTTTGATTTGCAATGATTAGATCCATACCTTTTTAAGTCCTCGCATGGGTATTTCTATCACCCAAATTAAAAATCAACAACTTGCTCTAACACAACTGAAACTTTCAGTCGTGCTCCAACAGGACTGTTAGTTACACCAGCAAAACCATACGACAGAAGTAGCTTAATTTTTGTTACTTAATATGCGCAACAGGCATTGCAAAGTAGTAAAATTCATTAGCGGTAAGTCTTTTGAAAATACGCATACTCACTGTGAACCTCAATTTTATTTTTTGAGAGCAGAGCTTCATCGGCGCATTTACAGGAAAGCAAAAGGACCTTGCAACAGTATTGCTTTCCTTGGCACTTTTCTAGCAATTGGATTCAACAATTAAGACTAATTCATGATTCTAAAATGCTGGTATCTCTGTTAGTAAGATACGAGAAGCTGCGAGCAGGGATCTCGGCTCTGCAACCCTCCTCTGATGGAGTTTTAAACACACAATTCCATGTGCCCTCTCAAGTCCTAGACCTGGGGTTTGTTCGTTATCCCTCCAGCTGTCAATACCAGTGCTTTACAGATGTTGTGCAGAGGGGTACTGCGCCATTTACTGTGGTTTCTTTTACTGCATTACCCCAATAGGGGATAAATATTAACTAACCTTTTGGTAAAAGCCTGATTTAGCACCGTAATTCTTTCTAGCTCAAAACATTTACGCTAATAAGCATCTAATTTACTTCTAAGTCAGCAGACAAATTCTCCATAGGGTGAAAAAAACCCAACCAACCACCTCAAGCCTCATCTTGGTTAAATTAATAAAATTTCACTAGAATCACTTGAGCTGGCAAATGTTATCTTCGTTTAAGAAGCACCGTCTTTACGTTGGCAGCTTTCCGATATGTCCAGGAAATTAAGGAAAATGCATTCTGCAAATTCTTCTTTTCCTGGCTCCAAAATGCTTACCGTTGTCATGACTGAATGCCGTTGTTTTAGAAAAGGCACAAAAGCAGCAAACTTGATTATTCAGTAATTAAAAATCACAATGAGGAAGTGCTACTGCAATATACATGAGCCAGCACTGTCTCCCGAAAAGGACACATTATAAGAAAACAAGATCCTGAAAATTTTCAAGCTTCAGAGAGTGCAGTTTCTTTTTAGAATATTATATTTAAGTGTTACGAATGCTACAGATAAATCTGGTTACATTTTCCCTTTTATGTCCTTTTTTGGTAATATAAAATTTCCTTACCTTTTCAGATATCACTGTCCACTACTGATTTTTATATACATTTTCACCTTGGTTTTAGTACCTTCTTAATCTGTTTGAAATCAATCATTTAAATTATATGATCTTTAAATTACTTAAGTAAACTATTAGGCTTTACATTAAACTCCCCATCCCTGCTGTCACTAAATTTTGCTTATAAAGCAAAGGTCCTTTATAGCAGAGTACGTACCATTCCTTCTTAAAAGGCTGCTTTCATAGCTTTTTTCTAGTGACAAAGAACAAAAAAAAAAGTCAGTAGAAGCTGACTTTCCTTTCAGCCTTCCAAACCTCCCTGGTCTGACTAGTTCTTCCCATGCTCAGAAAACCTTGCAGAGTTGTGTACCCTGACTGAGAAAATTATAAGCTGGGTAAAACACTCACATAAACCGAAGAAGCCACCGCTCTCAGTCTCAGGAGAGAGGGCCTCAAAAAAAAAAAAAAATCGTTCTTGCCCCACTACAGGTAAAGTGATTAGGATAGATCCATGCTCCTGCTTACGCTCTTGTACAAAATTTGGAAGTTAGCAGAATAAATTCAGACATCTCACAAGTGAATTGCCATGGGAGGGGGTAAGCTTATTGTTTTATCTCCATGCACTTCATAATTCTGATAGTCCTCCAAAGATGCAAAACAGCCTTGTCAGAGCAGACAAGGTTCTCAGTACCAGTCCGCTCTGCCTTTCCAAAACAACAAAAGCAAGCAGTGAATCATCCAAACCAGGATCCATTATTTCAGTTCTGTAGTCCAATAGTTTATTTCCAAATGCCCTTTTAAATTATTTATGTTGTGTTCTTCCACAAAAATATGAAAGTTTGACTTTTCTGTTGTGAAAAGTCAAGTTATTCCCTACACCTGATCAGTACCTGGACTTCTCAGCTGAGAAGCAGTATTGCAGACTTTTATTTTTCTTCTTTTATTATACTCTTTCAGAAATGGAGAAAGTGATTAACGTATGTTTTATGACAGTTGGAAATCTGACAAACAGCAATCAACCGGATTATCAGGCTGGGGTAATCATGCTCATGTTATCTGATATCTGGCTGTCTTTGCGCTTTTGGCCTATTCTATACAATCTTTTGTGCTGTGCCTCCTTGTTCACGTGGATTCATCATCGCTACCTTATTAAAAATATAACTGGAGTCTTATCTTTCCCAGTGACTTATTCCTGGTGTTAAAAGATGTTTAACTTTATTTCAGGAATTTTCAACACATCCTAGATGACAGAACTGTGTTACTAAAACAATTTTTTTGGGGGTGCATAATGGGAAGAATTTTATATTATTCAGGCACTTGATGTTGACATACATTCCATCCTAGCGCCTCTTGACAGCTTTGAAAACATTTCTTATAGCTCATTCTGAATCAAGTAACTCATATACTGCACAGGGATTAGTCGCTCCCCTTCCCCTCCAGCCATTCATGGGATTGTGGAGGAGAACTGACTCTCAACATCGCTATTTTTTTCTTATCTAAGATAACTATCTTCCTCCAAGCTTGTGCAACAGAGGTTCTCTTTGGCAGATACAGCAGGAGGCGCTCTCCTAACTATTTACATCCATCAGCTGACCCTTGTCTAGTATGGAAATTTTCCCCTTGCAGTACAGTAGTTCCTAGGAGTCTGGGTCCATAATCTGTTTACCTGTAATTATTTTCCTACTAAGATAATACAAGAATTCTACACCAAAGCCTCTAACTAGTACATCAGAGTTGAGTTCTTTTTTGTGTTTTTTTTTTCTTTTGGTCACATAGAAGTACCGGTTAGATGCGCTGCTGTACAAAGAGTTCCAAGTTCTTCCAGCTTTACCGTTAACTCTCAGAACTGCATGTTCCAGCTTAAACTGTAAAATCCAGAAACTGATTAAAACGCTAATATATAATAAGAACTTAGAACTCTCTGCCACAAGTACCTACAATATAAAGAAGAATCACAAAGAAGTAACCTTCTTGTCCTTTAGCTGCATGTCTATTTTTCCCTGCACCCTGAGTCAGTCAGCGGTGTCAGAAAAAGTCACACAGTTCCTGACTGTCCAAGCATTTGTCTTTTTTTTTTTTCCCCTTTAAATAAGGAACAAATATGTACTAAAGTGCTTTATCTACATGAACCACATCAGTACATTATAGAAACAAAAAGTTCTAGTCCTGGTGGGAGCGGGGGGAGAGAAGATTCTCATTTTAGATACAAAATTTAGATTGTTTACAATCTAAGTGAAACAAATATTCAAGAGAATATTCTCTCTCTTGTCTTTTTTTTCTCCTTTTTTTGTAAAAAATAAAAATAAAAGTGCAGTCAAATAGAAAATAAATGCAGTAGACGCAAGCTGAGTTGAGGCAGGCTGTTAGTGATAGTGTGCAAACGTGTGTCTTAGCAGTTCATCTGCAAATGGTCGCAGCTTGGCCTCGATAAAAATCCGTTTCAAGAAATCCCGAGCATGGTCGGAGACATGAGGTGGTAGCTGGGGGTTGGTTGGCTGAGTGGCAATTTTAAAGATGGCAGCCATTGCTTCGAACTCTGCCCAGGGGGGCTTCTCAGTGAGCATTTCTACCACTGTACAACCTACGCTCCTGAAACAGAGGCAGAAGTGAAACAGCAGGTTACAACCGAGTCATGCCCTTCCAGGAAAACAAGAAATAGCAGAGAGCGACCAAAATACCACAGATAAGTAGTGTCTGCTTAACTCTACAGAGAAACTTCAGCAGAAAACGTGTTTAAAGAATTGCATGTACAGCTCTATGCTTTATCTCAAAGTTACACAAATCACTGCCTGCATCTTCACTTTATTACTTCACTTTTTGGGGCCAAAAGCTATGACCTCAGTGAAGAGCTAATTAGGTATTTATCCAGGCAATACCAACCGCGTCATGGCCGTGCCGTGATTCAGCGCTCAGGATTGACACAGGCCCCGAGCGCTGCACAACCCCCGAACCCCAGCTCTTCAGACACCGGCAGGATGTGAATGCCCTTGAAAGCTTTCTTGCTCATTAAGGCCTAATGGAAAGGCAAAGCACCAGGAATGTTCTGAGTCCACTGAGTTATTGCTAGCTCATTAGAAATGCACAAGTTATCATCAGTGAATAACGTGCAAACATAACACGGCAGCTGAAAAGTTTAAAACCATACTTCAGTGGCACCTTCCTCTTATTTTCCTCTAAAAATATACTTAGATTGCCAAACAAAATTTTAAGATACTAAACAATCTTTGTATATAAAGCTTATGTTTAAAGGATTTAAGAAGGGCATATGTATGGCCAGAAAAACCTTGTTCTGTAAGTCTTGCAAGATCAGTCTCTTCCAATAACAAGCCTTCCAATAAAATGAACAGACTAGAAAAATTTCCCAATTTTCCAGAAGTTTTATGGTTTTTCAAAATGCTTGCAAGAAGTTTTATGGTTAGACAGAGGCACGTTTCTTTACACAATAAGATTTTACTGACTGACATAAGTCAAACCAGTAATTTTTATTTTTAACCAGAATTTTCTCCATCAAAAAACATGTATTGGCCTTGGTACAAATACTTCAAAGTTGAACAAGTCAACTGCCTGAAATCTATAAGGCTGTTCTATTATTCATGTATAGCAGAATAATTACTAAGTGATCTGAAGTAGCCTAAAATAATTTCCCTAACATTATAAGTATTGCCATTGGTTGGATGCAACGTGGTTCCTTTTTAAACACTTAAAGTGTTACTATTCCTGCGTATCTACTGTTGCCTACCCTATTGTTCTGTGTGCTCACAGATCACCTGCAGTGAAAGGAGTCTAATCACTAAAATCATCTGTGCGTTGGGCTGGAGCTATGTTAGACTATGTCGTATTACACAACGTAACACAAACATTCATTTTTGAAATCTACCTTTCCCTCTTAATTCTTAAATATTTAATAACAACTTAAACCAAATTATTGTTTTATACCTCCCATTTAAATCTGGCTAATTCATTCTTATGTGCTTATCTTTTCTAGGACCAGCATTTAATTTTCTGCCTTACATCAAAGGCATTTCAGGGATAGATTTTCATTACAGGACATTGACTTAACTGACACTTCAAAGCTTTCCATGTTCTTTCACCCAGTACCTCTCCAGGATTTACAAAGAGTCTGGTAATCCTAACTTCATGTAAGGCCAGTTTTAAAGGATACTCTTATGATCCCTAAATCAACGGGCTGAGGAATTGTCAAATGAAAGATTCCCAAATTTCAGTGTTACACTCTCCAAATACAACTGTCAGTGCTCACTCCTGCCACCTTCTTTGGCTTAAACCCCAGAATTAATCACTCCAACTTCAGACAACAAACACACTCTGTTGAAAAAGAGCCCATTCTGACATAACACCTTTCAGTAGAGAAGTTGGTGGGTTTTTTTAACATACCAGATATCTGCTTTTCTTCCGTACCCTTCTCCACTAATAACTTCTGGACTCATCCAGTATGGAGTTCCTGTGACAGACTTCATTCCTGTTCCAGAGAGACATATCGTCTGCAGTCGTTTGCTGGCACCAAAGTCACCGAGCTTCACATTGCCTGCTGAGTCTCGCAGAATATTTGCTCCTGGAAGGAAGGGAACATAACGTTAAATTTATGAAAGGCCTGTTAACATTTTGGGATGGAAAATGGTAACAAAAGTTTGGATTCAGTGATACAATGCAAGATCAGTCTAGTATTTTAAGCCAGGGAACTTACTTTCTCTGCTCATTCCTATACTTTATTCCAATGTTCAGAAAATAATGAATTGAACACACTGGTTTGCATCCTAAGCCTTTTCTGGGAAGTCCCAGACACTTTGTAAAACCTTCCTGACAAAATAAAGAATGTGCCATACAAAGGAAATAAAAAGAAATGGGAAAGAAGCTTCCCCACAACTGGAAATGTCTTCATATTGTATTAAAGCAAAATCTGAAACTGTGTTAGATTTGTTCAAGACACTTATCTGCATAAGCACATATAAATTTACTATGATATCTCAATTTTTTTGGAACAAAACACTACTGATACAAAACAGCAGGAAAATTGTGAAAGTTCTAGGGAATACAACAGCGTTGTGTTCAACACACCTATTTTGCACATCACTATCTTCCTACATATTCGTAACTTGCTTATGCAGCAAAAAGTAAATATGTCCGTTTCCTAAGGCTTCCTGGCAGTACAACAGAAGAACTCTTGAGTCATTTGATCAGGAAAGTCACCTCTGCCAGTCATTTCTTGTACCAGTGAAGTGCTGTATTTTTTTTATGTAACTGATAGAAATAAAAATCCGTAAAAATAAACTTTCGAGTCATGGTGCTTTCCTCTGCACATCTATTTGTAACAACATCATCCTTTGATATATTCAAAACTATTACTACTACAACAAAATCAGAAAGAAATTTATCATGATTGTTTTGAAGAGAGAGACTACGGAAACATTTTCAGAAGTGTGATGCTTATTTTTTCTCCCTCCAGTTACATCAGTGACAGAAATAAATGACAGAAAGCCAACTTAATTACATTTTACCTCTTCACACAAGACTAGAAAAGAATTTGTAGTAAAGAGCACTGAACTGTGCACAGAACTATCATTACCTTTAATATCTCGATGGACAATCATATTACTGTGCAAATAGTGAACTCCTTCCAAAATCTGCCGCGTGTATTTACGAGTCACGTTCTCTGTGAGTGCTCCGTATGATTTCAATTGGTCTTTGATGGAACCCTATTGCAAACAAAGTATAAAACACTGTAACGTTTCTAGAATCACAAGGGGGCTAATAATACAGTTGAACTTCAGTGAAATTTATGCCTGAAATGTAGATGTTTAAAGTTGCAATACTTTTCTAGATTAACTTAAAAGCGCAGATATAATTTTACCTCCAGTGAGGAGAAAAACAAACTTTGACAAAAAAAGAGACTGGACAGAGAAGTCATATACTGAAAAGTTAATCACTTAACTTTAAAATTGCCAAGCAGCTGAATAGTTCCAGTGTGATGTCCAGAAAAAGAACAGTAGTATTTTCACTCAAACACCACTCTCAACTTTTTTGATGGTTAAATGGTGATACTCAACTTGGACAAAACACACGCCTTTTACCCTGGTTAGTTTATACTTGGGGCAAAACAATACGTTGTCAAAAAAACCCCACCAAATGCTAGAGGATGGTACTTTATGTTAAAATTAAGAGGTAAACAAATCAAGCAAGGCTTGTAATGACATTAAATCAAAAATTCATGGTTTTGTAACTATTTCTGTGTGACACAGAATTACAAACTGCTAAGATTACTTCTGTGACACTGTTCTCCAAATCTCAGAAAGATTCAACAAGGCCCCCAAAACAAAGCCCAGAATTCACATTAAAAAAAAAAAAATCCAAACAAAAAACCACAAACAAACAAAGCAAAAAGCCACCCACCACGAAAACGCCCCTCTCACCACTTTTCTTTGGAGTCTCACAGTAAAGTAGAATGCTCTAACTATTCAGAAATACAGAGCCTATGTTTTTATACAAGCACATTTTATTTAGCTCTGCTGACCCCACTTGGGTGAGAAAATGAAAATCTACAGTTTTCTGACCTTACAATATTTCTTAACAAAACAGCAGGAGCAGAAGAGCAGTTCAGCATGTACCTAAGCGCCACACCAAGCACCAAGATTATTTTCTGTATGCACTTAGTCTCACAAACATCTTAGCTATTTTCTGTTTTCCCAAAGTAATTGAGCAGTTGAGATAGTGACTACAAAACAGCACAAGCTGAAGCACAGCAAAAAGAAACATTAAAATTCAGAAAGATTCAAGAGTTTCCTAATGATAATATTGTCTTTTCAAAGACATTGCCAGACACTTCTTATGTCAAAACCAAACGCAAACACCTTTGGTATACACCACTAATTCTGAAAACCCAAACAAGCAATGGAGAAGACAGGCTCCTGTAAGCACTTGTCAGTAGCCATCTTTGGCTGCTGTTTTTAACCTGGACATGTCTTTAATATCTGTGAGCAGTTCTGCAAAAGCCATCTACTTGGGTGCTTGTCACATTGTATAGAAACGATGGTTGAAGTGGACCGGCTCTCTCACTTACCCCAGGCATATATTCCATGAATATAGAGAGTGTTCTTTCTGGAGGATCTCTCAAGAAGCCATAATACTGAACAATTCTTTCATGCAGCAGATTTTTCAGCAACTGAATCTCACATTCAAGTGCATTTACTTCCTAAAAGGAAAAAAAATCAGACAAGATTTACCATGCTTGATGTAGTAATAATAATGTTTGAATTTTTTTAAAGCAGGAGAGTATGTACATACTGAAAGGTTATGCAAACTAAGTAACACAATACTCCTGTAGCTCATGTCAACTTGATGCATTTTCATACAAGAAAATATCCCCATTAAACTGAGGGAAATAAAACCATGGTTTTTCTATAAATTGACTTTGGGATGATTTTTTTGTTATTACATTGTTTATCTCATTTGAAGTTACAGTTGTTTCAGACAACAGCAAATATGAGTATGTGTATGAAGTCAGTGATTATGCAACATGTCACAAGCCTCCAGTTGGGAAAAAAAAAAAAAAAATCTTTAAATCTTTGGAGTGGAATAATTAGCATTAATTCTTAACTTTTCCAGGATGACAGACTATACTTTTAAGAATGCCTTTAGGGACCGCTTAATATTGTAATAATGAAATACAGCAAAGAAAAACATTAAAACATACGGTGCTTTCTCTAGAGCGATCTGAAATACTAAAAATTTTGCAAACAGGAAGTCAGATATTTTGAAACGGACTGTACAGTAAGATGCTGGAAAAATACTAACCCATGAATTCAGACTTGACTGGATTCCAAATTTCACCTTTCACCAGAACTTACTTTTTATCCATTACAGACTATTACTGACACCCTCACACTCCTGAGTTTAGAAGGAAAACAGATTTTTTTAACACTGAGAGGAACACATTAGAAAATGCTATGGCAGGTGAGGTCACAAAACTGTTGCTACAGGAGAAACTGCAGTATTTTGTATTTAACATTTCCAACATCAGTTGTTCTGTTATGATTTAAAGAAGTAGCAACAACCACTACCAAGAAATCTACAGCTTTTTTGGCTTTTTACTTGATCCTCCTACGTGACTAGGAGCAGCAGCAGCAACAGGTAGCCACTCAATTCTGCAATCATGCTTATACCCACTCTCTGCCCAGCCTTGTTCCCCACAGTGTACAATGCAGTCCTAATGCAGGAAAGGTAATAATTCTTTTTCCATCCTGTAAAAAGCAGCAAGTACGGTTTGGGAAAAAACAACTAGAAGACTGTTGCTGGTTTTAAATAGTTTATCTCCTCAAGTGTCCAGTATATAAAGAAGGACAAGTTCAATTCCAGAGACAAAATAAACTGACAATGAAACTCTGGCTCTTCAGAGAGAAATACAGTGAATAACAGTAGCTAGCTTTGATCCCCAAAGTTAAAAAAAAAAAAAAAAAAATCCCCCGAAAAGATAAATAAAGATAAGAATCTCAAACTGTCTTCACAGACAAACAAAGTAGCCTTGAGGATTTATTTTCAGGAACACTTAAATTAGTATAGAATTTTCTGTTTATAAATGGAACTTGTTCTAACTCCTGTAAGTATAAATAATTATCTATTTCAGAGCACACTTCATAATGGATTGTTTAATTTTAGAGGCTGAAACTGCACCAAACTAAGTTATGTATGTTCACTGCATAAGGGTATGTCTGAAAATTAAAAAATGGGATGTAGCATTAAAATCAGGTATCCAAGCTAATTCTGAAGTACTAACAAAACAGGATTACATAAAAAACACAACACGTTTTAAAACATCATCCTTGTCAAGTAAAGGAACGTTAGTCTAGTCTAGAACACACCACTTCAGCAGAAGCCCTTTACAAACTCTCTCTTTGGTACCACTTACCTTGCTGGTTTCTGGACTATCAGGATCAAACTGAACTTGTTTAACAGCCAGTTCTCTTCCGGTATCAGCGTCATAACACAGATATACTCTGCCAAATGCACCTTGACCCAGCAGTTTACCAAGCCTCCAGTTAGTTGGAGCTCGTGGTGCTGAAAATATAAGTATGTTTTGGTTTTCAAATGAGCTTGTTATTCAGCTGATTGAGGAAAAACTGGAATACACAGAAAATAATTTTTTAAAAGACTACATTTTTCAACAACAGAGATTGTGTGTCCTAAACCTCCCCATTATAAGTTACAAAGATCAATGACACTTCCTGTAAAATGGAAAACGTGAACTACATAAATTTATTCACAAAATAATTTGTGGTAGAGGTAGATGTAATTAAAACAACTAATTGTTGGAATAACTAATAGAGGCAGACATAATTAAAACAACACTAATCTGAAAAGCAGAAAAAGCATGTTAAACTTAGTAACATTTTTTTAAAAATTGAGGCATAATTCAAATTGAAGCTACTGAAATCATCACAAAGTGTATTTGCTCCTGAAATACCACCACACATATGAAACAGTACCACTTGACATCTACAATTTATCAGAAAACTTGACCGTCTGCAAAAATAAATATTTAATACAACCTACATAACCCTACTCAGGTCCTTAAGAGTCTAACAAATCAGCACAAATATTTTTACAGTGTTTTGTAATCACAGATACAAATTCCGTGTGAAAATCTACATGAAGGTTGGCACCATAAGCAATGAAAAAACTGATGAGCATACAGTCTTGACTTTTTCCTATTAGAGACACAAAAAACATATTATTCAATTGCATGTATTTTGATGACACACTTAGTTTTGACATGATATACTAGAAAGGTAAGAGAGTTTTACAGTGGAGTTCACGAAATGCCTGAACTTACAGCGACTGGGTGGGCTGATGTCCATGACTGACAAGGTAGGATTGTCTATGTCGCTTCCTCTCCTCCTCATTCGGTTATCTTCATATTCTGGCGTAAAGACGCTGCTTCCGCTACTGGTGCTCAGCGAGTGATCGGTGGGACTGAAACTAACTGGTGATCGGAAGCTGTTCCCCTGAGTCCTTCTGGCTCTTGGAAAAGTTTTACGACCTTCAACGATATACAAAGAATACTATGTTACACTACGAAAAATACTGCTGTGCCATGTGTGTATGCAAATACTTTACGAATTCCACATAATGTAGCTTAAATCTTCCACAGTGTATGATACGATAAAACAATCATGAAATTTACAGGTTTAATTTTCCACCTAGAAGAAAACAAACATTCACCACAGATGTATGTAAGGATTAGACTGACATCTTCATCCTGTAAACTAATAAGACCTGAATGCAGAGAAAGACCTACGCATGGAATCAACAGGAAGACCACAAAAAATATTAAAAAAAAAAAAAATAACAAACAATGCATAATTCAGATGGCTACAGCCTTCGACTGAAAAAAAAAAGAAAAAAGGCACTGATCTTCAAAAAGTTTAATTACAAGCAGATGACTAACACACATCATGTTAATATATTTAGATAACACAGAACATTTTTAGGTCAGCACAGCTTGATGAAGTTTCATCCTACAGAACTCATAGAAATAGCTGAAGGAGCCTCCAGTTCATTAGGTGTTACACTGGAGAAGGAGTTCCCAGGGGACTGAAGGAGGTAAATAAATCATCTTGGAAAAAGTGGACTCAGATTTATATACTAGTCTGGCCAATTTAAATTCCAAGAAAGATATGCAAAGAAAATATTAAGCAGTTTTAAAAACTACTCAGAAGATAAGGTGATAAACCAGCCATAACTGGTTTGCCACATGTAGCTAATCCAAATTCTCCATTTCATTGGGACGTTCTCATAAAGTGACTAGTGGAGCGTAGCATACATCAGCTCACTATGTAGAGTAAGCCCAAGACAGATTCAGAGCAGTTACCAGTGATTTCTCATCAAAGGGGAGGATAATTTAAGCAGACACCCACAGCAGTTCACCTTCAGTCCACTTCCATACACTATTTTAACTGATGGAACATAATATACTGAAATATTGCAGATGACATCAAATCAAGTGTGGCTGGAAGTCCATTTAAAGATAAAACTCAAAATTCACAATGATATTATTAAGTTGGAGATGATTCAGAAATCAACAAGATGAAATTCATCAAGGAAGTACAATCTACATACTTAAAGGGAAATCAAATGCAGAAACCACAAAGTGTAAAGTAATTGGTTGGCTAAAAGTTGTGTAGAAAAGGATATAGGAACTGTAACAGACCACAGACTGAAAAGCAGTCAGCACAGTGCCTATGAAAATAAGTAAAGTGTCATTCTGGAATCTATTAACAAGACTGTTACATACTGAGCTGTGGTTATATCCTACGTTATACATAAAGTGGCCATGGGAAAAGCCTTAGCTAGGGTACTCTACCGAGTTTTGGCCACTATAAGAATAGAGAAGAGACCAGAAAAAAAACCACAAAAAATCCTGAGACTTGCAAAAATATTTGAGGTTATCTTTAAGGTTTGAAAGAAAAAAATTAAAGAGAGATAACACTACATCAGACACAATCTGTTTTATGTGGACAGTGACAAATTTTTCACTGTGTTAAAATGGAGTAACTAGTTACTAGTTTCATTTACAGGAAAAATTATTTAGAAGACAAAGAAAGGTAAGTTATAATATAAACTACTTTTGAAGTTAGTTACGTAAAGAAAAGGAGTTTCTCTTCTCTTAAAGTCAATTTAGAGTTTACTTAAAATTCCGTGTGACAGATCTTTGCCTCTTTAATCTTGCCTTAAAGCAAGGAACTGGACTGAAGCTGCCTTGCAATCCTTCAATTTGGCATTTCTGTGATTTCTCTAACAGAGTTCCATTTATTGCTGTGCTCATTCCACAGTGCAAATGAAGCCATCTGGTCTTTGGAGAAGTTTCTTCCTAACACTTCTCAACCAGTGCTTGACACATCCTCAAGTCAGACAATGCTTCAGCTGCTCCTCTTTCCTTCCTTTGGAAATTTAACCTGTTTAATTTACATCAATGTTATTACTGTGCAAATCTGTTTTGTGGCCACATCAGCAGGTGCTGTCTTGCATTCCAAGAATTGACTTGACCAGCTAATTGTTAATTCTCAGTTTAAATCACTGTTCTTCAATTTTACTTACTCTTTTAATCTGAGAAACTGTTCTTAGGAACTCCACTGTATTTAGGGTTTTTTTAAGCAAAACAAGAAATTACAAACTGACATACCTACTTGGGATAGAAAAGGGTCACAAATGTCAAAAGATTACACTGGATGACTCATGCGAGGCCAGTCAGAGAGATAGAGAACAATTTCAGAGCTGTGCTCACGAGTCATGAATTCTGTAACCGTACTAGAGGTAAGACTGCTCAGCAACTCTATCAATCATTAGAAATTTAGCAACTGAGTTTGGGGAAAAAATTTAAGCTTTCAATTTCATCAATATTTTAATTCATAAAGATTTCACAATCTAAATATTCTTCTTCACTTTTTAACAAAGAGAAAAATATATTGATAAAGTAGAACTCTTGCAGTATTCACACTTACCATCATTGTAGTCTTGTTGATGATATGAAATATGGTATCTTCGGGGATAAGTCCCCCCCTTTCCAAATTTCTCAAATATTGGGATATCATACTCCACTAGAAAATAAAAATATGCATTTCAAAATTTAAAATGTGACAAAAGCATATTTAATTAATCAGTTTAGTACTATGAACTCAAACATAGGGGAATGTATCAGTGGATATGCTTCAAGTTGAAGCATCAGAGCAAAAAAGTTAATAGAACAAAAGCCACAAATCTAACAAATCACAAGAACTAAAAGGACATTCAGACAAAAATTCCAAAGGATCAAGAACTCAATAGCTCAAGTGGTTTGTAACCTCTTGCTTAAAAGAATGTCAGAGGACTGGCCATGTCTGATTACTTCAGTTTTAAAAACAAGTTCTAGAGGAATTCTGGGAAACTACAGTTCACCAGGCAAATTGGCAGAAACTGTTACGAAGAATAAAATTTAAAGATGCATAAATATGAAAAATTGGCAAATGAGTCAACACAGCTTGAATTACTAGAACACATTCAATAGGTCCTCTTTTAAAAATTATTAAAGAAGAAAAGTATTCATAAGATAAAGGGAAAAGTCCCTCATGCATAAATAATTGGATAGAAGATAAGTACGTAAGATCGGAGTAAATGGTCAACAGTTCCATGGGAATCTGAGCTACAACTCAGGCAGTTTAATTATGCATGAATTCTCTGGACAGAACAATGAATAGTGAGGTGACAAAATCATTTGGAGAAATAAAGCCAACAGAAGAATTACAAAAAGCCATTAAGAGTCTACGTGACTGGATGTTAAAATGGCAGATGAAATTCCATGTAGACTACCGTAAAGGACTGTGATAGAAAGTTCTAATAAAGCAGCAGCTGAACTCTCTGTATTGGCTAAGAAGCAAATTAAATGCTATAAATCATTGCGATACACCGAACAAAGTTTTAGCCTACTCCATTTCCAAGGATTTAGTAAAATTGGAAAAGATTTAGAAGTACAGAGATGATCAAAGATACAAAACTGCTTCTCCATAAGGAACAGAGGCCTCTATAGACTAGAAAACAACAGCTCAAGGGGAGACAGAGGCCTATGAAAAAAAAAATACTAAAAAAAACCCCAACCACAAAAGGCATACTTCATAAAACACAGTAAGCTACACAACTTCTTGTCACAACATTGTTGATACTGAACTACACACAACTGTTGATACTGAAAAAGTTTATACAAGTTGAAATACAGACTAGAAAAATTTGTGGAAGGAACAGAAATAATCGATCAAATCACAGAAAAGCTTCTGGCATTTGCAGAACCCTTAAGCCATACACGACTAGGAATATATTCTGAGGAAGGAATGTACACACTCCTCTATACAAGCTGGGTACTGGTTTTGGCAGGAGAAGAGACTAGATCAGATGGACGTTTTTTCTGACTCTATATACCATTCTGGTTTTGTTAAACATCAGATTAGGAGAGTAAAGATTGAATACGGAATTAATGATTGTTGTCTATCCCACTGTTAAAATACCAGAGTATCCCACAGGAAAAAAAAGAGAAAAAATATTGCAAGATCATCTTATCAGAAAAGTAATTGTAATAAACAAACACAACTAGATTAGTTTGCCTTTGGTAATCTTAAATTTTGACATTTCCAACGTTTTTGGTATTTATCACTGCCACCTAAATGCTTCTTAGACATAGTGTTAGTTTTATATAGAAGTGGTGCAATCTATTAAGCACTCTAGAATCCTTAAAACACACCATCACACAGTTATCTGGATAAAGCTTCATAAACAAAATAAAAAGAAGTCTTAAAGTATATAATAGACAAAAACCACAAAACACCCCAGATTCACTGGAAGCTTAATTATTCTTCAACAGCAAAATTCTGTAGCAAGGCATGTCCATGAGAGAGACCACAAAGCGCTTTCAGTGTTACCCGTTGCACTTTGTATCCTGAACTGAGCATGACAATTTGGATTCAAGCCAGAGTACTATAAGAAAACATTAGTGGTGATGATTAATTTATAGGCACAGCACACAGTTCTCCTTCATCCTTTCTCTTTGCATTGCTTTCAATTACAGAAGTCACGAGCACTTCAAAGTGATCTTCATTTCACATAGGAGAAAATGAAGGCTCCGTGTACTGGTTTTGGCTGAGATAATTTTCTTCATAATAGCTCCTATGGTGCTATGTTTTGGATTTGTGATCAAACCAGTGTTGATAACATAGGGATGTTTTAGTTATTGCTGAACAGTGTTTACATTTTATGGAGGCTTTTTTTGTTCCTCACACTGCCCCATCAGCAAGTAGGCTGGGGGTGCACAAGTTGGGAAGGGACACAGCTGGGACAGCTGACCCCAACTGACCACAGGGATATCCCATACCGTAAGAGGTTGTGCTGAGCAATAAAGCTGGAAGAAAGGAGGAGGAAGGCAGGATGTTCGGAGTTACAGCGTTTGTCTTCCCAGGTAACCATTAGGTGTGATGAAGTCCTGCTTCCCTGGAAATGGCTAAACCTCTTGCCTGCTGACAAGAAGTACTGAACAAATTCCTTACTTTGCTTTACTTGCACGTGCAGCTTTTGCTTTACCTATTAAACTGTCTTTAGCTCAGCTCCTGAGTTTTCTCACTTTCACCATTCCGATTCTCTTCCCCATCCCGCTGTGGGGGAGTGAGCAAGCAGCTGTGTTAAACCACAACACTCCAACATTAAATAAATTAATCAAGGTTATGCGCCAACTTAGAGATGGTCATTACAGCCCAGTTTAACGAACTGTTGTGTGCCCCTATCCACTGCATCATCTACTTTTTTCAGAGAAGCAGATGTGTTATACTACACAGACTATCAATGGTGTTGCACACAATAATCTAGAAGAAAATATTTGGAAGACCTTATAGTTCATTGTATTTTTTACTGTGTGCATTTGGATTGGATTTCGTTGGTTTGCCTTCTCCTACCACATTAAGTTTGTGTCATACAACACCTCTTCATGTGAGCTTCCCTTCTAAGCCCTATTATTTACAAGAGAAAGAGTATTGCTAGTACGTCCAGCGATTTTGCCTACCTGAGAATTCCTGATGATTATCTGGATAGCTCTGTGCTCTTGGCATCCGAGATCTGGGATAGTTGTCTCTGGAAGTATAAAAACATATAGCATCTAAAAACTGCTGTTAATCTTGTACTTAAACGTTTCATCTGTCTCACAATTCTTTATGACTGACAAAAATTTATTGCTATACAAGTTGCTGCACCTGTTATGTGGAACCTAGTTTTGAAAATCACATCTAATAGTTATCAATAAGAATTCAAGATCAGTAACAATGGAAAAGCTTGCTTATTGAGCTTAATGTAGTAAGAAAGCAACAGACTGTGTTAATGAGCAATGACATTAGTAAAAACATGAATTATCACAAGTAAAGCCACAAAGGAACACTGTTACGTTTAACACCTTTATAGCTAAACACAAAAGTTAATAGACTGGCAAAATATCTTATACAGCCTACAAAACTCTTGAGGAAATTTAACCAAAGAAACGTAGAACCTTTTAAGGTCTCAAAATATTTCCTCTTCTCTCCATGAAAGTCATAGGATTAAGAGAGTAATTTTATTGAGTTATAGAATGATGAAGAATTTTTTGGTTCTTATATGACCACGTTGTTTCTTACCTACAGTTGGTATATAACTCCCAGCCACCAAAAGGAATGGATGGGATTGCCAGTCAGAGCAACCGATTACAGAATATTTCCATAAACATACCAAAACAATGTCCTCCTTTTTCTGGTAAGAATTTCTCTAATGGGTAACAGAAGCTAAATGGAGACACAAAACCTACATCTTTGTAGGAAATATTTGAATGAAAAAAAAAAAAAAAAAAGGGAAAACAAACTTAAAAACAAGCCAAAAAAGTTTTGAAGAAACATTATAAGTCAAATTAGGATTTCTTTGTTTCCTCTTCTTCCACTCAACCCTACCCCACAAAAACCTAAAAATTTGGCAGTTTGGTAGAATTTCTATCCTATGCAGCTACATTAACCACTGTGTGCGTATAACCTAATCACAGTCCAACTACAAAACACTTTTTGTGTCTATTGTTTTCTTGCTTGTGAAATTTAACTCAAAAATTTGTTAGACCAAATGTATTTGTCTCCTCAAATCACGTATTCTCAAATGAAATGGTAGTATGGAATACGATAGCTCCGATTAATTAACACAGGCAATAATTTCCAACTTTTTACCTTTCTATCAATTAAATGAAATAGTTAGTTAGCAGGTTTATTTGTATAGCAGTTCCAAATAAACAAGTAGCCAATCTGTGCAACATAAGACCCGAGGTTATTTGCCTTAACAACCGTATGCCAAAAGGGAGTATGCTCTGGTTTACCTGGTGGCTGAGAAACTGTGGGCAGTGACCCTCTCAAACACATGAATCTCCTACCAGGTCAATCAGAACAGATCTCCAGACCCACCACAGGACACACTGCCTCGTGCTAACGGACAGGGTTAAACAAAGAAAAATAAGTGGGAAGTCTGTAATGGGAAAAAGGGGAGAGGAATGGAAAGTAATTGCAAAGAAACTGAGGGGATTGTCTGTTGAAGTCCTCTAATGATTCTATCCTCTTTCTTGAATTGGGTACCCTCTACTTTGGAAAAGAGAAGCTTGTTTCATGTAGCAGTACCAAAGAAATGTAAATTTGATGGGACAGCTCACTGTCAAGGAATATACTTCACACATGTGTAAGACTGGCAAAATTTAGCAAAAAACTTCAGTCCATTTTCGTAGGATCTGAAGTCTAAATTTTTGTGTTTCAAATGCAAATTATTAAAAAAACATTTACTTCGTTTTTCCATGCATTAGTAAGCAATTAAGTATCAATAAGCTTTTATAGATGTTCAATAACCTACAGAGGAATTTCTGGAAGAAGTTCAGAAATAGCTGTTGCTGGAGAGTTATTATATGTTACAACTGACATACTATGCAATCTAATAAAGACAAATAATGAATGTAAGTAATTTTTACCCATCTAAAGGGCTGTCAAGTGAGGGACAGCTTCCCGAGCCAGAGTTTTCAGGACTGCTCAGAGACAATGGATCCAGCATCTAATAAATAACAAACAGAGAAAGACCAACAAGTTCAAGTTTTTGGAATTTTTTTGGTTGCTTTGTTGTTGTTGTTTTTTTTTTTTAAATACTTGAAAGATTCTGCTTTGAAACACCTAATAAAAAAACTAAAACCAAACCAGAAATATTAATTACTAGAGAAAAAGTTAGCTGCCATAATTGAACCTTCATTGCATTCTGCAATCCTGAAAGGACTCCATCATTTTCTCACATCTAACTAGAATACAGTCAAGGTATTTAATCTCTATCACGCTTTGTACATAAGAAGTTGTACTGCTACATTCTTCCTGTACATGCCATTGTCTCTTAATATTACAGCAATATCTGCATAAGAGTAGCTTAACAGAATAACAAAAATAAGGCCTCTAAAGGATAAAAAGCTGAGACAGTTTAAAAAAAAAAAAGTGGATTTTGTTGTCATCACCGAAGGAAAAAAAATTTCAAATATGACAGACTTTAATGAATACAATTTATATAATCACTGTAGTGGCTTAACTTTGGCCAACGAGCAGTCACAGAAAACAGCTGAAATCAAGTACTATAAAAAGCTTTTAAACATTTATCTCCAGTTAGGACTCCAAGCAAGATTTTTAAATAGAACTGAAAAGAAAATGAAAGGAGAAAGTGAGAGAAAGCATAAAATTTAAAAACACTCTCCCTTTTCACCCAAACCAAAATCCTGTTTCAAATAAAATAAATTTTCATGTGAAACTGGAGTTTACAAAAACACCAAAGACCTATTATTTTTTTTCCTGAAATACTCCTGACGACCTAGTAATTGATGCTCATGAGCTGTGTCAAATCTGCCACGTATCAGTCTGAAGAAGTCATAAAGCTGACTATCTAGGCCAGATCAGTTACATAACGAAAATAGTCATCAACACTTTCTCTGCTTCTCAAATTCTAATCTGGAGAAAAAGATTGATAATCAAGAGCATCCTCTTGATTACCAGCTATTTCTGTTGGCTGACACTCGTTTTGTTTATCTCGCACTACCACCCTTAAAAGCCCGAAGTTTAACGACAGGCAAACATCACTCCCTTCTCTTTTGCAGTCGAACGATCTGAAATGCTTTACAGATTCATTTTTCAGAAGTGGAAACAGAAACTAAATGTTGAATTGTTGAATGTGACAATTTTACCAGCCGGCCTCTCAAAAACAGTGGAAAGCTCATCTGTTGTCTTAAAATGAGCTCCTTCCTAAAATGAAGGTTTTTTTGGTATATAATATAACTTCTACTATTTTCTATGAATTGGACACCAGTCTTTTTTGGTAAATGAAGCAGTTACCTCCCTGATTTTTATGGTCTGTGATCCATCTCAAAGGTCCTGAGCACATATTTTGCCAAGCACCGATCGAGGACTTACTCAGAAAGTGTCCAGAAAGTGAGTTTGCACTCTGAAAACTAAATTAACTTAAATGAACTTTGCATCGGGGAGCACAACATTTAGCACAGGTTCAGCAAATATAGTCCTCTTTTCTCATGCTGAACAGTGGGTCCTGAAAGGGAAAAAAGCCCATCTGCTGCCATACTAATTACCTCTATAATTTAGTGCAGTATGGTCCAACTGGCAGACCACGGGCGACTTCTATCCAAGTCATGAGCTCTTCTGTAGAGAAAGCTTGGGGTCTGCTGCAGAGCGTGAATAGCTGTGCTCAGGCAGATCAACAGGAGAGCAGAACAAAGCCCTCCACTCCCAAATCCCCTTCCTGTCTTTGTGGGGCAGGCTCTGACAAATGTAGGCAGCATGGTCAACATGCCAAGGTGATGCTGCAACTTAGGGGTAAGGAAGCAAACAGAGGTTGTGAGTTCCCAACACCCCAATCTAGCCCTTGAGGCTGCTGAGGTTGAACTAACCTGACTTTCTATGAAAGTAAAATTCCTGTATTTAAACCCTGTTGACACCTTATACAGCAATGTGTACATGACATGACATGTCATGTGTACATGACAGATGTTTCTTAAATACTCTGGAATGAAAGGACATCCTGGGCCTCAGAGATCACGTGTCTGTCTGCCCAGTCAGTGACCAAAAACGACTTTGCCCAGGCCAAAAGTAATCATTTCACTGAATGAACCCAGGCCTGGGCTGGATCTGAGCACGTGGCTGTGATAATGAATAGCACCCTGGTCTGGAAATTAGGAAATTCAGTCTCTATTCCCAGCTCAGTCATTAAAATTGTGCAACAAATTGCACAATCTCTTTGCCTCTATTTTTATTCTATCATCTGTCTCTCATTTAGTCAGCTCATAAAACCATTGCCTCTTGCCATTTGTGAATACAGTGCCAATGTCAACAAGAACTCGAAGTGATTCGGGTATACAGCATTATTTATTTTCTTCCTCCTTAAAATATCTCTTTCTCCATTGCCAATTCTGTGAGCCACTACATTCCTCCATCTTTTGTGCTGTTTTTAAGGGTAATCTTGATATTTAGACAGCAAGATTTTTATTCATGCTAAGTATGCTGATATCCCACACCAATAATGCAGGTGAATAAGGAGAATAAAATACCATACATTTGTGAACGTCACACAGAAATGTGACCGTGGAAAGTATTTCAGAGCCTATTTATACCGGGCCCATCGCCGCCTCCTTGCCTCTACCCCAACACAGTATCAACTCAGTCCAAATAATTCTGACAGATCCAAACTCTTCTTTAAAACCTCCTTTAATTACCTGGGAAAGTTGTAAAACTGGTCTTGCTTACATATTCTTCTCATTATAATAAAGGGCTTTGTGCTTTCTAATGTAGACATCTCTTGCTGTAATTTGTATCTATCACAACCTCACTCAACTATCATGGAAATTAAGAATATTATCTTCCTCCTTGTAGCAACATATTTAAATAATTGAAGAGACTTACAGAGAAAAAACAAGTTTTTTTTGTAGAACTTGTTTAGTTCTACAAGACTAACCAACCACAATTATTTTAACCTTCTCTCACAGATCGTGTTCTAGAGTTGTCATCTTCTTTTTAGCTGTTCTTTCTAACAATTCCATATCCTTCTTTCATAAATCAACCTAACAAAAACTTTAATTTTAATAAATCACACACATACCTGATCCATACTTTCTGGAATGAATTCACCCTCACTATTGATACTGGTGAAGGACCCATTTCGGGCCACCTGATGCAGCTCATCTGGAATGTATCCTGGGGGAGGTGAACTCCTATCACGGGTATTAGAACCTTTTGAAAGAAAAAAAAAAAAACAAAAAACACCAAAAAAAAAAGGTATAGTCAGAGTCTCTTCACTAACCCAGAATCCCGGGGCTTTATTCAAATGCTTCATAGGCGCTGAGCCTACCTGGATCACTTCTTGCTTTAGAAAAATCCCAAATGCCTACGCAATACAAGACTTATGTATAGCATTTAAAAATCTCTAATTCAGGAATTATGAAAAAATTTAGAGCAGGGTTGCCTCAGTTGCATTAAAAAGAATTTTCATTATACAGGAACAGAAATAAAATTTGCCTACACATCTAGTTGGGTAAATTTCTCCTTTTGAAACAAAATAAAAATCCAAATCCTTCCACCCATGTCAACTAATCCTTTTCAACTCTGAGAATTTTGGTTTTTATTTGTATAATATTATGTCTGCAAGAATATGAATACCTCTATTTATAATAGATGCATAATAAAAGAATTAAATGGTCTGAAAAATTATTCATTAAACTCTCTAGTTTCATAACTAAATTTAGAATTTAACATCACACCAGCTTTAAAACATGGATAAGGGAAAGGGTTATATCAATACCAAAATATGTATTGTGAACAAATGTTGACACATTAAGATTAAAAAAATATGGGAATCCTAAATTGAACATGGAAATGTATTGCCATATAAACAAATGGACTTTTCAGTAACTCATTCCTGTATCTGAAAATAAAGGAGAGCACTAACTTCAACTTTTTAGGATACCCGTCAGTTACGTCAAGTAACGCCACACAGATTTATTTACTTGTGATTTTTTGGGGGTTAAATATATATAATACAGAAAATTAAACCAGCTTTGACCTCAAATTCAAAATCCACTCCCCTGAGCGCAAACTCAATGAAGAGTCATTGATGAGTAAGATAAATTGAAACAGTTGAGAGCAAGATCTTCATGAAGAGAATATTACAAAATAAAAGTTTTTTACAATTAAAGCTATTTGAATATGTAGCTTACCTACTACAGACAGTCGCCTTTTTCTGTCTGTCACACCAAACACTGTATTATCTAAATCTTCCAGTGAGGGCAGGGGTTCCACGTTATTTACACTGGGTGACTGAAAATGCATACGTATTACAAACTGCAGTTATTACTTTATACTTCTGACAATGAAAATATTTCACAAACTTTATAGGCCTTGTGCAGCACATTCCTTTTTTCAAGCAGTTGAAAAGAAGTTCACCAATTTATATCAAAATTCATCCATTTTAGTAGCTCAGTATTTAAAAATAATTTTCAATATGTACTAGTATACAAATCCTATCAATATCATGGCCATAATGCATTAGATAATACCAAAATAACTCAGTATTTAGCCTATAGTCTGCTGATACTGTTTGCTACAACAAACATTTAACTTCTTGCAAAGGAGCGTCACCAACATATACTTAAAGACCAGTTTCAAATAACTACAGTTAGAATCATAGAATCATTCAGGTTGGAAAAGACCCTTGGGATCATCGAGTCCAACCACCTACCCTACTCTACAAAGTTCTTCCCTACACCATATCCCCCAACACCACATCTAAGTGACTCTTAAACTCATCCAAGGATGGTGACTCAACCACCTCCCTGGGCAGCCCGTTCCAGTGTCTGATACTTAAATTCTGTGCGCTTCTCAAATTTGTACAACATCATCATCCAGTTAAGAAATGTTTTGCTACCACTATAGGGAAGGCAAAGACAGAGGAACAGGATGTAGGAAAAAGTTAAACACAAGTCCATATGAAATGCTAACACATGCTTAAAGTGAACGGAAGAAGCAATCAGTAATATTTTCAACTGGAAAAATGTCATCTTTAAGAAAAGGTATAAATTATACTTCAATATGAAAAATGAGAAAAAAGACATTTAGCATGTAAACTCATACCTGTGTATTTCCATGTATTACAAGCAATATCTTGAGACTCTTCATATGAACACTACGGTCAAGCAGTTCAATAGCTTTGTCCAGGTCATCCTGTGTGGTTAATGGAATTACAAGCTACAAAAAGGGAAGAAAAAAAATAAAAAAAAGATGTCTTAAACAGGACACAAGAAAGAAATGAAGAACTCAAGTGCAGAGAAACAAATAACTGATGCTATCTTTCCTTTCATTCCAAACAACTTGAAAATAAAATTTATAAAATGATGCCTCAAGTTAGCACCAAAATGTCTGAAGTTCAACCTTAACTCTTCCCTCAGATGCCTTCAATAGGTACAACATTGGTGGAACAAGTCTTGACGATGAAGGAAGAACCATTTTGCATATGTACAACTTAATACCCTACAAGTTTCAGAGAAACATGCATAACAGTGTCCATGTATTTGCCAGGGCCTAAATTAAGGCAAGTCTATCAAATAAATAAAAATAAGTGCTATCTTATAGAGCATAACGCACATTTTTGTATCGCACAATATTACACCTGTATTTGTTTGAAGTTGCATCACTAACAGAACTTCTCCATTGTAAAACAGAATTTGTTAAGGAAGTGTATCAGGAATGATGTGATCCACATGGATCAACTAGTCCTAGGATTCTAGTCCTCACTAGAATCTTACTTGGATCTAATGAATTGGAATTACCTTGGCATAAATGTATCTTTAGAACAGAAAACGTTATGCCATTAAAGTGCACTTCAGATCCGAGTTCTACAACAATTAAAATTGGGTTTATGTTTCAGGAGTATAAATTACACCTTCTGCTTGTAACAAAAGAACAATGCAATATAGATTTTTAAAAATCTATTCTACTTGTAAACAGTCTCAGTCAGTGATGCCCACATACACCACCAGTTGAAATACACTACTCTTATACAAAAAAAAATGGGAAAGAGAGAGGAAGGTCTTGATAACAAATGAGAATACTCTTCATTTTAAGTTGCCGTTTTAATGCTACTGACAGGTTATTACCATCACATTTTGGAAAGGTGACAGGATGATTTGCCAACTAGTGCAGAAGTTGGCACGAAGAAAACCTGCTCAAATGCCTAAAAATCTATCAGAGCAAGGAGCTGAGGCTAAAGCATCATGAATGGCCATTTCTCTTGACCTTTCTAATCTCCAAAAGCCGCCTGTTGGAATTCTTCATTTTGAGGATGAGTTTCGCGGAAGCGCCTGGTAAATTGGGAGTAACGAACAGCAATTCCAGGCATTTTCTTCTGCAAAGATGCAGATTAGATACAGCAATGACGTTGTGCGTAACCAAGCACATGAATAATCATCCACGCACTTTGCTGACTGAAGGCAAAAACGAGAAGTAAGTCCTAAGAATGGATCCTGCATCTGTAAATATATTTCCTATTAATAATTCCATCTCTACTTCTAAAGGAAAGCTGGAAGTAATATTTATCAGATTTGACAGCACTACCACTGTGTTCCCAAGAGATCTTTGTGAGCCAGTCACTTTAAAGAGGAGCAAGAATTAAGCCCAGTTCTCCAAACTAAACGTAACTAAATGCAGCATTCTAGCAACTAACGAGATTAATCCTTAAAGAAAGTGTACAAGAAAGGATAAATGTTATTCCAAATTTACAAACATGACAAAGTTCAAAGAGATAAAGACTTTTCCAAAGTCACGCAACAGGACTGTGGCAGAGCAGGAAGACAATTTATCCATTCCCAATCAAGTCTGAGACATAATTCTTTAAGATATGACTCTCCCCATAAAACATTTCATGCATCTCCTGCCTATCCTAATTTAGACAAGCCTTGCATATTTGAGAACACACACATTAGAAATCTGGGGCTTTGTCACAGGAGTAAGTTTTGTTACAAAAGCAAATTTCAGCCTTAAAATAATCAATGTACAAGTCACTGAGAATTTAGAAGACACAGAATATTACCTCATTATTGCTGTAATGTAAATCCATAGTCTGTCCAAAAGCAACTTTAGCTTTAGCTGCAAGATCTTCAAGTTTAACAGGCCTTGGTAATTGCAGGATCCTGAAACACAATTTAAGTTATAAAGAACTTTTATCCATTACATCTGAAAATCTGGCAACTCATTACTTAAGAACAATCTTACAATTAAATTTATTACTAAAAAGACCATTAGAGGCTATGCTTTATTCACTGTTGCCTATATTTTGAGTCATTAGAAAAACAGAGAAGAGCACTGAAAAAGTTATAAGGAATAATCATGCATAAAATTAGATCTCATTATGACTATTTTACTTGCTTGCATATGGCTTCTTTCTTAACTTAAACCTTTGCATGCCTCCATTCCAGAGGCAAATTCTTAGAAACTGCTAAAATTTTCTGCTTCAGAAAACCAAGACAATGGAGTACCACAGGCTGACAAGTGTAAGCATCAGAAAGGAATTACTCCTACAATCCCCATTTCTTTGGAAATCCAAAAGCAAAGGGTAACTGTCCCTTTTATCAGTGTTTCAGTTGGTGCACCGCTTCGGGAACAATATTT